>NC_137974.1:8748901-9428901 GCF_963924665.1 Micromys minutus
GAGCTATAGATTTCACATACAAAGAAATATATAATTACTAGATGATATAGAAGATTTAATATATTCAAACTTTTTTTTTACTGCTAAGGTAGTTATATTGACTCCATAACTTTCTATTCTCACAGAAGTAGAAAATTAGTCCCCTCATGATAGACATACAATTCATAATAAACAATACTGCTTCCAGCAACACAAATATTTTATGTATAAAAATTTGTAAACGCCACATGTGAAACATTCATCTTTCAAATCTAGATATATAATGTTAAAATGCAGAAATATAATTTTAGGATACCAACAAAAATAAACCAACTGCAAATATTTTTATTTATAATTCTACTCTGTCTTACTTTTAATTTGATATTTTGTTCACTTACATTACATATCTTATTCTATTTCTTCTTTTCCCCTCAGGAATCCTCCTATTTCATCCTCCCTCCCTCTATATCTATCATAGTGATACCCCAACCACACACTTCCTCCCATCTCCCTACCTAGGCATTGCCCTACACTGGGTAAATGAGCCTTCACAGAGGCCAGGTTCTCTCATCTCATGATCTCAGACAAAGTCATACATATTCTACTGGAGTTATGGTTTCCTCCATGTGTGCTTACTAGTTGGTCATTAGTCTCTGGGATCTCTTGGTGTGGGTGTTTTTTTGGTTGACATTGCTGTTCTTCCTGTGGTGTCAAAACCACCTTCATCTACTTTAGTACTGTTTTTAACTCCTGGACCTTTTTTTCTGTCCAATGGTTTGTTGAGAGAATTCAACTCCATATTCCTCAGGATGTAGCAAAGCTTCTCAGGAGACAGCTATATCAGGCTTCTGTAAGTATATACTTCTTGGTATCTACATTATGGTCTAGGTTTAGTTACTGTATATAGGATGGATCCCCAAGAAGGACAGTCTTTAGATAGCCTTTCCTTCAGCATCTGTTCCATAGTTGTCTCTGTATATCCTCCTGTGAAACATTGTATTGCCCATTTAAGAAGGGCTGAAGCATCCACTCTTTGCTCTTCCAAGTTCTTGAGCTTCCTGATGTCTTTGGATTATATTTTGGATAATCTGAGCTTTTAGAATATTATCAATTCACCAATGAGTGATTACCATGTGTGTTGTTTTGTCATGGGGTTACGTCACTCAGGATGATATTTTCTAGTTCCATCAATTTGCCTAAGAATTTCATAAGGTCATTGTTTTTATTAGCTGAGGAGTACTCCGTTGTTTAAATGTACCATATTTTCTGTATCAATTACTCTTTTGAAGGACATCTGGATTCTTTACAGCTTCTGGCTATTACAAAGAAGGCTGCTACAAACATGGTGGAATATGGTCTCTGTTATATGTTAGAGCATATTTTGGGTATAATCCCAGGAGTGGCATTGCTAGATCCTCAGGTTGTACTATGTCTAATTTTCTGAGGAACCACTAGACTAATTTACAGAGTGGTTTAACCTGCTTGCAGTCCCACCAAAAATGGGAGAGTATCTTTCTTCACATCCTCACCAGCATCTGCCATCACATGAGTTTTTTATCCTTGCTATCTGAATTGTGTGAGGGGGAATCTCATAGTAGTTTCGATTTACATTTTCCCAATGACTAAATATGTTGCACATTTCTTTAGGTGCTTCTCTACCATTGCATATTCTTCATTTGACAATTCTTTTTGTTTCTTTTCTTTATTTTTAATTGGATATTCTATTTACATTTTAGATGCTATCCCCTTGCCCCAAATTTTATCCCCCTCCCTCTCTGACTGCCACCATGAAGGATCTTTCTTTCCCAACCACATTCTCCAACCTTAGCCCCTTGGAATTCCCCTACACAGGAAGAATGAGGATTCAATGCAACAAAGGCCTATTTTCCCATTGATGACAGGGAATGCTAGCCTCTGCTGCATATGAATATGCACCTGGAGCCCTGAGTCTCTCCATGAGGATTTATTAGTTGATATTTTAGTTCCTGGGAGCTGTAGTGGGTTTGATTACTTGATAATTTTGTTCTTTCCATGGGGTTTCAGACGCATTCAGCTCCTTCAGTCCTTTCTCTAGCTCCTTCCTTGGAATCCCCATATTAAGTCCAATGTTTAGCTTCAAGCATGCTCTTCTGTAACAGTATGGCTCTGGAAAAGCCTCTAAGGTGGCATCCACATCATATTTCTGCCAGTAAGCACTTCTTGGCATCAGCAGTAAGCATGGATTTTGGAAAAGCATAGAGGATGGATCCCCATGTAAGTCAGGTTCTGGATGATCTTTTCTACAATCCCTGATCTACTATTTGTCCCTTAATTTTCTCCTTTGAGTGTTGTGTTCTTCATTCTAAGATGGACTGAGGTATACGTATTCTGGATTTTTTTCTCTTTGAGTTTCATATGTTCTGTGAATTGTTTTTTGGGTATTACAAGCTTTTTTGGCAAGTGAGTAGATACCACAAATATTCTTTTGTGACTAGGTTATTACCTCACTCAAGATGGTATTTTCTAGTTCCATCCATTTGCCTAGAATTTTCATGTAGTCATTGTTTTAAATAGCTGAGTAGTACTCCATTGTGAAAATGTACCACAATATCTGTACCCATTCATCTGTTGAAGAACATCTGGGTTCTTTCCAGCTTCTGGCTGTTATAAATAAAGCTGCTATGAACATGGTGGATCATGTGTCCTTGTTATATGTTGGATCATCTTTTGGTTATATACCCAGGAATGGTGTAAGTGGGTCCTCTGGTAGTACTATGTCCAATGTTCTGAGGAACCACCAGACTTATTTCCAGAGTGGTTGCACCAGTTTACAACCACACCAACAGTGGGGAAGTATTTCTCTTTCTCCGCATCCTTGTCAGCATCTGTTGTCATCTGAATTTTTGATCTTAGCCATTCTGACAGGTGTGAGGTGGAATATTAGGGTTGTATTGATTTGCATTTCTCTGATTACTAGGAATGCTGAGCATTTATTTAGGTGCTTCTCAGCCATTAGATATTCCTCAGTTGAGAACTCTTTGTTTAGCTATGTACCTCATTTTTAATAGGTTTATTTGATTCTCTAGAGTCTAACTTTCTGAGTTCTTTGTATATATTGAATATTAGACCTTTATGAGATGAAGGATTTGTAAAAATCTTTTCCCAGTTAGTTGGTTGCTGTTTTCCCCTTTTGACAGTTTCTTTTGCCTTATAGAAGCTTTGCAAATTTATGAGGTCCCATTTGTTGATTCTTGATACTAGAGCATAAGCCATTGATGTTCTGATCAGAAAAATTTTCCCTGTGCCTATGAGTTCTAAGCTCTTCCCCAAATTATCTTCTATTAGTTTCAGTGTACCTGGTTTTATGTGGAGGTCTTTGATATACTTGGACTTGGAGATAAATAGGAATCAATTTTCATTCTTCTGCATCCTGACTGCCTATTAAACAATGACTACATGAAATTCCTAGAAAAGTGGATGAAACTTGAAGCTATCATCCTGAGTGAGGTTACCCAGTGATAATGAACACTCATGGTATACACTCACTTATAAGGGGATACTAGACCAGAAATATTATAATACCCAAGAAACCATCCACATAACTTATGAAGCTCAAAGAGAAAAAAGACCAGAAAGCAGATGCTTCAGTCTTTCTTAGAAGAAAGAATAAAACATTCATGGGAGTAAATAAAAAGGCAAATACGGAACAGGAATCAGAGAAAAGTTCATCCAGAGATATACCCACTTGGGCATATACCACGCATGTACTCAATAAACCCAAGCACTATTACTGATGCTATGTAGTGCTAACTGGCAGGAACCTCATATGGATGTCCCTTTAGAGGCTCTGCCAGACCCACACTGGTACAGAGGAGGATGCTTGCATGTAACCATCAGACTGAATATTAGAACACCAATGAAGGAGCTGAAAGTGTCTGCAACCTAATGGGAAGAACAACTGATCAACTAATCAAACCCACCAGGAACTAAAACACCAAGTAGTGAGTTTGCATGGAAAACGATGGCCCTAAGTGCATATTCGGCAGAGGATAGCATTTTTGACATCAGTGGGAAGAGAGGCCTTGGGTCTAGTGAAGGATACTTTTTCTAGTGTAGGGGAATGCCAAGAAGCTGAGGTAGGAGATGGTGGTTAAGAGAGGGAGCACCTTCATGGAGGAAATGGGAAGAGGAGGGGTAATAGGATTGTGGAAAAGGTGTAACATCTGAAATGTAAATGCTGAGACTATGCAATAAAAAAATCGGTTAAAAAAATGCTGACTTTTTTCCAGTGAATGATGGTTTCAGCTCCTTTGTCAAAAATCAAGTGACCATAAGTTTGTGGCTTTATTTTTGAGACTTCAATTCTATTCCATTGATCTACCTGTCTGTCTCTCTACTAATGGTATGTTCTGCTTATGTATCTAATCTGTTACTCTATGTCTTTTTATTGGGAATTAAATACATTGATGGTAAAAGATATTAAGGAATTGTGATAATTGCTTCCTGTTATTTTTATTGTTAGAGGTGAAATTATGTTTGTGTGGCTATCTTCTTTTGTGTTTGCTGCAAGAAGATTATTTTCTCGCTTTTCATAAGGTGTAGTAGTTTCCTTGTTTTGGAGATTTCCATTTATTATCTTTTGTAGGGCTGTATTTATAGAAAGATATTGTGTAAACTTATTTTTGTTGTGGAATACCTTGGTTTCTCCATCTATGAGAGTTTTGCTGGGTATACTAGCCTGTACTGGCCTTTCTGTTCTTTCAGGGTTAGATTGTCACCTCTCTAGGATTTTCCTACTTTCATGATCTCTGTTGTAAAATCTGGTATAATTTTGATATGTCTTCTTTTATATGTTATTTGACCTTTTCCTTTACTGCTTTTAATATTCTTTCTTTGTTTTGTGCATTTGGTGTTTTGACTATTATATGATGGGAAAATTTTTTTTTCTGGTACAGTCTATTTGGAGTTTGGTTGGCTTCTTGTATGTTCATGAACATCTCATTTCTTATGTAGGGAAGTTTTCTTCTATAGTTTTGTTTAAGATATTTACTGGCCCTTTAAGTTGGGAATCTTTGCTCTTGTCTATACCTATCATCTTTAAGTTTCATCTTCTTGTTGTCTCCTGGATTTATTTCCTGGGTGTTTTGGCTTAGGAGATTTTTGCACTTTATACTTTCTTTGACTGTTGTATTAATGGTTTCTATAGTATCTCCTGCCCCTGAGATTCTGCCTTTTATCTCTTTTATTCTGTTTCTTTTGCTTGCATCCTTGATTCCTAATCTCTTTTCTAGGTTTTCTATCTACAGGGCTGTCTCTCTTTATGATTTCTTTATTGCTTTTATCTCTATTTATGTATCCTCATGGTTTTGTTCAATTCCTTCTCCGATATTATAGTAGTGTCCTGTATTTCTTTGAAGGTGTTACTAATGCCCTTCCTCAAGTGTTCTATCATCATCATGATATATGACTTTAAATTGAAATCTTGCTTTTTAGCTGTGATGGGATATCTAGGACTAGCTGTTTTAAGAGGTATGGGTTCTGAGGATGCCAATAGCATTGGTTTCTGTTGCTTATGTTTTTGTGCTTACCTTTCACTATCTGGTTATCTCTTTCTTTCCCTATCTGGTTATCTCTTGTGCTACCTTCCCTTCCCCTCTCTTACTGGGACCTGTCCTTCTTGATATCCTTATTGTGTCAGAACTCTTCACTGTCCAGGTGTCTCTGGGATTCTGTGATTCTCTGATCCTGGGATCCTGGGTATGTCAGAGCTCCAGGGGCTCAAGCTGATTCTGAGTTACTAAAGTCCTGTTGTGACCAAGTTCCTGGTGTCTTTGAATTCGACAGAGCTCCAATGTTCCTGGATGTGTCCAGTCTCGTGGGACTTGAGCTTCTCCTGTGATCCGGTGATTCTGGGCCTATTAGCACACCTGTGATCCTGTGATCCTGTGATTCTGTGATTCTGTCATTCTGTTTTCCTATGATCCTTTGACCTTGGGCAGATCATAGCACCTGGTTGACAGGTTTCCTATGAGTGTTGTGGAACTGGTGTGGAATCGGTGCCCAAGGTCTGCTAAGGGCTCATGTTCAGATCAAAAGAGATCTGCACCACTGCTGGGGCAGGTTTCCGAGTCTCTGGATCTCAGCAGATCCAGTTACTTTGGGTATTGGGACAGATGTTGTGTCTTCCTCACCTATGATCCTGGGTGTGTTAGAGAACCTGGTTCACTGCCTCTCTCTGGGAATTTTGGGATTGGATGCAGAACCATTACCCAAGGACTTCTCCTCTACAATATCTTAAGCCAATATTTCAACTCTCCCATGAAACATAAAACATAACATTATGACGTTAAATTGGAGTAAAGACACTCTACATGTGTTTTTATTTTTTTAAGGTTGTTGTATAGGGTATCAAAACAATTCTAATAAAATTTTAAAAAATGAGCAACATAGATTAAATGGGATGAATTTGCTTCCAAGAATACTATAATAACCAAAAATTAAATAACCATAAAATAAAATGCATATTTGAGCAGAAATAAAAATTCTTAACTTCTTTAATTCAACTTTAATATCATTGCTGTAATTCACACTTCTTGTAAGACAGTTTACCTACAATATTTACATGTAAATAACTTCAAACATTTTATGTAGAAAATGTCATTGAGAAATTTGAAACAAGTAAGAAAAAATAAATGTAGTCTCAATACAAGTTTTAAAAATTTATCAGAGGCATCATTTTATTTACATAGAAACCTATAAGCAAAAATAAATGAGGATATCAATAGATTTAAAGAGATAAATTGTCATAATTGTCAAAGGGTAAGTATGATGATGGCAAAAACTGTTTCAAGGTAAATAGCTTATTTAAAATTCCAAAAATATGTGGACATCCTGTTTATTTTTATCAGTATCACATTAGTTTTTAATAATAAAAAATAAAGTTATTTGAAAGTAGTAATATAATCAGATTCAGTAGGTAGAAGTACAAAGATTAGGATTTTCAATTATACTCTTCAATTTTTAAACTCTAGACCTTCTAATTTTTGAGAGGGCTTGCTACCCTATGGGAAGAACAGCGTTATCAACCAAACAAACTCTCCACATCTCCCAAGGATTCAAACACCAACCAATGAGTATGCATAGCATGACCCATGGCTCCAGTTGCATATGTAGCAGAGGATAACATTGTCTGGCATAAATGGGAGAAGAGACCTTTGGTCCAATAAAGGCATTTTTTTATGGTGTTGTTTTGTTTTTCTTTGTTTGTTTGTTTTCTGTATGTTTTGTTTTATTTTGTTTGTTTCTTTTGTATAGGGGAATACCAAGGCAGTTAGGTTGAAATAGGGAGCATCTTCATGGAGGCAAGGGAAGGGGAAGCCAGTGGGGGAGGGAGAGTGGGGGGGTAAAGAGGATAACATTTTAAAATGTAAAAAAATTGTTAAGTTTCATTTCATTAAAGAAGTGTTACATATTTTAATGTTAATTTTGAATCTTTATACCTCTCTGCAGTAATGTATTATTTATAAGATTATTTTGATGTATCTTAAGGTTTTGAGTAAAATATTACACATTTCTTCATAATGAAGCTGCTTGTATTTCTTGTAAAATTTTATTTGATAGCTTTAAATGTTATTCTGTCATTTAAAATAACAAATTTGAGATTGGTTCCCATTCAACTTCTATACATTGTGATCTATTAATTGTCTTCTATCTGTATTCTAAACAAGGATTATCTTTTCATTAACATGTAACTTAATAAGAAACAATATATAACTCAAAAATATGTTTCATTATTTTTTGTATTTGTGCTTAAAGTTTGAGACACATTCTCACTAGATAGCCCAAGGTGGCCTCAAATACATGATCCTACCCCTTAAATCCCTAGAATATATTATGTGAACAAACTCATCTGAGAGTAATTATGTTAACTGCTTTATAAATATATTAGCAGACGTTCTTACTATGTGTGAGAAGAAAACTCACACAGTAGTCACAGATATTATTTTGTTTTAATGTAGAAATAATAAATTATTGAATCTCTCATTATAGTTGATGTTTTATAAAAAAGCATTTTAACGCTTAAAGAATTATGTGATTAAAATGATAACTCTATCATGTGAAATAAACTGTTAGTACACAAAAGTAATTTTTCTTAGTCACAATTCATGCAGATTAATGTTAAATGTCTCATATTAACTAATTTGTTACACATGGTTGAACATTTTATCCAAACAGGAAGATATGTTTTGTAATATATGACATTTGTTTACAGTATTCCAGTGATAAAGCCTTGAACATCTATGTTATGTCTCACTAATCTTATATGTATTTCAACCATAATTGAAAAACATGCACAAATACAAATTAAACAATTAAGTATATACCAGCTTCCATGTACTTTCTCATGATCAATAAAATATTCACAAGGTTATACTGTCTTTTAATAAAAGATGTTGATATTTCTTTTATGAAGGTTGAAATCTATTCTTATATGAAAATTAAAAAAAAAGAAATGAAAAGGAAAGAACATGAGTTATCTTAGCTATGGCAGAATAGATAATTTATTGTAGGTAAAAAGGAAATATTGGCAGAGCAAGGGACACATGCTAGAGTCCAGTGTGAACATGACTCAAAGTGAGGAAAGGAGCAGAAAAAGAAAAGGAGGGAAAGGAAGAAATGTGAGAGGGGGAGCCAGATGGAAAAACCAAAATGACAAAAGATAAAAATGCAAATAATCAAAATGACTGGATTATATAGGGACGAGCCAATTGGGGAAAGACTGAGGAACACCTGCAGTAGAGAGTTCAGGATAGAGGGCCAGTCATGCTAGCCATTACCATGTGACTGGTAAGGACTGAGGGATGCTGGGAAAACCAAGTAGTTGTGTGTATTTTGATGTGTTAAATAAGCAGGTGAGCCTCTTAACCAAATGTTTGAGTCTTAGAAAGTAGTAGGATAATATGAAAAATGTAGTTAGAGATTATGTTGATAATTATAGGCTTTCTTCCATGTTCTGGTATTTTATTAGTCCTGGGTAGATGGATATTACCAGAAATATATATATATATATTTTATTGCTGAGAATGTATGGTGCCATTACAGTGCTACTGGTTACCAACAGTTATATGTCCAACTTCCATGTCCTTACGGTTATCATGCCACAATGGTCAGTGTTTTTAGAATGAGAGTTGGGTAGAAAACTACCTCAACCAAATTGCAAAGAACAACTGAAGTCATGTGGTGCCCGGACACAAATGATATACTCATGCATTTGAGTTTAAGTTTTAAAGATCAAAGGGGAAGTGAGAACAGATGGGTCCAAAGAACAAAAGGATCAGAATGTGTACTATTAGCTTTTATCTTCTATAAGTTAGAAAAGCTACATTTATGAAGTCTCACCAACATGGCTACCTTAAAATTGCTGAACAAAGACAGCAGTAATAGCCATGCTAATATTGAAGAACTCTCATAGTATATTAACACCATGTAACCAATAACAGTTAACTAATGAATTTGGAGAAACTATTCTTCCATAGGTGAAAAACCCATATTAATTATTTAATGCCAATGTCTCTGCTCTAAGAGTCAATATATACATGTCCTGTGTGTGTGTGTGTGTGTGTGTGTGTGTGTGTGTGTGTGTCATATGTTATATATGGCAATATAATTTAAAGAAAAAGAGGCCATGAATTTGATAGAGAGTAAGAAGGATGTGTTTGTTATACAAGTTTTGGACAAATAAAGGGAAGCAGGGAGAAGATATAACTGTTCTTTGATTGCAAAAAATTAAAAAAGAACTTTCTATAAATTTAAGTTTTACTTAGTACACAGCATGCAGCAATATTGTATTATAAGCATTTGTATAAAAAAAATTCACTGTCACAAGCATACACTATTTAACTACAATTGACTAAAATACAAAATAATAATTTAATCTCCATATAAGCTCAGTGTTCATGAACAACGAGGTAGAATCTGTGAAAAAGACCGACATTAATATATTAAAAGTGGCACATATTCTTTGACGACTTGATAAAGAATATTCTCTTTCTTCTTTCTTTAATAAAAGTATATTCTACATCTCCCATATTTTCTGTTGTATTATTTTTAACAAAGAAAACATAAGACAATCTATGTTTCTGCTTATATACAAGCTCTCATTTGTACACCCTAATACCACTTACTAACTGCCTTGAACAATTGGAAGACCCTGTAAAGGAAGGTTAGCTATGTGGTAGGCATGGGTAAATATACTAGGATTGGAGAAGGTACTGGATTCTGGCTATAGCACATAAGAGAAGACTTTTCTCCAAATCAGGCCATCTCAGACATCAAAATAAGAAAATGTTTCTGGAACAGTCTTCTGCATTTTGTAACAGGCTTGCTTGTATTTGTTTGCTACCTTCATAACTAAAACCTTTTATCTAGTTATGAAAGTTTTGTGTGATAGTGAACAGAACAGGCATAATGCAAGCCATATTATCCACACAGAGTAAAGACCAACTTTTTATTTAGGAGCAAAAAAAAAAAAAAAAAAAAAAAAAAAAAAAAAAAAAAAAACATAAGGATAGCCATTGTCTTAGTTGTAGTCCAAAGTTTGAATGTGTAGTTTAACTTACCTGAGAGTTATTTGAAGATATGTTCATATTCCTATCTTAATGTTGGATGCTATAACTTACTAAAGCTTGGCATTTGAAGTAAAATATATGTGATTATTTATTCATTCATAACTTAATTATAAAAAATATAAACTATTATTTAATTATGAAAGTAAGTTAATCTTTAGAAAAGTTTATGGTTATAATATATCAAAACAGCTCAATATATATGTATATATTGTATATATACATGTATATATTGGCATTTGAAGTAAAATATATGTGATTATTTATTCATTCATAACTTAATTATAAAAATATAAAATATTATTTAATTATGAAAGTAAGTTAATCTTTAGAAAAGTTTATGCTTATAATGTATCAAAACAGCTCAATCTGTAAAATATAAGCATGTCTCTCTGTGAAAATATTTGTTCAGGTACTAAAGGGTTACCATAAAGGTCTTTCTTGTTAATTTTCCAATATGACTCTTTCATAAGTGTAGAGGTAAAAGTATGTTTTTTCATATATAATGGCCACATTTCATCACTATGTTTATGTGGAACTTTAAGTATGACTTTTTAAGTTCGTGTGATAATTTTGTTGCTGCAAATGAGTGTTCACATATGTAAACCACACAGCTATTACACATGAAAAAGTAAAACCTTCTATTTCACAACAATTTTAATCTCTATTTGTATAATTCTCAACACATTTATACATTTTGGTAGCCCAATATTTGTTACAATTAAAAGCACTATTTTTCAGGTTTCTCCAAGTGTTACCATTTTTGTACTTATGTATAACATGAATTAAGTGGAGGGATAAATATAGAAACCTGCCCACAAATTCTTCAACCCAAAATGTATCTTGCCTACAAGATATTCAGGTACAAATATAGAGCAGAGATGAAGGAAATGGTCAAAGATGACTGGTAAAAATATGAGACAAGTACCAGTTCCTGACATTATTAATTATACTTTGTCATGCTTACAGACTTGAACCTAGCATAACTGTCTTCTTAGACCTTTCACCAAACAGCCAATATAAAGGGACAGAGAGACAAGCACCCAAATGTTAGTTGATTCTCATAGAGTCTTATGAAAGAGTTTTGAGAAAGAAGAAGAACCAAAGAGAACAGGGGCCCCATGGGAATAGCAACAGAATCGGTTGGCCAGGACCCTTGGGAGCTCCCAGAGACTGAAACATCAACAAATGAGCGGGCAGAAGATCAACATAGGTTGACAATGAGCAGCATGGATTTTGTGGGCAGTTCCTCAAAAACTGGAGCAGGGGTTATCACTGAGCCTGTTCCCTGACTGCCTCTGCATCCTGAGCACCTAAAAGGACTGTCTTATATGGCCTTAGTGAGAGCATGCTCCTTGTCCTATCGGGAATTGATGGGCCAGAGTGAGGAAATCGGTTTTGGAGGGTATCAGTGTTTCAGGGACACACAGAGGGCAGTTTTCTCTTTTTCAAAGAGAAGGTGAAGGTGGGATTAGGGGAGAACATGTGTGAGGGATTCTGAGGGAGAGGAATGGCTGATACTGGGTTGTAAAGTGAATAAATAAATAAATAAATACATTTGTAAAAAGATTTAACATAATAAAAAAAACAGATAATAACTACATTATGGAAAACTATAACCATTTCCTAATTATTGAAATAGTAAAATCAATACAATATATTGATCTATAATATATATTTTGTGATGTAGTGCTTTACTTTAATGTAAATCTTTTCAATTGGGATCTTTATTAAGAATAATTTCAGAGTCAAAAACGCTTGAATTTGATGTAATATATAAATGATAATTCTGGGATAATAGTTTATAAAATATATTTTTGTAAGGGTAATATTTCATACGAAAGATTTGTACTTGCCAAATGCATAATAAAATGGAAGAAAAAAGGGAGAGTGCATTATGGCTCACAAAGGTGAGTTCTTTTATTTTACATAACTTTCAAATAAATTTTTCAGCAATTAATAACATCTTCTGTGGAGCATGTTGTGTGTCATGTCTCACTCAAAATTAAATTAGTCTGAAATATATATAGAAAACAATACAATGCAGCCCAATTTAGTTCATCTCAAAGTTCTCATCAGGAGAACACATTGATAGTTAATCAGTATATTAGTCATACATATTTATAGTGTTACATTATTTTGCATTCATCATATACTGTCAGCATAAAATTCACAAATATATTTTGAAATGTATTTTGTCACAATCAGTTCAATAAGTGTTTTAAATATTATAAACATTTATTTAGGGGTATA
Organism: Micromys minutus; assembly: GCF_963924665.1. Classification (NCBI taxonomy): domain Eukaryota; kingdom Metazoa; phylum Chordata; class Mammalia; order Rodentia; family Muridae; genus Micromys; species Micromys minutus. The sequence continues at coordinate 8,761,738 of NC_137974.1, forward strand.
TTAATTTCAAATACACTTCCAATTATATTAGAGTTAAATCAGTTCCTGTAATGTTCAGTGCCTTGGTTAGTAAACTCTCAAGGCAATTAAACCTTTGTCTGAAGAAAACATTTTTAATAAAAAGCTTAGATAGTAATATCAAGTCATAATGAAAACAAAAATTTCTGAAAATCCATAGACAATCATTTTAAAGACAAATTCCTAAGTTTCAAAACTTAATAATTTATAATAGCAAATAAGTTAAGTCATGTCTATTAAATGCTCTACTTCTATATGGGCCAGAGAGAAAGCCTTCAAGATCTATGATAATTGGGTACATACAATGACAAAAGTAGATCTATGATGTAATCTGTATGTGATTTTGTGCCTCTGTTTACAAATATTTGCACTAAATTTAAAAAATATGTTTAATTTTTGAACATCAGAACATAGTGATTAAAATGATATTCTATGTACTGTTCTCAATGTACCTGGAAGCTTACATGGTCCTCTGCTTTGCTTTCATGGATTCCTAGATATATACTATGTAAGTACCAGGTAACTGTATTTTAATTGTCCTGTCTTGAGAACATTCTGGAAAAGGGTTGCTCTGTTAATATTTAGTATGTGCTTAGTGTCGTTATTTTTTTTTTCTAATCATTTTTCTGGATGTGTTTTTTTAACTCAAACTCAAAGAACTTTGCTTGCATTATCGTTTTCTTTGTTGTATTTGTATATAAATATGCACTGAAATTGAAACCTTACTGAAAAATAAGGTTGTCTACAGCATTATATGATAGTCCCATTTTTAAGGTTCTCCAATTCTAGGCCGTATTGACACAAATCTAAGTAGGTTGGCTAAACATCAACATTCACATGCACAAATCACAAGTGCAAAATGATCACAGACCTCAACATGAAACCAGTGACACTAAACCTGATAGAAGAGAAAATGAGGAATGGCCTTAAACACAGTTGCACAAGAGAGAAAGTCCTGAATAGCACAGGCACTAAGATGGGTAATTAATAACTGTAACATTGTGAAACAGACAACTTCTTTAAACTAAGGACACCATCAACAGGATGGAATGATAGCCCACAAAATGAGAAAAGGTTTTCATCAACTCCACATCAAACAGAAGACTAAGAACCAACTTATTATTCAAACATACAATAACTAACATATAAAGAATATTCCTGATTCCTTAAAGAATCAGGGAGCTAGCTATCAAGAAACTAAATAATCCAATTAGAAATGAAGTACTGTTCTGATGTGGAGAGCATTTTTGGCACTTCTGGATAGTTGGTTTTGGGAAATCTTTCTTCACCAGGACAATCTGAAGCTGATCAATGCAGGAACCTGATTCTAATCCTACACCCAGGAAACTGGGCCAGATTAAGAACATTTGCATTTTAAGTATTTGCATTTGAAGCTCAGGTCAGAACACTTAGAATTGAAGCCCAGGTAGTACAATTGCATTTGAAGCTCAGGGCTGGTTCAGCACCTGCTGTAGGTATTGAAATCTCTTTATCTCTTGGGATCCCCTATTGTTCCTGATCTTCACACCTAGCCACCAGAAAGATGTTTACAGGATCTTTGATTATTAACTTGCTAGTTCCCAGACTCAGAACTGATGTTACCTTTCTGCATGTAATTGAAGTGGTTTAAAAGAGGACTGAATAAAGAAGACTTAGGTTCAGCCTCAAGACTGGCCTAAGTCATGTTACAATTTTGACTAACCTTCTCCTTTTTTTTTCAATCCTCTTTCCAGCCCTGAAGAACCTGTTGTTTGACTTATCTTGTATTGCTAATTCTGAACAAAAAATTCTCAATAGAGTAATATCAAATGGCTGACAAGTATCTGAAGAAATGCTTACCATCCTTAGTCACCAGGGAATGCAAATCAAAATGACTCTGAGATTTTATCATAATCAGAATGACTAAAATTGAAAACACTAGTGAATGTGCTGGAAAGAATACAAAGCAAAGGCAACATTCCTTCTTTGTTGGTGGAAGTGTAAACTTGAGCAGCCACTATTGAAATCAATATGGCAGTTTCTGAGAAAATTGAGAATTGATCTACTTCAAGAAAACAGCTAAACTACTCTTGAGCATGCACTGAAAGGACAATTTACCTGACCACAAGGACGCTTGCCTAAGTACATTCATAGAAAAAAAAAAAATTTATAGCTAGAAACTGGGGAAAACAGATGTCTCTCAATTGGAGAATGAAAAAACAAAATGTGGCATATTTACAAAATGAAGCATTACTCAGATTTTATTGTTGTTGTTGTTTTGTTTTGTTTTATTTCAAGTTGTCATATGAAATTAGCAGTCAAATGAATGCAATGTAAAAAAATTATCCTGAGTAATCTGGACCCAGAAAGACAAACATAATATGTACTCATTTATAAGTCAATATGAGCTCTAAAGTAATAAATTATGCTGTAATCCACAAACCCCAAGGCTACCAAACAAGAAGGGCTCTAGGAGAAACACATGGATTTCCTTGGAAAAGGAGAATACAATCCTTTTTGAGAGTGAACTGGGGGTGCATAAGGATTGACAGGAGGAATATACTGGGAGCAGAACAGAAAAAGAGAATACCGAGAGAAATTAATGTAAGTGGAGAACACTTTGGGGTAAAAAGGAATATCTAGTGAAATTTAAACTCTCTGGGACCTAAAAGGGTGACTTGAGTGAGTGAAGAATCCTAGCAATGAGGGATTATATACCACGGCCTGGTCCATCTTCTATAAGTAGAAAAGGTAGGACTGGGACATAGCCACAAAACCTCAAATCTACAGTCTGTTCTGCCTATAAGATTTGTTAGTGTGAAGGTGACACAGAAGTTGTGGGAGTAGACAGCAAATGATTGGTTCAACTTGAGACCCAGCTCATGAGAGGGAACCTACCCCTGCCACTGCCTGAAAGACCAGGAGTCAAAGCATACATACCCTATTATAGAACTATAATAAAAAATACAGATGGAAAAAAGTTAAAGAAATGATTCTCAGCGATATTCTATTGTACTTGAAGACTGGTACATAGAATAATCATTATCAGAGATGTGTCATCAAGCAACTAATAAAAACAGATGTAGAGTTCCACAACCAAACACAAGGCAGAGCTCAGGTGATTCCTATAAAGAGGAGAAGGGGAAATTGTAGGAGCCAGAAGGGTCAAGTAAACTACAAGAACAAATTCTATGGTCAACTAACCAAGGCTTATAGACAACTATAAAAATTGAACCACCAGTCAAGGAGTCTGCATGGGTCTGATCTAGGTTCTCTACCTAGATGGTTATATAGTTGAATATTCTTTGATGCTTTTGTCAGTCTGAGTTGGGGCTATCTGTGACTATGGTGCCTACTCTTGGGACCCTTTCCCTCTTACTGAGCATCTTTGTCCAGATTTGAAATAATGGTCACATGTGCCTAGACATACTATAATTTCTCTTATGCAATGTTGGGTTGATAGTCCTTGGAGGCTTCTTCTTTTCTGAATGCAAATGGATAAGGAGTGGGTCTGGGGAAAAGGGTGGCTGGGAAGAGAGAAAGGGAAAAGCTTCAGTTAGCACTGATAAGAGAAGAGAAGGAAAAAAAGTCTAATTTCTCAAAAGTATAAAATAAGTTCTAGTTTTTTTGTTATTAACCTGGACAAATAGATTCATGGTTGATTTCAATCATGTAGCATTTTAACAGGCCCTGCCAAGTTTATGGCTGATTTTAGAAAGGGGAGTAATAATTTTAGAAAAGTAATCAGGCTGGATTGTTCTTATTATTAAAGTACTATTTATTATTAAATATCACAAGATTTGTTTATCACGATTGTAACTAGCTTATGTTAGTTACATGTATCAATGGGATGCACTGAGGCATCTCAACTTCTACTCAGCTTTCTCTTATCCAAATCAGCCTGTCCTCAATTTCTCTTTCCAAAACTACAAAATGCTACACTACATCCAGTCAAACTTTCTGTCAATTTCTACATTTCAGATTGAATGCTTGTCTGTCTGAAACTGTCTTAAATACCTTAAAATCTTCTTCTTGTTGCAATTGTTTTGTAGTAAACACACACACACACACTCACACACACACACAAACACATACACAAGGGAATTATTATCAATTAAATCATGAGTTCTGACATTTAGAATATGTGTTTATTGTTTTAAATACAACCAAATTTCCAAAATAAAAAAAAAAATGGATTAAATAAATGAAGGAGATATTTCTTTCCTCTGTCTTTGAACACCTAGTTTTGAGCCCATGCCAGGTTAACTCTTTCTAGTGATTCAGTACACTTACTTGTTTTTCTCTGTCTTAATATGATAATATATTTTTATTTAGCAATATATTCAATATGAGACAGGAAATATCAGTAAGATTCTTGGAACTTTATATGAGAAGATGGTGAGTGTAAGGAAAAGATGACGGGGCACCAATGAAAGGAAAAGTCACTGAAAGGAAAAGTCACGGAGCACCAATGTTGTGAAAGGATGATGTTCCGAGTTTCGGCACCAATGTTATGGGAAGGATGAAGAGAGTAGGGGGCATATGGCCCATGGAGGTGCAGTAAGGCCTGGGGGGAAAGGGAGATGCCTCTGGGGGTGGTCAATGTTGGGAATACCTTCCCCCTGAGGGACCAGCCACACAATAGTATAGTACAGAATAAAGTTTATTCAAGTGACGGGAGAGTTAAGAGTGTGGTAGAGGCACAGAGAGAGAGAGGTAAATAGAGGAGTAGAGGCCGGCCATGAGCACGTGGAAGGAAAGGGAAGAGGAGGGGTAGGGTTGGGAGAGCAAGAAAGCCAGGAGGCAAGAGAGACCGAGAGAGAGGAGGGGGCAAGCAGCCCTTTTATAGTGTCAGGTCACTGGGGCAGAGCATACCTGGCTACTGCCAGGTAATTGAAGGATGGGGTTTACAGAATCCCAAAAGTGAGGACTATTCAGAACACAATCGGACAAATAAGTACTAATTAAAAATTTGTTGACTGAATACCTTAAGTTGTCAGTTTATTACAGAAACAATTGTAGAAGGCTATTATAACATCAAGAATACCGAAGTTGTCTTCAATTTGCCTTTCCAAGTGATTTTGGCTTGACTATCACAATGAAAAACAAACATTAACCTTGTACTATATAGACATAAGATATGACCAGAGAATTGAATTTCAAATGTAAAAGTAACCTTAAGAAAAACATCTCAGGTCCTGAAAATTGACATTTTAAAATACCGCTTCATTCAAAGGCATTGACCCTTTGATTTACAAAAGAAAAGTCACTTAGTGAAAATATCTTCTAAACCATGAATACATAAGTCTACCATTTAAGGAATGTTCACTGCTGTAGGGGGAAAAAAAGCTGGTATGTGAAATCTTTCATTACTATCTACTTTTAAAGTATTTCCTGAGGCTATAATTACATCATTTCTTCATAAACATTCCTGAAGCAATTGAGCATTAATTAAATGTCCTAAAGATTATTTGAAGCAATTTGACTTTGTTTATTTTTTTGGAAAACCTCAATTATACTTCACACTGTTAAAGCTGTAGTTTTTGTTGCGTGGTAAAAATATTATTTTTTTTTTCTCAGAACAAAGCACGGCTCACTTTATGTATTGACACTGAGCATTAGATATTTTTTGTGGTCTGTTAGTCAGTTCCAGTCTCTGTGACAGTGCTCACACCCAAGTTCATTTCAATTAGTATTTACTTCTTCTTCTTCTTCTTCTTCTTCTTCTTCTTCTTCTTCTTCTTCTTCTTCTTCTTCTTCTTCTTCTTCTTCTTCTTCTTCTTCTTCTTCTTCTTCCTCTTCTTCTTCTTCTTCTTCTTCTTCTTCTTCTTCTTCTTCTTCTTCTTCTTCTTCTTCTTCTTCTTCTTCTTCTTCTTCTTCTTCTTCTTCTTCTTCTTCTTCCCCTTCCTTTTCTTCTCCTTCTCCTTCTTCTTTTCCTTCTCCTCCTCCTCCTTCTTATTATTATTGTTCAATTAGTATAGTATTTGAGAATCTTGTGTTAGCTAGTTTATTAAGGCCACCTTGTATCAAATGTAATAATTATATCAAAATAATATCATAAATGTTATCAAGGATTCTATTTCCTGTTCCCCCAGAGATACATATGTCCCCACTCAATTCCTTTATTTATGTAAATTCTTTGGGTTTGTGGATTGCAGCATAAGCATTACTTTCTCAACAGCTAATGTCCACTTAACTGTATGAGTATTATTACCTTTCTGTATCTGGGTTACATCATTTAGGATCAATTATCTGATTCTATCCATTTGACTACTAATTTTAAAAGCTCACTGTTTTTAACAACTAAGTCTTACTTCTTTGTTTACATGTACCACATATTATCTATCCATTCTTCAATTGAGGGACATCTAGATTATTTCCACTTTCTGGCAATTATGAATAAAGCAACTATGAATATAGCTTAGAATGTATCATTGTGATAGAATGTGGTGTACTTTGAGTATATGCTTGAGAGGTAAAGTACGGTCTCAAGGTAGACTGATTCCTAATTGTCTGAGAAGTCACCATATTGATTTCCAAAGTGGCTGTACAATCCTGCCATTTCACCAACAATAGAGGACTGTGTCCTTAATCCGAATCCTCACCTGTATAAACTGTCATTGTTATTTTTATTTTAGTTATTCTTACAGGCTTAAGATGAAATACAGAAATCATTTTGATTTGCAGTTTACTGATGGCTAAAGATGTTGAACATTTCCTTAAAGGATATCAACTCATTTGGTATTTTTCTATTGAGGAATGGGGTGACTTGTGTTAACTCATATTGAAAAACATTAATAACCAATGAGTTTTCATTACTATTATTTTGTTATTGGAGATGATGTTGATATTGTGTGTGTATGCATGTGTGCTTGGGTGCTTGCATGTGTGCTTGTGTGTGTTTGTGTGTTTTGATTTTGCTAGTGTAATTTTTTTCTATTTTTTTCTTCTGTAGCTGTTTTTAATAGGCTTAGTTAACCTCTTAGGTTGGAGTTTTCATTCTAGTTCCTTCTATATAGCAGGACTTGTCAACAGTTATTGTTTAAAATTGATTCTGTCATTGAGTATCTTGTTTTGGTCATCTATGTTTTGTAGAGAAAACTTTGTAATTTTCATTTCTTTAAAGACACAGAAATAATATAAAAATGTGATTTTGTTTTAATCACACATATGTGGATATGGAGCTGCTTCAGACAGTCCACAGTAGCATGATTTGCCTCATGCTCTAGCAGAGGCATATTTTGTCTTTTAAGATGTGGCCAGCTAATTTTATCATAACAACTTGATGAAAATATTATCTTCTATAAAGTATATATTTTGATTTTTTCTCACATATAATATGCTCTCTTTTTAATATATTTGCTTTTGTCCCGTTAATCTACATGTCTTTATGTATACAAATATTTTATTAGCATATGACTGTAATATGTCTAGCAATCTGAAATTTTAATTTCTTTGATACTGAATGTTTTTGATATGTTGTGTCTTTTTTTTGTAGAAATTTTGGAAAATTTTCTTCTCTGTTTATGTGAAGTGTTTTGGTAGAATTTTGATAGGAATTGCATTAAATTTGTAAATACTTTTAAAAGAATGGTCAGAAGAAAGCAACCTTTTTTTTTTCCACTCAGCTCTTATTTCTATGAACTACAGTCAACATCATGAAAAGATATCACAAAGGTGGAACTTGGTACTATATATCTTGTCAGGAAACAACATCAGTAATTTAAGATAAGGACTGCTCAAGAGGAGGAAAATTTAAGCCTGGAAGTATAACTCCAATCAGTTATAAGGTGATGGCAACTCAGGGAAAAGGTGTTGTTACTTTTACAATTATTATAGCATCTAACTGCCATCCAATACTTATACCAACAGATAATATGAAAAAAAATCTCACTCCAGAACATGAAACAAGATTAAAAAATCCTATTCGGATAGTGTAGCTCTCACCCCTCATTGCATCTATCTTTTATGTGAGACAGGAGAACATTATAAAAAGCCAGAGTAGTGTAGACTGTAGAAAACCTGACACCTGGTGCCTAAGTGCAGTTTCTAAAACTCCCACTCAACCACTTCACCGAGAGCACATCGAAATTCGAAAAGAAAGTATAGAATAACTCCATAAACCAGAAGATAAGGACATCTGATTTGAGGCTGTGTCATATACATGTGATAGAAGAGCTATATATATATATGAATACTTCACAATAAAGTAGCCTAAACAAGACCAGAAGGGGGACAAAACAAGCTATCAATCAACCATGGATGGGATAGTTTATATGAAGAGGTATAAGTAATTAATTACTGCTGAAAAAGGATAAATCAGTTTTACTTAGATATGAGTGACAACTAGTTGGTTATCCTGTGTAAATTGTTCAGCCTAAAACCACATTCACAATATCAACACTAAATGAATTCTGGACATATACACACACAAATATATTATGTGTATATCAATAATAATTAAAGAAAAATGAGGCTATCAATATACAAAAAGGAAAAACCAATCAAAGAAGTTAGAAAAAAGAGCTGGAAAATGTGATCTAAATATATTTAAAAGATACAATGGAAAATATATAATCCATATATTTTAATGAGAATTATAAAATTATTATAACTATGTAAGGATTATATAATTATATAAGAATAAATATAATTAAAGATGAAATCAATCACTTGCAAATAAGTAAAAAAATATGGATTGAAATAAATAATATCTCATAAAATCAAGCATTGTTACACTGGTGATACTAATAGTAAACATATATAAAAAAGGGACCATGGCACATAATTCTAATGTTACCTGTGTGACTACGGCAGAAGGGTGACAAATTTCTGCTCAGTTTTGGTACAACTGAAACCCCATTTGTAAAATAAGTACAATATATATTGTGTATAATATAAATATGGAAGAAGCTAGACAATATGACAAAACCCAATTTTTGCTATACCCTTTCAAATTGCTCAATATGATAAAAAGCAATCAGAAAAATAACAGTATTATATTTTGAGAATTGGTTGCGAAATCAGTGATGAAATACTCCTTCTACACTAGTTGAATTGTGTAATTACAAAAAGATGACCAGGATGCTAAGCAAAAGAAATGAGAAAAAATGACCATTGTAAGTGATTTGGCCAATTTTATGTATTTACATTTCAAATATTATTCTTATTCCTTTCTTTCTCATCCTTCCTTCCCCTTCCCCTACTTGTATGAAGATGCTTCCCTTTCCACCCACCCACTCCCACCTCAAAACCCTGACTTTCCCTTACACTGGGACAATGAGCCTTCACGTTTTCTTTTTTTCTCCAATTAATGGCAGACAGTGCCATCCTCTGCTACATATGCAGCTAGAGTCATGGTTCTCTTTATGTGTACTCTTTGGTTGGTGGTTTAGTCCCTGGGAGGTATGATGGATCTGGTGTGTTTATATTGTTGTTCTTCCTATACAGTTGTGAAACCCTTCTGCTCCTTCAGTCCTTTCTCTAATTCCTCCATTGGGGTTTCTTTGCTCAGTATGATGGTTAGCTGCAAGAATTTTAATCTGTATCAGTAAGTCTCTAGCAGAGACTCTCAGGAGACGTCCATATCAGGCTCCTATTAACACACAGCTTTTTGAAATGCTACAATGAAAGTATTCAGTTCTGGTGATGTCTTTTATTTCCAATAACTTCTATTATTATAGAAATTTGCATATAGTACACCAGCATTTAAAATTGATATTCAGTCTCTTTGCTTTTCAGAAATGAAAGGAAAAAGAAATAAAATTGTACCAGATAAAAAGAAATTTATTTTTTCTTATCTTAAACTAATATACATAAATAGATATATAGGATAACTGATATTTAACTCAGTTAAATATGTGACTTGTTTAATAATAATAATTTTTGGATATATATATTCCCTTTAATGGAAAGTTCCCAATATTTACTTTTAAATTATAAAATACCACATATAAAATGAATATTAAATTATTTCTTTTTAAAATTTATTTTAATAATATTTATTTCATATCTGTATGCATAAGTTATCTAAGTGATAACTATCATTTATGTTATAACATATTTAAAATGGAAATAAATATCAATAATATGATTATTTTATAGAAATAAATTTTCTTAGATCATTTCAGGGTATTTGTAACCTGAGATTACACATTACATATTCAGTAATAAAACAAAGAAAATGGATTAAGGTTAATTTAGAATATGTTATGAAGCCAAATTGTTCTTCAGATTAAAAGTGGCATTAGGTAAACTGCATCATGTTTCATGGGGATGTTCAGATGTAGCAGGGGACAGGTTCTAGGTTCCTTGTTTTCCTATAGCTCCTACAATGTGATGACAACATTCTCTTATTAATAAGAGGGTTTATTTTTCCCTGATTGACAACTTTGCAACCTGCTGTTCACAATTTGTTTAGAAAACTTGAAGGAAAAATGTAATGTCGCTTCTGTTTACCTCATAAGTACCCCTGTAAGTTATAGTAGCAAATACTGGTATTCATGTTTTAAAATAAAGGGTAGATATTATCAGCCCTTGTGAATAGAGCTCGTTATCTTTAATCTTCATTAGAAGATATCGTGCAGATTTTGTTTTAGCTGCTTTTCAAATAAATAAATAAACAAACAAACAAACAAACAAACAAACAAACAAATAAATAAATAAATAAATAAATAAATAAATAAATAAATAAATGTTACTGATAAGCAATTGTGTTCATGTTTCCTCGCATCCCCCACAAGATTTTCAGAACAGTCAGTATGTATAGTAATGCAGTATGTGTGGAATGTATCTTCCATCTTTTCAGTTCTTTCCCTGAGATTTGCATGGCCACATTTAACAGGTTCCTTGTTTCTGTTATTATGCAAGCAATCACGCCTGATTAAGCTCAGTCAGCCCGCCAGGCAGGGGTTTGTGCAGCTTTGCTCACGCTCTGCAGGTTCATACCTAATTGCCTTCTCTTTGGAAACGAGACTAGAGGATTTTTTTTCAAAGTGTGCTGCTCACCTGTTTGTTCATTACATTAATTTAGCTTGTCTTTCCTGCTGTTCATTAAAAACCTACCACCAGGAGAATTTGGTGGGGTGACTTCCTATTCAATCCTACCTTCCAATATATTATACCACTCTTTATCAGACCATTGTGTGACCTCAGAGTTCCTCAACTCTTCTCTATCACAGAATAAAACGGAGATAGAAAGGTGTCATTTGGAGCTGATACGTTGATGTGTAAACATTCCTAAACCCATGTATGAAGTGTAAAACATTTAGACCATTAGTAAATACACAACCTCTCTTAAAATGAATGTTTTCGAAAAAAATGCTAAAAATCAGAGTGAAATGCTCATTTTTCTATCTTTCAAATATACAATGGTAACTTTATTTTCTGACCTAGACTTTAATTTTATATTTTTCAAATATGATAATAAATAATTTATTAAACTATAATGCTATGAGTTGTACAGTATTCTTCTAAAGTATATGTTGTTTTGTGAATAGGAATAACAAATTACAATGCAATATACATTTAATATAATTTCATAGAAACTTTTGTTAAAATTGTTTGTTTTCTTGAAAAGTGAAAAATCAATTTTAAAAGTGATTAACTTATAATAGCAAGATGATTAGTAAGCATTTGAGTTCATGTAGAACTTTTTTTCTGAATTTACAAAACATTTTATACTCACTGCACACACTTCTGTGATAATTTTGTGCTCTAGTTAAGATTAAAGAACTGATTGCAGAAATAATCTGTGTAGAAGACCATGAAAATGCTTGGAACATGGAAAATGCAATAACATACCACAATTGAAGCAAAAAGAGAAAAAAAAAAAAACAAGTCATACACTAAAAAATGCACAATTATGTAATTATTTCAGCCAATCTATTTATATTTCAATCGTAAAGTCATTTATAATTTTAAAGAATGGATTTTGTATTTTTAAATATTTTTAATTAAGATGTCTTCTGCCTGACAAACCAAAAATAAAATTAAATTATTAGTCTATATGCAATTATTACTAATTCTTTTAACTATACTTCTTTATGAAGTCTTCCCAGAAAACATCTGAATATGTTTTGCAAACATGACTGCAGAATAAAACAAAATATGTCAAAATATTTTTGTAGTATATATGGCAGGAATTGTTTCTTTATTTTTGAACTATATAAATGATTAAAAGTAATCTGAACGCATGAAAACCAGTTTTTAACCATCATCAGCATATTAACAAAATATTATGACACTAAAATTGACTCAATATTTTGAAGTATACATTAACTAGTAAGCACTTCTTTGTGTTTATTTCTTATTTCTTTCTGCCTTTATTCCACAATCGTAACTTGTAAAAAAAAAAAAAAAAAAAAAAAAAAAAAAAAAAAAAAAGCATCAAAAACAACACCACCACCAAAAAAACACATCAATTGTAAAAATGACTACATTTTGCTGATTAATGTACATATTGCCTGGATTAATTTTTATTTTTTCAGACAGAGATAAAATTAGCCCCATACACAAGGTTTATGAACACATGGCTCGGACAGAACCCAGAGTGTTATTATCTCTGTTCTAACTATCTACACTTACACACTGAAATTTCTAACCTCCATACAACCTAATGAAGACCTAGAGTGTCTCAGCTTCTAAGATTTACTACTGAACATCTCAGTCTTTCTAGGTCTCTCTGAACTTTGGCTGCTTGTTTCAATTCAATTGTTCTGGCACTAATTCTTCTTCAAGCTTACTGATTCAATCTGCCTTCTTTGTATTTTCACTGACTTGGTCTGTTTAGCCTTAACAAAACTTAATTTTTCCATTTATTCAAGATCTTCAGACTCCTTTTTCTTCTCTAGCACTTTTTTCTGTCTTTTCTTCTCTCTCTCTCTCTCTCTCTCTCCCTCCCTCCCTCCCTCCCTCCCTCCCTCCCTCCCTCTCTGTGTGTGTATGGGTGTGTGTGTGTGTGTGTGTGTGTGTTTGTTGTGTGTGTGTGTGGGCGCATGTGGTGTGCCTGCATGCTTTAAAGTCACCCCTCTTTATTGTCTGTTCTCATGAGAGTTGAACATAAACTATCTTAGATTCATTCTGTCAAATATTTTTCTGGTTCTCATCTTTTTAGATCCTCTATTAGACATTATTTTGGGGGTATTAAAAGTGAGCGCGTAAGGCATGTTTGAATTCCAGTCAGATTAGACCGACCTAGGTCTTTAAATGTGACTTCTTGGTAGAATAGACATGTGACTAGATTAAAATTTCTGTACACATCAATATCTATCACTCCAAAAATATAATACAAACTAAAGCTTTCATTTTAAAAATGTGTTACTTGAACTTATTTTCCCAAAATGAGGTTTTATAAGGTTAAAATTCCACCACACTCATCTGTTAATCCTCAGGTAAAGACCATTATACCCTCAGCTATTGTGATATTAACTTTTGCATTTCCATTTCCACCAATAAGGAAGATAAGTTGGTGTTTATGTTTCTAATTTTAGGTTATTCCACTTAAAGAAATATCTTTGCCACTTATCCAAGTTTTGATCCATTAAATACACACACACACACACACACACACACACACACACACACACACACATTATATATTCCTGTATTCATTTGCTGATTTTTAGATACAGATGTATGTTATCTTTTGAGTTTTGGAATGATTCTATCACAAACCTTTCCATGCAAACATCTATGTGTTATATTTTATTATTTCCTTTAATGACTATCTAGACACACAATGTTTTAGTAGTATTTAAGCATCTACCTTTTTGCACAGATTTACTAAGACTTAATAATTTTACTAACTTCTTTCTGTATGTCCGAGTTTGTAAAAGTATTCAAGTCCTTTAATGGGGTTTAAAATCTACTTGTTTCTTTTCTTTTTTTTTTTTTTTTTTTTTGTTTGCATTGTTTGTTTTTTTCCCTATTATGTCAGATTTTATGCTGCTGGTTTGTTCGCCTTGTCTCGTATATAATTTGCACATATCTTCAATTCCACACGGTATCTTTATAGTCTAATGACCACTTCTTATAAGTTGAGAAGTATCTCAATTTGGAGCAATTGTGTTCTTCCATTTGCATTTGTTAGCTCCAAAAATGTAATACATATACCAGATTCATAGAAAATTTAGTCTATACATTATTTAGTAATCAAAGTAGGGAATGTTTATTATAAAAGATAAAATTTTTCTACATGTATCCAAAGTAAAATAAAAAAAAAATCTATCATCACTCAAAATTTGCACAAGAACTCTTAGTTTGAACAAGTAAAGAAATTACAATAGTGAGCACACACTCATTGTATTGGAAAGCCACTTTAATGAGTGGCACAAGAGAAAAACTAAGGAGGTAAATTTTGTTTAATTGTTGACTTAACAACTACTGAAGATGTAGTTGGATAAAGAAAGTTTTAGTTTATGTTTTTATGTTTAGATAGTTTATATATTTACATTTCAACTGCTATCAACTTTCCTGGTTCCTTCATCTCCCATTCTGCCTACTCCTGCTTCTGTGAGGATGCTCTCCCTCCTACCCACCCAGTTCCACCTTAACACCCTAGTATTCCCTTACTCTGGGGAAAGAAGCCTTAATTGGAGCAAGGGCTTCTCCTCCTATTGATCCCAGACAATGCTACCCTTTCCTAAATATATTGCTGGAACTGTAGGCCCACTGTGTGTACTCTTTGTTTGGTGGTTTAGTTCCTGGGTGCTCTGCAGGAAGCTGGTGGGTTGATATTGATGTTCATCCTATGTAGTAGCAAAACCCTTCAACTCCATCAGTTCTTTCTTTAATTCCTGCATTGTGGTCTCAGTGCTCAGTCTGATGGTTAGCTATAAGCATATAAATCTGTATAAGTATGGCTCTGGCAAACCCTCTCAGGAGACATCCACATTTGGTTTTTACACAGATCCAAGAATACTTCAGTAAGAAAAAAAAAGAGTTCATTAAGATGTAGCCATTTTTTTTTTTTTTTTTTTGTTGTTGTTGTTGTGAAAGTCTTTGATCCACTTGGACTTGAGCTTTGTACAAGGAGATAAGAAAGGAACAATTTGTATTCTTCTGAATGCTTACTGCCAGTTGAAACAGCATCATTTTTGAAGAAGCTGTCCTTTTTCCATTGAATGCTTTAGCTAATTGGTCAAAGATCAAGTGACTATACCTGTGGGTTCATTTCCGGGTCTTCAATTCTATTCCATTGATCTACCTGCTTGTCATTGTACAAATACCATGCAGGTTTTATTACAATTGATCTGTAATATAGCTTGAGGTCAGAGATGGTTATTCCCCTGGAAGTTTTTTTTTTTTTTTTTTTTTTTTTTTTTGGTATCCTGGGTTTTGTTATTATTCCAAATGAATTTGTAAATTGTTTCTAACTCTATGAAGAACTTAGTTGGAATTTTTATGGCGACTGCATTGAACCTGTAGATTGCCTTAGAAAAAATGGCTATTTTTCCTATTCTGATGCTTCAAATCCATGAGCATGGGAGATCTTTCCATCTTCTGAGATCTTCTTCCATTTCTTTTTTAAAAAAATTGAAGTTCTTATCATACAGACCCTTCATTTGTTTCTCTAATTTCTTTCTCAGCCTGTTTATTCTGTTGGTGGGATTACAAGCTGATAGGATCATTCTGGAGATCAGTCTGTCAGTTCCTCAGAATATTGGACATAGTACTGCCTGAAGACCCAGCTATACCAATCCTGGGCATATACCAAAAGAAGCTCCAACATCTAACAAGGACACATGTTCCACCATGTTCTTAGTAGGCTCACTTATAATAGGCAAAAGTTGGAAAGTAACCATATGTCCTTCAATCGAAGAATGGGTACAGAAATTGTGGTACATATACACAATGGAGTACTAATTAGCTATTATAAACAATGAGTTTATGAAATTCCTTGGCAAATGATGAAACCTGAGCTATCATTCTGAGTGAGGGAACCCAGTCATAGAAGAACATTCATAGTATGTACTCACTTATGGGCAGATACTAGCCCAAAAGACTTGTAATATACAAGAAATAATTCACAGAAATTATGAAACTCAAAGTGAAAGAAGGCCAGAAGGTGCTTACCTCAGTCCTTCTTAGAAAAGAGAACAAAACGCTCATGAGAGAAAATAAAGGGACAAAAAGAGGAACAGGGATCGGGAAAAGATCATCCAGAGACTGCCTCACCCCACATAGCCACTAAACCCAGGCACTATTGCTGATACCAAGTAGTGCTTACTGGCAGGAACTTGAAATGGATGCCTCCTCAGAGGATCTACTAGAGCCATGCTGATACAGATGGGAGAATGCATGTAGCTAACCATCAGACTGAACACAAGGGCCCCAATGAAGGAGCTAGAGAAAGGACTGAAGGAGCTGAAAGGGTCTGCAACCCTACAGAAAGAACAAAATGATTAATGTACTAAACTACCACAGCTACCATGGACTAAAACACTAACCAATGAGTTTGCATGGAAAGACTCATTGACCCAGGTGCATATGCATCAGAGGACAGCATTTCTTGCATCCATTGGAGAAGTGGACATTGATCCAGTGAAAGTTTGTTTTCCCAGTGTAGGGAACACCTAGGTGCTGAGGTGGGAGAGGGTGGTTGGGAGAAGGAACAACTTCATGGAGGCAATAGGAGTTTTGTGCATAGTTTATAAAGTTTTGATATATAGCTTATGGGTTAGGAGTACTTTCTGCTCCCAGCAGTCATGAATTTGGTTCTCACCAAACAGATAGTGACTCCAGATCATCTCTAACTCCACATTCAAAGGGTGCAATGAATGCCCTTGTCTGACTTGTATGGGTAGCATATATATATGGTACACATATACCAATGTAGATAAAACATTCACACAATAAAATAAATAAGTCTAAAAGAAAGCTTTATAAAATACCGGTATGCTAGGCATACATTATTAGTTTATACTGCAAAAAAAGAAAGATCATTCTATTTAAAAATAAGCATATAATGCACTTAATATTCTAGTTTTATAAAGTTAATTTACCACAGTATAGCAAGGTAATATATTAAAAGAAAGTTCCTTAAACAGAATAGCTCCTTATATTGAAGATTCTGCAATGATAATTAACTAATAAAAAGTACAGTTGCTCTTTACGAGAGGTTGAAATGTCACAGATCTAGACTATTTACAATTTATTATGAGCTGTCTTTAGCCCCTTTAGTTAGTTAGCTTTGTAAGTGTTATTATTGCTTCTATGAATCACCATGACCAAACATACTTGGGAAAGTTAAGGACTTACTTGGTTTATGCTTCCATATCATAATGAATGGATTGTATGGGAATTTTAATCCAACAGCATGGTTCCTATGAAAGTGATAATATCTAATGATATAATCAGCCTGGAATACAGATAAGCCACACACCTTTAATCACTCTGGCTGGTATATAGACACACCTATAGTATGCATCTTTAATCCAAAACAGTGGCATTTATTTGTTGGTCCAACAAATGGGGAATCAGAGAAAATTTTGACAGAATGAGTGAGAGTGATGATACACCTAGCTTTCCTGAGAACAGGAAAGGGAGGCTATTTAAAAACAGCAGCAGCAGCAGAGAGAGAGAGAGAGAGAGAGAGAGAGAGAGAGAGAGAGAGAGAGAGAGAGAGAGAGAGAGAGAGAGAGAGAGAGAGAGAGAGATATTGAGAGAGAGAGAGAGAGAGAGAGAGAGAGAGAGAGAGAGAGAGAGAGAGAGAGAGAGAGAGAGAGAGAGAGAGAGAGAGCAGCCACTTGGGACTGGTTGATTGATTGAGTTTAGGCAATGCAGTGTAGTTTAGTTGAGTGCAGCTCATTTCCTACAGAGAGAAGAGACAGTTCTACTGGGGCAATTTTACAGAGACAGGTTTATAACAGAGCAAGTTTAGGCTAGAGAATAAGAATAAGCTAGAAGATTAGAATTAATTTCTAGAGTTAATTTGAGACTAAGTAGAGAAATTCAGTGAGAACCCATGTTGAATCATTCAACTTTGAGAAGTGTTTGATCAAGAACAGCTATGTTGACCCTGTTAGGCATATCTCAGAGTAAGGTAGAAAGGATA
This sequence comes from Micromys minutus, assembly GCF_963924665.1. NCBI lineage: Eukaryota > Metazoa > Chordata > Mammalia > Rodentia > Muridae > Micromys > Micromys minutus. The sequence continues at coordinate 8,779,790 of NC_137974.1, forward strand.
AGCTTTTCAGCAGAAACCCTCCAATAGAATACTTACTGCCCAGTAAGAGTTAATTTTACAGTGCACCCTCCATTATCAATTACTAAATTAAAAAACAATTACTATACAAGCCTGCCTATAGACTGAGCTGATGGAGTCATTTTCTCAGGTAAGGCATCCTTCTATCATGGAACTGTAACCTGAATGAGTTTACATAAAACTATCAAGGAGCACAGTCCTTTTTAACCCACCCCTGTGAATGATCTAATATCCATATGCAGAGCTGTTAAATTCTTGAAATGTACTATATCACCTTACCAGTAAACTAGCTTCTACTCTACACCCTCTCTCCCAGTGAAAAGGGAAAAGGCTGACATTAGTACCAGCTAAGGTGTAGGCTGAAGATTCCCTGATTTGCTTTATTCCATGATCTCCTGGCTAGTTTCATGTCAACTTGTCACAAGATATACTCAGAGAAGAGTAAGCTTGAACTGAGAATGCCTCCATTAACTGGGCTGTAAGCAAGTCTATGAGGCATTTTATTAATTAGTGGTGACAGGGAGGGCTCAGCTCTTTGTGAGTGTGTCTAGCCCTGGGCTGGTAGCTCTGACTGCTGTAAGAAAGAAGGCTGAGCAAACCTGGAGAAACAGGTCAATAAGCAGCAACTTCCATTGCCCCATGCATGAGATCATGCATAGCCCATTCCTTCATGGTAGTTTCTCACTGCAATAACAAAACTATTTAGAATATATACATTCCCTTTAAAGTGCCTTGCTTTAGAACTTCTTTAATATGTTCAGATTCATTAAGGGTCTGAAGAAATGAATTAGCAGTTGAGAGAAATGTTGTTCTTGCAAGAAATCAGCTTGGTTCCCAGAAGCTATGTCAGGCTGTCCCCAAACAATTGTATCTCCATGTCTGGTAAAGATGCCTGTTCTTATGTTCACTGACCATTGTTTCATATACATATCATTATATATATGATATGTATGTATCTTTAAAAACTGATAAAAATTTAACTATTTGGGGGAATAGAAATTTGAAATAACCACAGTTTGTGCTCCCAGGCTATATTTGGCTTTAGAAGAAGCTCTTTCTTATTCTTTTGAGGAAAGCACCATGTTTTTCATCTACACTAGAGAGACTCTGATTATTTCATCTGAGTCTAAGTTTTCTGATGTAAAGAGGTTAATAGAATGACTCATTATTATATTGAATATTTGTCAAGGCAGTTATGACAGGTTCTAACTCATCTTTATTTTTAGAATAGTTTTGTTGTTGTTGAAGATAGACTATTCTGTCCAGCAACCTATTCTGACCACAGACTTTCCTTTCACTCCCCCGAGTCTCCCTTTGGTGATTGGAAAAGTGTAGTCTGGATATGCTTATGTGTTTGAATGCTTGCTCCAGAGAGAGTGATACTATCAGGAGGCATGGTGTTGTTGGACTATGTATAGCTTTGTTAGAGGAAGTGTATCACTTTGGGAATAATTTTTGAGGTCCCCTGTACTCTAGATAAGCCCAGTGTAACAGACTCTTTCCATCTGCTTCATGCAGATCAAAAAGTAGCACCCTCAGGTTCTTTTTCAGCACTTTGACTGCACGGATACTTCAATGCTTAACACCATTATTATACTGGAGTAAATTTCTGAAACTTTAAGTAAATCTGATTTTTTTTTTTTTTCTTTACAAGAGGTACCTTAGTCATGGTGTCTCTTCATTGTAAAAATCCTTAGCTAAGACACCGCACTTACCTCTCCTCTTTCCTAAGCCCATTCCTTCCTTTTCCATTCAGAAAAGAACCAGCCTCTAAGAGACATAAAGAAAATAGACTAAAAGAAGATACAAGACAATTCAAAAGCCTTATCTAGGCTGTACGAGGGAACATAATAGGAAGGAAAATAATCTCAAGAGCAGGCAAAGGGTAAGAGACATGCCAGCTCACTAACAAAACAAAACAAAAACAAATAATGACACCAAGCTATTAACCATAACATATGCAGAGGACCTGGTAGAAACCCATGCAGGCCCCATGATTATTATTCCATTGATTATCTTTTTCCTCTCCTGTGTATCTGGGATTTGTAGTCTTTGTGCCCTGGTCATCCAGACAGTGTTGGGGATGTGCTCACTCTAGTAGCATGGGCTTCAAATTCAACCAGACATTGGTAAACCACGGATGCATTCTGTTTCACCACTTCCCTAGCACATCGGGTAAGCAGGAAAGATAGAAGGTGAACTTTTTGTAGCTGCATTGCTGGTCAGATTTCTTTTTTTATAGCTTGCAGAAAATCTTCCTGCTTCAAGAAGACTGTGTGAATGAAGTCTCCGTGTAGGCACCAGGCTGACCTCTACATTCAACGAGCTTTTTTGATGTTGACCTCAGCAATGCTATCCTACTACCAGGTTTTGGACACTGCCCCTCTGTACTAGCACCATGTTGAGTAATGTAGGGATCTCCATGGGATGACCTTGGCTAGTAACTTAACTAAATGTGACCCAGTGCCAACACTGCAAGCCTAGCATGGCTGCAGTAAATGGCCAGTTCAGACTCCATATCCTACATTGCTCAGAGTCCCCACTTACATAGATTTCAGGAAATTTCCATACTACTCATTTAAATGCCCATAATCTCAGCTTTCATGCTTTATATTATCTCCCCAACCACTACATAACCTACACCCCACGTCCCTGATTACACGAGCAAAATCAATTTAATACCCCTTCGCTGGGTTATCTATGGGTCCCCAGAAAGCCCTTTCCTTGAGTAACCTCTCTGGCCTGTGGAGTGGAGCTCCTTTATCATATTACTGAATAGCTATTTTCCTCTTACAAGAAGCAAATGCATATTAATTGTCTTTTTGGGTTTGGTTTACCTTCCTCAAAATGATTACTTTTTAAATGCATCCATTTTCCTACACATTTCATGCTGGCATTTTTTTTTTTAAAAGCTCAGTTGTGCAAATGTCATATGTTTTTACTTATTAATATTCATAAAAGCATTCTTAAGTTTCCTGACCTCTTTTTACATTCATTAAATGATGAGTACTGCTTCACTATAAAACTTTCTTCCTTTACTTTTACAAACTTTGTAGTAAGACTGAGATCCATCTCTATGACTCATGTTCTGTTCCAGCTGCTTAGACTGTTTCTGTTTTCATCCACCTCTCCCTAAATAGACTGAATTCTATATTTTCACTTCCTTGTGTCTCATTTATGTATCATTGAAGGAGATTTCAGTTCTCTCTGTCTTCTCTATTGGTCAGTATTTCCAGAGAACTTGTCTTCTTTTAGTATAAAGAAAAGCTCACTTTTTTTATCAAATAGAGAAGAATGAAAAATTCACTGACTTGATATATATTGCTAGTCAACTTAATTCTACTTCCTGTGCACTTCTCTCTACCTTAAACTTATCACTTGTCTTCTGTAATTGCACACTTATGTTTCATATTTGCTAGCACAGAATCTGGCATCAGACGTAATAAGCCTGATTTGTGGTCAAGCTTAATAAATATACTTAATAAAATATGTGTTTGGAGTTCTTCAGATTAGCGGTGATTCAATGACATGGACCATGCCATGAGCTAACACACTGGGTTTAACAAATAATAAGGTATGTCTGTAGAATGACATAAATATGGAATAAGGATGGTAATCTCATAAACAACTCTAATAAATAAAGATTTTGGTTTGTGTGAAGAAGTCTGGGTCTTAGATAACATCCTTTGATAGCTTTAATGTTCAGCACTAAAATACTCTTTTATATTTGGAAATCAGAAACAACATAGAGGGCAAATTGAACCCCGTCAAACACACTCAAAGGGGTCAATTTAAAATTAACACATGCTGCTATGCTATCATTACTTCTTTTCCTCTAGAAATAAGCATGTGAGTCATTCACCTCATTAAGCCACTTCAAAGATTATTTAAGAATACTCAGCAAATGACTATTACTATGTGAACAATTTATTCTCATTTGCCTACCAAAATCTTTTCTCTCTCTCTCCCTCTTTCTCTCACTCTCTTTCTCTCTCCCTCTTTCTTCTTTCTCCCCCTTTCTCTCCCTCTTCCTCCCTTTCCCTCTCCATCTTCCTTCTCTCTCTCTCTCTCTCTCTCTCTCTCTCTCTCTCTCTCTCTCTTGCTCACTCTGGTTCTCTTTCTATCATTCCTCCATGATTCTCTGTAGATGTGTATGTTTGTATACGACAGAGACAGACAGACAAACAAAGGAACAAACAGACAACAAAAATAATGTCTCTTGTTCTGGGATGTACGATTTGTCTTCTTTGAATGCCAGCAGAAAGCTTTCCTATGTTTGTAATTATGACCTTTGTACAGACCTTGGCAAGCTGCCAGTCCTTGACTTTGGAAATATTGCTCTGGGGTACATTGATTATAGTGCTATTATTAACACTTGATTATAGTTTCTAAAAATGGTACTTAGAGGCTTCAATACATTATAGATCATGCTGCTACATGTACACAGTTATGAATATGTGTTTCTTTGACATTCTAGAATGAGACATTTGAAATTCTTACTTCTTTGACACCCAATTGTTGCTTTTATATAGATTTTCCATTTCATAATTTCCTAAGAGCTGATGTATTGCACATTTACTGAAGCCAGTCCTTTTGTTCAAGGGAGTATGGGGTCAAAGTTTCCTTCTTTGTGTAGTTCCAATGAACAACATTTATATGGTTGTTCTTTAATTTTGTTTCTACAAAACTACAGTGTTTTTATTTTCTGTATTATCAAATGAAAAAATAGCAAATAAGCCTAGATTGCCAATGGTAAAAAGCTAATTTCTTCACAAAGGTAATTCTGGTGCAAATCCTGTGAGTTTTTCTTAATTGTGCTCATGTGTTGTGGCAAGAGGCATGGGTTTATATTCCACAACAGAAGCAGTGAGACAAGCTTACTGTTCTAAGAAAATGAAAGAGTAACACACCTTGATTGTTTCCATTGCAATAATATTTTAATGTTTTCTAAGCATTCAATTTTTCATATAGTGGTTTATTTTAAAGTTAAACTTGTTACTATAAACCTATTCACAACCATCTTCTTTACAATGATTATATATTTCCTTCTGATTGCAGAGAGGTTATGTATTGAAAACAATATTACACCAGAGTGATTTTCTTGCCATTAGTTTAGAGATGCAATTCCATCTGTTATATTTGTTATTTCATCCCATGCCATGGAATGAGACAGAAGCTATATATATGACAAGATGTTAGGAGCATATACCTCTCTTTATTTGGAGCTAATACATATCTACATCTCTCTCTCTCTCTCTCTCTCTCTCTCTCTCTCTCTCTCTCTCTCTCTCTCTCTCTCTCACTTTCTCTCTCTCTCTATCTTTCTCTGTATGTGTGTGTGTGTGTGTGTGTGTGTGTGCATGTGTTTTAATGTATACTTGTTTAGGATCATATATATATATGAACCTAGAACTGCAGTTGTACCTCACAGTCAGAGTTAATAATAAAGTTCTAAGAACCTAGAACTGCAGTTGTACCTCACAGTCAGAGTTAATAATAAAGCTTGAGATCACTTTAGCCTTAAGACTGCTAACCTACTTTGTCTGAGACTCTATTGCCTGCCTTAATGAGAACAATGCAGCAACCACTTTGCTTTCCTTAGATTTTTCATGATTCAGAATAGACTAAGATAATGCACAACTGCAATATTAAGTACTTTTCCCAAGCCCTTGATTCATATAATACATTCATATTATATTTCAAAGGAGCAAATACGAAAGTTGAAAACAACTTATATAAACCTAAAATTTGAAAGAAAACATTTATGAATGTTGGTTGGTAAACAATGATAATTGTTAATATGGTCCAGTTAGGATCAATTGAAGCCAGCATACACTTTGTTCAAGATGTTTGTAAAGCATACAAAAGCGTCTCATTCCTTCTTCATAAGATGCCTTCTGTATAGATCTAAATCCAGAGTGAAGTCTTTCTTAGGTAGAAATAGACACCACAGACTCATAATTCATATAACAGACAGAGAAATACACAGAGAAAATGACAGACAGTTTCACAAGTTATCCTCAGGCAGGCACAGATTGAGAATCATGCAATGGACCATGAGGGGCTAGAAGACCCAGAAGAATAAAACAGGACATTATCATCTTCACTTCCTTCTTGATAAATGACTCCAAGAGGAAGTAGAATTATTTATTATTAAATTTTTTTTAATGTGCAGCTCTGATTTCTTGGACTTAATTAGTAATGAATTATAATACAATCATCTACTTAAATAAACAACATGATTTTTAATGTTAAATGTCAAATAAATATTTTTTCCTTCTCAAAAAAATAGGGAGAGAAGAATAAGAAAAGGAAAAGAACAAAATCAAATAATCCATAAAATCATGGAATCTATTTTTTTATTTGCCCGTTATTCCTGGTTGTGAGGCCTGTATTGGAGTATGGTTGATATTCCTGGTGATATTCCATTGCAGAACACTGGTTTCCCCTCTCCTGGCTTATATCAATGGCAAATGGCTTTTTGGTTGGACTTAAGCCTTTGTGTTTACTTTTCTTTCTCTGTGCATCTATTTGTTTGGTTTGAACATGTCCAAGTCATTCACACTCAATAATAATCTCAGAGTTTATATGTGTAGCATGTAGTTTTATGCTTTACCCACATTTGCTTTTAGAGATGACCTGGATAACAGTCCCCACCCAGGGTTATCAGTCTCCTTGAATTGTTGTAGATAAGACACATACAATGTGCATCTATTCCACTAGCCTTCTTGGCACAATTGTGGGCACTACTATCTCCCACTTGGAAATGCATCCCATTGTTAGTTTCTTGTCTCAGTCTTTCCCACCTGACCTAAACTTTAGTTGTTAAATTTTCCTGAATACCTGCTTGTACGATTGGCCTGTGAGGCTACTCCATTTTGATATTTCTTATTTTTGCCCAGATCTTCTCTTTCCAAGCCTGGCAAACTGCCTTCTTGTTCCTTGCATCTCCCTGTCTCCTCCAGGGACCTGGAATTCCTGCCTATCCCTTCAGCCCAGTAATTAGCCAAATGCTTTCTTTACTGACTGATTAAGAACCAGTAGGGAAATGGACATTAGCATCAGAAACATGGAAAATGATTTTCCTTGAACTTTTCTACAACTTCACGTTTTATAATCTTTGTGACTTCTCTACCACATACAATTATTACTACAACACAGCTTCTAATGAAGGAAGTATAATTTTCAACTGTTATCCAAGAAAACTCTTACATACAAAATAGTCCAAATGACTTGTGTGGAAATGGTAGGTTAGGGATTGACAGGAGAGATACACTCAAGTATAAGGTCATTAATAGTGGACACTATTTTTTTAAAGTGTTGTGTTATATTCAGATTGTTTTATTAATTTAAAAATTAAGCCACAGTGTAATTCTCATCATCTCCCACTTTAACTCATATTATTTAGGTTCTACAATATTTTGATGAGGAATATTTTAGGTTATTATTTTTTTTAATTGAGTGCATTTGTAACATTCCCAATAACAATGATTGAAACAAAACAATAGTATACTTGCTTCCTTCCTTCCTTACTTTGTTCTGTTTTGATTTCTTATACATTTGTTTCTTGTGTCATGTCATCAAATTGAATTTGTTTTTAAAAGATTTTACTCATGCAAATACTTGGGAAAGAAAGCAAATTTATTATACGTTATAATTAAAGGCTCTATAATAACTGGTTCTGGGGTAGTTAAAATTTATATATAATCATGTGACATTGAAAAGAGTCTTACTGTGTTTCTAGGGTGTATAAGTTTTTCAGAAATTGACAGTTTTTGCTTATGACTGTAGTACTTTCTTATGAACATTAATTTTCTTCACTATTCATTTTTAATGTTCGTAAGAAACTACTACAGTCATCAGCACTATCCTATGACCATCCTCTCACAGAAATCTGGTTAAACAATCATTTTACTGAGATAACAGGCAACCATTGTACACTTATAATAGTCTAATAGGTACATTTGCTGACCAATGTACAAATAAAATCAAGTTTTGTTACATCTTAACTTTTTTTCTTCTCCTTGTAAAAAGAAGATATAGTAAACACATCTTGTTGATAAGAGAAAATTTAAGAGGCAACTTATTTAGGGCCACAGATAGTCAAATATGGCAGATGATAATATGTAAATAGAAGGTGGAATTATTTGTTTCTAAGAGAGTGCCAACATGGTAATTAACAATGGATCCTGATATTTTCAAAGTTTTATGTGAACTTTTAAAGTTAAAAATTAAACAGAAGTCTAAATCTACTGCCATTTTAATTTATTGTTTTATTAAGTTTCTGATACATTGTTCAGTATTTTTTATTATCCTTTACAAAATGAATGAATGCATTTACTACAAACATTGCAAGTAAAAGTAATTGAAAACCACCAACTGCATATCTGCTTCTTTACTTATTTTGTATTATGCTTTTTGGTTTCTTGTACATTTCTTTCTTGTGTCATGCCATTTATTTGAATTGGTTTTTAAAAGTTTTTTTTTTTTATGAAAAAGTGTCAACCCTCAGAACAAAATTTTCAAACATTGTTTTCAAGTGTTGTGAAGAGTAATGTGATTCTTTTTATAAAATTTCACTTCAGATTTCTTATCTTCAAAACACTCTAGAATACAATAGTAATCACTCTTCAATATAATAGTGAATTTGAATTTTATCTGTCACAGGATAAAATGAAAACTCATTTTTATGTGTATAGTATATAAGCTTATTATGCAAAGTATGTGGGATACTACCTTCTGAGACAGGGGAAGACAGGGAGTACATTGACTTTTTTAAATGAACAATTTAGTGTCTGCTATAATAAAATCACTTTAATTTTTTGTTCTGCTGGTCACCCCTCATCTGTATATGCCAAGAAGTGATTGCTGACAGGAACCTGGTATGAATGTCTCCTGAGCGGCTCTGCCAGAGCCTTACTGATACAGATGAGGATGCTTGCAGCTAATCAAAAATTGAGCACAGGAACCCCAGTGGAAGAGTTAGATAAAGAACTAAAGGAGCTGAAGGGATTTGCAACAGCATAAAAAGAACAACAATTTCAACCAATCTGACCCCCCCCCAGAGCTCCCAGGAACTAAACTACCCACCAAAGAGCATACATGTAGGGACCCATGACTCCATCTATATACGCAGCAGATGATTTCATTGTCTGGCATTAATAGGAGGAGAATTCTTTTGTCCTCAGAAGGCTCATTTCCTAGTGTTGGAGATTGCCAGGATGTTGAGATTGAAGTGGGAACATCTTCACAGAAGCATGGGGAGGGGGAGCAGGAATGGCAGAGGGGGGGGAAGGAGATAACATTTAAAATGTAAGTACATAAAATATCCAATGAAAGTAAACTATGTGAAATAGTTTTCAGTTGTATATTTAATATTAACTCTGAAATCATATACATACAAATGCAATATGCACACCTACAAATTAGTTTTAATAAAATAGATTTTGTAATGTGAATTATCCTTTACAATACAAAAAATTAAGCCTTTATGTTAGTTAACATTATTTTAAAATTTATTCAATATTAGGATAATGCTTAAAATTGTTTTATCTAAAATATGCTTATTTTATTTATGTTTTTAAATTAAATGCATGCCTTTCGGTCACATAGAGAAATATAGAGGTATTCTTTCATATTCTTAATCAAATAATAGTTGAAATGTTATTTTTTATTTATTAATTTTATAAAGATAAGTTTTCTAATAATGCCAGACATTTATTTCTACACTTTACCAATTGATTTACACTACAGCTAAAAAAAGTTCAAATGAGTTTTAATTCCATTTCAATTAAGATAAAATAATTATGAATTATTTTCATAATATCCATACGGTATTAGATTTCTTTGATATAATTACTTTATTTTACCTAAGATCTACAGATTTGTATTAACACAGGCAAAACTATGACAAGACATTAAATATTTCCGTATTTTCAACTAGACTCTATTTCTCTTTCTGTTTCTCACAAAAATGTGATTTCATGTCACATTACATTAAGGTTTCTGACTTCTTTGAAGCTTCCCAATCCCCCGGCTTTTGTTTAGATTTTTAAGCTTACCTATTCTGATGATCATATAGTGGGATCCTAATGTAATTTCAACATACACAGACACTTTTAATATTACAATGACACACATCATTTTTAAGTACATTATTCCTATGCATAACTCTGTATATTTATGTAGGTAAAGATACATATAATCTGCTATGTGTAAAAATATCAAATAATTCTCATATGATTTATATATGCCCATAATCTTTGGTTTTTTTATTTTATTTCATTCTTATTTCTGTACTTGTACTTATGCTTGTAATGTACGTCTATGCATGTATGCCATTCATCATGCATGAAAGTGAGAAAAGGATATCAAGTTTTATGCGCATGCTCATGACCATATTTGTCTTTTCATGTATTTTCTTGGGATTTGAACCCACGTCTATTCACACTCAGAATTCTTATTTTGCAAGACTCTTTCAACTTGTTATATAGTTTACATGAAATGATTTACTACAAATAAATTTTAAAATTAGAAATCAAACTTATTAATTTTATTCTTCACTATGTAGCAATTTTATTTTTATGCATAGATATGCTTATATGATACAGAAACATTTTAGTTAACAAATCTCAGCACTGGGTTCACTACTCATCTCAATACTTTACATTCTCCAGTGAAAGATACACACACAGCCTTTATATTGTGATATTTTTTAATCAGTACAATAGATCATCCACTTCTTAACCTCTACAAGGTCAATCCACTTCCCACAGGTATTCCCAAATAGCATTTACTAAATTCTATATTCTTTTTTGTTTGCCATGGACCCAGTTGGGCAGCCCTCTGAGCTACACAGTCTCTCCTCCTTCACATGGTGGCTATGTCTCCCTATTCTTCACTCAGACATGGCAGATCTCCTTCATCTTCCTCCTCCTCCCCCAGGGTATCCAAGTTTCCTCAACTTTACCCACAACACAAAAATTATTTGTTTATTTCACATGCAATTAGATGCATGTATATGCGCAGGATTTAATGCAGTATCTTACAACAATGTTTCAATTATTCAGACACTGGTGTCTACTAAGTAAAAGTTCAAGATTTCACTATTTGCTCATTGCACAAGACTGGATAAAACAGATGGTCTTCAGTATTTTCTGGAGTCCCAAAGAAGTAAGCCCTAATAACAGTGAAGAAATGAACGTGCCAGCAAAAGTGAGTGTAAGCAGGCAAAGAACAAGACATTGATAATTTCATGTCCTCTATATATTTTCTTAAAAGAGATGTGTGCCAGATTCATGGGTACCTTTTCTCAAAGCATCCAATTATGAGAACAGCCCTCAAATATGAACCCAGCAGTTTGGGTTCTAGTTAATTCTAGATATAGTTAATAAAAACAAGAATAAACATTAGAAAGAACATCACATTTATACACTATACCACTGTGGATGATTTCACCATTATTTGACAATCTGAAACTCATATTTACATTAAATGATGCAAGTGAAGAAAGGATCTAAGCTACAAGTAGTCAAATATGATTCAAACATTTTCAATGCCTGAAACCTGTCAAAAATAAATGATTACAATGACTACATACCATGTGTGGCTTTTGTGTCTGGGTTGCATTACTCAGGATGGTATTGTCTAGTTTCATTCATATTACTGCAAATTTCATAAAGTCATTGTTTTTCACAGATGTATAGTAGTTCATTGTGCAAATGTACCACATTTTCTGAATCAATTCTTCTGGTGAGGGACATATGAGCTGTTTCCAGCATCTGGCTATTATAAATGAGGCTGCTATAAAGAGTAGAGCATGTGTCCTTGCTATGTGTTGGAGCATCTTTAGGGTATATATCCAGGAGTGGTATAGCTGGATCTTCAAGTAGAACTATTTCCAATTATCCCAGAATCTACCAGATTGACTTCCAAAGTGGTTTTGCCAGCTTGTAGTCTATCAGGAATGGGGGTGTTCCTCTTTCTTCACATTGTTGCCAGAATCTGCTGTCACCTGTGTTTATCTTAGCCATTCTGATTGGTGTGAAGTAGAATCTTAGGGTAATTTTTATTTGCATTTCCTTGATGACTGAGGATGACTGAGGTGCTTTATGGCTATTCACAGTACCTTAAAGGAGAATACATTGTTTAACTCTGAACCATATTTTTAATAGGATTGTTTGGTTCTCTGGAGTCTAACTACTTAAGTTCTTAGTGTAGATTAGAAATTAGCCCTTTATTGGATGTAGGATTGGAAACTTTTCCTCTAATCTGTGGGTTGCTGTTTTGTCCTTTTTACAGTATCCATTGTCTTACAGAAGTTTTTTTTTTTTTTTTAATTTTTTGAGGCCCCATTTGTCAATTGTTGATCTTAGAGCATAAGCCATTGTTTATATTAAAAAAAATTACCCAGTGAGAATATGTTCAAGGCTCACCCCAATTTCTTTTCTATTAAATTCTGTGTACCTGGTTTTATGTGGATGTCTTTTATACACTTTTACTTGGACAAGCTCTGAACAAGAAGATAAGAATGGATCAATTTGCAATCTTCTACATGCTGAGTGCTAAAAATCTCAGAATGCTCATAATATAACTCAGGAAGGAAGACCAGGGTGTAGATTTTGAGTTCTGCATAGGGGAGGAACAGGATGATTTTGGGAGGCTATGGTAGGGACAACATGAAAGAGAGAGAGGAGGGGGGCAAAGGGAGAGAGAATCAGGTATTGGAGGTGGCAGGAGAGAGAAATGGAGAATCAGGAAAACAAATAAAATATATGTAGCCCTGTAGAATGAGTAAATGGAGATAGCCACTAGAAGGTCCCAAAAACCAAGGAATCTAGAGGTCCCAAGGATACAACAGGGATGACTTTTTGCTGAAGTGTGGAGGAAAGAGTAGATAAAACCTGTAGAGGGACCACATACCTACAGATAGAGATAACCACAGGTGAGAGACAGAGCCACCTAACTATCTTAATGTTTTGAAGCCAGAAATATTCCTGTCTAAAGGAAAGACAGGGTAAAATATCTGAGACTAGAGAAAAGGCCACCTGGAGACCACTCTACCTCAGGATCTGACCAGTCTTCATTCACCAAACTCAAACATTGTTGTTGTTGCCAAGATGTGTTAAGTGACAAGAACATGGTGTGTTTATTCCCTGAGAGGATCTGCTAGCATGGAAGGAATGTAGATGTGTATGCTCATAGACAAACATCAAACTGAGCTCAGGGACCTCAGTGTGGGTAACTGCAAGTCCACAAGGAAAACAATGACTATTATCCAGACTACCCCGAGTTCCAAGGGATTGACCATTAATCAAGGAGTATGCATGGAAGAATCCATGACTACAGATGTAAAAATAGCAGAAGACTGCCTTGCCTGAAATCAGTGTGAGGGGAGGTCCTTGGTGTTATGGAGTTTTGATCCCCCAGCATAGGATGATATTGGAGCTGTGAGGTAGAGTGGATAGGTGGATGGGGGAGCATCCTCATTCGGCAAACCAGAGGGGCAGAGGGTAGAAGAGATGAAGAGGGACAACTGAGGGTATACCATTTAAGATGTAAATTGATGGACTAATTAATAATATGCTCCAAATACAGGAGCAACGATATTCATAAAAGAAACTCAGCTAAAGTTCAAAACATATATTGCATCACATACAATAATAGTGGGAGACATCAACACTCCACTCTCATCAATGCACAGATCATGGAAGCGGAAACTGAACAGAGACACAGTGAATCAAGCAGAGACTATGAACCAACTGTAATAATCAAACATCTACAAAATATTTCATCATTAAACAAAAGAATATACCATTTTCTCAGTACCTCAGTGCACCTCTTTCCCAAATTGAACTTATATTCCATCACAAAATGAGCCTCAATAGATAGAAAAAGATTGAAATACTCCCATGCATCCTGTAAGATCACCATGGACTAATATTATCCTTTAATAAAAACAAAGACTACAAAAAGCCCATATACACATGAAAACTAAACAATGATCTACTAAACAATAGTATGGTGAGAGAAGACATAAAAAAAGAAACTAAAGATTTTTTAGAATTTAATGAAAATGAAAAAACAACATACCCAAATCTATGGGATGCAATGAAAGCAGTACTAAAAGGAAAATTCAGAGCTCTGAGTGCTTCCAAAAAGAAACTGGAGAGAGCATTCACTAGCAACTTGACAGTTGAAAGCTCTAGAAGAAAAGGAAGCAGATACACCCAAGAGGAGTAGACAGCAAGAAGTAATCAAACTTAGGGCAGAAATAGACCAAATAGAAACAAAAAGAACTATTGAAAGAATCAACAAAATTAAGAGCTGGTTTTTGGAGAAAATTAACAGGATTGATAAACTCCTAGCCAGACTAACTAGAGGGCAAAGAGAGAGTATCCAAATTAACAAAATCAGAAAGGAAAGTGGAGACATAACAACTGAAACTGAGGAAATTCAAGAAATCATCATATCCTAATACAAAAGCCTATACTCAACAAAGCTGGAAAATCTGGAGAAAATGAATGAATTCCTAGACAGATACCAGATACTATAGTTAAACCAGGATCAGATAAACCATCTAAATAATCATATAACACCTAAAGAAATAGAAGCAGTCATCAAAAGCCTCCCAACCAAACAAAGCCCAGGTCCAGATGGGTTCAGTGCAGAATTCTATCAGACATTTATTGACAACCTAAAACCAATACTCTCTGAACTATTTCACAAAATACAGTAAGAGGGAAGACTATGTAACTAATTTTTTTGAGGCCATAATAACCCTCGTTCCTAAACCACACAAAGACCCGACAAGGAAAGAGAACTTCAGGCCAAACTCACTTATGAACATCAATGCAAAAACACTCAACAAAATCCTTTCAAACTGAATCCAAGGACACATCAAAACAATCATTCACCATGATCAAGTAGGCTTTATCTTTGGGATTCAGGGATGGTCTAACATAAGGAAATCCATCAACATAACCCAAAATTTAAACAAACTCAACGAAAAAATGACATGGTCATCTCAGTAGAGGCTGGGAAAGCATTTGAAAAAAATTCAATAACACTTCATGTTAAAAGTCTTGGATAGAGCAGGAATCCAAGGCCCATACCTAAACATAATAAAAGCAACATACACCAACCCAATAGCCAACATCAAACTTAAAGGTGAGAAACTTGAAGCAATCCCACTAAAATCAGGGACTAGACAATGCTGCCCATTCTCCACCTACCTATTCAATATAGTAGTGGAAATCCTGGCCAGAGCAATTAGACAGCAAAAGGAAATCAAAGGGAAATGAATCACACAGGAAGAAGTAAGAATATCACTAAACTCTCACACATATGGTCACTTGGTTTTGTGACAAAGGAGCTGTAAACCTTCAAAGTAAAAATGACAGACAGCCTCTTCAACAAATGGTGTTAGTTTAACTGGCACTTAGCATGCAGTAGAATGAAAATAGACCCTTTCTAATCTTCTTGTACAAAGCTCAAGTGCAAGTGGATCAAAGATCTACACATTAAATCAGGTACACTGAAACTATTAGATGAGAAAGTAGAGAAAACCTTAGAACACATAGGCACAGGGGAAAGTTTCCTGAACAGAACAACAATGGCTCCTGTTCTAAGTTCAATGTTCAAGAAGTTGGACTTAATGAGATTGCAAAGTTTCTGTAAGGCTAAGGAAACTGTCAAGAAATCAAAGCGGTAGCCAACAGAGTGGGAAAAGATCTTTACTAACCCCACATCTGATAGAGGCCTAATATAAAAGGTATACAAAGAACTCAAGAAGGTAGACACAAGAGAATCAAACCACCCTATTAATAATGGGGTACAGAGCTAAAAAAAAAATGTTCTCAAACGAGGAATATTGAATGGCTGAGAAGCATCTAAGGAAGTGCTTGGCATCCTTAGTAATCAGAGAAATGCAAATCAAAACAACCCTGAGATTCCACCTCACACCAGTCAGAATGGCTAAGATCAAAATCTCAGATGACAGTAGATGCTGTTGAGGATCTGGAGAAAGAGGAACACTTCTCCACTGTTGGTAGGGTTTTAAACTGGTACAACCACAGTGGAAATCAGTCTGGCGATTCCTCAGAAAATTGGACATAGTTACTACCTGAAGATCTAATTATTCCACTTTTGGGCATATACTCCAGAGACACTCCAACATACATAGCAGTACTATTCATAATAGCCATAAGCTGTAAAGAACCCAGATGTCCTTCAGAAGATGAATGGATATAAAAATTGCGGTACATTTACACAATGGAGTACTACTCAGCTATCAGAAACAATGACTTAACCAAATTCTTAAGAAAATGGATGCATCTAGAGAATATCATCCTGAGTGAGGTAACCCAGTCACAAAAAAACTGACATAATGTGCAGTCACTGATAATTGAATAAAAACCCGAGAAAGCTATGAACACCCCAGAAACAGCTCCCATCTATATGAAGCTCAAGAAACACAAAGGCCAAAATATCAAAAAAAAAAAAAAAAAAAAAAAAAAACCATGAAAGCTCAGTCATTCATAGGAAAAAAATAAATGTATAGTACCCTTTTAGAATGAAAATAATAGCCTTGTGGAAATTTTTGATATTCACAGATCATTATACTTTATCTATACTAAAGAAAAAATCTTTTTCCATGTTACATTCTGTTCTACATGTACTTCATTCTTATGGTAACTAGTGGGATTTCAATGCATGCTATCAAAACTCTCAAAGAATTAAGTACTAACAAAAAATATTCATATAATGTTATGATAAAATTCCTTTTAAAATCTTAATATGTATTGATCTATTTTAAAAAATAAAGTGGTAAAGAATAAAAATAAATTAATAACAAACAAATAAATAAATAATTTCATCATATTTACTTAGATTATTTTGGCCATTATACAATTGGGTTCAACTATTTGTAAGGTTTCCTTTTTTTTTAACTTTATTTTTTAAAAAAGATAAAGGAACAAATTTTAAGCATTTTTGCATAAATGTATAAAAATATATTTTTGTCAGTGATTGGCTTTTTTTTTTTTAAGGTTTGATATTCTGCATTAAGGTTTTACTAGTTACAATGAGCAAAAAGTACATGTAAAACAGGATGAAACCCGGAATTAGTCAAAGTATTCTTGGTGTGTAAGGATTGAGTATAATGTTTTTGCTTTTTTTTTTTTTTTTTTTTTTTTTTTGAACTTCACATAGTCTGTGAGTTGTTTCTAAGGTAGGCTGAGCTTTCTGGGGTTAGTATCCCATTATCAGTGACTGCATATTATGTCTGTTCTTTTGTGACAGGGTTATCTCACTCAGGATGATATTCACTAGATGCAACCATTTTATTAAGAATTTGGTTAAGCCATTGTTTCTGATAAAGTAGAACTCCATTTTGTAAATGTACCCCAATTTTTGTATCCATTCATCTACTGAAGGACATATGGGTTCTTTCGAGCTTCTGGTTATTATAAATAGAGCTTCAATGAACATTGTGGTGCATGTGTCTTTGTTGTATATTGAAGTGTCTCTGGGGTATATGCCCAGAAGTGGAATAGCTGGATATTCAGGTAATACAATGTCCAATTTTCTGAGAAATCTCCAGACTGATTTCCAGAGTGGTTGTATCAGTTTACAACCCCACCAACAGTGGAGAAGTGTTCCTCTTTCTCCACAGCCTCGCCAGAATCTGCTGTCATGTGAGTTTTGGATCTTGGCCAATCTGACTGGTGTGAGGTGGAATATCAGGGTTGTTTTGATTTTCATTTCTCTGATGGCTAAGGATGTTGAGCACTTCCTTAAATGTTTCTCAGTCATTCGATATTCCTCAACTGAGAATGTTTTGTTTACGTTTTTACCCCATTTTAAATAGGGTTGTTTGATTCTCTGAAGTATAGCTTTTTGAGTTCTTTGTTTACCATGGATATTAGGTCTCTATCTGATGTGGAGCTGGTGAAGATCTTTTCCCATTTTAATGGCTGCCGTTTTGTTTCCTTGACAGTGTCCTTAGCCTTACAAAAACTGTGCAATTTCATTAAGTCCTATTGCTTAATCCTTGACCTTAGAGCATGAGCCTTTAATGTTTTGTTCAGAAAATTTTCTCTTGTGCCTATCTGTTCTAATGTTTTCCCTAATTTCCCATCTAATAATTTCAATATATCTTGATTAATGTGGAGACCTTTGATCTACTTACACTTGAGCTTTGTACAAGGATATAAGAAAGAGTCTAATTTTATTCTTCTGCATGCTGAGTGCAAGTTGGACCAACACCATTTGTTGAATAGGCAGTACTTTTTCCATTGAATGTTTGTCATTTGATGGAATGACTAGCTCCTTTGTCAAAAATCAGTTGACCATATACGTGGTGTTTCATTTCTGAGTCTTCTATTCTATTCAATGATACACTTGCATATTTTTTGTATCGGTACCATGCAGTTTTCAGCACAATAGCCCTGTAATATAGCTTGAGGTCAGAGATAGGGATTCCTGAAGATGTTTTCTTGTTGTTGAGCATGGATTTAGCTATTCTAGGTCCTTTGTTATTCCAGATGCAATTCCACATTGCTCTTTCCAACTCAGTGAAGAACTGTGTTGGAATTTTGATGGTGATTGAATTGAATCTGTAGATTGCTTTTGGTAAGACAGCCATTTTTAGAATATTGATCCTTCCAAACCATGAGCATGGGAGATCTTTCCATTTTCAGAGATCTTCCTTGATTTCCTTCTTTAGAAGTTTGAAGTTCTTTTCATTGAGGTCCTTCAGTTGCGTAGTTAGAGTCACACCAAGGTATTTCATAGTTTTTGTGTCGATTGTGAATGGTATTTTTACCCTAATTTTTTTCTCCACATGTTTGTCCTTTGAATATAGGAAGGATACTGATTTGTTTGAATTAATTTTATATCCAGCCACTTTGCTGCCCATGTTTATCAGCTGTAGGAGTTTTCTGGTGGAATTTGTGGGGTCACATAAGGACACTATCATGTCATCTGTAAAAAGTGATGTTTTTACTTCTTTCTTTCTGATTTGTATTCCTTTTATTTTCTTTTTCTGTCTAATTGCTCCAACCAGGACTTCCAGTACTTTGTTGAATAGGTAGGGGGAGAGTGGGCAGCCTTGTTGAGTCTCTGATTTTAGTGGGATTGCTTCAAGTTTCTCATCATTAAGTTTGATGTTGGCTGTAGGTTTGCTGTATATTGCTTTTATTATGTTTGGGTATGGACGTTGGATTCCTGTTCTTTCTAAGACTTTTAGCATGAAACGTTGTTGAATTTTGTCAAATGCTTTCTCAGCATCTAGTGAGATGACCATGTGATTTTGTTCTTTGAGTATGTTTATATGGTGGATTACATTGATGGATTTTCT
Organism: Micromys minutus; assembly: GCF_963924665.1. Taxonomy (NCBI): domain Eukaryota; kingdom Metazoa; phylum Chordata; class Mammalia; order Rodentia; family Muridae; genus Micromys; species Micromys minutus. The sequence continues at coordinate 8,799,168 of NC_137974.1, forward strand.
TATATTAAACCATTCCTGCATCCCAGAAATGAAGCCTACATGGTCATGGTGAATGATCGTTTTGATGTGTTCTTGGATTTAGTTTGCAATGATTTTGTTGAGTATTTTTGTGTCAATGTTCAAAAGTGAGATTGGTCTGAAATTCTATTTCCTTCTAGGGACTTTGTGTGGTTTACGAACGGGGGTATTTACCCTCAAAAAATGAGTTAGGTAGTTTTCCATCTGATTCTATCTTGTGAAATAATTTGGAGAGTATTGGTATTATTTCACCAATGAATATCTGATAAAATTCTGCACATAACTTATTTGCACGTGGGCTTTTTTTTGGTTGAGAGGCTTTTGATGACTGCCTCTATTTCTTTAGGTTTTATGAGATTATTTAGATTGTTTACCTGGTCCTGGTTTAACTTTAGGATCTTGTACATTTCTAGGAATTCATCCATATTCTCCAAATTTTCTAACTTTGTGTAGTACAGGCTTTTTAGTAGGATCTGATGATTTCTTGAATTTCCTCAGTTTCAGTCATTATTTTTCCACTTTCCTGATTTTGTTAATTTGGTTACTCTCTTTGCCCTCTAGTTAGTCTGTCAAAAGGTTTATCAATCCTGTTAATTTTCTCAAAGAAACAGCTCTTGGTTTTGTTGATTCTTTCAATGTTTCTTTTTGTTACTATTTGGCCTATTTCTGCTCTAAGTTTGATTATTTTTTGCCTTCTACTCTTCTTGTGTATATCTGCTTCCTTTTGTTCTAGAGCTTTCAATTTTGCTGTCAGGTTGCTAGTGTATGCTCCCTCCAGTTTCCTTTTTGGAAGAATTCAGAGCTATGAATTTTCCTCTCAGTACTGCTTTCATTGCATCCCATAGGTTTGGTTATATTGTGTTTTCGTATTCATTGAATTGTAGAAAATCCTTAATTTCTTTTTTTATTTCATCTTTGACGCTGCTATCATTTAAAATAGCATTGTTTAGTTTCCATGTGTATATGGGATTTTTATAGTCTTTGTTGTTATTAAAGATCAGCCTTAGCCCATTGTTATCAGAAAGGATGCATGGGAGTATTACAATCTTCTTATATCGTTTGAGGCTCTTTCTCTGTCTGATTATGTGGTCAATTTTTGAGAAGGTGCCATGAAGTGCTGAAAAGAAGCTATATACTTTTGTTTTAGGATGATATATTTTGTAGATATCTATTAATTCCAGTTGGTGCATAGTCTGTGTTAGTTTTACAGTGTCCTTGTTCAGTTTCTGTTTCCATGATCTGTCCATTGGTGAGAGTGTAGTAGTAAAGTCTCCCAATATTATTGTGTTGGGTGAGGTGTATTTTTTGAGCTTAATTAGGGTTTCTTTTATGAATGTGGGTGCTTCTGTATTTCGAGCATATATGTTAAGGATTGAGAGTTCCTCCTGACAGATTTCCCCTGTAATGAGTAAAAAGTGTTCTTCCTTATCTATTTTGATAACTTTTTGTTGGAAATTTACTTTATTCGATATGAGAATAGCCACTCTAGCTTGCTTCTTGGGGCTGTTTGCTTGGAAGTTTTTTTCCCAACCTTTTACTCTGAGATAGTATCTTTCTTTGTTTCTGAGCTGAGTTTCCTGTATGCACAAAATGGTGAATTCTTTTTATGTATTCAGTCTGATAGCCTATGTCTTTTTATTGGGTAGTTGTGTCCATTTATGTTAATAGATATCAAGAAATAGTGGTTACTGTTTCCTGCTATTATTGCTTTTATAGGTTGAATTGTGTTTGTGTCTCTTTCTTCTTTTGGTTTTCTTGCTTAGGAGTTTTTTTTTTTTTTTTTTTTTTTTTTTTTTTTTTTTTTTTTTGTTTGTTTTTTTTGTTTTGTTTTGTTTTTACTAGGATGTAGCACCCCTCATTGTATTGGGTTTTCCACCTATAATTTGTTGTAGTGTTGGGTTTGTGGTCAGATATTGTGTAAATTTATATTTGTCTTGGGATATCTTCATGTCTCCATCTATGGTGATTGATAGTTTTGCTGGGTATCGCAGCTTGGGCTGGCACTTGTGCTCTCTTAGCATCTGCATGATGTCTGTCCAGGCTCTTCTAGCTTTCATAATCTCTGTTGAGAAATCGGGTGTGATTCTGATTGGTCTGCCTTTATATGTTACCTGACCTTTTCTTCTTACTGCTTTTAGTATTCTTTCTTTGCTTTGGCACTTGGTTTATTGACTTTATGTGTTGAGAGGACTTTCTTTGCTGGTCTAACCTATTTGGCGTCCGGAAGGCCTCTTTTATGCTCGTGATCATCTCCTTCTTAAGAGTAGGAAAGCTTTCTTCTATAATTTTGTTGAAGATATTTACTGTGCCTCTTCGTTGATATTCTTCTCCTTCTTCTGTACCTATTATTCTTAGGTTTGGTCTTCTCATTGTGTCCTGGATTTCCTGGACATTTTGGGTTAGGAGATTTTTGGTTTTTGCATGTTCTCTGACTGTTTTGTCTATGTTTTCAATGTTGATTTCAGCTCCTGTTATTCTCTCTTCCATCTCTTGCAGTCTGTTGGAAATGCTTACCTCTGTAACTCCTGATTTTTTTTTTTAAGATTTCTACTTCTAGGATTGTCTCTTTTAATGTTTTCTTTATTGTGTCTATTTCTGTTTTAAATTCCTTCTTACCTTCCTTCATCTCTTTAGTTCTCTTTTCTTCTTGTTCTTTGAGTGTTTTTTTTCCTTCTTCTTTAAAAGCTTCTAATTCTTTATTCTTTTCCTCCCGTTCTTGTATAAGGATCTCTATCATCATCTTGAGGTAGGATTTCAGGTCTGAGTCTTCTTTTTCTGGAATGTTTTGATTTCTGCTGTTTGCTGTGATGGCAGAACTGGGTTCTAGTGTTGCCAGGTTGTCTTGGTTTCCCTGGGGTATTCTCTGTCTCTTTCCTCTTGTCATCTGTTGTCTTTGATATGTTCTCGGTTTTCCCTTGTCCCTGGCCTGTGTTCCTGAATCTCTGCTGGTCCAGATGGTGCTTGATCTGAGCCCTGTTCCGTGCACCAAAGCCACCGGGTGGGAACAGAGTACCAATGCTGGGTTCCTGGTCCCTGGATCAGGCAGGGCATAGGCAATCTTGTTGTGCAAGCTCGGCAGTGATCTCTCTGCCCTCTAGCTAGTCTGATCCCCTTTTCACCAGTTGTAAGGTTTTCTATACTTTTTTTTTTGCTTTTTTTCAATTTTATTTATTTTTTATATTATTTATTGTTGAGCATTGAAGATTAATGCATTTGATATACATTCTAAACTTTAACCAAATTTATTTTTCCATCATTGCAATATAATTTTAGAAATATTTTACCCTCATAGTTTAAAATATATGGTTGTGATATAGCTATATTTTCTATTTCTTTTGCGGTAATTTATTTTTTTTTAAATATTGACAGAAACCCCAAATACATATTTATCTCACAAACGGAACTTCAGCTGCATAGAATGAGTCTTATAGATATTTATTTTAAGTACTATTTCTATACTTTTATATTTTTATTGAAAAACATTATTTTAAATAACAAAGATAAGTGTTCAAATTTTTAAGCATTTTTGCATAAAAGTATATGAATACATTTTTTAAGGTTGTAATTAAGTATTTGTGGGTACATATACATACACATATGTATATATATATATATATACATATATATATATATATATATGTTTCATATATATATATATATGAAACAATAATATAGGAAAAGAGGTCATTAATTTAAGGGGGATGGGAGAGAAACTGGGATGCGCTGTAGGAAGGAAAGGGGGATGTGAAACAGTTCTCTTTTAATTAAAATACATTCTTTTTTTTCCTTGAATTTCACACAGTCTGTGAGTGGTTTCTGGGTTATTCAGAGCTTTCCAGGGTTAGTATCCCATTATCAGTGACTGCATACTATGTCTTTTCTTTTGTGACTGGGTTTTCTCACTCAGGATGATATTCTCTAGATTCATTCTTTTCTTAAGACTTTTGTAAAGCCATTGTTTCTGATAGCTGAATAGTACTCCAATGTGTAAATGTACCTCAATTTTTGTATCCATTCATGTACTGAAGGACATCTGGGTTCTTTCCAGCTTCTGGCTATTATAAATAGAGCTGCAATGAACATTGTTGTGCATGTGTCTTTATTATAGGTTGGATCTGCTCTGGCGTATATGCCCAGAAGTGGAATAACTGGGTCTTCAGGTAATACTATGCTCATATTTCTGAGGAACTACGAGACTGATTTCCAGAGTTGTTGTATCAGTTTAAAACCCCACCAGAAGTTGAGAAGTGTTCCTCTTTCTCCACATCCGCACCAGCATCTGTTGTCATCTGAGTTTTGGATCTTGGCCAATCTGACTGGTGTGAGGTGGAATATCAGTGTTGTTTTGATTTGCATTTTCCTGTTGGCTAAGGATGTTGAGCACTTCCTTAGATGTTCCTTAGCCATTCAATATTTTTCGATTGTGAACTTTTTGTTTTAATCTGTACCCCAATTTTTAATAGGGTTGTTTGATTCTCTGGTGTCTAGCTTTTTGAGTTCTTTGTATACCTTGGATATTAGGCCTCTATCTGATGTAGGGTTGGTAAAGAACTTTTCCCACTCTGTTGGCTGCTGTTTTGTTTTGTTGACAGTGTCCTTCTTTTATATTTTATGTTATTTCAGTCAGTGTCTTGCTGAGAATGAACACTATTGGGCAAATTTGTTTGTTGGTTTATTCTTTCATTTCGGAACAGCATTTCAGTTTGTAGCCTTTGCTGTTGGGTGAACTCATTTTAAAGCCCAGGTTTACCCTGAACTCACTAAGATCCACCTTGCCCTGACTTCTAAATACAAGTGTTAAAATCATGCAACATCACACCCATCTATGATGAGGATAACTGATATTTACTATATGATATTTAGTATATGATATTTGTTATAAATATATGTCAAAAAAACTCTTAATTCTCATATTCAATAATTCTAATTCAGTCCTACTTATTTCATCTAAAATAATATTATAATTCTAAACTTAGTCCATACACTGAAATGTTTATAGTATACAATATCTTGTAAGTATTCATGTCATGATTTCTTCGTAAATTATATTCTCACTCATTGATATTTTTGAAAATTTTCATATGTTTAATAGAATTTTCATACTGTATCTTTTTTCAAATGTTTTAATTATTATATTTTCTATGTTTAAAGATTCTCTGGGGAAAACAATATAAATGTAGAACAATGATTTGTCACATTCACTATGCATAATTAATGTGCCTTTCCTAATTTAAACATTTTTATTTAATGAAAATATAATTGTGAACATTGACTAATTTGTAGATATCTGGCACTTGTTTAATTTTACTGATAGAAAACCTGTGTCCTAGGGACATTAATTACAGTTTCTCATATAAGTTGGCCTAATTTTTTTTCACTCAGTCATCTCAGGCATTCATTTATCCTTTTATTTAGCAGTACCTTTCAGGTCTCATGGGAGAGGCAGAAAACAAAATAACTGAGACATAATTATGCAATAGTAGGTGTTTTGGAAACATATTATAGTTGTAATGAAAACTTCTGGGTAGTACAGGCCATCAAGGGAGATTTCAAGTAAGTGGTACTTCTATAGTGACAGAAAAAATTCTGTAGCCAACACTACGTAATTATATGCTGCGTAAACCAATGTTTTAATAGACTTATGACTCGAATTTTGTAAGTGAGGGTGTTTTTAATTATGATATGAAGTGGTAATAACATATTCATTAAATTAGAAAGATAATGTGAACAGAGTAATACATAACATTGAAAAATAGAGTTTGTTTCCTAAACATAAACACAATAATAGAATTAACCAGTTGAAAAACATTAAGAACTTTTTATAGAGAGAATAATTCACAAAGGATGAACACTGATTATTTATTTACATATAGACACACAATTTTTTCAATACTCAGATGTTATAAATGTCATTGAATATATGGTATTCAGGAACAGAGATCTAAAACATCCTGTACCCTTAAGTGCTATGAACATATGCTAGGTGAATAGAGTTAATGGAAAAAAGTCTTCACAACATGAACAAGTCAATGCTTTTAAATCTTTATATATATATAAAGATTAAAAAAAGGTATAAAAATTAATGGGTAAATGTTAACCATCTATCTTGAAAGTTCTAAGATATTTGTAAACAAATGAATTGAAATACCCTTTATCAAACTTACAGAAAATAATAGTGAGTTTCTCTACCTCAACCAGAAATAAAATCTAATGGGTACATAGTGTATAGATTTTCCAGATTATGTCAAGTCTTGTACCAAGTGAATCAAACAGTACACATTCAAATGGTTATAGATTTAAGAAGTCAGAGGGAGGAGTGGCTCTATGGACAGGGCAGGTGTGTAGGAGATGGTATTATTGGAGGAAAATCTGCAGCTATAATGTATTGTATAAAAAATAAATTTTTCAAAAAGTCAATGGGGGGGTGTCAAGATTACTTGAGTGATAGAGTCACAGAGACATGCATGTTTATCCTAAAGTCTGATGAATCAGTGACTGCCCAGGCAGGTATAATAGCAGTGTATCTAGTCCTATTCACCTGTTTCATCATCATCATAAAAAATAACCTAGTGAGGACTGAATCAGAAAGGAGAGATATTAAAACAGAAACAATATTTCACTGTAATGTCTCACCTTCCCAACTCAGACTCACACTATCATGGAGAAATACAGTGATTTCAAATTATTCTAATAGCTAGGGTCACAAAGTTTGCCCACTCTGAACTATTAACCTTACAAATACTTCATTGATATCTTTCTCTTTCTATAATTTTACATTTTTCCTATTCAAGGTATAAAACAAATATAAAGCTGAATAAAAAACTTGGTCAAATTTATGAAGTTATTAAATATTAACACAGATTTTATAGAAAGAAAACAATCTGAAAAATCTGTACTCTTTAAACTATATTGCAATGCATTCTCTAGAACCTGAGAATTATGAAAAATCAAAATAAAATACATTTTGTAGCCCTAAAAGGTCACATAATTTAATGGATCATTTAATTGAATATATAACATTTAAAAATGCAGTTCTAAAAATTAAACCATTTCTATTTCTTCATCAAAGTCCATTCAAATACATAATATTCTCACCTAATGGCCATGTAATTGTCAAGGTACACAATCTCCCTTTGATATATATAATGAGGCCTTTCTACATAATTTTCTAACAGTTTAGAAGTCATTTAGGGACTGAGTAATAATTTTAAAAAGAAGTCAAATAGCTACACATATATAAAGAATATATGTATTATTTCCTGATAAAATACATATTCCTGTGCTATCAACCTTAGAGTTAAATATTTCTCTTGGAAAAGATTTAAAGTGCCTAAAATCCTCTAACTTTAAAATAATTTCAAAGCTCCTGAACCAATATGCTTTTATGTCTAGCTGGACTGGAGTATTGGAGGGGGATTTTAAAGCTGAGTGCCAATTGTGTGCAGTTACAATTGGACAGCTTCACTTAACCAAAAAAGTCCCTGTTATTTCAAGCATGGTGAAAGATTTATAAACCTATTGTAATTTCATACTTTGAAATTATCATATATGACACAACCTCAGAACTTTAAACTACCTGTGATGAATCTAGACAAAATTAGTCAAAAGCACATTACATGATGAGATATGGTTAAAAACAGGAATATGAAAAGAGATATCAAACAAGGTCTATGACATCATAGAAAACGCTGGAGCTTGAATTCTTATGAAGTTGGGGCAAGTGTAATTTTCCTTTATTAATGAAGTTTCAAATGTAAATGTTAAGATAATATACAAACTTTAATTTAAATGTAGAGATTCTTGTGCTATGTATTAGTACTGAGATGTTATGTGACCATTCTAAGTGTCATTTTAGAAACTGAAGTGTTAGTTTCAATGAGTCTGGAGAAACATTGTTAAAGTCATAGTAACTGTATTCTAGTACATTATACATAGTACTTAAGAAAAGATTTTTTTAGAGATCCATTATAAAATCAAAGGAAAAATTGAATGTTTATATGACTAAAGTAAGTTAAAATATTTACATTGTAATTTGTAATTTGGTTGCTACAAAGAAATGTTTTTTTGTCCTTGTTAGATGTTGGAGTTTCTTTTGAGTATATGCCCTGGAGTAGTATAACTTGGTGCTCAGGTACCACTATGTCCAATTTTCTGAGGAACTGCCAGACTGATTTCCAGAGTGGTTGTGCCAGGTTACAAAATCACCAACAATGAAGGAATGCTCCTCTTTCTCCATATACTCGCCAGAATCTGCTGTCATCTGAGTCTTTGATCTTAGCCATTCTGACTGGTGTGAGGTAGGATCTTAGGGTTGTTTTGATTTGCATTTCCCTGAAGACTAGGGATGTTGAGCATTTCTTTAGGTGCTGCTTAGCCATTCGATTTTCTTCAGTTGAGAATTATTTGTTTGGCTCTGTAGCCCATTTTTAAATAGGATTATTTAATTCTCTAGAGTCTAACTTCTTGAGTTCTTTGTATATATTGGATACTAGCCCTCTATCAAATGTAGGATTCCTTAATATCTTTTCCCAATCTATTGGCAGCCGTTTTGCCCTTTTGACAGTATCTGTTGCCTTACAGAATCTATGCAATTTCGTGATTTTTGATTCATCACCTTAGAACATACACCACTGTTGTTCTGTTCAGGAAAATTTCCCCTGTGCCAACATGTCCTAAGCTCTTCCCCATTTTCTCTCCTATTAGTATCAGTGTATGTGGATTTATGTGGAGCTTTTTCATCCTCTTGGACTTGAGCTTTGTAAAGGAGATAAGAAATGATCTATTTGCACTGTTCTGTATGTTGACTGACAGTTGAACCAGCTCCATTTGTTGAAGAGGTTTTTTTTTTTTTCATTGAATATTATTTAAAAGTTCAGGCAGCTAATCATCAGACTGAACATGAGGACCCCAGTGAAGGAGGTAGAGAAAGGACTGAAGAGTCTGCAACCCCATGGGAAGAACTAAATTATCTACAAACAAAACACATCACAATTCCCAGGGACTCAAATGCCAACCAGTGAGTTTGAATAGAAAGTCCCATTGTGCATATGCAGCTGAGGACAGCATTTTTTGACATAATGAGAGGAGAGGACTTTGGTTTAGTGAAGGCTCATTTTCCCAGTGTAGGAGAATTCCAAGGTGTTGAGGTGGGAGAGGGTGGTTGCGAGAGGTACACTTTCATGCAGGCAGTGGGAAGATGAAGAGGGATGGGAATGCGTGTAAAGGGATAAAATTTGAAATGTAAATGGAGAAAATAGCCAATAAAAAAATGAAAAATGGATCGATTTGCATTCTTCACATGCTGACTGCTAGTTGAATCAGCACCATTTGTAAAGATGTTGCCTTTTTTCCATTGAATGTTTTTTTGTACCTTTTTCAAAGATCAAGTGATCATACTTGTGTGTATTTATTTCTAGGTTATCACTTCTATTCCCTCAATCTATCTGCCTGTCTCTATGCCAATACCATGTAGTTTTGAATGTTACATTTTCCATTGAATCGTCATTATTCAATAGGGTTGAGCATTTGTTATTGAAGATATGGCCTATGATAGGTTTGACACTCCAGTGGAAGTATATTGCCTACAGTAATTGAATCGCATGAATTAATAAAAGAAATACCAGGACAAGTGTTGATTGAGTTTAAGACAGGGAGTGAATCTGAGAGAAGGTTAAAAAAAAAAGTCTGAATATTAAAATATAATATATGAAACTCTTGAACTCTCACAAATGTTAAGTATTCAATCAAAATTGTTGATTCAAAAATTACCATATAAGGTAAGTTTTTTACATGATGATATTCTGAAATATGAAATGCATACCACCATATATTTATAGATGTATGTGTGTGTTTATAAGTACTTTTAGTCACACATATTTTAACGTGTGACTCCAATGAAATCCTTAGATTTATCTTTTAGTTTATTGATTTTAACTTTTTTTCTAATTATTATATAATTTAACAGTTTGAGGCAAAGTTAAATGTTTATAATTTTGAATATTCAAAGACTTCTAAGAATAAAGACTAAAAAACAATAAATAAATACTTCTTCTACCCAGGGTTTTCCAATTGATGGTAATTTCAGTGTGACTATTTGATATGCTTTGCTGGTTAGATTTGAGTGTAATTTTCATATACACACACCTTGATATCTTTTCTTCTGCTATTCAAAACATAGGAACAAGGGTCTGTACCATCTGGTGTTAGCCATCTGTTTCATGGGGGAAGTTGGCATATTGGTCTTATTTTACAAAACACTATTTTAAAAACTATGAAATTGTCAAATACAGGGGAAAGAGTGTGTAACTGTTCTCAGGATAAAATATTGACTCATTTTTATAAAACCAATTTTCAAAGTTTTGCCTTGAATTTTAATAATTTATTCAAAAATAGTTTCATGGTTGTGATAGAATTCATTTTTTATTGACAGAATAAGTGAATTGACAACTGGAAACTTACTAGTGAATAACACAACACTCAGCTTAGCAATACAAATTGCTAATTCTAATTAGTCAATGTGAACACAGAAAAAACAAATAAGGTAATACCATATGATCAATATTCAGGTTTTATAGGACAATACAAGGTGTATCAGTAAGTTAACTAGATTATAGTTATTCTACTTAGATACAATATAAAAGGCATTATAAATCATGACTATTTGAAACTACAATATAAAATTTAAAAATCTATATTAAAAAGCTATCTTCCACTAGAAATTTTCAGTCACACAACACAGAAAATTTGTTTAAGAAAAATCATCATATTATTTTAAAGAGTATGTTAAAAATTGAGCAACTGCCAAACATTTTTATAGAACAATTTTGTGATGGGATATGTTTAAGAATACTGATGGGTGCATACCCAGGAATGGTATAGAAGGATAATGGTGTAAGTGGCTATACAAGTTTGCATTCTCATCAGCAATGAAGGAATGATCCCCTTGTTCTACATCTTTTTCAGTTTTTGTTGTAACTTAAGTTTGATGTCAGCCATTCTGACAGGTGTTAAGATAGAATCTCATAGTCAACAAGATTTTCATTTTCTGATAACTAAGGATGTTGAGCACTGTAAGTGTTCCTTAGCCATTTGAGATTTCTGTTAAGATTTCCATTAAGCTTTTTACTCCATTTATAATTAGGTTAATTGGTTTACTGATGTCTAATATTTTGATTTCTTTATATATTTAACAGATTAATCCTTTCTCAGATACAGGGTTGGCAAAGATCTTTTTCCACTCTGTACACTGATATTTTGTCCAAAGTTCTTTTTTTTTCAGTTTTACTAGGTCCCATTCATTAATTAGTGATCTTAGTGTTTGAGTTATTTGTGTTGGGACACTTGCTTCACTATATTAATACCAAATCTATGTGGAATAGCTTGCAACTTGATACAGCACATATGACCCTTCAAACAAAGAACAGATAAAAAAATGTTGTACATATATAAAATAGAATACTATTCAGCTATAAAAACAAAGACATTATAAAATTTGAAGGCAAATAGAATTTGAGAATATCCCAGAAAGACATGTGCTATATACTTACTTATAATTGGACATTAGCCATAAATTCAGGATAGCCATGCCATAATTCATGAATTAGAAGAAACCAGGTAAGAAGGCAAGGCAAATTGAGGATATATTAATCTTAGTCAGAAGGGAAATCTAATTAGCCATTGGAGGTGGATGAGGAAAGGGAACTAGCTGGAAGAGTGGGTGAGAAGCTCCATTGGTGTGCTGATCAGGTCTGGGAGAGGGGCTGCAAAAGAGCCTGCAGTGTGAATGGAAATCAGTAGGGGGGCATCTCTGGGAAAAAGTGGAGACCTAGAATAAGGAAGGCTATGAGTCTGTGGGGGAGACCCTAGCAGATTCCTGTCAACAGGAGACATAGAGACTAAAGTGGTCAACTTCTGTATCTGGCCAGGACTTCTAGTAGAAGGAAAATGACATCAATCCACCCATGAAACCTTCAACCCTAAATGTAAGATATGCATAGTTAATGATAGAGCACAGACAGAGAAAATGAACAACCAATGACTGGCCCAACTTGAGGCCCTTCCCAAGAAAGAGAGACAACTCCTGACACTATTACTCGTACTCTAATATACTTGCATCCAGGAGCCTAGCCTACCTGTCTCCTGAGAGGCCTGATCCAGCAGTGGTTGAACACAGATGCAGCAAACATCTAGTCAAACATCAATGGAGATTAGCAGGTCTTATGGAAAAGCTGGGGACAAAATTTAGAACAAGCCACAGATGTCAAAGTCACCATAAAATGACTTAGAAAGTGAACCAAAATGGGCCTATGATGCTTTGGAGAGATGGAACCAGAAATCAAAGAGCATGCAGGGCTTAGAAGTAAAAGAGGATATAGGAAATAGAGATTTCCAAGAAATGGACTAGAAGGAGAGAAGAGAGGAGAGCTGCAATTGAAATGTAATGTGACATATTATATATATGGAAAATAAAATAATAATAAAGGTATATAAGATTTGAAAGTTAACTTGTTAAATTAAGTTTATTTGAATTTTCCACTTACAAGATCTATTGAGGTTATGCCAGAGAATAGGATTAAATGATCAAAAACTTGTAAGTATGGGGGAATAGCTCAACATTTAGAAACATTTGGGGCTCTTGCAGAAAATTTGCTTGAAGACTCACAAACAATCGTGAGTCTAATTAAAAGGGATTGAGTTTTTCTGTGTGTCTACACAGTGCTTCTACCTCGACAGCCTTTACACACACACACACACACACACACACACACACACACACACACACACAATAAACTGAACCTTAAAATATTTTAATATAAAATCTTGTGGCATCAGAATTACTGTTTAAGAATGATGAAAGTATAGAAAAATGTGAAGATGTAGAGCTGTCTTGGTTGCCATGTGCACTGCTGTGAAGAAACACTGTGACCAAGACAATTTATAAAGCAAATTGTAAACTTGGCTTACAGTTTGAGAAGGTTAGAATTCATGATGTTAGGTCACAAACAGCTGACATTTCACATTTTAACTAATACGTAGGGTGCAAAAATAAACACTGGAAATGGTATGAAGTTTTGAAACTTAAACCTCAACCATAGTGACAAAACTTTATGGCAGGACATTCCCCTAATAAGTAAAGATTTCAGGGTACCAATCATTGGCCTAGAAGTAGGCGAGGCATCCGGGTTCGAGAGGAAAAAAGAAGAAGCAGGCAAAATGTGACTTGTGTTTGGATAGAAAGAGCTTGGAGGAAAATGTAACTAAAAGGGGTCCCCAGTTTAGATGTCCCATCTGCCAGTATTCACCAGAGGAACTTGATTTAGAATGGCTTGCAAAATTAGGATTCTAGTTGCTTTGTCCAGCTATTGTACTACCTGTTGATTCTAAACTAAGTTTGTGTGTTTTATTTCATGCAGTGACTCAGGTTCCAGAGAAAAATCCTAGGTTTGTGAGAAGTGCAAACCAGCTAGCCTTGTGAATTTGGATGAGAGGGGCTGATGTGACAGTGACCCTACATGGGAACTTAGTGAGTCCAGTGGAGAGATTTCAGAACTCCAGGTCAGAGAGTCTGCCAAGGTGAGAACAGACCAGGCTCACTGGTCTTCCCAACTGCAGTATCATGGTGGCTCCTCCTACAACTCTTAAAACTCCTGCTATAAGAATCTGTCTTATAATTCTTCCCAAACAGTTCAACCAACTGAGAACTAAGTACTTAAATATGTGAGTATATGGCAGGCATTCTCATTCAATTTACCACCCTCCATTTATAAGCTGCAACTGGTTAGTGGCCATACCATAAATTTACACCAACTCCAAAATTCTCTATAAAATTTCAGTCTCAACACTCCTGAAAAGTTCAAAGTTCAAAATCCCCTCAGAGACTCAAAGCAATCTTTTGACTACAATTACTGCTTAAAAAATAAACAAACAAACAAAAAAAACAAACAAAAAGAAAAGTTCAACAGATAATATGCATTACCTTTCCAAACAAGAGGAATTTGGGCATGGTGAGAAATATTAGAATAAGCTGATATCGCTTAAGGTCTGAAAGACAAAGGTTAAAAAAAAAGGCTTCTCATCATTCAAAAATAATAAATTAAATGTTTTGCTAATTTTCTTAACAAACTAACCTAATAAATACTGCTATTAATTTGTCTTCAGTCACTTTTCTAAAAAAAAAAAAAAAAAAAAAAAAAAACAATGAAATGCTTAAAATCTTCATCAATATTAAATAAGTTTGCCTTCACTTTCTAAAGCAGCAATGTGGTTATCTGAATTCAAAAGACAAACTTCTAGCAATTAGAGGAAACAATGGGTACCAGGCAGCATGAGTCACCTTAATAATGAATTTTAAATACATTTTAACTAACTATTACTAGCTAGTTAAATTTTACATACATTAAACTTTTTGCAATGAATGTTTATGTTTTTCTTATGTTGTGATTACAAATTAATTATTATTTGTTAGGTATTTGTGCTTCTCCCCATACAGGTTGATTTTGTTTTGTCTTATAATTGTACTTTATGTACTCAACTAATTCAAATTAAGCAGCATGAAAGGACGTGGTAACTTAAAGCAAAGTATAGATATAACAGGTGGCTTTTGACATATAAAAATATCTCAACCAATTGTTTACTTTATACAAATTATTTCTTAAAAAATGTTTACTCATTTATAACCATTAGAATAGCACCTTAGTATTACTACAAGAGAAAAAAAAAAAACATGGTTTCCTGTTTTTAAAAAGATAATTCTTTAAGTTAAAGACCACTGATAAAACTGGCTCACCTATATACTATGTAATCTCCATTAGACAAGGTTAGATGTTGCTTGTAAACCATGTCAAAATTGTATTAATGTCCTTAATTGTCCTTAATTGCCTTAATTTTATACTTTTCAGTCTGTACCATTAACTAATATATTGAATATATGTTTTGATTGCGTATATTCACTTCAGTCTATTTATTCACAATATGCAACTAGAAAAGTAGAAATATACTTCCAGAGAAAATGAATCTGAAATGGTAGGGGGAGGGGAAATGGGATTGAGGGGAAAGGGGATAACCTCTGAACTGTAAATATAGAGAGTTTCCAATAAAAAGAAGAAAGACAGGTTGGTAAAATAAAAAAGAGAGAGAGAAAATGAAAATTAACAGTCTCTCAAAAATGGATAACTTGTAAATTTTTGTATAATTTTATAAATTATTTTTCCTATAAGAGAATTTTTTAAGTCAACAAAAGCAATTGTAGGAAATTTAGGAAAAAAAAGAAATCCAATGTTTTATTATACTTTAAATATTGAAGGATGATTTTCTTTTTAAAATATAAGCATTCACATGTAATCTTTATCAATTTTATTAGCTATAAATTTACTATGAACTTAATGTTTTAAAATAGTTTCTAGTAAACAGCCTTTGGACACCCAAAGGATTCTCCTCATTAAAGGACTCTCCTACTCTCTAAATTCTGAACACAGTTAATTTAGAAAATTATCTTTTGGTTCTAAAGCATTTTTTACTAAACTTCATTTTCTCTTATCAACCACAAAAACCATGGTTTTTACTCAGTCAATCACAACTTTAAGAGTCATGTCATATGTTGATTTTTTTAAACCTTCTTTTTATATTCCATTACCTTCTACAGAGTGACAGTGATCCTTAATGTATGCCTTTTGTGCTTCCCTTGGAAAAAAGACAATTAACCAAATCACATGACTGTTCTCCCAACTCTGGCAAAAAACAGGTTTGTTTCTTGATTTAATTGATACTAATTTATTCAGAAATAGTGTTCATCTGATCCGCAAATGATGTTTTTTAATTAGAGAGTTGTTAACTCCTCATTCTTCTGATCTCCTATCCTTCAATATATCACTAGAGACACTGACAATAGGAAATAATCAAGAGTATTTTTCCGTAGCAGATGGTTACCTATTTCAATATAGCCCAGATTCTATTGCTATTCAAGCAGTTAGGAGTAAATAAACATTGGTCAAAATGAATTTGATCTCCAACCTATATATTTCATGAGTTTATATCCCAGGGAATATAAAACTGCAAGTGAAATATATATTGAATGCTGACCTTTGGTATATTATGATAATTATTGTTATTTTGATTAATACTTTGAGAGTTTCATATAAAGTTTTGATTATATTCTTCCTTTCAATAAACTTTTCTATGAAATACTTCTTTCTTATCCTAATTTTTTTTGGTCTTCTTCATTCATAAAGTCAATTTATACTGCCAATATATTCATAGATATGTGGTCTTGCAATGGCCTGTGGTTGACTTACTAGTGGCAACAATCTTAGAGAAAATTTACTCTTCCATTTCCAGCAGCTGTCAATTACCATTATTTCATTTTCCTTGCATTTTGGCTAACTGAAGTTCTTGGTGGTAATCACTATGAACTGATAGTAAAAATAAATCATTACAAATATTTTGATAGCATGGACATTTAGGAACTTCTCTCGTAGGTCATGTAGGTTCTGGGCCCAATATTTATTGGTTATGGGTTTCTTCTTGTGGAGAAAGCTGAGACTTAATCTGAAAGTTATTTGTACCATAAATTTTGTGCCATTATTATATCAGCAAGGATGTAAATACTGCCATATCCTCTCATCTATGTTATGATTCTTTTGAAAATTGTTTTACTTATTTTATTATTATTTTTTCTACCCAAAATGTTTTTTATTGAAAAGTCTCTGCATTTACACTTCAGATGCTATCCCTTTCACACAATCCCAATTTCCTCTCAATCCCATTGCTTCCATGAAAGTACTCCCTCTCTCAACCACCCTCTCCCACCTCTGCATTGGTGTTTCCCTACACTGGCAAAATGAGCCTTGGCTAGACCAAAGGCCTCTCCTTCCACTGATGTCAGAGAATTCTATTCTCTGCTGCATATGTGCCTCAGCGATGGATCTTTCCATGCAAATTCATTGGTTTTTGTTTTGGTCCCTGTGAGATGTAGTGGGTTTGATTTACTTTGTTCTTCCCATGGGGTTGTAGATACTCTCAGCTCCTTCAGTCCATTCTGTAGCTCTTTCACTGGAGTGTCTTTGTGCTCAGTCTGAAGTTTAGCTGTTGAGCATCCACATCTGAATCAGTATGACTCTGCAAGACCCTCTGAGGAAGCATCCATATCAGGTCCTTGCCAGTAAGAAAAACTTGATCAGGATTAGTGCGTGGGTTTACTGGCAAATACGGGATGTATCACCGATGAGGCAGTCCCTGCATGGCTTTTCTCCAATTCCTGATCCTCTATTTGACACTTTATTTTTTCCCATGAACCTTTCATTCTTCCTTCTAAAAAAGACTACAGCATCCACTTTCTGGCCTTCCTTCCCTTTGAGCTTCATGAGTTCTGTGGATGGTTTTGTGAGTATTCCAACAGTTTGGGGCTAGTATCCACATATAAGTGACTATATAACATGTGTGTTCTTTTGTAACGGGGTTAATTTACTAAGGATGTTAGCTTCAAATTCCATCTATTTGCCTAGGAATTTCATAAACTCATTGTTTTTAATAGCTGAGTAGTACTCTATTGTGAATATGTACCACAATTTCTGTATCCATTCCTCTGTGGAAGGGCATCTGGGATCTTTCTAGCTTCTGGCTATTATAAATAAGGCTTTTATGAACATGGTTATGCATTTGTCATTGTTAGATGTTAGAGCTTCTTCTGGGTATATTCCCAGGAGTGATATAGCTGGGTCTTCAGGTAGTAAGATGTCTAATTTTTCTGAGAAACAACCAGACTGATTTCCACAGTGGTTGTACCAGCTCACACTCCCACCAACAGTGGAGGATTGTGTCTCTTTCTCTATATTCTTGCCAGCATCTGCTGTTACCTGAGTGCTTGACCTTAGCCATTCTGACTGATGTGAGGTGGAATCTCAGGGTTGTTTTAATTTGCATTTCCCTGATGACTAGGGATGTTGTGTATTTCTTTAGGTGCCTCTCAGCCATTTGATATTCCACATTTGAGAATCTTTTTTAGCTCTGTAGCCCATTTTTAATAGGATTATTTGATTTAGTAGAGTCCAACTTATTGAGTTCTATGTATATATTAGAATCTAGCCCTATATCAGATGAGGATTGATAAAGATCTTTTCCCAATCTATTGGATGCCATTTTTCTTTCTTTTGACTGTGTTCTTTGCGTTACAGATGCTTTGCAATTTCATGAGGTCCCATTTCATGATTCTTGATCTTAGAGCATAAGTCATTGGTGTTCTGTTCAAAAAGTTTTCCCTATGCATATGTGTTCTTAGTTATTCCCCACTTCCTGTTTTATTAGTTTCATTGTACCTGGTTTTATGTGGAGGTCTTTGATCTACTTGGACATGAGCTATGTATAAGGCAATAAGAAAGGATCAATTTCATTCTTTTGCATGCTGACTGACAGTTGAACCATCATTATTTGTTAAACAAGCTGTCTTATATTCACTGAATATTTTTAGCCCCTTTGTCAAAGGTCAAAGAACCATAAGTATGTGGGTTCATTTCTGGGTCTTTGATTCTATTCCATTGATTTATCTGCCTGTCTCTGTAAAAATACAATACAGTTTTTATCACAATTGATATGTAATATAGCTTGAGGACAGGGATAGTTATTTCCCTGGTAGGTTTTTGTTTGTTTGTTTGTTTGTTTGTTTGTTTGTTTATTGTTGAGAATGCTTTTTGCTATCCTGGAATTTTTATTATCCAAATAAATTTTCAAATTGCTCTTTTTAACTCTATGAAAAACTGCATTGGAACTTGGATAGGAATTGCATTGGATCGGTAGATTGACTTTGGCCATTTTTACTTTTGACCCTTCTAATCCATGAGTATGGGATATCTTTCCACCTTCTGAGGTTTTCTTAAATTTCCTTCTTCAGAGACATGAAGTTCTTGTCATAAAGACACTTTATTTCCTTGGTTGGGGTCACACCAAGGTATTTTATATTTTTCGTGACTCTTGAGCTGGGTGTTGATTTTCTAATTTTTTTCTCAGCCTGTTTGTTCTTCAATTAGAGGAAGTCTACAAATTTGCTTGAGTTAATGTTATATCCAGTCACTTTGCAAAAGTATTTGATCAGATGTAAATTTCTATAGTAGATTATTTGGTATCAAATTTGTATACTAATATATCATCTGCAAATAGGGATATTTTGACTTCTTCCTTTGCAATTTTATACTTTTGACCTCTTCTTGCTCTCTGACTACTCTGGTTAGAGCTTTCAATACGATATTGAATAGGTAAGTAGAGAGTGGGCAGCATTTTCTAATCACTTATATTAGTGGGATTGCTTCAAGTTACTCACAATTTAGTTTGATGTTGATTACTGGTTTGCTGTATATTCCTTTTACTATGTTTAAGTATGGACCTTTAATTCTTAACCATTTGAAGGCTTAACATGAAGAGATGTTAAATTTTGTCAAATGCAAATACACAAATTATCATGTGTTTTTTCCCCACCCTTCGAATTGTTTATATAGTAGATGGCATTGATGGGTTTACATATATTGAATCATCCTTGCATCCCTTGGATAAAGCCTACTTGACCATGCTGATTGATTGTTTTGATGTGTTCGTGGAATCGGGTTGCAAGAATTTTATTGAGTATTTTTGCATCAATGTTCATGAGAAAAGTTTTTCTAAAGTTCTCTTATTTTTGTACAGTCTTTCTGTGGTTTAGGATTGAGAAAATTGTGGCTTTCAAGAATGAGTTGGGTAGCATTGCCTCTGTTTCAATTTTTTGGAATAGTTTGGAGAGTATTAGTATTAGGTCCTCTATGAAGGTCCGATAGAATTCTATACTGAACTGAACAGGCCATGGGATATTTTAAGTTTGAAGGCTTTTGTGGACTGCTGCTATTTCTGTAGGGGTTATAAGGCTGTTTAGATAGAAGAGGGGAAAGAATATCAACTAAAAGGCACAGTAAATATCTTCAACAAAATTGTAGACGAAAACTTACTACCCTTAAGAAAGAGATGAAAATGAACATAAAAGAAGACTACAGAACTCCAAATAGAGTTGACCAGAAAAGAAATTTCACCCGACAAATAATAGTCAAAACACCAAGTGTCCAAAACAAAGAAAGAATACTAAAAACAGTAAGGGAAAAAAGTCATGTAACATATAAAGGCAGACCAATCAGAACCACACCCGACTTCTCAACAGAGACTATGGAAGCTAGAAGATCCTGGACAGACTTCATGCAGACCATAAGAGAACAAAAGTGTCATCCCAAGTTGCTATACCCAGCAAAACTATTAATCACCATAAATGGAGAGACCAAGATATTCCAAGACAAAACTAAATTTACACAATATCTGACCACAAACCCAGCACTATAATGAATTATAAGTGCAAAACCCAATACAAGAAGGGAAGATACATCCCAGTTTAAAAAAAAAGAAAGAAAGAAAGAAAGAAAGAAAAAGAAAATGCCAAAGCAAGAAAACCAAAAGAAGAAAGTCACACGGGCACAAATCTACCTCCAAAAACAAAAATACCATGAAACAGCAACCACTATACTTTAATATCTGTTAACATAAATCGACACAATTCCACAATAAAAAGATATAGGCTAACAGACTGGATACATAAATAGTATCCAGTGTTATGCTGCATATAGGAAACTCATCTCAGAGACAAAGACAGACTCTATCTCAGAGTAAAAGGTTGGGGAAAAACCTTCCAAGCAAATGCCCCAAGAAGCAAGTTGGATTGGCCATTCTAATATCAAATAAAGTAGATATCCAACCAAAAGTTATCAAAAAAGATAAGCCAGGACACTTTTTACTCATTACAGGGAAAATTTGTCAGGGGGAACTCTCAATCCTTAAACATATATGCTCCAAATACAAAAGCACCCATTTTCATAAAAGAAACCCTACTAAATCTCAAAACGTACATTGCCCCCCATGCAATAATAGTGGGAGACTTCAACACCCCACTCTCATCAATGGACAAATGATGGAAAGAGAAACTGAACAAGGACACAGGGAAAGTAGCAGAGGTTAGGAACCAAATGGAATTAATAGACATCTATAGAATATATCATCCTAAAACAAAAGAATACACCTTCTTCTCAGAACTTCATGGCACCTTCTCAAAAATTGACCATATAATCGCTCATAAAACAAGCCTCAATACATATAAGAACATTGAAATACTCCCATGCATTCTATCAGATCACCATGGTTTAAGGTTGGTCTTTAATAACAACAAAGACAACAAAAAGCCCATTTACACATGAAAACTAAACAATGCTCTATTAAAAGATAGCATGGTCAAAGAAGAAATAAAGAAAGAAATTCAGGATTTTCTAGAATTTAATGAAAACAAAAACACAACATACCCAAACCTATGGGATGCAATGAAAGCAGTACTAAGAGGAAAACTCATAACTCTGAGTGCTTCCAAAAAAAAACTGGAGAGCAAATACACTAGTAACTTGACAGCACGGTTGAAAGCTATAGAAGAAATGGAAGCAGATACACCCAAGAAGAATAGACTTTAATAAATAATCAAGCTCAGAGCAGAAATTGACAAAATAGAAACAAAAAAATATTCAAAGAATCAACAAAACTAAGAGCTGGTCTCTTTGTAAAAATTAACAAGAGTGATAAATCCTTAGCCAGACTAAATAGAGGAGAAAGATAGAGTATCCAAATTAACAAATTCAGAAATGAAAGTGGAGATATAACAACTGAAACAGAGGAAATTCAACAAATCATCAGATCCTACTACAAAAACCCATACTCAACAAAGCTGGAAAATCTGGAGGAAATGGACAAATTCCAAGACATATACCAGATACGAAATTTAAATCAGGACTAGGTACACCATCTAAATAATCCCATAACACCTTAAGAAATAGAAGCAGTTATCAAAAGACCCCCCAACCAAAAAAAGGACAGGCCAGACAGGTTAAGAAAAGAATTTTATCAGGCATTTATTGATGACCTAATAACAATACTCTCCAAACTATTCCACAAAATAGAATCAGATGAAACACTGCATAACTCATTTTGAGGCTACAATAACCCAAATTCCTGAACCACACAAAGACCCTACAAGAAAAGAGAACTTCAGACAAATCTCACTTATGAACATTGATACAAAAATACTGGAAAAAAATCCTTGCAAGCTGAATCCAAGAACACATCAAATCAATCATTCATTATGATCAAGTAGACTTCATCCCTGGGATGCAGGGTTAGTTAATATATGGAAATTCATCAACATAATACCCCATATAAACAAACTCAAAGAAAAAAAAACATGGTTATCTCACTAGATGCTGAGAAAGCATTTGA
The DNA here is from genome assembly GCF_963924665.1 of Micromys minutus. NCBI lineage: Eukaryota > Metazoa > Chordata > Mammalia > Rodentia > Muridae > Micromys > Micromys minutus. The sequence continues at coordinate 8,821,497 of NC_137974.1, forward strand.
CAAAATCCAACACCCCTTCATGTTAAAAGTCTTAGAAAGAACAGGAATCCAAGACCTATACTTAAACATAATAAGATCAATATACAGCAAACCAATAGCCAACTTCAAACGTAAAAGTGAGTAACTTGAAACAATCCCACTAAAATCAAGGACTCCAAAAGGCTGCCCACTCTCTCACTACCTTTTCAACACAGTACTGGAAGTCCTGGGCAGAGCAATTAGAGAGCAAAAGGAGATCAAAGGAATAAAAATTGGAAAGGAAGAAGTAAAAACATCACTGTTTGCAGAAGAAAGGATAGCATAAGTAAGTGACCCTAAAAATTCCACCAGAAAAATCCTACAGCTGATAAACAAGTTCACCAAAGTGGCTATATATAATTTTAACTCAAAAAAAGCCTTCCTCTACTCAAAGGACAAACATGTGAAGAAAGAAATTAGGGAAAAAATACTCTTTACAATAATCACAAAAACTATGAAATACCTGGTGTGACTTTAACTAAGCAAGTGAAGGACCTGTATGACAAGAACTTCAAACCTCTAAAAAGGGAAATCGAAGAAGATCTCAGAACATGGAAAGCTCTCCATGCTCACGGATTGGAAGGATCAACATTATAAAAATGGCCACTGTTCCAAAAGCAATCTGCAGATTCAATGCAATCCCCATCAAAATACCAACCCAGTTCTTCATTGAGTTGGAAAAAGCAATGTGCAATTTCATCTGGAATAATAGAAGACTTAGAATAGAGAAATCCATCCTCAACAAGTAAACATCTGCGGGAATCACTATCCCTGACCTCAAGCTATATTACATGGCAATTGTGCTAAAAACTGCATGGTACAGGTACAGAAATAGGTATGTGAATAAAAGGAACAAAGTATAAGATCTGGAAATGAGCTCTCACATATGGTCACTTTATTTTTGACAAAAGGGCTATAAACATTCAATGGGAAAAGGACAGCCTCTTCAACATATGGTGTTGGTCGAACTGGTACTCAGCGAGCAGAAGAATGAAAATAGAACCTTTCTTATCTCCTTGTACAAAGCTCAAGTGTAATCGAATCAAAGATCTCCACATTAAACCAGGTACAATGATATTATTAAAAGAGAAAGTAGGGAAAACCTTGTATCACATAGTCACAGGAGAAAATTTTCTGAACAGAACACCAATGGTTTGTGCTGTAAGATCAAATATCAACAAATGGGACTTAATGAGATTGCAAAGTTCCTGTAAAGCTAAGGACACTGTCAAGAAAAAAAAAAAAAAAAAAAACCGGCAGTCAACAGATTGGGAAAAGATCTTTACCATCCCCACATCTGATTGAGACCTAATATCCAAGGTATATAAAGAACTCAAGAAGTTAAACACCAGAGAATCAAACAACCTTATTAAAAAATGGGGTACAGAGCTCAACAAAAGTTCTCATTTGAGGAATATTTAATGGCTGAAAAGTATCTAAGTAAGTGTTTGCCATCCTTAGTCATCAGGGAAATGCAAATCAAAACACTTTAATTCTCTTAAGAAAAATGACTATCATTTTTGTGTGTTTATTTGGTAAAATATTATCATTTTTACATATAATTATTACCCAGAGACAAAGGTAGTATTCATATTGTCATCTTTATTATGTTGTAAATATTTTTAATAGTAAAAGTAAAGACATATCTGTTAAATCCCATTGTATGGAAATTAAACATGCTGTCATAAGGAAATGATAAAACAGAATCACTTAAAAATCTGAAGTTATTTCTACCCAGTAATGCATATTTGATCTGTGCTTCTAGTATTTATAAATTTCCTTATTTTTATATTTTCTCTTTTTTTCTAAAATAATACTGTAGTTAGAATTATATAATGTAAAAATATCATTGCATACATTATAATTTTATTTTTATCACTTATGCTTATTAAAACGTGAAAAGAGTAGAAGCAGACAACATTTCTTAATGGGATAGCATCTGCCACTAAATCTGACAACTTCACTTCAGACATTCACATCCACAAGATGAAAGAGAAAATTGATTGCCCGTGATCTTGAAATACGGTTCTATGTATTTTGTTCCCTTCAAAATATAAATAATAAGAGAAATTAAAATTATCTGATGCCCAAATTAAAAGAAAGCTTAAAAGAACATTGTAACATATATTGATCAAATTGCTGTTTAATTTGCTTTGTATATTAAAAACAAATAGTTGAAAGTGACAGTAGGTTGATTATATTTTAAAATATTCTATTATTAGTGATAATATTGGAGTGATTATAAATATTTTGTTCCAATAAATATGTTATTATTAAATATATAATTCCTGGAAGAATTCACACTAAAAAGTGAATTTCTGGGAATACTGTCAAAATGTTGATTAATTACTATTAACCGATACAATGATATCATTACTTAGAACATCAATCTTCCAAAAAGGACAATTTCAAGAGAATGAATTACTTATATCACTGAAGTTCACTGTCTGTACATTTATTAACTCTAGTGAAATGTGATAAATAAAAAAAACAAGATTATATATTATCTAAAAGGTAAAAAATAGAAATAAATATTTCATTTTCTTCTCTAAAGTTGGAATATTATCATTTTAAATAAAACTACAGACTGTTGAGATTTTTTTTGTATGTGAACAATTTTTATTGGTTAATTTGTTTATTTACATTTCAAAACCCCCTTCCTTGTTTCCCCTTTCAAAACCCCCAATGCTACCCCTACCCCTGCTTCCACGAGGGTGTTTCCCAACTCACCTTGAGGAACATTGGACATCAATCACAGAAGCCCGGGGTTCCCATTTGTTGCCAAACAAGGCCATCATATGTATCTGGAGACATGGGTTCCTTCACGCGTATTCTTTGGTTGGTGGTTTAGTCCCTGGGAGCTCTAGGGTGTCTGGTTGTTGACATTGCTGTTCTTCCTAAGGGGTTGCAAAGCACTTCAATTTATTCAGTCCTTATGTTAACTCTTCCATTGAAGTTCTCCTACCTAATCTGATGGTTGGCTGCAAGCATCCACCTGTGTACTAATAAGGTTCTAACAGAGACTCTCAATCAACATCTAGATCAGGTTCCCATGTTAGCAAGAACATTTGGTATCAGCCATAGAGTATGAGATTGGTGGCTTTACATGGTATGGATTCCTAGGTGGAGCAGTCTCTGAATGGCCTTTTTTTCAGTCTCTGTTCCACTCTTTTTCCCCCGTATTCTTTTTAACCCAAGAGCAATTCTGGATTAAAATTTTCAAAGTGTGGGTGGCCTCATTCCTCAAATAGGGGCTGATTCTAAACTCTGAATATGGTCTCTTCTGGTTCTCTCTCCCCTATGTTGGGCATTTCAGCTAATGTCATCCTCACTGGGTCCTGGGAACCTCTTGATTTGCTAGAATCAGGGACTTTCTGGTGGCTAATACCAGTTTCTCATGACTCACTGCTACAGACCTGTGTTCAATTTCTTGACACTCTTAACATCTCTTCTGTCTCCTCTCAAAACTAATCCCCCCTTTTCATCTCCCTCTTCTTTCTTCCTACTAGATCCCTCCTACCCTCAAATTCCCTTAATAATTTTGTTCCTCCTTCTAAATAGTACTGAGGCATTCACACTTTATTCTTCCTGTTTCTAGATCTTTCTATGTTCTGTGAGTTGTATGATGGGTATTCAGAGTTTGTTCCTAATATTTTATCAGTAAGTGAACAACATGTGTGTACTTTTGTGACTGGGTTACCTCACTCATAATATTTTCTAATTTAATCCATTTGCCTAAGTATTTCATGATACCATTGCTTTTATTGTCTGAGTAGCACTACACTGAGAAAATAAACCATATATCCTGTATCCATTAATTATTGAGAAACATCTGGATTGTTTCTAACCTCTGGATTTTATAAATTTATATCTGGAAGATGTCCATTTTAATTACATTAATCCTGCATATCAATGAGCCTGGGAGATCTTTCTATCTTCAGAATTTTTTTTTATTTCATTCTTTAGGGATTTTAAGGTCTTGTCATACAGATCTTTCTCTTTATTTTTAAGATTCCCACCAAGTTATATTATATTATTTTTTACTATTATGAAGTGTGTTCTTCCTTTATTTTTTATTAGCAAATTTATCTTTTGAGTATAGGAAGTCAACTGATTTACAAGAGTTAATGGTATTTCCAGCCACTTTGCTTAAGTTGTTTATCACCAGTAGGAACACTGTAGTTGAATTTTTGGTTGCTTATGTATACTATTATATCATCTGCAGATAGTGATATCTTCTTTATTCTTACAACTTTATTTTAAAAAGAGAGATATATGTAAAAATTTTTAAAAGCATTTTGCCAAAAGTTATATAAATATATTTTTGTCAGGACTTAATTCTTTTAGAGGTTTGATAATATACATTGCAATCTTACTAGTTACCATAAGCATAAAGTACATGTAGAACAGAACATAACATGGAAACTGTCAGAGTTTTCTTGGTGTGTATAGATTAAACATAAGGATTTTTGAATAACAAAAATTGCCATGAGACTTTCATTTTTGGCCTTTGTTCTTTTGTTATTTTTGGTTTATTTAGTTATTTCTTATTTGTATGTTTCTTTGTTTATTGAATTTTGTTTTTTGATTTTCCTTAAGATTTATATGTCCTGTGAATTGTTTCTTGGGTATTCAGAAGTTTCTGGGGCTAGTATCCAATTATCAGTGACTGAATATTATGGCTATTATTTTGTGACTTGGTTACCTCACTCAGGATAATATTTCTAGATGCATTCTTTCCCAGAAAATTTCATAAAGTCATTGTTTCTAATAGCTGAATAGTATTTCATTAGGCAAATATACCACAATTTTTATATCTAGTCATCTGCTGAAGGACATCTGGGTTCTTTCAAGTTTCTGGCTATTATAAATAGAGCTGCTGGCCAGCCCCTAGGGGTTGAGAAACTGGTGAGTGGGAGATTTGGGCGGCCGGGGAGCAGAGAGATCTCTGCAGAGTGCGCAACCCAGGAGCACCCTCTGACCTGCCTGATCCGGGGACCAGGAACAGAACTTTGGAACTTCTATTTCCAACCTGCGGTGACTTCAGGGCGCAGAACAGAGCCCGGACTATCTGCCACGCAGACCACCAGCTCCTAATATTGAGAGACTGGTGAGTGGGAGATCTAAGGCGGCCTGGGAGCAGAGAGATCTCTGCAGAATGCACACAAGGGGCACATCCTCCGACCTGCCTGATCCGGAGACCAGGAACAGAACTTTGGAACCTCTGTTCCCACCTGGCGACTCTGAGGCATAGGACAGGGCTGAGCCCATCTGCCACCTGGACCAGTGGAGATTCAGGGAAACAGACAAGATACAAGGGAAAGGTGAGAACATATCACTGAAAACAAAATGGCAAGAGGAAAGCGAAAGAGTATATCCCAAGGAAACCAAGACAACCTGGCAGGACCAGAACCCAGCTCTCTCATAACAAAAAACATAGGAATTCCAAACACTCCAGAAAAAGAAGACACAGACCTGAAATCATACCTCAAGATGCTGATAGAGATACTTAAACAAGAATGGGAGGAAAAGTAAGAAGATTCAGAAGCTTTTAAAGAGGAAACAAGAAAAACACTCAAAGAACTCAAAGAACTAGAGGAAAACAAAACCAAAGAAACAATAGAATGGAAGAAGGAAATAAAAACAAAAATTGACACAATAAAGAAAAAACTAAAAGAGATAACCCTAGAGTCAGAACACCAAAAAAAGAAATCAGGAGTCACAGAAGCAAGCATTTCCAATAAATTACAAGAGATCGAAGAGAGAATCTTGGGGGCAGAAGACAACATTACAAACATAGACAAAACAGCCAGAGAAGATGCAAAAAACAAAAAGCTCCTAACCCAAAATGTCCAGGAAATACAAGACACAATGAGAAGCCCGAACCTAAGGATAATAGGAATAGAAGAGGGAAAAGAGTATCAACTAAGAGGCACAGTAAATATCTTCAACAAAATCGTAGAAGAAAACTTACCTACCCTTAAGAGTGAGATGACCACAAGCATAAAAGAAGCCTTCAGAACTCCAAATAGGTTGGACCAGAAAAGAAATACTTCCGACACATAATAGTCAAAACACCAAGTGCCCAAAGCAAAGAAAGAATACTAAAAGCAGTAAGGGAAAAAGGTCAGATAACATATAAAGGAAGGCCAATCAGAATCATACCCAATTTCTCAACAGAGACTATGAAAGCTAGAAAAGCATGGACAGACATCATGCAGACCCTTAGAGAGCACAAGTGCCAGCCCAAGCTGCTATACCCACCAAAACTATCAATCACCATAGATGGAGAGAAGAAGATATTTTAAGACAAATAAAAATTTACACAAGATCTGACCACAAACCCAGCATTACAACAAATTATAGGTGGAAAACGCAATACAATGAGGGAAAATACAGCCTAGTAAAAATAATAAAACAAGAAAACTCCTAAACAAGAAAACTAAAAGAGGAAAAAGACACAGACACAACTCAACCCAAAAAAGCAATGATGGCCGAAAATAGAAACAACTACTCCTTGATATCTATTAACATAAATAGACTCAACTCCCCAATAAAGAGACATAGGCTATCAGAATGGATACATAAACAAAATCTAGCCTTTTGCTCCATACATGAAACTCATCTCAGAGACAAAGACAGACACTATCTCAGAGTTAAAGGGTAGAAAAAAAACTTCCAAGCAAACAGCCCCAAGAAGCAAGCTAGAGTGGCTATTCTAATATTGAATAAAGTAAATTTCCAACCAAAAGTTATCAAAAAAGGTAAGGAAGGGCACTTTTTACTCATTACCGGGGAAATCTGTCAGGAGGAACTCTCAATTCTTAACATATATGCTCCAAATATAAAAGCAACCACATTCATAAAAGAAACCCTACTAACGCTCAAAAAATACATTTCACCCCACACAATGATAGTGGGAGACTTTAATAACCCACTCTCACCAATGGACAGATCATGGAAACAGAAGCTGAACAAGGAAACTGCAAAACTAGCAGAGACTTTGGAACAACTAGAATTAATAGATATATACAGAACATATCATCCTAAAGTTAAAGAATATAACTTCTTCTCAGCACCCCATGGCACCTTCTCGAAAATTGAACACATAATAGGACACAGAACAAGCCTCAATTGATATAAGAAGATTGAAATACTCCCATGCATCTTCTCAGATCACCATGGTCTACAGCTGGTCTTTAACAACAACAAAGACAACACAAAGCCTACATACACATGGAAACCAAATAAACACTGTTAAACGATAGCAGGGTCAAAGAAGACATAAAGAAAGAAATTAAGGACGTTCTAGAATTCAAAGAAAAAAAAAAACACAACATACCCAAACCTATGGGATGCAATGAATGCAGAACTGACAGGAAAATTCATAGCCCTACGTGCTTCCAAAAAGAAAGTGGAGAGAGCTTTCATCAGCAACCTGACAGCACAGCTAAAAGCCCTAGAACAAAAGGAAGTAGATATACCTAAGAAGAGTAGATGGCAAGAAATTAGGGCAGAAATAGACCAAAAAGAAACAAAAAGAACCATTGAAAAAATCAAAAAAAACCAAGTGTTGGTTCTTTGAGAAAATCAACAAGATTGATAAACCCCTAGCCAGACTAACTAGAGGGCAAAGAGAGAGTATACAAATTAACAAAATCAGAAAGGAAAGTGGAGACATAACAACTGAAACTGAGGAAATTCAAGAAATCATCAGATCCTACAACAAAAACTTATACTCCACAAAATCGGAAAATCTGGAGGAAATGGATGAATTTCTAGACAGATACAAGGTCCCAAAGTTAAACCAGGACCAAGTAAACCATCTAAATAACTCTATAACACCTAAAGAAATAGAAGAAGTCATCAAAAGTTTCCCAACCAAAAAAAGGCCAGGTCCAACGGGTTCAGTGCAGAATTTTATCAGATATTTATTGGGGATATAACACCAATACTCTCCAAACTATTAAAAAAGCTAGAATCAGATGGAATACTACCTAACTCATTTTTTGAGGCTACAATAATCCTCTTACCTAAACTACACAAAGACCCTACAAGGAAAGAAAACTTCAGACCAATCTCACTTATGAACATTGACGCAAAAATACTCAACAAAATCATGGCAAACCGAACCCAAGAACATATCAATACATCATGACCAAGTAGGCTTCATCTCTGGGATGCAAGGATGGTTTAATATAAGGAAATCCATAAAAGTAATCCACCATATAAACAAACTAAAAGAACAAAATCACATGGTCATCTCACTAGATGCTGAGAAAGCATTTGACAAAATCCAATACCCCTTCATTTTAAAAGTCCTGGAAAGAACAGGAATCCAAAGTCCATTCTTAAACATAATAAAAGCAATATACAGCAAACCGACATTCAACATCAAACTTAATGGTGGGAAACTTGAAGCAATCCCACTAAAATCAGGGACTCGACAAGGCTGCTCAATCTCCCCCTACCTATTGGACATAGTACTGGAAGTCCTGGCTGGAGCAATTAGACAGCAAAAGGAGATCAAGGGGATACAAATCGGAAAGGAAGAGACAAAAACATCACTCTTTGCTGATAACATGATAGTGTACTTATGTGACCCCAAAAACTACACCAGAAAACTCTTACAGCTGATAAACAAGTTCAGCAAAGTGGCTGGATACAAAATCAACTCAAACAAATCAGTAGCCTTCCTATACTCAAAGGACAAACATGTGGAGAAAGAAATTAGGAAAAAGGAACCCTTCACAATTTTCACAAAAACTATGAAATACCTTGGTGTGACTCTAACTAAGCAAGTGAAGGACCTGTGTGACAAGAATTTCAAACGTCTAAAGAAGGAAATTGAGGAAGATCTCAGAAAATGAAAAGATCTCCCATGCTCATGGATTGGAAAGATAAACATTTTAAAAATGGCCATCCTACCAAAAGCAATCTAAAGATTCAATGCAATCTGCATCAAAATTCCAACACAGTTTTTCATGGAATTGGAAAGATCAATGTGCAATTTCATATGGAACAAGAAAAGAACTAGAATAGCTAAATTCATCCTCAACAACAAGAAAACATCTGTGGGAATCACTATCTCTGACCTCAAGCTATACTACAAAACAATTATGCTGAAAACTTCATGGTACTGGTACAGAAATAGGCATTTGGATCAATGGAATAGAACAGAAGATCCAGAAATGAGCCCTCACATATATGGTCACCTGATTTTTGACAAAGGAGCCGTATACATTCAATGGAAAAAGGACAGCCTATTCAACAAATGGTGCTGGTCCAACTGGCACTCAACATATAAAAGAATGAAAATAGACCCTTTCTTATCTCCTTGTACAAAGTTCAAGTGTAAGTGAATCAAAGATCTCCACATTTAACCAGTACACTGAAACTATTAGATGAGAAATTAGGGAAAACTTTAGAACATATAGGGTCTTCAGGTAATACTATATCTAATTTTCTGAGGAATCGCCAAACTGTTTTCCAGACTGGTTGGACCCGTTTACAACCCCACCAAAAGTGGAGAAGTTTTCCTTTTTCTCCTCATCCTCACCAGCATCTGCTGTCATCTGAGTTTTGGATCTTGGCCAATCTGACTGGTGTGTGGTGGAATTTCAGGGTTGTTTTGATATGCATTTCCCTGATGGCTAAGGATGTTGTGTACTTCCTTAGATGTTTCTCAGCCATTTGATATCCATCAACTGAGAACTTTTTGTTTAGCTCTGTACCCCATTTTTAATAGGGTTGTTTGATTCTATGGTGTCTATCTTTTTGAGTTCTTTGTATACCTTGGATATTAGGCCTCTATCTGATGTGGGGTTGGTAAAGATCTTTTCCCACTTTGATGGCTGCCAATTTGTTTTCTTGACAGTGTTCTTAGCCTTACAGAAACTTTGCAATCTCATTAAGTCCCATTACTCAATCTTTAACCATAGAGCAGGTGCCCTGGGTGTTCTTTTCATAAAAATTTCTCCTGTGCCTATGTCTTCTAAGGTTTACCCGACTTTCTCATCAAATAGTATCAGTGTACCTATTTAATGTGGAGATCTTTGATCCACTTGCACTTGAGCTTTGTACCAGGAGATAAGAAAGGGTCTATTTTCATTCTTATACTTGCTGAGTGCCAGTTGGAACAACAGCATTTGTTTAATAGGCTGTCCTTTTTCCACATGATGTTTATAGCTCCTGTGTCAAAAATCAGGTGACCATATATGTGAGGGCTCATTTCTGAATCTTCTATTGTATTCCATTGATCCACGTGCCTATTTCTGTACCAGAATTATGCAGTTTTTAGGACAGTTGCTTTGTAATATAGCTTGTGGTCAGGGATAATGATTCCCACAGATATTTTTTTGTTGTTGAAGAAGGAATTCTCTACTCTAGGTCTTTTGTTATTCCAGATGAAATTGCACATTGCTCTTTCAACTCAATTAAGAACTGGGTTGGTATTTTGATGGGGATTGCATTGAATCTTTAGATTGCTTTGTCTGATGGTCATTTTTAAAATGTTGATCCTTCCAATCCATGAGCATGTGAGATCTTTTCATTTTCTGAGATCTTCCTCAATTTCCTTCTTTAGACGTTTGAAGTTCTTGTCATACAGGTCCTTCACTTGCTTAGTTAGAGTCACAACAAGGTATTTCATAGTTTTGGTGACTATTGTGAAGGATATATATTTCCTAATTTCTTTCTCCAAGTTTGTCTTTTGAGTAGAAGTAGGCTACTGATTTGTTTTTGTTAATTATATATACAGCCACTTTGCTGAACTTGTTTATCAGATGTAGAAATTCTCTGGTGGAATTTGTGGGGTTACTTAACATACACTGTCATGTCATCTGCATGGCAGTATTTCAAATATTTTTATATCAATTAAGGGTGATTTTGTGAGCAATTATTTGGTTAATTTTCGAGAAGGTGCCGTGAGGTGCAGTGAAGATATATTCTTTTTTTTTTAGGATGATATGGTCTGTAAATAATTACTAATTTCTGTTGGTTTTAATCTCTGCTAGTTTTACGGTGTACTTGTTTAGTTCCTGTTTCTATGATCTGTCCATTGGTTAGAGTGGTGTATTAAGGTCTCCCACTATTATTTTGTGGGGTGAAATGTATCTTTTGAGCTTTAGTTGGGTTTCTTTTATGAATATGTGTGCTTTTCTATTTGGAGAATATATGTTAAGGATTTAGTGTTCCTCCTAACAGATTTCTTATGTAATGAGTAAAAAGTGTCCTTCCTTATATTTTTTGATAACTTTTGGTTGTAATTTTACTTTATTCGATATTAGAATATTCACTCCACTTGCTTGAAGTTCTTGTCATACAGGTCCTTCACTTGATTAGTTAGAGTCATACCAATCTCTTTCATGTTGTTTGTGACTATTTTGAAGCCTGTCTTTTTATTAATTTCTTTCTCCCCATGTTTGTCCTTTGAGTAGAGGAAGGCAACCTGTTTGTTTTAGTTAATTTTATATTCATCCACTTTGATGAAATTGTTCATCAGCTGTAAATATACTCTGGTGGAAATTTTGGGGTGACTTAAATACATTATCATGTCATCTGCAAACAGTGATGGTTTTTCTTCTTCCTTTTCAATTTCTATCCCTTTGATTTTATTTTGCTGTCTAATTACCTTGGCCAGGACTTCCAGTACTATGTTGAATAGGCAGGGGGAGAATTGTCAACCTTGTCTAGATCCCAATTTTAGTGGGATTGCTTCAAGTTTCTAACTTTTAAGTTTGAAGTTGGCTATTGATTTGCTGTGTATTGCTTTTATTATGTTTAGGTATGGGCTTAGGATTCCTGTTCTTTTCAAGACTTTTAACATAAGGTGTGTTTGAATTTGTCAAATGCTTTCTTAGCATCTAGTGAGATGATCATGTGTTTTTTTTTCTTTGTGTTTCTTTATATGGTGGAATATGTTGATGGATTTCCACATATTAAACCATCCCTGCATCCCAGGGATGAAGCCTACTTGATCATGGTAAATGATCATTTTTATGTGTTCTCAGATTCAGTTTGCAAGGATTTTGTTGAGTATTTTTTCATCAATGTTCATGAGTGAGATTGGCCTGAAGTTCTCTTTCCTTGTAGGGTCTTTGTGTGTTTTAGGAACGAGGGTTATTATGGCCTTGAAAAATGCATTAGGTAGTGTTCCATTTGACTGTATTTTGTGGAATAGTTTGGAGAGTATTGGTATTAGGTTGTTTCTTTGTCTTTTCTTTATTGTTTCTATTTCCATTTTCAATTCCTTCATCTCTTTGGTTGTGATTTCCTGTAGTTCTTTGAATGATTTTTGTGTTTCCTCTTTAAAAGCTTCTATTTTTTTATGTGTGTCCTCCCGTGCTTGTTTAAGGGAGTTATTCATACTCTTCTTGAAGATCTCCATCATCATTTTGAGGTATGATTTTAGTTCAGAGGTTTTTTTTTTTTGTTTGTTTTTGAGTGTTTGGCAATCCACTACTTGTTGTGGCGAGAGAGCACAGATTCTGATGTTTCCAGGTTGTCTTGGTTTCCATTTCTTATGTTCTTTTGTTTTCCTCTTGCCATCTTGTTATCTGTGATTATACTTGGTTTTGTTGTCAGTGACTGGCACCTGTCTCTCCTGTGGATCTGAGGGCCCAGGTACTGTGGACTCAGAAAGAAAATTGCTTCTGAGTGTTTGTCTTTTAGAAGGCAAGCAGTGAGTTCTGGTAGCAGTGACTCAGCTCTGTCTTTGTGGGCTCAGATGTGGGAGCTCTTCTGAGGCTATTCTCAGTGGTTAGAACTCTGCCCACAGGTCCTGAGTACTACTGGCAGGAACCTGGTTCTTTCTCTATGCCAAAACAGACCCTTTTTCAGATAGCACAGTACTTTCTGCTCTCTGAGAACTCCTGGTGTGTTCTTCCCGGGCCTATGTACCAGGCTCCCCTATAGTCCAGATGTAAGAGGGCCTGTAGAATTGAACTTCAAACACTGCCTTTCCAGGGCACACTCTTTTTTTTTCCACTGACAAGGCCTTGTGCCTTACTGTGGGTCTATGTGTTTAGTCTGGGATCCCAGGCTTTCTGGGTGAATCCCGAGTCCCTCTCCCAGACGTCCGGGCCTACTGTGGGCCTCTAGAGAATGTTTTCTGAATGCCCTGTCTAGTCCTCTCTGTGCTTTGGTTACTCACAATTCTATCTCACCTTGCCTGTATCCCAGGATCTCTGCTGTTCCAGATGGCAAAGGGCCTGAGCTGATAGTAATATCTTGACTTCTTTCCTCATTGTATACTTTGATATCCTTTTTTGTCTAATTGTTTTAGTTAGAACTTTGAGTACTCTATTGAATATGTAGGGAGAGAATGAGAAGTCTTGTCTTGTGCCTAATTTTAATGGGATTGTTTTGAGTTTCCCTTCATTAAGCTTAATGATGGCTTTTGGTTAGCTGTATATTACGTTCATTATACACATGCAGGAACCTTGAATCTCTGCTCTCTCCAATACTTCTAGCATGAATGGTGTTGTACTTTGTTATACACTTTTTCAGCATCTTGTCAAATGATCTTATGATTTTATCTTTGAGTTTTATATAGTAAACTTCTTCGATGTATTTCCATACTCTTAATCATCTCAGCATTCCTGTAATGAAGCCTAAATTGTCATGTTTATGATTGTATTGATGTGTTCCTTGATTTGGTTTTTAAAAAAATTCATTGTGTGTTTTTGCATTGATATTCGTAAAAGAAATTGGTCTGTAGATCTCTTTCTTTATTCAGTCTTTTAGTAATTTAGGTTTTAGCTTAAATATGGATTCATTGAAAGAATATTTTATGGAATAGTTTGAAAAGTATTGGAATTAGATCTTTGAAGCTCTGATAGAATTCTGCAGTAAAATTATCTAGCTCTTGTCTTCTTTTGGTTAAGAGACTTCTAATGACTGCTGACTGCTTCTATTTCCATGGGAGTTTTAGGACTGTTTATAGTTTATTTGATCCTGATTTACCATTGGTACCTGGTATCTATCTTGAAAATTATCCATTTCTATAATATTTCCAGTTTTGTTGAGTACACATTTTCATAAAATCTGATTTTTTTTTTTCATTTCCTCAGTTTCTGTTGTGATGTCTCCCTTTTCATTCCTGATTTTGTATATTTGGATGGTGTCTCTGTGCCCTATGGTTAGGCTGGGTAAGGGTTTATCTATCTTCTTGATTTTTTCAAAGTTTTGTTGCTCCTATTTTTGTTGAATTGATTTTGTACAGTTCTCCTGTTTCTACTTGGTTGATTTCAGCCCTGAATTTTATTATTTCCTACTCTCTATTACTATTGGGTATATTTTTGTCCTTTTTGCTCTATAGCTTTCAGATGTGCTGTTAAACTACTTCTTTATGATCTCTCCAATTATTTTATAGAGGCACTCAGGATTATGATTTTCTTTTTAGCACTTCTTTTATTGTATCCCATAATTTTGAATATGCTGTCACCTTATTTTCATTGAGTTTTAAAAAGTATTTAATTTCTTCATCTCTTCTCTGATCAAGTTATTATTGAACAGATTGTTGTTTACCTCCCATGTGTATGTGTGCTTTCTGTTGATTTGTTGCTATTGTTGACCAGTCTAAATCCATGGTGGTTTGATAAAACAAATGGGATTAATTTATTGTACTTGTATCTGCTGAGGTTTATTTTTTTTCTCAGTATATGGTTGAATATTTAGAAGGTACCATGAGGTGCTGAGAAGAAGGTATATTCTTTTGCTTTAGAGTGAAATGTTATGCATATATATATATATATATATATATATATATATATGCTAAAATCATTTGTTCAGTTCATAAATTTTTTTAGTTTCACTGTTTCTTTGTTTAGTTTCTGTTTTCATGATCTGTCCATTGGTGAAAATGGGATGTTAAAATTTCCTGCTATTATTTTATGAAGTTCAATGTGTGCTTTGAACTTCAGTAAAGTTCCTTTCACAAATGTGGCTACCCTTGCATCTGTGCCATAAATGTTCAGAATTGTGAGTTTATCTTTGTTCAGTTTTCCTTTAATGCTATGTAATGACCTTTAACCTTATTCAAAACTTTTAGTTGAAAGTCTATTTTGTTGAATATTAGAATGGCTACTCCAGCTTGTTTTTAGGGACCATTTGCTTGGAAAAAAAATTTCAAGGATATCCCATTGTAAAATGTCTTTCTTTGACATTAAGGCATATTTTCAGTATGCAGAAAATGTGGGATCCTGTTTACATATTCAGTGTGCTAGCTAATGTCTTTTTATTGGGGAATTAAGTCCATTAATATTGAGAAATATTATGGACCAATGATTGTTTATTTGTGTTATTTCTCTTGTTAGAGGTAGAATTAGTGTTTGTCTTTTTTTGTGTTGTTGCCATTTCTTGGTTGTAGTTTTCTTTTATAATTTTGCAGATGTTTGCTGCCCCTTTGGTTGGGAAACTTCACTCTCTTCTATACCTATAATTTTTAGATTAGGTCTTTTATTGTATCCTGGATTTCTTAAATGTTTTGAGTTAGGACCTCTTTGCTTTTTAAATTTTTCTTCAGTGTTTTGTCGATGTCTTATTTGTATCTTCTACACCAGAGATTCTCTCTTGCATTCTGTTTGACGATATTTGTATGTGACTGCTGCTCTCTTTCCTAGGTTTTCCATCTCCAGGGTTATCTGCATTGGTGTTTTAACGTTCCTATTTTTTTATTTTTTAGATCCTGGAAGATTTTGTTCAATTCCTTCATTTATTTTTGTTTTCTAGTATTTATTTAAGGGATTTATGCATTTCCTCCATAAAGGTTTTTACTTTTTTAACCTGTGATTCCCCTGGATTTTTTAAGGGAGTTATTTATGTCCTTCTTAAAGTCTCTATCATCTTCATAAGTATTTTGATCAGAATCTTGCATTATAGGATTGTTGGAGTATCCATGGCTTTCTGTGGTGTGAGAGCTGGGTTCTGATGCTGCCATGTAATAGGTTTCTATTATGTTTTTCTGTTTGCCTCTTGCCAACTGGTTATCTCTGGTTTAACTTGCCTCACTGTTTCAGACTTGAGCTGAGCTCTTCAATGAGCCTGTGATACTGTAATCTTGGATGTGTCAGAACTCCTGGGGGGGGGGGGGTTGAGCTATTACTGAGGTGTGGTCTAAGTGGGATCAATCCAGAGCCAAAGCTCTGATCAAGGTACAGGTGCAAATTGAAATGACCAAAAGTCTCTGACTGCCAGAGTATCTTTGTTCTGGGGTGTGAAAGTTTCATCTTCTGCAGGGTGTGGGGTCTCAGCTTTAATCCTGGACGTGTCAGAGTAACTAGAGAATTGAGTAACAACTGGGGTGGAGGCTGAATGAGTTGAAATACAGTACATAGTCTCTTCTTCCAGCCCAGGTGTATACTGGAAGGTTATTACATAATTTTGTTATTGTGGATTAATCAACAAAGAATGTAGATATGCAAATATTTCCATAGTAGGGTAGAGAGTCCTCTAAATAAACAACCAAGAGTGATCTAATGGGTACTTGGTAGTTCATTTGTGTTCCTTGTTTGTTTATTTTGTGTGTGTGTATGTGTGTGAGTTTATGTTTTGATATTGTTGTTGTTTGCTTATTTGTTTTCATTTTTCTTTTCAAAAATTATTATTTTTTTTTACTTTACATTCATTGCCCTCCCCTCCTACAGTTCCTCAAATCATTTTTCCTTCCTATTGTTGAGAACTTGAGTCCATTTTTCATGCATAGTCCAAGCACATGTTAACATTTTTGAATGAATAACTATAATGTAATTTTAGATAAAATTATTTTCCAAGACTTTTTTTTTTCATTGTAGGAATTTGTTATCTTCAAACATTTCCAAAACATTTCTTAATTTTGGGACATCAATGAGGAGGGCATTCTTAATTTAAATTTATTTTTACTAAAAATTTATATTTGAAGTTATGTTTACAATATGCCATATATTAGATGCATTCTAATGAGTTATCTAAATAATATGGTATTTCAGTATTTCAATGTTTAATGCTATTTCTTTGTCTCATTAGTATATATATAGGTCTAATACATTTTTTAGATTTCAATTTATTATAGTTCTACTCCACATAGAAAAGATAGATGGCATTAACTTTTAAAAATTTGTCTTTAGGGATTTAGTTTTGTTTTGTTTTAGTAGATTTTTCTGTCAAGAGAGAATGAGCCCTAACCACTGGAGGTATTCCTGAATTTGTATACATTGTCAAGGTAAACCTGGTTTCCTGACTACCTGCACCCAGTATAATCGAGTGTTGTACTTAGTCTACATAATAACCCATACTCAATTTCCAGGAATGTGAACCACTTATTGAAAGAAAAGATTTACTTTATTTTTATAACAGGGAGCAAAGAGAATAAGCTTCCTATTCTTTGACCTTATAATAGAAATTCAGCAGAAGGCATGGTCCAGGTAAAATATGGTCAATATCTAGGATGAAAGGTTTGTGTCCTCCAACCTCAATCATCAGGATAATTGTGGATTCACCAACCTAAAACCAAGCAAAACATCTTTCTTTTTTTTTTCATTTCATTTTTTTCATTTCCATTTTTTTTTGTTATACTTCATTCCAGGAGAAGTCAAGCTGAAATAGCCATGAAAACCATGTCTTCTTGTTGATAAATATAAAAAAAATATTTTCTTATTTTAAAGAATTTTTTTCAATATTAACTCCTAATTGTTCATCAAAGAGAAAAGTTAAGTCTGCTTTGTAATAACAAAATTATCTTCAGGAATTCTGTTTTCAATACTTGTGAAATAATACATTTAAAATCTTATGCTACCCATAACAAGATAATATGTTTTATGAAGAGTTGCAGTAAATATTAAAAAATAAAAATGCTCATCTCTTTTCTGGCCCTGAGTTCTCACTCCTCATGCCCGACCCTGATACGAAGCAGCAAGTAACTCTGGCGCCAGTCTGAGCTGACACCATGGCCCAACTTGTCCATGAAACTCCCTTCCCTGGCTATTTTATATCACCTTTTCTCTGCCTCTGTTCTGGGGTGTTTCTGTACCCCAGAATTCCACAAACACAACTCTATAGCCCAATAGCTTTTCATACAGATTTATATATCCAACTCTCAATCCACAAACCCTCTACACAACAAGATTGCATCAAATAGACTAAAATACAAACTACCTTTTTATATGAGCTACTAGACCTGTAAAATCCTTAGTGTTTATAGCTTTTTTTTTTTAACACCAATGAATCCCATGTGGTCTATCTGGTTTTTGGGAAGCTTCATGTTGCCACAATCTTCCCCCTCCATTGGCTGACCAACTCTGACCTCCTCTGACCTCTCAGTCATCTCTACTTCCTTCACCCTGCCCAGTCACTGGTTTTCCTTTTTTTTTACTAATTAAAATCGGAAGGCTCATTTGGAGTCATGTGACTAGGCAGTCCTTCTTGGGGAAGTGGAATTAACATTAAAATACTAACAGCTTCAGGACTATCTACAATGGAGAGATACAATTTCTATCTTTCTATGTTTTAATTTTTAACCATTCATTTATAGGTTTAGCTTGTAGTTTCCTTTACTATAGGAAACTAATTTACACATTTATGTTCTATGGATTGTTTAGACTACCCTCGATTTTTACACATTACCCAAGAAGATCTTTAAAAAATAATTTTTATACTTTTTAGTTGGTGGCTCAGTGTCTCAGTGTCACTGAGGTTCATGATTTGTTGACTCTAATTGCTTTCCAGTTGAGTTTCTATCCCCTTTGGGGACTTCATTCTTTCCCCCAACTCTTCTATAAGAGTCCCCAGTGCCCATTCAATAATTGGCTATGGGGTTCTCCATTTCCATCAACTGCTACATTGAACCTCTCAGAGGACATCCATGCTAGGATCCTGTTGCAAGCATAACAGTTACAGTATCAGGGATTGGTATTTGTGCATAGGATGTGTCTCAAGCTGGGCCAGTTAATGGTTGGCCATTCTCTTAGACACTATTTAGTCTTTGTCTCTGCATTTCTTTAGACAGGAAAAATTTCGGATCAAAGGTTTTATGGGTGGGTTGGTGTTATTATCCTTACTCTGTGAATCCTGCCTGGCAACCGGAGATGGCCTCTACAGGATCCATTTTCCTACTGCTATGCTTCTGGGCTAAGATCATCCATCAATGACTTCTGGGACCTCTTCCATCCTAGGGCTCTAGCAGTTTCTAAAGATTGCATGTTTTCTACCCCAAGAAGTTTCAGATTTTCATACATTCTCCTGGCCTTCTGAGCCTCTCTCTTGCCTTTCCCCACACCTAATTCTGACACCTACATTCCTCCACTTGTTTTTTCTCCCACCCAGTTCCTTCAATCTATCTGCCTCTTATGACTATTACATTTCTCCTTTTAAATGAGATTCAAGCATCCTTACTTGTGTTTTCCTTCCCATTTGGCTTTTTGGGGGTACGTGGGCTGTAGCACATGCATCCTTTATTTTATGGCTAATATCCACTTACAAGTAAGCATGGACTATGCATTTCCTTCCTGGTCTGGGTCACCTCACTCAGGATAATATTTTCTTCTTTTTTTATTGGATATTTTATGTGTTTACATTTTATATGTTATTCTCCTTACTCACTTTTTAATGCGCTCTTTTTTTTCACTGCTTCTATGAAGATGCATCTACTCCCACCCACCCACTCCCACTTCATCATCCTGGCATTCCCCTACACTGAGGAATAGAGCCTTCACAGGACTAAGGGCTTCTCCACCTATTGATGTCAGACAATGTCATCTTCTGCTACATATGTGGCTAGCTAGAGCTATGGGTCACACAATTTGTAGTCATTGGTTCTTTTAATCCCTGGGAGCTCTGGGAGGTTGGTATGTTGATATTGTAGTTCTGCCTACAGGGTTGCAAATCCCTTCAGCTCCTTCAGTTCTTTCTCTAACTCCTCTATTTGGAGTCCTTGTGCTCAGTCTGATGGTTAGTTGCAAGCATTCTCATCTCTATCAGTAAGGTTTTGGCACATCCTCTCAGGATAGATCCATACCAGGCTCCTGTCAGCAAGCATTTCTCAGCATTAACAATATTGACTGGGTTTGGTGGCTCGATATGGAATTAAATTCCAGGTGGAGCAGTCTCTGGATGAACTTTTTTTCCAGTAATCACTCCACTCTTTGTCCCAGTATTTCATCCTGTTAGTATTTTGTTCTTCCATTTAAGAATGCACAATGTATCTACATTTTGTTCTTCCTTCTTCTTGAGCTTCATATGATTTGTGAATTGTTTCTTGGGTATTACAAGCTTATGGGCTAGTATATACTTATAAGTGAATGAATACCATGTGTGTTCTTTTCTGATTGGGTTACCTCACTCAAGATGATATTTTCTAGTTCCCTTCATTTGCCTAAAAATTACAGATAGTCATTGTTTTTAATAGCTAAGTAGTACTCGGCCTCTGGCACATATGTAGCATATTTTAGCAGCTCGGTGTCCATGTTGGTTAATCAACAACTGGAGAGGGGGTTATCCTTAAGCTGTTTCAAGCTTGTGAAATCCATTCCCCAACTGGGCTGTCATATGTGGCCTCAGTGTGTAAGAATGCAGGTAAGTGCCTAACTCTGCAGAGACTTAATGTACCAGGTTGGTAAAATAATAGGAGGAAAGATTTCTGGTTCAGAGGAGAAGGGAATCAATCCAGGAGGGACTCTGTGCTCTGTGAAGGGAACACTTGAAAAGAGCCATTGATTGGGATATCAATGAGTAAATAAATTAAAGGAGAAAAAAGTCATTATGTATATAAATAATTTCTATAAATATAATATATAATTAATATATATGTAATGCAAAAATACTTTTTAAATTTTAAGGAAATTACAAACGCTTAAAATATGATATAATTTAAACTATAATTAAATATAATTACTATCATATCGATCAGATGCATACATTTCCTGATATTTCCATTATTTCACTTGTATTCTCACATGAATTCTATTTGATTGCATCTATATCCATCATTCTAGTTACTCAAAAATTGGGCAACTAGCCACAAACTCGCCTAACAAAGTAATTTAATGATAAAAACAGGAGTGTTTTTATTTAAATGTGTCATTGAAGAGAGGGAGACACTGCAGAATAAATAAGGCTTCTCAGCAGTAGGGTGGGACAGTTTCTGCTCAACTGAACTCTAATCTGCTTTGCAAAAACATATTTATTTATTCTCATCCAAAAGTTAGTCTTGTATAAAAGAGTTGTTCAACCCAAACCCCCTGGTCTAATATCATTTTTTCCATAGGAAAACATCAAAGCCGTGCAATTTCAGTGCTTATTGTGTGGATTTTGTTGTTCTCAATAATGTATAATTTTCTGAGTGTTCCAAAACCATCTTGTTACTAAAGTCATTCAAAGGATGTAAATCTCCTAAAAACAAACTCTCTAAACCACAGCAAACAATCAAGTTTTCTATAGTCAATTCCTTGAGGTTCTATGTACCCCCAACAAACAAAGATTTCATTCTAATATTTACCCTAGATACAATGCTTTTATTAGATTTCCACTAAAAATGACAAGGTTCCTGTAGCCTATAAAACAGTGCTGATATCAATCAAGACATAAAATACTCAGAACATAACATAATCAAAGACTAGATGTTACTTATGTGTCTTTTTTTGGAAAAAGTGTATATAATTAAGTGAATATGCACACTATTTGTTTACATTTAACGTTTAGTTATTTTTATATCCAAAGTGTTTATTTCTATTTGTTAAATAAAATTAAAGTCAAAAATCATAATTTTGATTTTCCATTTTAAACTTTAGTAAACAGTGTTAACCATGCTTGGTAAAAGTAAAATAAAAGAAGTTACATTTAGGGACAAAGATATCTAGTTAGATATTAGCAGGTATTTTGGAAATAATATAGAAAGAGAATTCAGTGGAAAATAAAATCTTCTGCAGATATTCGTAGGGAGACATCCTTTGAAAGTGTATGTTAGTTTGTTTATCACTTGAAAAAGTGTCCTTTTGAAGTCAATAGAGGAATATCTGAAGAATATGAATTATTTCTGACCTTGATCTTATTAACCATAACTGGAGAAAGGGTGCTGAGAATTACCACTTATTAGGTCTCTGTTCCAGGCTATACATGCAAGATGACCATCTTCTTAAAGATCTCACAATCTTAGTTTTTTTCCATAACAAACATTAACCTTGAACAAAAAATATACATTTTATAAATTGTTTATAAGAAATTTATCAAAGCCATAGAATAAAGAGATGCACATTTTTGATTCAAAAGTGAACCCAAAATAAATATGACTTAATTATGGTACCAGGTGCCACCTACCTTCTTCAGTCCAGGCTCCAATGATACACCTACTCAGAGCAGACAGGGCAACATCCAAAATAGGAGCATCTTAAGAGCATCCCTCCCTCACCCAGGACATCAAATTCTACTTCCTTCCTCTAGAGGAAGGGTTTAAGTAGAATCCAGGTTCTGTTGGGGTAAGGAGGTTCAGTAGTTTTCCAGAAATTTTGATGATATGGCTTCTCTAAGCAAAAAGAGGTGTTCTCTAATGATCTCTAATAAAAATGTTCTCTAAGAAGATTTTATCTTATTCATGTTCTTTATTGTTTTGAACATATAGATATATCTACATAAATATATAAATACAACCTATGAAAATGTTACACAAAAGTGTAGCTTCAGAAGGATGTAGCTAGTACGTCTTCTAAAGTACTGTTTTATTCTATAAGCACATTATCAGTTCAAAGCCCCAGTTGTTCATGGCCTTGCTTTATCAAGTGCATACCTGTGGTATCAGTTTTGTACCTGAACTAAAATGAATTCTTTTTATCACAAATGTTTTCAAGCCTGCTTTCTTATCCCAGTGAAATTAGCCCATGACATATAAAGATTAACAATGCTCAATTTGCAGCTTCATTCTATAGTGGGTGTGATATTACTTATATAAATTTTGGAATTCTATATAATCATTAGGAATTATAAAATCAATTTGTCTCCACAGTATTACTGCATGATAGTGCATCTTCATATTGATCTCTAGAAAATCTGCACAAGAGGCAATGCTAATACCCAGCAATCGTTGAGTTATGTAATCGTGACAGGAAAGGCATAACAGCAGCAAGAACCATTTCTGGAATGAAGTCTATGGTAAACTTGCATCTTAAAGATTACCCATTGCAGGCCATGAAAAATACTGGGTGATCTCTAAAGAAAAACCCATTTGCATGGCATAGTTTTTCCTAGATGGCTTCAGAGAGAAAACAGCCAGTACAGGAACAGAGAAGCATTTCAAATAATAGTTAAAATGTAATTTTGGTGATGAAAAATATCTGAGCAAAAGAGAATTCACTACACAGTTATATTTAAAGTTCATGTAAATTGGAAGTAGGTTTCAGTGGAAACTGTGGACATTTAAATTGGGTAGATGGACGAGAGGGGTGGTGAGTGGACCAGAGGGTGAGTAAATATAAATTATTTACTTTTATATACCTTCAATGTTCTCAGATATTCATATTTTTCAAAACTATGCCATTTTTCAAAAATATATGCCATTCACATATTTAGGGTGCGTAATATAGAATCTATTATTAACTTAAATCACAAATTAATATACCTGGTATATATATATATTGATAAATACTGAAATTATACATATTATTTATACTCACATTAATAAATACTGAAAGGAGAATAAAGATCCTCTGTGTCTTTTAATTAGAATCAAGTAAACAATTTTAGAATGTAAGCATATCATTATTTATAAAATATGAAGGTATAAAGCAAATATGTGTGTGTGTGTGTGTGTGCGCGCGCACACACATGTGCATTATTCATTAGTAATCATTGTGACATACTTTTAAAACTTTCTATGCATATTTTCCTTTCATTATTTTCTGTTTAGAATTTGAGCTACTAGCATTAATATCAGCAGGCAAAGTACGGGTGGCTTTCTTAACTCTAAGAAAAGTGAAAATTTAGGCACATGTTTTGATGCTTAATAAAGACAGAAAAAGAATCTGTAATAAGACAAGTGGAAAAATCAAGAGAATACAAGTGATAAAGAAAGTCAAAGTATCCTTATTTACAAAAGTATTTGCAGATGAGTGGAAACCATTGCCAGGTAACTGATTAATTTGATTTACCATCAGATCAGTCATGTTTATTACTAGTAAGTTTTGTGTGAGGAGAAAGAATTTAATTAAATTTGAGATGAGAGAAAATTGTCTTCTGCTACTCTATCTGATTTCTAAATCATGTAGTCTCAGAAAAAATCCAGCATTCAGAGAGGGAACATGGAGAGCATTGGTTGTCTCTGTAAATTTGTGCTGTCCTGTGTTGCTCTAGGAGTGGGAACTGATGCATTCAGTCCTATACTCTCTTTCGACTTAGATGTCCGAGCTCAAAGTACACAGGTACATGAATGCAGTAATTTTCAAATAATCTGCAATTTTAAAGGTAATTCATTTTCATGAAGAATATGTGTCAATACATGCTATATTTAAAAATAACCAAAAATTAGATTAACCTTATCCTGTTGACTTATAATATTAATAGAAGTTTTATTGCTCTCTATGTTACTATAAATAAAGGATATATTCTGTCTTAATATTAAAGTTATTTTAAAGTATTTCTAAATATAGTAAACCTCTTTCAAATCAAAGTATATTAAGGTCTGAACCATTTAAAATGCATTAAAAGTCATCAAAATGTAGTACCGGTATAAATCTATGGCATTTACAGTCTACATACTTGAATACACTGTTTTCATTTTGTAGTTGATTTTAAACTTCTTTTCATAATTTTAGTAATGACATATAAGACACCAAGTATCCTCATTTATTCTTTAAGATGTTTTGAGTTGGTTGTCACTGAATTGAATCAGATTGGCAGTCAGCTATTAGTTTATTTGACAAACATATTCTTATAAGACTAATTTGCATTATGTTAAATTAAAATATTTTCATATCACCATGAATTTTCTTTCTCATACATTCACTCTATTTTAGTAAACTGCAAACTATTTTCATGCATTCAGCAAGAATTAAATTTTGGAAAAAAATGTTTCAATTCAAAATATGATCAAATAGAAATATGTAGCAATGGGGGATGTGGAACTTGGAGTAGTGACTAGAAAGTATCAGATATCTAGGAAGCTAGAGGCAAACAGGAAACAATGGGGATGACCTTACTCTAAATACCCAACAAAAGAGAAATGCAACCTGTAGAGATCACCTCCAATAGATAGGCACAGTTCCCAGTTGAGGGATATGGCCACCCACATATTTCAAAATTGTTAACACATAAATTTCTTGTACAAAGACAGGGACAAAAGAATTGAACAGACTGAAGAAAATGTCATCCAGAGACTGCCCCACTTAGGGATACATCCCATCTACAGATCCAAACCCAGATAATATTACTGATGCCACGAAGCTCTTGCTCACAGGAGCCTGGTTTGCCTGTTGACTGGGAGGTTCTACTAGCATCTGACCAATATAAATATAGATACAACCAACCATCTGACTGAGTCTGAGGACTTGAATGAAAGATCTAGAGAAAGGACTAAAGGAACTGAAGGTAATTGCAACCCCATAGGAACAATATCAATTAACCAGAACCCTCAGAGCTGCCAAGGACTAAACCACCAACAGAGAGTACACTTGGAAAGATCCATAACTCCAACTGGATATGTAGCAGAAGATGACCTTATCTGATGTTAATTGGAGGAGAGGCCCTAGGTCCTGTGGAGGCTTGAGGCCCCAGTGCAGGGGGGTTATTAGAGCAGTACTGTGGGACTGGGTGAGTGGGTGGAGGAGCACCGTCATAAAGTCAAAGCCGACATGGGGAATGGGATGTAGGAGTTTCCAGAGGGCTAACTGGGATGGGAGATACTATTTGAGATGTAAATATGTAAAATTACTTTTTGCCCTTATTCTTTTTATTCTTATTTTTTAATTTGTATTTTTTTTTTTTACATTCTAGATTTTTCTTCCTCTGTGTCCACCTTCTGACTGTTGTACTTCCCATATATCCTTCCCCTTTCCCCCACTGTCTCTACAAGGATGTCCCAATCCCACCCCCAACTACACCAGACTCCTAAACTTCCTGAAGCTTCCAGTTAGATGTAGAAGTTCAGTTTCTCTCTGACAAAACCCAGACCAAAGAGTTGGGGGCCTCATATCAGCTGGTGTATGCTGCCGAGGGGTCCATGTTAACTGAGACTTCTCATTTTTCTACAGGGGTTCCCTGCTCCTCAGCTTCTTCCAGCTCTTTCCTAATTCAACCACAGGAGTCAACAGTTTCTGGCATTGTTTGGGAGAAAATATCTGCATCTGACTCTTTCAGCTGCTTGTTGGGTCTTTCAGAGGGCAGACATAATAGGTCTCTTTTGTGAGCACTCCCTAGCCTCAGTAATAAGTAACTCCTCAGGCCTTGTGGCCTTCCCATGAGCTGGATCCTCACATTGGGGCTGATGCTAGACTTTCTTTTCCTCAGGCTCCTCTCCATTTCCATCCCTGCAGTTCTTTTAGACAAGAACAATTATGAGTCAGAGTTTTCACTGTGGAATTGCAACCCCATCCTTTACTTGATGACCTGTCTTTCTGCTGGAGGTGGGTTGTATAAGTTCCTTCTCCCCACTGTAGGGCATTTCACCCTCACTTGAGTCCTGAGAATCTCTTACCTCCCTGGTTTCTGGTACATTTTGGAAGGTCCCCCCAACCTCCTACCTCCTCAGGTTGCCTGCTTCTATTTTTTTCCTGTTTGCCCTCAGGGCTTCAGTCTTTTTCCCCAAACCAATACCATATCATGTTCACCTATTTTCCCTAGGTCCCTCCCTCCCTTCTCCCTTACGATTGTTTTCTTCTCTCCCCGCTCACCATGTCGGACTGAGGTGTCCTTACTTGTGCCTTTCAGCTTGTTGAACTTTGTGAGTTCTGTGGACTGCACCTTGGATATTGTGTATTTTTTTTTCCTTTGCCTCATATCCACCTATTAGTGAGTATATACCAAGCATGTCCTTTTGGGTCTGAGTTACCTCAATCAGGATGCCATTTTCTAGTACCATCCATTTGCCAGCAAAACTCAAGACGAGTAAAATGATTAATAAAGAAAATATGATTAAGAATACACAGAATGGTTTGTGGATTACATCGGAATTATTTTTAGTTTAGTATTTTTTTCCCTTTTCCTCCAAATAATTCCAAGAGTTATCTTTTTTTAATTAAAAAAAAAAAAACTTTCTGAGCATGAGGAGAGAGTTAAGAAGTGGTGCTCGTTGAGCACTGACTGGGTCCTCCAAGTGACTATGCAACGTCATTGTTACTTGACATTGCAACAAGGTTTACTATACATTTAACTTAATGATAATACAAATTATCTGACAGAAAAGACTAAATTCAATAAAAATAACCATAAAGTTGATAACTTAATAAACAAATATTAGTCTTATATTAACAATCTCTTATTTTACTTGGTAAGAGAACTAATTTTCAAGAAAGCTAAATTATGTACTTTATTTTATTGAAGAATTAAATAAAAAATCATTAGAATCAGAGAAAAATAATTTTTATTCATACAGATTAATATACCTTTGATTAAAGAGGTATGTGCCAAGTTATTTTATTTTTTACTGTCACCTTGAATAAATATTCTGATAAAAATTATCATTTTTATTACTACTGACATGCTATAGATTATTTCAACATCAAAGAAAATCATTTGAAACATGAATAATGTAATAGAATCAAACTTAAGATTTGTAAAAATAATTTAGTGATAGAAAGTACATTTGGATAAAAATTATTATACCTTATATTTAAATGATTTATTTAAATGAATTAAAGAAATCTGTTAAAAATTATAACGTTGAAATCTGAACTTTTAAATGATTCTTAAATATGAAATAGCAATAAATGGTTGTTAGTCATGTATTCCAGATGTGAACTGAAGAGTTTATCTTAAGCATAAGATTATATGCACTAACTCCTTGCTTGAAGGTACTACATGAATTACAAGAATAATGTATTTGACAGCTATTCAATCTTATTTATAAATTAATGTTAGAAGTAACATGAATATTGAGCCAGTTAAAAATTAATGTAAGTAATGAGAATTAGCATTTGGATCATATTAAGGAAATAGTTCAGGAAAATTTACAGCTAGAAACACTATCCATTTCTAAAATGAGGTAAATGTTTCCCTCTCCAAAGGGGTCAGAAAACATAAGGAGGAGACCGAAAGTTTCTAAGAGCCAAGAGGCATGGAGAAAACCAAGAAACAAAGCTCATAAGAACTCATGTACACTGAAGCAACATACTCAGGGCTGCATGGTCTTGTACCACGTCCTCTGCATACAGACCTTGGCTTCCAGTTTTATGTCTTTTGTGGGATCCAAGAGTGTGTGAATGAGGGGGTCTTTAATTCTGGTGTTTTATTTGGCCTTTTTTTTTCTCATTATGTCTGTCTGTCTGGCCCAACTCTGACACAATAGTTTTATTGTACATATTTATCATACATTTTATTTTGCTGTATTTTATTATCACCCCTTAGAAGCCTGTTTGTTCCCATAAACAAAAAGGGAATAAAAGTGAATAAGAGCTGAGGTAAAGAGGAACTGGGAAGAAGAGAGGGTAGAGTTATTATAATCAAAATATATTATGTGAGAAAAATATCTCCACTCCATAAAATAAAAAAATCAATAAAATGTGCTAAATTAGAAAAAATCTAGATTGTACAAAATATTATAAAGCTTTTAAGTCTCTTCATAGAGAATTAATTTGTTGTGGTTCTGAAAGCAAGGATATTAGTGATTATGTAGCAAACTACATCTTTGAAGATGCTGTATTTTTTGATGAACTGATTTCAATGAACATGGTCCTAGGCTATTTTCTAGTTCTTTCCCCTTACTGGAATATAAATTGGCCTCAAGAGTCTTCTGATAGCGCCATTTACAACTGAATATTTCTGAAAAGGCAGTTATAAAAGATATGACTTCATACAAATTAATTTTCTTTTAAAAGTTCATTGTCGGCATAATGTTCATTTGTGCCCTATTTCCAGTTGCATATTTTCTTCTTTGTTTCAAAATTATAAAACTTCGTTACAGTTTTGCTTTTATTCCAGTTTAATATTATGATGAATCTTATTTATAGTGTATATTTCTAAAGCCAGTATAAAAATATTGAGAAGAAAAGCTGCAGTTTAATCAACCATATTTTCTCTTGTGGCTAGATTGGTTGCAGAAACCCATGGGCATCCTATCTGGAGATCAGTATCTTATATCAGACAGAGAAGTGGCTTTATATGACATATACCTTCTTTTGTATTTAAAATCATTTTTTTTACCTGAGTATTGCAAAAGCTTATTCAATTTTTGTGACCTGGCATTGTTTCGGGAATAAGAGCAAGAAGACATGGTCTGTATGTGTCTAGCCTAACAAGTATTCTGCATAGTGTCAATTTGAATTTTATTGAATTTATTGAGGAATTATTGAAGATATAGAGACCCAAATGTATCTAAATTTATTTTAGCAAGTATAATACATAAAATTAATGTTCTGAATAAATAAAAATTGAATACATTTGAAGATCGATAAACAGGTAGATGGATGGGTAGATGATAAATGAGAACATTCATATATGATAAACGTATCCATTGATGGATGAATAAATATAAGCTAGAAATATAAATGATAGACATAAATATAGATGACTGATTATACATTAATGAGTATATAATTTTGTGGGATGATAAGTAAATACATATATAGTTTGTAAATTAATGATATGTCAGCATATAAATAATATATGATAGAATGTTCTTGCTTATTCAAAATTTTACTTTCAACATATATAAGACATAGAAATACAACGTGGATGTCACTACTGCATAACACCAAAGAAAACTGGATGCCTAAGGACAATATATCCTACATTCCATGAAAAACAGAAACAGCAATAAAACAAAGTTTTTGTTATATGCTTGGATATTCTTTATGTTTAGTGCTTTAATTTTTTTACATCATTTTACCATAAGTTATATAAAATGTTGGTAAGTGTTTACAAAGTGATTACAAGTTTACAAAGTGATTACAAAGCCAGGAAGAGAGGAGACTGAAGATGTTCAAGAAAGGACTGAGACCATCGTATTTGAAACTTTTATACTAGTGCATCTTTGCTGTTAGAGTTCATATTTCCAAATATTTTGTTACTGTCACCATTTTTCCTCAAAGAAATTTTAGCTTACACAGATTTAAAATCTTGTAAGGAGGGCTTGGAATAGCAGCTTTGTACGATAGATTAATGTAACACTTTGTGCATGATGTTAGGATCAATCTCCACCACTCAGGAAAACATCCATTATATTCATTCACTAGAAGAAACCATAATTTTGATGAAATAATTAACATTGTTAGTGGAAGTAATTTTAGTAAAATTATCAATGGCTGAGAAAAAGAAAGAAATATGGGGTAAAAATTGCATTAAGTTTACTTATGACAAAAGCAAATTTTCCCCTTACAGAAATTGAATGCAATACTAATGTGTCTAACCATGTTTAACTTCCTTTGCTATAAAATAAACCTTGAAAGGTTCCTCAGCTACATTGACAATATTGTCTAAAACTCTATATTATCTAAATATTTCATACTTAAAATGTTTTAAAGTTATTTATCAGAATTGAATAATTTTGATATACATTTTATGATTTTAACTGTAGTATTTAATATAAATGTAAAAATGAGTAGACATAAAGATGCCTGGATCTTCGTACTCAACCCTGACTTTTCAGATTGTTTTGTAATCATTATTTCAAGGAACACTAATTATCTTATCTATGATTAATATATGTAAGAAACTACTTGTGAATGTTCTCTAACAGTTGCCTAAACAGTTATTGCAAGTCATATGTTATTTCTGCCAATGTGCAGAACCAATGAGGAGGAGCAGACTGTGTCTTTAAGAGCAGGCTATGAAACAGATTAATGATCTGTAGAAAGAACATCTTCTGTGCACACATCATGATGTGGTTCACTCTGATACCAATAACTACTAAGTCTGCAAGTGTTTCACTTTACAATGTGTTATTTTAATCAATTAGTACATGAAATTTATATTTAATGAGTCTCCCTTTCATCAATAGCTACAGTGTTTTTTAATTTAATAGTTGTAAATTCATTGGCAATTTGAAGCAACCAATATCTAGGCTTATCCTCACATTTCTAAGATTAAAGAAAGGACTGAAACCAGAAAACTGGTGTTTTTACTCCACTATAAGAACGCTATATAAATGTTTTAGGAAATGCATTTATTTAAACCAATTGACAAATTGTTCTCATGCCAATTACAATTGATATTACAACCAGAAATCCACTCTAAAAAACCAGTCACTACCACATAGCTTTCTCTGAAGGGAAAAAATAGCATATTAGTGTTCTGAAAACAAAGTGCAGATGCAGATGGCATTAATATTTTCAAGATTTTAATTAATTTCTGTTAAAGAAATTTCATTGTATGTGTCAATTTTCATAATAATTTTATAACATCTTTTGTCACTTTGATTCAAAAATAATTTGAAATATGACTATCCAATAATAACATTCGCTACAGCAAATATCTACTAAAGAACTCCTCTGCTGAAACAGAGACTGAAAGTTCCTGTCATAGTTTGGGTTACAGTTGCTAAGATTAAACAAAAAAACCAATAGCAACCTGGGGATAAAGAAGTTTATTTTGCATGCATTTTCATGTAGGAGTTCACCATAAAAATCAGTGAGGATGGAAACGCACACATGACAGGAATTTAGAAGCAGGAACTGATGCAGAGGCCATCAAAAGTACTGTTCGCTAATTGCATACCTTGATGTGCAGAGTCTGCTTTCTTATAGAACAGATGACTTACCTGTTCTACATTACCCCTACCCCTGATGGGCTCAGCGTTTCCTCATCAATCATTACTCAAGAAAGTTGCTGATATATTGATGTTATAGAGACATTTTCTTTTTTCATTTTGGGTTTCTTCCTCTGATGACCCTAGTGCCAGAGCGAGGCTGTACAGTCAATGCAGGAACCATGGCTGAGGGAGTGAGAATGATTATACAAAAGGCAGAAAGAAGATAGAAGAGACAGAGATGGAAGGCTGCTGGTTAGTACCATGCCAGCAAGCAAGTATATTTTCTCAATGTCTTTGAACATCAAAATGACAATTTCCACAAATGCTTACATGGCAAATTTATGGTACACAGTATCTAGGTTTGACTAGGGCTGTTTTCTTCAGGCTTGGACAGCCCCTCAAGAACATATGCATAACCAGAGGGACTTGGCAGGGTATAACTCACATCTTAATTAAAAAAATGACTGCAACCTCATTTATGATTAATTACAATAAAGAAGTTAGTCAAACTTAAGTCTAGAAGTGCTCCTCACAGGAGCTTGTATCAAATTTACATATTACTAGTCATTTCACTTATCTCTTTCTTTAACATTACTTATTGTATTGATCATCTAATATGTTAAGCTCAATATCATCATCTTTAAGAAATAAATTACCTATTTGATAGTCCTGCACCCATATAAATACAGGCAGCCCTAAATTTAATTTGAGTAGTAAATTAAAAAAGCAGATATATGAACCTGAGATTGCAAAGTTGTATTAGAGGAGCATTGATGCTGTTGGACAGGAAGGAATGACTATGGGTTTGACATATGTATTATATTATGTATATATGTAATATATATATATATGTGTGTGTGTGTGTGTGTGTGTGTGTGTGTGTGTATGTATGTACGTATATGTGTGTGTGTGTGAATTAAATGGAAAACATAACTCAAAACATTAGAAATAGCAAATTGAAGATTTGCTTTAATAAAGAACTTAGATAACATCCCTAATTAATTAATATGTATTGTGAAAATTATCACTTTCATTTTATATTTAATAAAACTATTTCTCTGTGTAGCAAATTGCTTCTCAAAGAATCTGCATCTTTATATTTCGAAATCTTGTTTTCATATTAAAAATTTTCAACCTGTTCCATGTCTTCTACCTATAAACTCTATGTTTCTCATTTCTTTCCCGCTCAAACTCACTAACTCTTTTTATTAGATGTGTTACACCTTGTTTTTCCTCCCTCAGTACCTCTAACTTCTTTGCCTTTTTTTGTAACCTTTTATAACCTTTTTAAAATATGTATTCAGCTCCTAAGCTTTGTAACACTACACAAAAACAATATTTTAATTTATTCATTTGTGTGTAAAATATGTATGTGTGTTTGTATACATACACCCCGCTGGCTAACTCCATTGAGTGCATTTAGTGTGGCTTCTGTCACTTTCTCTAGGATTGGCGATTTTGTCTGGGATAACAATAAAGGTGCTTATTCTTTGTAGGGCCTAATTTTTTGTTTCTCAGCAATCACAAGCTGTCTGTAGTACTTTATCTTATGGTGGGACTCCTGGAAAATTTTTTTCTCTTTTGAAGTAGGATGGCTATTGATATTTTAATTCTTGAACTCTGTTAAGGTAGGTATATGGTTGATGTATCCTGTGTATAGATTCTTGGTTTTTTTTCTCAGAGATACAATCACAGCAAACTTCCTAGACTCTATAAGTTTTCTACTTCCTCTTCTACAATGGGCTTAAAAGTTAAGTGTTGCAGTTTTATAGTAGATTTTTAGTTGTTGGAAATAGGATCCCTGTTATCTATTGATCTCTGTGTTGTGACCAGTTGTGATTTTTTGTAGTGGTTTCTACTGCTGTAAAGATAAGGTTACATGGAGAGAGAAGAGAACTATACTTATCTGTATATAGTGTTAAGTTTTGAAATGCAGCTAGGAATTATACACGTCTAGTTCAATGTTAGTACTTGGTCCTCTTCTGAAAGCTATGACCTCACTAGCGCCCAGTTTTTAGAAAAAAATAATGAAATAAACAACCCAGAACAACACCTTGTTTAATATTTCTTTTTCTTTTTATTATTTATTTAATTGAACAATTTTATTTTTAAAAACAAAGATAAATGTACAGATTTTAAGAATTTTTGCATGAAAGTATATGAATACAGTTTTGTCAGTACTTGGGTTTTTTTTAAAGGTTTGATAATGTGCCTTAAGATCTTACTAGTTACAATTTCTACTTAGTACTCCCCAACCCAGCTCAGCAGTTGTCACAAGTTAATAAAGAAAAATAACAAAAATGCATACACCATTAAATTTTATTTTAAATAGGTTAAGAGACAAGAAATTGTTTGCCTATACTGTTCCAGAAATTAAAACATAATTTCTACCACAATCACAAAACATATTATTCTGAACTATCTAAATACATACATATCACTTAAGAATTACCAGATATTTAATACAATAAAATTATAAAAAATATAACTTTGTTTATAGCCTATGTGGCAGGCTATAAATCTTAGTGGATTAATTTTAGATTTTTTTGTGTGTCCCAAGATACAATAAATCTATAAAAAGTAGAGCGCCTTCAAGCATTTACCTTCACAGTACAAATGATTCTGAAATGTCTATTGGAAAACTTTATAAGCCGCATAGAACTCTCCAATTATTGAGAAGATAGTAGAAGGTATACAAGATTTTAATATTGATATTCAGAAAGGAGAGAAGTAAAATGGCAAATAAAATGGCAAAATTGAAGACCTGGATTGTCGTGGTGATGTATTTGCTGTCTTAAACTTATTCTAAAGTGGTTCTTGTTTCCCCATAATATTTCATTTATGACTATGATTTTTACCTGTCTGAGCCAACTTTGAATAGAAAAATTTCTCTTTCCCAACTTACAGGAAAGATAAAAATCATCCAAAACATGAATGATTTTCTCTGTGCTATATAAATCCAAGAGGTCTTACAGTAAAATAGGGCAAGGAGCTACAAATAGCATGACAAAACTTCATCTTCCTCAGGAAGTTTTCTTGTATTTCTTGTTGTTTGTTTGTTTCTTTCTTTGTTTTTATATTTTGGGGGGAATTTTATAATTAATGAACTACAGAGGGTAGTTCCCTCTCATTTCTTTAAGTAATGTACTTCATGTTCTCAAGTAAATACCATATGATGCTCCCACATTTAATTATGAATATTGCTTGTTGATGTCTATTTCAGTCACTCATCCTCAGTTGCCTATTTTAAATAATTTCTAAATCAATCAATGTGATTTTATGTACCTTAGTAACCTCACAAAATAATAATCAAATAATGACTAATATAATCATCCTTACCTTAATATAACTACAATTATTTAATTATTACTATTGCTTAATTTATTAACAGGTATATGCTTAGTTTATATATGTCTGCGAATTTATCTATATGTGTTTACATATTTATATGTAGGTACATATGGAGGTCTGGTATCAACACTGGGTTCATATCTCCATAGCATCTGAAATTATGCAATTAGGCAGGATTTCTCACAGAACCTGAAGATCACAAATCATAACTAGTCTACTTAGGAAAATTACCCTAGGGAACCCCATCTCTTCCTCCTCCAAAGATTAGAATTCCTAGAGGTAAACATAACAGCCCAGCTTTTATGTGGATTCGGGGAAGAAAACAAAAAACAAAAAAAATAACACCTCTTTATCCACTGAACTAGGTCCTCTATGTCCTATTTCAGTTAATTTGGTCAGAAAAAATAGTGATAAAGTAAATATAAGACATAAGTATTGAATTAGTTTTTTATTTTTAATTTTATTAACAGTATATGTTTTCTTAGAATACAAAGAAAGATTTGTGGGCTCTCAACTTATAAAGAAATTGAAAGGGAACAATTCTACATACTATATGGTGTGAAGTTTACAAGCCATGATTTATCAAATAAATATATTATAAAAATAAGCATTTCTTCTACAAATACTGTCAGTAACTAAATAGTAGTATTGTGTATCACTTATTTTAAAGCATTTGTTTTATTTTTATAACTAACATTTAAGAATAATATTATTTTTAAGAAAATTACCTTTTAAAAAATATTCTTTAATTTTGTTTTACAGTCCAGATTTTATCTCACTCCTGGTTCTCTCTCTGACTGTTCCACCTCTCACACCTCTAGAAACAGCTCTAGTATAATATAATTAGTTCTGCTGGTACACACTTGTGCAACAGGACATTATGTAAATTATTAGACTTCAGTGATGGAAGATTTGTTCCATTAGTAAAAAAGGTGGCAAGGGCATTCAGATTAATTTGATGATTTTAAATACCAACTAAGAGGCAGATAGCTATCTTTATCTTTAACCTGGTCCTACTCTCTGTTTTCTCTTAATTATTAGAATCAGTCAAACAACCTACAGCATTTGTACTAGGCTTCATCTCAAGTGATTTCACTGATATTACTGCCCAAAAAGGGAATTCAAATTCCATTATATCCCATTATCTTACAAAGCATTTTACTACTGCTAGCTTTAATTAAGTTAAAATCTGTTTCACTTACATCACTGATTAAAACTAATTGAGTTTGTTGCTTAATCCTATCAAAACAGCTATTGCTTAAAACAGTTTCATGTTCAAATAGAATTGTTCAAGGGGAGTGAGTACAATATCAGGACTAGATTCTATTTAATTATTGTCATGTATATACTCTCTGGATTTATCATACTTGTTAAATTGTATCACGTTCAAATGCCAGCAAACATTTTGTTCGTATATTTAGAAAGTAATCACTGCTTACAAGTGATAATAATTTTATGACAAAAATAAGTATAAGGATTTTTGATTTTTAGAAAGAATGCTTTATTATTTATTCACTTATTTTGATATTCTTTCATGATATACAAATAATCATCATAAACTTTAAAATTTAAAATACTAAATTATACATGTTTTATTACTAGGCAAATTGTGATAGTATTTCATATCTGCCACAAATACACCAATTACTTTAGATGAACCAAGAAATTAATAACAGAGAAACTGTTCAATTTCCTTTTAAAGATTCAGAAAATAAGGTCTTAAAGAGTGTTTTCCATTTTACAACTGATGCTCTTTTACAAAGTTTACAGATGATGTAACCAAGCCATTGTAACCAAGCCATTGTAACCAAGCCATTGTACTGTAGCCAAATCTCTTAGGAAATCTTATCTTCCTTTGCAATCAGTCAGAATACAAGAAGAATGCAACTCTCAAAACAAAACTGCAATAGGATAAAATGCAGGTTGTAAGCTCATATTTCTGTGCATCACCTTGGCTAATCAAGAGTCACTATGAAGTTTTGAGGTTGTTTTTTTTTTTTTTTCTTTCTTTTTTTTTTTTTTTTTTTTACCTTAAGCTTTTCTAAGGCCAGAAAATATTTCTAGCCAAAAATATGTAAATTTTAAAGAAGGAAAAAAAACAGTTATCTTAGTCACATCATTCCAGTTAACATGGTATTCTTTTAATACTTAATAATCTTTTTTTAAAAAAGAGAGTGATAACTTAGAAGGTTAGAATTGAATGTTTGATATTTACATTCAAATTTTTAATGGATTTCAGTACTTGAGATGTTATTACAGGGTGAGCATGTATTTTATGAAGATTACTTTTAGTTTAGTATGGTCAGCCAAATTTGTAGCAAAAATAATGCCATATATTAGTGTTATGATTTGTCAGTTTCTGCATTTGTACCAACCTTTTTACTGGGCCAATCTCCAATTTTTAGCTAAGTTGTGTTTTTTCTAAGAAAGCTCATTAACAATATTGATTAAGTCAAGAAATACATATGTTAGAAAGTTTTATGAGGAGAGTAATTTGGTAGCATGACATGTTATAATTGTACCTCCTCTATAAACATCTGAGAACACTTAACTTTTATGGTCCATTTAGACAATCACAGTACTCCTGTAACTGAGACAAAGGCAAGGTTATAAAATGAGGGTAGAAAGTCCTCAATACTGAGGTTACACCTTCAACCCACTTTGATGAAAGTAAAATATCTCAATATTGTGCTATCATTAATAAGAAAAACAAATGATGGCTAATACTGACAACAGTTAGGTAATGTTCAATATATAGTCGTAGCATTAAAAGAAAACTGGGACATCGCGGTCCACAGCCATGTACTAATGAAGAAATTCAATCTCAACTGTAAGCAAGTTGTTGTTTATTTTCTATTACAGCAATAAACGGCAGGGCAGTAAGTAACATGAGAAGAAAATGGATCATTTTGTCTAAAAGCCTATTAAGCGATAATGGTATTTTTAAACTAACTTAATGCATGTATTTATTATTATTATTATTATTATTATTATTATTATTATTATTATTATTATTATTATTATTATTACTATAGCATATGACACTCAGAGAAAGGAAGGAAATGAAACAAAGACCATGAAAGGTCTCTGCTTACTGGCTTGCTCTCTATTGTCTACATAGCTGTGCTCTTTAAAGGAACAGAGCACCATTTGCTTACCGTATATTATAGCACCAAAGCTCACAATAATCTGTGGCCTGCCATACCACTTATTAGTAAGAAAATGCTCTATAACTACTTGTCAAGCTGACCAAGGCCTTTTCTCACTTGACATTCCCTTCCAAAATAACCGTATTTTGTGTGAAGTTGCCAAAAATCTAAGCAGCACAGACATGAAAAGATATGATATCACTTGTAATATGCTTGCTCTAACTGTTGGGGCTTGTAATTAATAGATAGTCAATGTGTTTAAAATAAGATAATTTGGATAGTAAGAAGTATTCACTTTCCATTTCAAGAAAACGAAAAAAATGACAAAAGAAAAAGATTTATACATATGGTATTAATCATAGGACAAAACCCAATATAATTATAAAAGCTGCCTGACAATGAAAAGGAGCCTTTTGGAGTTTAATTAGTTTGAAAGTATTTTCCTTACATAATTCTTACATATATATTTTGGTTTTAGTAAAACATGAAAGTTTTTTTTATTTCTTCAAAGTTTGCATATCATTATTCCTTCATATAATACATCCAACTACAGCTTCCCCTCCTATCTCTTCTCCCATACTTACTGGACACCTCCATTTCCTCCTCCTACTGCTCCTCTGCTTTTCTGCAAATAAGAGCACGCCTCACAGTGTTATCAACGAAACTCAGGCTAACAAGAGGCAACGAAATATTCACAAACCCTCATATCAAGGCTGCACAGGGCAATCCAGCAGGAGGAAAAGTTCCTAAGTTAAGGCAAAAGAGTCAGAGACACCCCTATTGCCATTGTCAGAGTTCCAACAAAGCAGCAGCAAACTAAAGAACTACAATGTGTTTTCGAAGGGCTTGGAGCAGACCCCTGCAGTCTCTGTGGTTGTGGTTTCATTCTTTTTGAGGTTCTATGAGCCCTTTGAGTTGATTCCATGGACCTTAAATTTTGATATCCTGGCTTTCTGAGGTTCCTAAATCTTCCCTCCTTTTTTTGGTCATATCCCCTAAACACTACCCAGTAATGTTAAGCTGTATATTTTTAAATGTGCTTACATCAGCTTCTATAAGAAGCCTCCATGATTATGACACTGATCTGATCCTATGAGAGTAGCAGGTCATGATCAGGAATCATTTCATTAATGGTATGTATGTATGTATGTATGTATGTATGTATGTATGTATGTATGTATTTGCTTTAATATTTATGTAGTCAATCTTGTTTGGTCCTGTCCCAAAACCATCCAGCTTTGAACTCCTGGTCATCCAGGCACAATAAGAGATTTGGCCCTTTTCTTGGAGAA
Organism: Micromys minutus; assembly: GCF_963924665.1. Classification (NCBI taxonomy): domain Eukaryota; kingdom Metazoa; phylum Chordata; class Mammalia; order Rodentia; family Muridae; genus Micromys; species Micromys minutus. The sequence goes on from NC_137974.1 coordinate 8,861,165, forward strand.
GCCATCAAGTTAGAACAGTCATTGGTTAGCCAGTGCCACTCTGAGCCACGCTGAACCTCTCAGTCACTGTTGCTGGGGCACATCTTACTGGCAGGACAGGAGAGGTCCTGAGTCATTTTTATTTGGGGTGGAGGGTGTGTGGCTGGATTGATGTCCCAGTGCCACCACTGGGAGACATCTGGTTATAGAAGATGACAGGTTCACACTCCATTTACTCTGTTATTAGCTGTTTTGTTAAGCTTAACCTCATAAGTTCCAGGAAGGGCAATCTAGCTGTGACTTCTGCCACACCACAGATTGCCAGGGTTTATTCAGCTAATCAGCCCGACTAGGTGGTGTTCTCTTCCTTCTTCATCACTCCATGTGCATCTATGCTAAAGCTACAGGCTTTGTGGAAGAGGAAGACTTTCCCTGGACAGGGAAGGAATTCTCTTCTGTTAAAGGTTTATAAATTGCTGCACTCACATACTAGACCTTCAAGTAAGCTCTTGAAAGTTTTATATAACAATTAACCAGATTTGCAGTCTTCTATTAATTGCCTGTTTTTTTTTTTAATTTTGGAGCATTTAAAATATGTTTTGGGCTAGATAATATTAATATGAATAGAATTAAATTTGGACTGTTAAAATATAGATCATAACAAATTAATGTAATGGAATATTTTTCAAATAATTGCACAGTTGTCAATTTAATTTCTCTAATTTTTCACTTTATATTCAACACTGAACTTCATTCTAAATATCCATATTATGCTTAATTAATACAAACATCATAACTATGTCTACCATTCTAAACTTCATTCAGGAAAAATGAATAATTATAATTATATAAAAAGTAAGTGGCTTCTCACTGAATTTTACTTTTTTCTTTTGATTGTGTAAGCCTTTCTCAGGGCAATTGTTTCATGTTGTATTCCTAAGTGCCTTCCATGACAGATATCCCATCCCGCAGGACCTAGATATTCAAGGGTTCGAGGGGACCAAGCCTGGAAGTTGTTTAGAGTGACTTTAACTAAGTTACTAGTTTAAACAATTTTTATGTTACCAATATTGCAATTTTTGAATCATACCCAATTACTTATAAGCAAATAATTTACCACCAAGACATTTAGAGCATATTTATACTTTTTAAAACCAGTCAAAAGCAAACACGAAGTAACCACACATCTTAAATATTTAAACTAGATAACTTTTTTTTTTTAGCTATAATTTTAAGAGATGAGAACTTTGTCAACTGCTGAGCTTCACAAACACTGTTTTTCCAGGAGAAACAATGGAACAGCTCCAAGTGAATAAGCTACTGGCACCCTTATCTAGGAGCAGCCAATAAATCAGCTTTCAGCAGGTCTTCAACTGAGCTAAACTATTAACTTTAGATGTAGGGCCCAAAATGCCGGCTTTTTATTTTTAATTTTATCCTTTTAGACACAAATTAAAACTGAATCAAGAGATGAACACATAACATTTTTTTTTTTTTTGAAAATAAAACACAAGTAACAATTAAACAAAGCAAACCCGGACATAAATTGACATAGCAGGACGGACAGACAGCTTGGTGTGCCAAGAGACAAACACACACAAGAGAAGAGAACTACATGTGTCCAAGGGACCCTGATATTTTTTCTAAGGGACCCAGAACCAGAACTAGACATTTCTCCAGTGAGAACTAGAGAGCCAGGACGTCTCTTGATCTTCAAGCTCCGGCTTGAAGAACTCTGGAAGTTTAGGGTTTAGGGATTTATTTATTTATTTATTTATTTATTTATTTATTTATTTATTTATTTATTTATTTATTTATTTATTTATTGTCAAGGTGATAAACTAGGGCCAGTCAGGGTGGACTGGCAGGACTAGGGCTGCCTGAGTCTCTGAGCACAGGCAGGCGGCAGCCACCCCTCCCAGTGGCAGCTGCTTCAACCTTCTCAAAAGCACTCTCCCCAGAGGTATCATTGTCACCTTTTCTTTTTAGAAGTGAGAAAGTCAAAAGGAGTTTCTTAGGTGCCTCTAAAGAGCAGTAAACCTCCTCTCTTTGGGGAAGGGGAGGGTGAAAGGAGTGAGCAATTCTTTGGGGGAAACATCCTCGGGCATGGGAATCGACATGGAAGTGCTGGGCGAGGGTGAACACTTGTGGTGGGATTTCTGGCCCATCTATTATGAACCACGGACATGTCTGATATATGAACACAAAAAAAAAAAAAAAAAAAAAAAAAAAACAACTTTACCAAATTTTTCTTTCTAACTCTGACTCCTCTTTCCCTGAAACTTTTAGGTCTCTGATAAAGACCACTTCTTTAGACAATTTATGGCCCATTTCTATGAGACGAAGAAATTCTTCACTTACCGAGGACAACTTTCTCTAATGAGCGGTGAGAGCTTCCTCAAAATGTCTTCTTAGCTGTAGCAGCCTTTTCTGATGGGTGGTCTCCATCTGGCGAGGGTCCGTGCCTTTAGCTCCACTTGGGGCACCACTTGTCCTGTCCTGTGGGACTTAGTTATTTGTGGGGTCGAGAGGGACCAAACCTGGAAGAGAAACGGGTGAAAAAGAGGAGTGAGACCAAGCAGAGACTTCTCAAGGTCTAATTTTTCTCAGGGTTTGTGTTTTAAGAAAGGGAATGGAATGAAGGTGTGGCGCACACAGACAAAGATATCTTATCAGTTGTTTGCTAGGAAATTGATCATGTAGGATCTAGTTATCTCCCAGAATACCTGGGCACATTCATTTGTGGAACTCTGGAATGCAGTCATTTGCAGAGCTCCAGAATGCAGCTAATATTATGTAAATATCAAGGGCCTGGGAAAAGTTCATGCTCTCATGTTGGGAGGAATAGGGGGATGAGATCATTGTGTGGCATTTTGTGGACTCTGTCTCCCAACATACAGATATATCAATCAATGACAATTAATGTTTTGCTCCACGCTTCAATATCTCTAGTTCTAACTAAACTGTTGAGAAATTTTCTCAGTAATGTTATTCACTGCAGGATCTTGCTCATACTGGATTTATTCTTATAGCAGCATGTGACTTTTGATTTCTATTGGTACATCTCTGCCATTTTAAGCACAGTAGAGAAAACAGAAAGCAGACTGCATGTGTGTAGAAAAATACAACAGTGATGGGTTCAAGGGCTATGGCAATATGAAAATGAAAAGCTAACACTAATTACACAAGAAATTATAAATATTGTATATTTTTAAAGGGTTAGATTAATCACATGACTGATGTAAAAATGTAACTGTGGGTATTCCAACTTAACAACTTAATAAATTCTCATATAAAAATAGTTAAGTATTATTTTATGCAGTCACTGATAGTGGGATGCTAACCCCAGAGGCTCGACTGCCCCAGAAACAACTCACAGACTGTGTGAAGTCCAAGAAAAAAAAGAAAACAAAACAAAACAAACAAAAAAAAAGTCATGCTCAATCCTTCCTTACACACCAAGAAAATGTTGACTAATTCCGGGTTACCTCCTGTTTTACACGTACTTTTTGCTCATTGTAACTAGTATGACCTTAATGCAGAGTATCAAACTTTAAAAAAAAAAAGGAAAAAAAAAAAAAAAAGCCAAGTACTGACACAATTGTATTTGTATACTTTTATGCAAAAAATGTTTAATTTTTTTCTTTTAACTTTGTTTTTTAAAATAAAGTTAAAAAAAAAGAAAAAGAAAAGGTCCCATCAGTTTAAGGGTACCTTGTAGAGCTGAACTTCTCAGTTACTGTGCAATATTTTCTTTTTCATGCTGTCATTTGTAATATATTTGTGAGAATCTGTGGGATTAAAGTTTTGGTTACAAAAAAAAATATAATTAAGTATTATTTCAATGGCTTACTTTTCCCTTACGAGTTGAGCTATATAGTATTGTCTTTTTCTTTATATAATAAAACGTTGCTTTGATAAATTAGCAAAAAAATAAATTCAAATATATCAACCTTATACATTAAGATATACAAATTGCTCTCCCAATTTTGCAACTATCTAAAGAAAAATAGGAGAAAAGCTCATAAAAATGCAACACTTAAATTATATCTGTTATTGAGACAAGTGTCTTAGTGACATTATTTGAGAATGATCTTGAAAGTCTAACTAAAGGGAAAACTACTCCATAATGTATCCATCCTAATAGAAATCCTCTACAATATGTACTGTTCAAAGTATTTGTCAGTTTAATATTAAAGCAGGAAACAAAAGTATCTGCTTTAATAGAATCTATGAATTAATAGAGTTAAGAACAGAAAACAAAGGCCACATACAGAAGACATATATTTGATAACTTGATGGTGATGCTGATACTTGATTTTGATACTCTGATACAAGTCTCCTTGGTAGATTCTGAAGAAATAGCTCAGTTATTAAACTGCCTGCTGTGTATGCATAAAGACCTGAGTTCAAATCCCGAGATCTAATCTAAAATAGCTGGGAAGAGTATGGCATTTCTCTGTAACCCTTGTGCTGTGGTGAAGAAAGAAGCACATCCAGTAGTCGATTTTCTCTCAATAATTTGACAACTTGATTGAGAAAAATCACATAAAGTCAACGTCTATGCTATAGTCTCACAAATATTCATTTGTATTTTGACAATATGCTCATTCTCACAGGAACAGATTCTTAGACCATTGACACTGTTTTAGTTTTGGTTTTATTGAAGCAAAGAGATCCCATGACCAAAACAACACTTATAAAGTCAAATATTTTATTGGGATATGGTTTACAGGTTCAAAAGCTTATTACACTATCCTCACAATGGAAAATGTGTCAATGTTCATGCACACATCATGCTAGAGAAGCAGCTGAGAGTTCTATTAAAACACAGAAAAATATCTTTTACCGTGGTTAGAGCTTAAGCATAGAGAAGCCCAAACCCCATGGTGACACACTTCCTTTAACAAGAGCACACCACTTAATACTCCCACTCACCAATGACCAAGAATTCAAACACAGGCCTATTCAAACCACCACAGTTCCTTTTGTGGTTGCACAGTTTTATAGCCATAAAATAATTCAAAATGCCAACTTCCAAAGTGTTCACAGAGTTTCCTGTCATCTTTTGTTAAGGTATTTATTTTAAACATCTTTCTTTTTTAATATTTTTATTTTGTTTTCATTAATTTTTATTTAATTTTTTTTTCTTTTACATTCCAGACTCTATCCCCGTCACGGTTCAACCCTCTAAATGTCCCACAATCCATACTTCCTAAACCCAGCCCATCTCCAAGAAGAGGTCCCAATCACTACCACAACCCCACCAAACCTCCTCACTCCCTAGGGCCTTCATTCTTTTGAGGGTTAGGTATAACTACTCACACTTAACCCAGACCCGAGAGTCCTCTGCTGTATATGTATTGGGGGTCCCGTATCAGCTGGTGTATGCTGCCTGATTGGAGGTCCAATGTCTGAGACATCTTGAGAGTCCAGGTTAATTGAGACTGCTGGTCCTCTGACAGGGTAGCCCTCTTTCTTGGCTTCTTCCTGCTTTTCCCTATTTCAAACACAGAAGTCAGCAGCTTCTGTTCATTGTTTGGGTGCAAATATCTGCATCTAACTCTTTCAGCTGCTTGTTGGGACTTTCAGAGGGAAGGCATGATAGGTCTCTTTTGTGAGTTCTCCATAGACTCAGTAACAGCATCAGGCCTTGAGGCCTCCCCATGAGCTGGATCGTTACAACCTGTTACTGGACATTCTTTTCATCAGGCTCCCCTCCATTTCCATTCCTGCAGTTCTAGAATGGCAGTCCTATCCCTCCCTAGATCTTATGTTTTCTGCTGAAGATGGGTTCTACAAGTTCCTTCTCCTCTTCATCCAGGTTCACTCCCTTAAATTCTGAGAGTCTCTCTTCTCCCTGGTTCTCTGGTACATTAGAGAGGATCCACCCACCCTTTAAAGGTTGGCTGTTCCTAGTCCTTCTGCTGGCCCTCTGGGCTTCATTCCTTTTTGCCCACCCAATACATGATCATGTTCTCCTCTTCCCCTTCCTGTCCCCTTTCACACTCAAGACCATTTCTCCCTATAATTAATGTGTTCATCAGTGTCAATCATGGATATAACTATTAGAAGTAACCTCTTCAAGCAAAATTATTTTTATATTTCTAATAACACAACTAAAAGCAGTAGATATCTTCTTAACTTGTAATAATAAATAGATGATATATTTTATCTATTTATACATACTCTATATATGACGATATACATAACTATAACACCATATATAGATATAAAACCTTGGAATATTTTCATTAGTCTGGATGGCACAGAAATAATGCTTTTATCTTGAGAAATCATTATAGTACAGGAACGTAAATGCATTAAGCCAAAAATTGATAGACTATGTTAAATATTGTTTTCTTGATTGGTTTTGGAGCAGAGCAGTATTAGAGCAGCATTATTTTCTTTAGCAAGTCTGCAATTGAAAAAAGAATAAATATTGAGTAAATAATATATTTTGTGTGGCTTAGCATCACTTGAAACAAACAGCTCTCAGATTAAAAATAAATACTCAAATTCTTAGATGCAATAGAGTATTTAATAACTTATTTGAGAACATCCAAATTTCATATCTAATAAAATGTAACTATCAGCTACTTACCATGTAAAAGAAAACTGAAACAAACAAATGTTCTCCTAAAACCTCTAAACTGAAATGGTAGCTATCATTGCTATTTGCAAATATTAAGTTATTATCCACTTCATGTGTGGAATAGGATATCATCCACATGCATCCCCTTATGATCCCCCTCTCCAACCCATTGCCTTGGCATCCCCTACATTGGGAAAACTTGCTCTCTCTGGAACAAAGGTCTCTTCTCACATTGATGCCAGAAACTGCTATCTTCAGCTATATTTGCAACTGGATCAATACATTACTCAAAGTTTGGCGTTTTACTCCATGTGAGTTTTGGAGGGTTTGGTTGTTTGGAAAGAGGCAGAGTAAAGAAATAATATCTCAAATGTAAATACAGAGATACAGAGTATCTAATAAAAAAGAGAGAAAAAGAATTAAATAAGATAAACTAATAAAGACTAGAAATTTCCCCAAGATTTTAGCTTGTCAAAATTCCTAATTAATAGTAGTAGCAGTCAAGACTTATTGTTCCTCAAAACAGATAGTGTGCTTTCAATGTCTCTCTTCTCATCTCATATGATTTCACCTGGTGTTCTGTATGTGAGTTTGTGTTTATTCGATGATTCTTTACAGGTGAACACATTTTGTATTTTGGACAACTCAGATTTTTCCTTTCACCTTAAATGACAACAACTTCCTTAAAGGAGAAAGGTATCCTCAAGTTCCTGAATTAAAAACAAGATAAGAATAGTGGCACATATAAGTTTTCTTAGAACTTTTCTATATTACATCTTTTAAGAAAACATAAAATATAACAGAGATTTCTCTCAATTTTTTTTTTTTTTTGGTCAAGACCAAGAAAATCATTGTAACTGAAGAATTTGCATTGTGGTAAATAGTAGATTAACAGGTATATATCATGAACAGATAAAAAACTATTAACTGTTGTAAGAAAGATATGTGCCAGTGAAATGGCATTTATTTTAAACAAGAATCAAACACAAAGTTGCCAGAACAAGGAATGCAGGTGACTACTCAACCAGAATGACAACATCAGAATTTCATTTGGATGAGTAATTGCCATCACATCAGATGAGTAATGCTTATTAAATTAGCAATATGTTAAAATATTGTTTGCCTAGAGAATATTTAATGCTCCTATTTTACAGTATTTTCAAATCATAACAAATTAATCGAGAATAATAACATGTCTTCCAACAATCAAAGGGTGGAAGTAATTTTTCAAGTAGATTTGACATATATATATATATATATATATATATGTATGTATATATATGAAGAGATATAGCATTTACATTTTAGCAAATGAGAATTAAAATATTTAGTCATGTTAACAGTATTAGAATGGTTTAATAGCATGAAATACATAAAGTTTTTGTCCATTTCTAGATTTCTATCTTACTAATACAAAAATTTAATTCCATATCAAATTGACAGATGGTTATTTTGTCCTTAAAAAAAGTCTTGTTCATAGTTATGCATCATTACAAACCTTATGGTCTCTCTAATTAATAAATTAATAAACAAAATGATAAATTAAAGACTGGTTTCTTTTATTCCTTTATGTTATCTAACTGTATCACACAATTTTAAAGATACTGTGGTCACAGGAGAACACAACGGCTGTAATGAAAATAGGATGGCAATGGAAATGTTCTTCATATACTTTGTCAAAGTGTGATTACTGTGTATATGTTGTGAATAAATCCTTACTATTTTATTAGTAAGATAAGAATAACCTGTTGTGATGTCTAATCTTGGCTGTCAACCTTACTTCACCTGGAATGAATTAAAAAGTCAAGCATCAAGACGATATTCTGAGTGATTGTTCTTGTTCCAGTTATTTGGGTATGATATTCACCATAAATAAAGATCACTTGTCAGAAAATCCTCCCTAAATCAGGGTCATACCTACTATGTGAAAGGGCTTAGAAGAAAGAAGCTTTTGATTTTTTTTTCTGCTTGCTGTCATTCTGGTTAACAAGTTTATTAATCCTCTTCCTGAGACATTCTTTGCTGGTTTTAGAACCTAATGCTTTAGGATTGTAACATGTACCAAAAACTGGCATCTTTCTAGGACCTCCCTAAGATCTTAGTATGGGAATGAGACTACTGAGATATCCAGTGTCATGAACAGAACAATTACTGAATCCTTGAACTTTGCATCAGGAGCTGCCATTTTGGACTGAGCTCATATAGCCTGTTAGCTACCCTAGGAAATCCCATATGTATTGTTTCTTAAGGATTGTATTATTTAATGTGAGAGACTAACCCTCAAATCATCACACATATGTATATTTGAATGTATGTCTATATATATTCATTCTATCAGTACTCTTAATTTAAAGAAAAAAACCTTGAATAATACCTATCATAGTTGTAGATTTAATACATCTTATTTGGTTATATGTACAAAACTTATCTGACTATCATAAAGCAATAAGAACATTCTTTCTAATTATACTTTACATAAGTATACAAAGTTGTCTGAAGCAACACTCTGTATAAATTAAAGCATCTCTATGTATTTCCAAAATAAACATGAGTGTAAATATACATAAACATATAAAACAATACTAATGAGAGGAAAATGATATATCAATACAAGAGAGGATGACATGTGACAGGTGGATAGAAGATATCTTGTACGGGTTGGAGGACATAATGGGAGGTAGTGATATAATCCTACTTCAATCAAAAAAGTATTTTTAAGTAATTTAAACATAATAAAAATATAAAAATAATACATTGTATAGCATTCAAAGTAACTAAACTTAAATCTAACTAATATTGATTTGTACATTTTAAATATATTATGATCATAACTATTAGACAAACACACACACACACACACACACACATACACACACACCACAGACAATTTTCCAAGTACAACATAAAGCTACTCTTATTTTCTTCTCTAAACCTAGGTTTTGTAATGTAGACGACTGTTGTTGAATGTTGAAAGCAATCTGACTGAGAGAAAGAATTGCTATTTCAGTAGATGCTTATAACACCTCACACATGCACCGGAATATGGATTTTCATTGTTGGTGCATGACAGTTTGGTGGGCACTTGTGAATAGAATCTCTGGGAAACAAACAGTTAATGCTGTAAATCTACGGAATAAATAGAGGGAAAAAAATAAAAGGTTACTGCAGAGCAGTTGATCCATTTTGTCAAAATGTCAAATGTCTCTTCCTGCATGCTTGGAGATATTATTAAAGGTGGCTTCAAGTCTTTTCTGTCTACCTTGCTTCTGTTTCATCTCTCCTTTTTTCATGTCTACAGGCTAGTCACATTGCTCAGTCACTGGGCAAATGTTCCTTCCTGTCTTCCGTTGCTCACCCTCTTTCATACTTGCAATAACAGATGCTTTGATTAAGACACTCAACGGGAAATCTTGAACAAAATGCATCTACTGCCCCCCTTGCTTTCTTATTTTCTTTAAAAAGACCAGCCATCTGTGTTAGCATCTTAAAATTATGTCTCTTTGTTCTGCCAGTCCTGTACATGTCTTAATAAATATATATTTAAACTCTAAGATTGGAGTATAATTAGTAGGTCTGTTTGTTGCTATGAAAATAAATTAAATCTTATATCAAAGCTTGAATATCTATTTTTTGGTAAAAATATCATACTGTAACTGTGTAGTATAGACAGATTTATTTATTAAAATGTATATTTACTAGATTTCACAGTATACAATTTTAGTGAAAAAATAACAACATAAAATATAATATAGAAGATTGGAAATCATTATATAGCTCATTCATCAAAACCTGAGAAAAACATTAATGGGTAAATTAGAATATTAAACAAATAATAGCATATTTAGCCACATATATGTACATGAAAAATTAGCAGAACTAGTGATTAAAACAAAACTATTGTATAACAACAGAGTCTAAATAGCTTATTAAAATAGAAAATTAAATAAGCATTAATTTGAAATAAATTTCATGTCAGTACAGAAATATTTGTTCAGTGAAGACCATTAAGATGAAAAATTAAGGCTAAATAAAATATATAATTGTCTTTAAATGAAAATCTTTAATTTACTTCTAAACAATACAATGACTGAGAAAACTTTGCACAGTTTTGTTTGAAGAGAGGAATTTGTTATAGAGCCTAGCCTACTTCATATTGTCTCTTTCTTCTCTTTCCCACGTGAACAGACTGAAGCAAAAGCAGGACAAAGAAAAGGGCGGCAGCACTTTATGGATGCTTGTTGCTGTATCTGAACATGCAGCCCTCCCAACCATAGACTAAGCTTTAAGCTGTTTCACAGCACTAGTAAGGAATACTTCCATTTATGAGTAATAATTATTTTGATCTAATTATGATCCCCTGTTTACATGTGCACTTACATTCCTACAGTAATGGAGCAATGCAGCTAGCAAGTTCATTAAAAAAAATAAAATTATATCTCTCTCATCTTTATCTCTATATTTCTTTTTTTTATTCTTTTTTTAAATGACTTTATTTTGCAAAACAAAGATAAATGTAAAGATTTTAAACATTATTTGCTTAAAATTATACATTCTTGTCAGTACTGTTTTTTCAGACATTAAAATAAATTTTACATAAAACCATGTGAATATATTTTTTTTTAGTCAGTACTTGATTTTTTTCAAGCGCTTGACAGTATGCATTGAAAACGTACTAGTTGCAATAAGCTTAAAGTACCTGCAAAAAAAAACACAACATGGAAATAGTCAAAGTCTTCTTGTTTTGTGAATATATGTATATTTTTTGTTTTCTTTATTTCTTGGACTTCATACAGTCTGTGAGTTGTTTCTGGGGGAGTGCAAGCCTCTGGGGTTAGCATCCCATTATCAGTGACTGCATATTATGTCTGTTCTTTTGTGACTGGGTTATCTCACTCAGGATGATCTTTTGTAGATGCAGCCATTTTCTTAAGAATTTGGTTAAGTCATTGTTTCTGGTGGCTGAGTAGTATTCCATTGTGTATATGTACCACAATTTTTTTTAATTTTTTTTAAACGACTTTATTTTGCAAAACAAAGATAAATGTAAAGATTTTAAACATTTTTTGCTTAAAATTATACATTTTTGTCAGTACTGTTTTTTCAGACATTAAAATAAATTTTACATAAAACCATGTGAATATGTTTTTTAGTCAGTACTTGATTTTTTTCAAGGGCTTGACAGTATGCATTGAAAACGTACTAGTTGCAATAAGCTTAAAGTACCTGCAAAAAAAAACACAACATGGAAATAGTCGAAGTCTTCTTATTTTGTGAATATATGTATATTTTTTGATTTCTTTGTTTCTTGGACTTCATACAGTCTGTGAGTTGTTTCTGGGGGAGTGCAAGCCTCTGGGGTTAGCATCCCATTATCAGTGAGTGCATATTATGTCTGTTCTTTTGTGACTGGGTTATCTCACTCAGGATGATCTTCTCTAGATGCAGCCATTTTCTTAAGAATTTGGTTAAGTCATTGTTTCTGGTGGCTGAGTAGTATTCTATTGTATATATGTACCACAATTTTGTATCCATTCGTCTTCTGAAGGACATCTGGGTTCCTTCCAGCTTCTGGCTATTATAAAAAGAGCCGCTATGAACATTGTGGTGCATATATCTTTGTTGTGTATTAAAGTGTCTCTGGGGTATATGCCCAGAAGTGAAATAGCTGTGTCTTCAGGTAGTACTATATCCAATATTCTGAGGTATCACTAGATAGATTTCCAGAGTTGTTGTATTAGCTTGCAACCCCACCAACAATGGAAAAGTGTTCCTATTTCTCCGCAGCCTCACCAGCATCGGCTGTCATCTGAGTTTTGGATCTTGGCCAATCTGACTGGTGTGAGGTGGAATCTTAGGGTTGTTTTGATTTGCATTTCCCTGATGGCTAAGGATGTCGAGCACTTCCTCAGATGTTTTTCGGCCATTCAGTGTTTCTCAACTGAAAATGATTTGTTTAGCTCTGTACCCCATTTTTTAATAGGGTTATTTGATTCTCTGGTATCTAGCTTTTTGAATTCCTTGTACACCTTGGATATTAGGCCTCTATCTGATGTGGTGTTGGTAAAGATCTTTTCCCATTCTGTTGGTTGCCGTTTTGTTTTCTTGACGATGTCCTTAGCCTTACAGAAACTTTGCAATCTCATTAAGTCCCATTTGTTAATCTTTGACATTAAAGCTTGAGCCATTGGTGTTTTGTTAGGAAATTTTCTCCTGTGCCTATGTGTTCTAAGGCTTTCCCTACTTTCTCATCTAATAGTTCCAGTGTATCTGGTTTAATGTGGAGATCTTTAATCCACTTACACTTGAGCTTTGTACAAGGAGATAAGAACGGGTCGATTTTCATTCTTTTGCATGTTGAGTGCCAGTTGGACCAGCACCATTTTTTGAATAGGCTGTCCTTTTTCCATTGAATGTTTACTGCTCCTTTGTCAAAAATCAGGTGACCATATACATGAGGGCTCATTTCTGGATCTTCTATTCTATTCCATTGATCCACTTGCCTATTTCTGTACCAGTACAATGCAGTTTTCAGCACAATTGCCTTGTAATATAGCTTGAGGTCAGGGATAGTGATTCCCGCAGATGTTTTTTGTTGTTGAGGATGGATTTCGCTATTCTAGGTCTTTTGTTATTCCATATGAAATTGCACATTGATCTTTTCAATTCCATGAAGAACTGGGTTAGGATTTTGATGGGGATTGCATTGAATCTGTAGATTGCTTTTGGTAGGATGGCCATTTTTAGATGTTGATCTTTCCAATCCATGAGCATGGGAGATCTTTCCATTTTCTGAGATCCTCCTCAATTTCTTTCTTTAGAGGTTTGAAGTTCTTGTCATACAGGCCCTTCACTTGCTTAGTTAGAGTCACACCAAGGTATTTCATAGTTTTTGTAACTATTGTGAAGGGTACCTTTTCCCTAATTTCTTTCTCCACATGTTTGTTCCTTGAGTATAGGAAGGCTACTAATTTGTTTGAGTTAATTTTGTATCTGGCCACTTTGCTGAACTTGTTTATCAGCTGTAGGAGTTCTCTGGTGGAATTTTTGGGGTCACTCAAGTGCACTATCATGTCATCGGCAAAGAGTGATGTTTTTATCTCTTTCTTTCCGATTTGTATCCCCTTGATCTCCTTTTGCTGTCTAATTGCTCCAGTCAGGACTTCCAGTACTATGTTGAATAGGTAGGGAGAGAGTGGGCAGCCTTGTCCAGTCCCTGATTTTAGCGGGATTGCTTCATGTTTCTTGCCATTAAGTTTGATGTTGGCTGTTGGTTTGCTGTATATTGCTTTTATTATGTATAAATATGGGCCTTGGATTCCTGTTCCTTCCAGGACTTTTAACATGAAGTGGTGTTGGATTTTGTCGAATGCTTTCTCAGCGTCTAGTGAGATGACCATGTGATTTTGGTCTTTAAGTTTGTTTATATAGTGGATTACATTGATGGATTTCCTTATGTTAAACCATCCCTGCATCCCAGGGATGAAGCCTACTTGGTCATGATGAATGATGGTTTTGATGTGTTCTTGGATTCGGTTTGCAAGGATTTTGTTGAGTATTTTTGCATCAATGTTCATAAGTGAGATTGGTCTGAAATTCTCTTTCCTTGTAGGGTCTTTGTGTGGCTTAGGTACAAGGGTTATTGTAGCCTCAAAAAGTGAGTTGGGTACTATTCCATCTGATTCTATTTTTGGAATAGTTTGGCGAATATTGGTGTTATATCCCCAATAAATGTCTGATAAATTTCTCCACTGAACCCGTCTGGACCTGGGCTTTTTTTGGTTGGGAGGCTTTTGATGACTTCTTCTATTTCTTTAGGTGTTATAGGGTTATTTAGATGGTTTACTTGGTCCTGGTTAAATTTTGAGACCTTGTATCTGTCTCGGAATTCGTCCATTTCCTCCAGATTTTCAATTTTGTGGAGTATAAGTTTTTGTAGTAGGATCTGATGATTTATTGAATTTCCTTAGTTTCAGTTGTTATGTCACCACTTTCCCTTCTGATTTTGTTAATTTGGATACTCTCTCTTTGCCCTTTAGTTAGTCTGGCTAGGGGTTTATCAATCTTGTTGATTTTCTCAAAGAACTAACTCTTTGTTTTGTTGATTTTTTCAATTTTTTTTTTGTTTCTATTTGGTCTATTTCTGCCCTAATTTTGATTATTTCTTGCAGTCTACTCTTTTTGGGTATATCTGCTTTTTTTTGTTCTAGGGCTTTTAGCTGTGCTGTCAGGTTGCTGATGTGAGCTCTCTCCAGTTTCTTCTTGGAAGCACTTAGGGCAATGAGTTTTCCTCTCAATACTGCTTTCATTGCATCCCATAGGTTTGGGTATGTTATGTTATCATTTTCATTGAATTCTAGAAAGTCCTTAATTTTTTTCTTTATTTCTTCTTTGACCCTGCTATCCTTTAACAGAGCGTTGTTTAGTTTCCCTGTGTATGTGGGCATTTTGTTGTCTTTGTTGTTGTTAAAGACCAGCCGTAGACCATGGTGATCTGAGAGGATGCATGGGAGTATTTCAATCTTCTTATATCGATGAAGGCTCGTTCTGTGTCCAATTATGTGGTCAATTTTCGAGAAGGTGCCATGGGGTGGTGAGAAGAAGGTGTATTCTTTTACTTTAGGATAGAATGTTCTGTATATATCTATTAATTCTAGTTGGTTCAAAGTCTCTGCTAGTTTTGCAGTGTCCTTGTTAAGTTTCTGTTTCTCTGATCTGTCCATTGCTGAGAGTGGGGTGTTAAAATCTCCCACTATTATTGTGTGGGGTGAAATGTATTTTTTGAGCTTTAGTAGAGAATGTGGGTGATTTTTTATTTGGAGCATATATGTTAAGGATTGAGAGTTCCTCCTGACAGATTTTTCCGGTAATGAGTAAAAAGTGTCCTTCTTTATCTTTTTTGATAACTTTTGGTTGGAAATTTACTTTATTCGTTATTAGAATAGCCACTCCAGCTTGCTTCTTGGAGCTGTTTGCTTGGAAGTTTTTTTCCCACCCTTTTACTCTGAGATAGTGTCTGTCTCTGTCTCTGAGATGAGTTTCCTGTATGCAGCAAAAGGCTGGATTTTGTTTATGTATCCAGTCTGATGTCTCTTTACTGGGGAGTTGAGACCATTTATGTTAATAGATATCAAGGAATAATTGTTTCTGTTTCCTGCCATTTTTGCTTTTTTGGGTTGAGTTGTGTGTGTCTGTGTTTTTTTCTTCTTTTAGTTTTCTTGTTTAGGAGTTTTCTTGTTTTTACTAGGCTGTATTTTCCCTCCTTGTATTGGGTTTTTCACCTATAATTCGTTGTAGTGCTGGGTTTGTGGTCAGATATTGTTTGAATTTTGATTTGTCTTGAAATATCTTTGTCTCTCCATCGATGGTGATTGATAGTTTTGCTGGGTATAGCAGCTTGGGCTGGCACTTGTGCTCTCTTAAGGAGTGCATGATGTCTGTCCAGGCTCTTCTAGCTTTCATAGTCTCTGTTGAGAAATCGGGTGTGAGTCTGATTGGTCTGCCTCTATATGTTACCTGACCTTTTTCCCTTACTGCTTTTAGTATTCTTTCTTTATGTTGGGCACTTGATGTTTTTACTATTATGTGTCGGGAGGTATTTCTTTTCTGGTCCAACCTATTTGGAGTTCTGAAGGCTTCTTTTATGCTCGTGGTCATCTCATTCTTGAGGGTAGGGAAGTTTTCTTCTATGATTTTGTTGAAGATATTTACTGTGCCTCTTAGTTGATACTCTTCTCCCTCTTCTATTCCTATTATCCTTAGGTTCGGTCTTCTCATTGTGTCTTGTATTTCCTGGACATTTTGGGTTAGAAGCTTTTTGTTTTTTGCATCTTCTCTGGCTGTTTTGTCTATGTTTGCAATGTTGTCTTCTGCCCCCGATATTCTCTCCTCGATCTCTTGTAATCTGCTGGAAATGCTTGCTTCTGTGACTCCTGATTTCTTTTTTTGGTGTTCTGATTCTAGGGTTATCTCTTTTAGGGCTTTCTTTATTGTGTCAATTTCTGTTTTAAATCCCTCTTCCATTCCTTTATTTCTTTGGTTCTGTTTTCGTCTCGTTCTTTGAGTTCTTTGAGTGTTTTTCTTGTTTCTTCTTTAAAAGCTTCTGAATCTTTTTGCTTTTCCTCCCTTTCTTGTTTAAGTATCTCTATCAGCGTCTTGAGGCATGATTTCAGGTCTGTGTCTTCTTTCTCTGGAGTGTTTGGAATTCCAATGTTTGCTACTATTGAAGAGCTGGGTTCTGGGGTTGCTAGATTGTCTTGGTTTCCTTGGGATATACTCTTTCTCTTTCCTCTTGCCATTTTGTTGTCAGTGATATGTTCTTGCCTTTCCCTTGTATCTGGTCTGTGTCCCTGGTACACATTCCGTGTGCACTCCGCAGAGATCTCTCTACTCCCTGGCAGCCCAGGTTCCGGGTGGCAGCTGGGCCAGGCTCCGCTCTGAGTACTGAACTCGCCTCCGGGTGGGAACAGATGTTCCTAAGATCTGTTCCTGGTCACAGATGCTCAGCCTCTCCGAGCCACCTTTCAGGCTGGTGGTTGGGCCAGGCTCTGCTCTGTGTCTTGAAGTCGTCTCTGGGTGGGAAAAGAAGTTCCTAAGATCTGTTCCCGGTCACTGGATCGGGGAGGACAGGGCAGGTCAGGGCAGGGGGTGCCCTTTCCGTGTGCACTCCGCAGAGATCCCTCTGCTCCCCCGCAGCCTAGGTCTCCCACTCACCAGTTGCTCAGCCTGTTTGAGCTGCCTTTCCAGCTGGCTGTTGTGCCAGGCTCTGCTCTGTGTCCTGAAGTTGTCTCAGGGTAGGAACAGAAGTTCCTAAGATCTGTTCCCGGTCACAGTTGCTCAGCCTGCACGAGCCGCCTTTCTGCTGGCTGTTGGGCCAGGCTCTGCTCTGTGTCCTGAAGTCGTCTCTGGGTGGGAACAGAAGTTCCTAAGATCTGTTCCTGGTCACAGTTGCTCAGCCTGTACGAGCCGCCTTTCCGGCTGGCAGTTGGGCCAGGCTCCGCTCCTATCTCTATATTTCTATATCAGATATGTGTGAGTGTGTGTGTGAGTGTGTGTGTAAATTTCAAGCTGTGACAAAAGTGAGATTTTCCCCAACCCTATGAAAAAAATCTATAAAAATTGCCTTTACTATGCTGCTGGCTTTAGGAACACTAATGATTCACATATAGTTACAATCAAACTCAAGTTATTTTTTAATTAATCAACAACTGAATACTAATATCTCTTACAAAATTTGTTTTCTAAGTCCTAGTGTTTATGCTTATGTGTAATCAGCCTATGAGTCAATAAATGTAACCTCTTTTTTATAACCCAAATATTTTGTTGGGTTTTTGTTGTTGTTGTTGTTGTTTCTATTTAATGAAGAAAAGGGTTTATTTGGTTTACGTGTCAGGTTTTTTGTAAACTGTTTATTATCCAATATACAAATTAAATATTCTTTCTATACACTTGCAAAAAACGCACTTGAAAAAAGTTCAAGAAAATTCTCCCATGCACAGGTACCTCAAGTAAATAAGTAAAATCATCAAGGTGGGCGATCCCTCAAGAATTCTGTGAAATATTTATAAGAAATCTTTAAGTATCTCATGCAAGATATTGTGAAAGAAACTAAAAGATGAAAAGATCTCCAAAACTCATAGGTTTTTAGAATTAATATTGTGAATATGATCATACTATTTACAAACTTTTTAGAGAGAAGCCACTTCTTTTTTAAATTTATATAGTTCTTAAATGAATACTAATTTTTTACTTTTATATCTACAGATAAGTATAATTTTCATTCCTCATCAAAGATGCTTCCCTTATAGAAGATGGAGATATTTATAGAAATGTATAACTCATCAACATTTGAATAAAAAGTGATAGAAAGGAACCCACCTGCATTTTGGACACTTACAGCTCAAGAAGTACCCTAAAGGCCCAGGGAAAATGACAGAAGAAATAAGACTTTAAATTCCATATGACTAGATACTTGCTGCAAGATAATAAATATATTTTAACTATGACAGAGAAGCAGAAAACAAGACATTGCAACTTTTTGATCTCTAAAATAAGACCTGCATAATAAAAACATCAAGTGCCAACATGGATGGAAGAAATGTCATAGGTCTCCTTACTACATGAAGAACCACAGGAATCAATGGTTGTTAAGAGAATGAGAATCACATATGCAAACAGTATTAATTAAACTCAGTCAAATCTATGTGTTTGTATATGTGTACATGTGTGTGTATGTATGTGTGTGTGTGTGTGTGTGTGTGTGTGTGTGTGATAACAAACATGCCATGAATATAAGAGAAAGTACTAGGGGAAAAACAAACAAACCAACATCAGCAGTCCAAGGTGGAAAAAAAAAAAAGAACTGAAATGATGTAAATACAGGACTTGTGTGGAAATTATAAAAAAAATAAAACCTTTAACTATAGAAATGGAAGAACTTGTAATGATTCCAATAATTTGGAACTCACTGGCAACCAACTACAAAACAGGAGACTCCTTCCTGTCTGTAGATAATAGCCTGTGTTTTTTGTATTTTTAGCCCCATTATATGGTAATTTTATTTAAATATTTTATACCATGTATTCTTATATTTTAAGGAAACTTCTGTAATAGTGGGCTTCCATTTGACTTTTTATATACTAAATTTAAACATCAAATGTTTATAACTTTTAAAAGCTAAATATCACTCCAATTTATAAATGTATGGCATTTTCATATGCTCACTATGTGATGGACCTCTAGGTTGATTCTACTCCTTGGTTATTATGACTAGAGCATCAACAGACATGGATAAACAGGCACCTTTCAAAAGTTGTTGGGTATGTATCCAAGAATGATATATTTTTTAAGATTATTCAAATTTTTTAGTTTATTATGTAATGCAAAAGACCTTATCTCTAAAGACACTGATTGGGTCATAGTGCAGCAAACTGCTATTCATGGTAGCAGAGGATAAAAGAAATATCAGTCTTAACTGTCTTTGAATCCAGAGAGAAAGAATAATGAGCAGCCCACTGAAGGCATGTCAAGTATTTTAATAATCAGTTTAATGTCATAGAAAAAAATCAATAATTTTCTGATTAAATTTAAACCCAACCCTTCAAGATGAGCCACATACATGCAACCAGAATCTATATCTTTGAGTTTCACATATACTTAAGGAGAACTTATTAGTGTTATTCTATTAAATTGCCACAGTATTCAAATTTTTGCTAATGACTTTTGATTAAATACATTACTAGTATCTTTCTGTAGACTAATTTTAATCCAGCAACATGGCTGCTCTAGCTTGAATGCAGACAAGCCCTTACTACCCATCTTTAATTCTGAACAATGAAGGTAAAGTTAGTTTGTCAAATGAAGTAACCATGTTTGAAAGTGATGTCTAATGGAGGGCAGACAAGGTGGCTAATGAGAGAAAGGCTTGACAGAGTGAATCAGAGATGAGTTATACACAACAAGAACAGCACAGGAAAGAGACTCTTCCTAAGACAAGAGATAAGAAAGAAGGTGAACCAAAAGAGCAGTACATAGAGTAAGGAGGGAAGCAAGGAGAGAGAATGGGGGATGGAAGAGACAGAAGGAAGGGAATGAGGTGGAGGGGCAGAAGAGGGAGAGACAGACAGAGAGAGACTGGGAGGTGGGCTCAAGGCAACAGAAATATCTAGAAAGAGAGTCATGTTATCCAGCAGTAAGTCCCAAAGGCTAAATTATTCTAGGACTAGGCTAGCAGATCATAGTTGCAGGCCTTCAAGGTTTGCAGGTGATTAGATTGTACAGAGGCCAAAAGCTTTCAGGCCAAAGCTTATGGGTAATTAGTATAAAGAAGGAAGTATTGTGGGTCTAACCACATATACACATAGCTCACATACAGTTCTCATCCTACCAACTCATTTGAGGAAGTAAAACCAACATTTATATTTGCATATTTTATCACTGTTTACTTTGTGAAGTAGACAAAAATTAGCATGGGGTACTGTACTGGCTGATTTTGTTTCAACTTGACACAAGCTAGAGTTATCACAGAGAAAAGAGCCTCAGTTAAGGAAATGCCTCTGAGATCCAGCTGTAAGGCATTTTCTCAACTAATGGTCAAGGGGGAAGGGCCCAGGCCATTGTGGGTGGTGCCATTCCTAGGCTGGTAGACCTGGGTTCTACAAGAAAGCAGGCTAAGCAAGCCAGGGGAAGCAAGCCAGTAAGTAGCATACCTCCATGGCCTCTGCATCAGCTCCTGCTTCCTGACCTTCTTGAGTTCCAGTCTTGACTTCCTTTCATGATGAACAGCGATATTGAAGTTTAAGCTGAATAAACTCCTTCCTCCTCAACTTGCTTCTTGGTCATGATGTTTTATGTAGAAATAGAAATCCTGATTAAGACAAGCACTCACAATTGATTAATAATGAAAAAAAATAAGAGACTGCATGGAATAGCAGACATTTGCTAAATTCAAGATTGCTTGATTTTTACACACAATAAACAAATACAAGTAGAAGCCCTATTAGTATAACTGCCCAAAAGATATCTTGAAGAATCTGTTGAGAAGTTGCAAGTTATCCAGAAAGCTCCTGAGATCTAGCTTTCATTATTCCTCACCTGTGATGTACTAGGCTTCTCAGTAATGGAGCTATTCCATACTGATCCTTGCTCTGTATGTAGCTTCAATACAACCTCATTCATTCATGAGGCTGGGCTTTGGCAGATCTTTCCACTTTGTCATAGATTCCCTTTGTGACATGAGAAGTCTTGCATTGCTTTTCCAGAACCAAGGGTCTCACACAACAGTGTGATTTCATATAAAGGTTAGAGTGTATTTCTCTATCAAGAATTTCATTGGCATTTTGAAATAAAATGCTTTGGGATTCACTGAAAAAAGTACAAAGACATTTTTACACAACAGACCTAAACGTAGATACATTTCCACTTTAAATGTTCTCTGCACTTTCTCAGTTTCTGTAAGAATGATGAGATAAGGAATATGCTCTATAACTATTTCCCTAGGTTTTCAAGAATAGATCAAATTCAGGTCCTTAGGTGTTTTCCTTCCAATGATCGGGACCACATCTTTGAACATCTTTATGTTTCTCCTGCCAATGACATAAGCAGTCTGCATAACATGTTTATAATACCATGACAATTTGGCACATATAATTATCCTCACCAGTTATTTTAAAGCACAAAGATTTTTCTCTTTTTGTTCATTTCTTTCTCTCTTGAATTAAAGACTCAAAAATTTTAAAAGTAGTAAAAACATAAAAATACAAACCAGATTATTTCAGACACTGAAATTGACAGTGAATTGTGCTTATTTTGAACTCCTTTTTTATTGTTGGTATAGAGATTTCAAAAGCTAAAAATAAATACAAACTAAAATTACTTTTCAAACAAAAATTATCTGCACAGCAAATGGAATACTCAAACATTAATAAACTATTGAAAGAATAAGAGAAATATTTGAAAATTTTATTTAACCATAGGCCAACATTGAGTATATGCAATGAACTTCTCACACATTCACAGCAATATTTTTGAACATAGTCCAGATATAAAATGGGCAAGAGATTAAATAAATATGCACTATAATATACACACTGTTGATGACCTTTTTATGGAAAGATAAATTAAAATTATAATGAAGCAAATATTAATCAAACCTACAATTAGGCATATTATTTTAGTGAGAGTTTTAATCTTCTCCAAGTAAAAGTTAATAAATAGTTTCTAAACTTTGGTGGATAGAAGCATTTGTGCCCACCATTATTTATGGTAGCATGTAAGACTATGGTCCTCACAGAAAAGAGATTGGAACTTCAGAGTACAAAACAGAGCTACCATATTTTGGAATGATGTTATTAAAACCCAACTGTTGTTAAATTATAGAGCAGTGTTACCAAGGACACTCAAACAATTTTCACGTGCTTTGACTGATAAATAAATTTAAAAGTAAACAAACAAGTAAAATTATATTTATATGATTACTAAAATATTGATATAAAATTAATAATAACATATAGGTGTGAGTAACTCAGACACAGAGATGAGCAAACATTGGTTAATGCGCAGTAAGCCACTACATCAGTAAGGGAGGTTTTGGTGTTTCATTAGTTAATGTGAAAATACTTAGTGTTTTAAAAGGATAAGACAACATGGTGGCTATTATTACCACCAATAAAAGGTTATAGAAATTTCATTAGGTAGCATATACATACCTTGGTTCTAATAATGATAGGAGGTTATATGTATATACATGTGTGTATCTAGAAATAAATGCTAACCATAGTTTATTGCTACAGAACTACTAATCTTCTTTGCAGCTAGGCAGGATATCAAAAGATAAAGACTTCAGGAAGAAACATAAGCTGCTTTCTATAGTTATTTCTGCCTCTAAAGCTGTGCAGCCATTTCTTTCTATTGGCAGATGGCTCAAGTTTCTACAGGTCAGAATGATGCCCCATTGCCTGTTATGTGCTTCAATAAACAGAGTCCTGTATATCAAATGTAAGAATGCCTGATATCTGTGTTTGTTTTCTGTATCTTCATACTACCTCAGAAATCTAGCAAATAGGTAAATCAATAGATAGATGATAGATAAATGATGAAAATAGGTAGTATGTATGTGATAGATAGTACTTTAATAGACAATAAATAGAATATGCAGATTCCCCTTCCAGGATTTATCTCCAAAAATCCCCCAACCAGTCACCCTTCCTCTGCTTCCATGAGGGTGCATCCACATCCACCTGCCCACCCTCACCCTAGGATTGTGGCTCTAGCATTCTTCTACTCTGACGCATAAAGCCTTCACAGGACCAAGGACCACCCCTCTCTTTGATGCCAGACAAAGCCATCCTCATATGCAGCTAGAACCATGGTTCCCTCCATGATTATTCTTTAATTGGTGGTTTAGTCTCTGAGTGCACTGGGAGGTCAGGTTGCCTGACATTCTTTTTCTTCCTATGAGGTTGCAAATCCCTTCAGCTCCTTCAGCTCTTTCTCTAAGTTCTCAATTTGGGTCCCTCTGCTCTGTCCAATAATTAGCTGCAAGCATCCAAATCTGTATCTGTAAGGCTCTGGAAGAGCCTCTCAGGAGACATAACAGGTCCCTGTCAGCAAGCACTTCTTAGCATCACAAATAGGGTCTTTGTTTTGTGGCAGCATATGGGATGGGTCACCAGGTAGGGTAGTCTATGTGGGGCATTTCAATCAGTCTTTTAAAGAAAAATTATATGCAGGCATTTTTTCACATATATCACAAAATAATAACAATATAAGTAATTTTTTATTAAACAAAATATGCAACATTTTAAATTGTAAAATTATTTGTGGTATTGTCAATGAAATAATAGGGTATAAAATTAGGGTGTAAAATTAACTGAAATAAAAAATATATTCTGAGAGTAAAATCCTAATCTAGATATTTTAGTTTGGGTTTCATTGCTATGGAGAGACACCATGATACTATCATGGTGTCTATCTAAAGAAAAAACATTTAAGTGGAACTGGCTTACAGTTTCAGAGGCTTAGTCCATTATTATCATTGAGAAGCATGGAAGTACATAGGCCAACATGGAGATAGAGACAGAAATGAGAGCTCTGTATACTAATCCACAGGTAACAAGCAGAGAATGTGTACCAGAGAAGGGCATAGCTTGAACATATCTAAGATGTCAAAGCCTGCTCTCACCGTGACACATTTACTCCCCTCTGCTGTGGTTAGAGGCCATGGAAGATCTACTCTCTTTTCCCATCAGGGAGTGCAGTTCTTTGGCAGCTCTGTTCAGGCCAGAGCCCATAGATCTCAGCAGACAGTGTTTGTTTGGTTCCCAGACAAGCATACATGTATTCATATACTTCTACAGTCATATGTTCATGTAGCAAAAGTTAATGAAAACTAAGGCATAATGATTCAAAAGAATAAGAAATGAAATGTGGAAGCTGTTGGTAGGAATAAAGGGTAAGTGATTTTCTACTGAGTTCATGTTTTTCCTTATCAGAAAAGTGACCTCAGAGAACATTATATAGTGTAGGGCAAAAAATAGTGTAAGATGGGAAAGGAGAAAAGAAAGACTGGTGAAAAAGCATGAAGGTTTGGATTTGTCCCGGCAGTATTGAAGAGTAAAAAGTTGTCAAAGGACACTGATTCCTTGCCCTAGGGCCCTCGCCTCTGCAGGTAATTACTCCCAGAAGTTTCTTGAGATTTGAGTTCCCAAAATAACCACAGAAGGTCGGGATGACCTCTGTGGAATGTTTCAACGCCTTAGGTGTGCCCAGGTGTACGGCTAAAAAATGTATGATTCTTCCCCTTTGAATTTCCTCATTGTCCCCTTTTGAATTTTCTCATTCTCCCCCTGTCCTCCCCTCTTTTGTGGTTTTTGCCTTTATAAGCCCTTTACAAGTTCAGGCCGTTGTCGAACTCCTCTACCCCTGCGTGGTGTATGAGTCTCGACCCCAGCATGCTGGCCTGAGATCTCACTCTGTTTCACTTTCAATAAACTTCCTCATGCGATTGCACCAAGTCTGGTCTCGGTGCCTAGCTGGGTGCGCACCTCTCCTGAGATTTGAGTGAAGGTCTCCCTTCGGAGGTCTTTCAGTATTATATGCCAGAATTATAAGAAAGGCACCATTTGATTGCACAAGCAAGCATACTGTTCTTGATGAAACCTGAATTGACTGCCAGTTGGAACCTCCCATCTCAGTATTAGGGATGTTCAAGTAACAAGTTCATATGTTTGTAGCCAGCCTAGATTAAAGATATGTTCTCTAGACCAACCTGATTTTCACTGTTACAATGAATGAATGAATGAATGAATGAATGAATGAATGAATTTGAAATAGATTTGTAGTGACTTTGAATCCAAAACATCATATAATTTTATTATTTTTAAATTTTTTCAACTTGATTTAAAAAAAGAGATATATGTACAGAGTTTTAAAAGCATTTTGTATAAAATTATATGAATATATTTTTGTCAGTACATGATTTTTTTAAAGGATTGATCATATGCATTGAAATCATACTAGTTACAATGAGCATAATATACATGTAAATAAGATGTAACCTGGAAATAGTCAAAGATTGCTTGGTGTGTAAAGATTAAACATAATGATTTTTAAATCCCAATAATTGCCACAAGGCTATATTCTTAGCTCTTGAATTATTGATGATTTAAGGTCTAGGCGTACCTTACTCTGAGACAGTACTATACACTTATTTTTTTTTTTCCATGAAGGACTGAGGCTTCCACAATTTGACTTTCTTTCTTTCTTTCTTTCTTTCTTTCTTTCTTTCTTTCTTTCTTTCTTTCTTTCCTTCTTTTTTTCTTTCTTTCTTTCTTTCTTTCTTCCTTCCTTCCTTCCTTCCTTCCTTCCTTCCTTCCTTCCTTCTTTCCTTCTTTCCTTCCTTCTTTCCTTTCTTCCTTCATTTCTTTCTTTCTTACTTTTTTGTTCTTTCTTTTTTTGAGCTTTTTATGTACTATGAGTAGTTTCTTGGGTATTCAGAGATTTCTGGAGCTAGAATCCAATGTTCACTGACTGCATTTGTTCTTTTGTGACTGGGTTCACACATTCAGGATGATATTCTCTAGATCCATCCATTTGACTAGGAATTTCATGAAGTCATTGTTTCTAATAGCTGAGTAGTACTCCACAGTGTAAATATACCAAATTTCTGTATCCCATCATCTACTGAAAGACATCTGGTTCTTTTCCAGCTTCTGGATATTATAAATAAGACTGCTATGAACATGGTAGAGCATGTGAAATTATTATATGTTGAAGCATCTTTGGGGTATATGCACAGAAGTAGGATAGCTGTGTCTTCAGGTAGTGCTATATCCAGTTTTCTGAGGAACCATCAATCTGATTTCCAGAGTAGTTGTACCAGCTTACAACACCACCAACAGTGTAGGGGTGTTCTTTCTCCACATCTTCACCAGCATCTGCTGTCATCTGAGTTTTGGATCTTAGCCATTCTGACTGGTATGAGGTGGAATCTCAGGGTTCTTTTGATTTGCATTTCGCTGATGACTAAGGATGTTGAGCATTTCCTTAGGTATTTCTCAGCCATTCGATATTCCTCACCTGAGAATTCTTATTTTAGCTCTTTACCCCATTTTCTAAATAGGGCTGTTTGATTCTCTAGAGTTTTAACTTCTTGAGTTTTTCGTATGTGTTGGATATTACACCACTATCAGATGTGGATTGGTAAAGATCCTTTCCATATCTGTTGGGAGCCATTTTGCTTTCTTAACAGTGTCCTTAGCCTTACAGAAACTTTGCAATTTCATTAAGTCCCATTTATGGATTTTTGATCTTAGAGCACAAGACCTTGGTGTTTGGTCCAGGAAAATTTGCCTGTGAATATGTGTTCTAAACTTTTACCCACTTACTCTTCCAATAGTTTCAGTGTACATGGATTTATGTAGAGATCTTTGATCCTGGTGCAAGTGAACTTTGTACAAAGAGATAAGAAAGGAACTATTTTCATTCTTCTAAATGCTGATTGCCAGTTGAGCCAACACAATTTGTTGAAAAGGCTATCCTTTTTACATTTAATGTTTAGAGCACCTTTACCGAAAGATCAAGTGACCATATGTGTGAAGGTTCATTTCTGGATCTTCTATCCTGTTTCATTGATCTACCTGCTTATTTCTGTACCAGTACCATGCAATTTTTAATACAATTGCTTTGAAATATAACTTGAGATCAGGGATGATGATTCCCTCAAAGGTTTTTTTGTTTTTGAGAATAGATTTCACTATTCTAGGTTTTTTTGGTTTTCCAGATGAATTTGCAAATTGTTCTTTACAATTCTATGAAGAATTGAGTTGGAATTTTGATGGGAATTGTATTGAATCTCTAGATTGCTTTTGGTAAGACCTCCATTTTTACAATGTTGATCCTTCAAATCCATGACCATGGGAGATATTTCTATCTTCTGAGATTTTATTCAATTTCCTTCTTCAGAGATTTGAAGTTCTTGTCATACAGATCATTCACATGCTTTGTGTATTTAATATTGTTTGTGTCTATTGAGAAGGGTATCTTTTCCCTAATTTCTTTCTCAGCATGTTTATCCTTTGAGTAGAGCAAGGCTACTGATTTCTTTGAGTTAATTTCATATCTAGCCATTATGCTGAAGTTGATTATCAGCTGTAAAAGTTCTCTGGTGGAATTTTGGGGGTCACTTATGTATGCTATCATGTCATCTGCAAAAAGTGAAATTTTACTTCTTCCTTTCTGATTGGTATTTCTTTGATATTATTTTGCTGTCTAATCACTCTGGCCAAGATTTCAAGTACTATGTTGAATAGGTAGGGGAAGATAGGGTAGCCTTTTCTATTTCCTGATTTTAGTAGGACTTTTTCAAGTTTCTCATCGCTCAGTTTGATGTTGGCTATTTGTTTGTTTTATATTGATTTTATTATGTTTAGTTACAAGCCTTGGATTACTGCTTTTTCCAAGACTTTTAACCTAACCAATTTTGAATTATTTCAAATGCTTTCTCAGCGTCTAGTGAGATGATCATGTGTTTTTTCTTTCTTTCTGTCTTTCTTTCTTTCTTTTTTTTGTGTTTGTTGATATGGTGGGCTATGTTTACAGATTTCCATATATTAACACATCCCTACATCCCAGGGATAAAGCCTACTTGATCATGGCAAATGATCATTTGGTGTGTTCTTAGATTCGGTTTGCAAGAATTTTATTAAGAAATTTTCATCAATGTTCATGAGGGAAATTTGTCTGAAGATATCTTTCCTGTACTTTGTGGAATAGTTTGGAGAGTATTGGTATTTGGTCTTCAATGAGTGTCTGAAAGAATTCTGCACTGAACCCATGTGGTCCTGGTTTTTATTGGGGGGGGTCTTTTAATGAATGCTTCTGTTTCTTTAGGTGTCATGAGATTGTTAAGATGGTTTATCTGATCTGGATTTAACGTTGGTATCTGAAATATGTCTAGAAATTTATCCATTTCCTCCAGATTTTCTAATTTTGTTTAGTCTTTTGTAGTAGGATCTGATGATTTCTTAAATTTTCTAATTTTCTGTTGTTAAGTCTTCCCTTTCATTTCTGATTTTGTTAATTTTTAAACTCTTTCTGTGCCTTCTAGTTAGTCTAGATAAGGGTTTTACAATCCTGTGAATTTTCTCAAAGAACCAGCTCCTGGTTTTGCTGATTTTTTTGTCTGATGCTTTTTGTTTCTATTTGATTGATTTCTGCTCTGAGTTTAATTATTTCCTGCCATCTACTCCCCTTGGCTGTACCTGCTTCTTTTGGTAATAGAGCTTTCAGCTGTGCTGTCATGTTGCTAGTGTATGCTCTCTCCATTTTGTTTTTGGAGGCACTCAGAGCTGAGTTTTCCTCTTAGTACTGTTTCCTTGAATTCCGCAGCTTTGGGGATATTTTGCTTTCATTTTCATTAAATTCTAGAAAATCCTTATTTTTTTTCTTAATTTTTTGACCATGTTATTGTTATGTAGAGCATTGTTCAGCTTTTATGTGTATGTGGAATTTTTGTTGTCTTTATTGTTATTAAAACCAGCCTTAGTCCATTGTGATCTGATTGGATGCATGAGAGTATTTTAATCTTCTTGTAACTTTTGAGGCTTGTATTGTGGCTGACTATAAGGTCAATTTTGGAAAAGGGTGCACTGAGGTGCTGAGAAGAAGGTATATTCTTTTGTTTTAGGATGAAACATTTTGTAGATGTCTATTAATTCCAATTAGTTCATAACCACTGCTAGATTCACTGTGTCTATGTTCAGTTTCTGCTTCCATGATCTGTCCATTGATGAGAGTGGGGTGTTGAAGTCTCCCACTCTTATTGTGTGGGCTGCAATACATGTTTTGAGCTTTAGCTGAGATTCTTTTATGAATATGGATGCTCTTGTACTTGGAGTATATATATTTAAGATTAAGACTTCATCCTGATAGATTTTTTTCTATAATGAGTAAAAAGTGTCCTTCATTATCTTTTTTGATAACTTTTTGTTGAAAATCTATTTTATTCAATATTAGAGTGGCAACTCCAGCTTGTTTCTTAGGACTATTTCCTTTGAAGTTTTTTTTTTTTTTTTTTTTTTTTTTTTTTTTATATATAGCCTTTTACTCTGAGGTAGTGTCTGTTTTTGTCTCTGAGATGAGTTTCCTGTATGCAACAAATGCTGGATTCTGTTTATATTTCCAGTATGATAGCCTATGTCTCTTTATTGGAGAATTAAGTCCATTTATATTAATAGATATTAATGAATAGTAATTATTTTCCTGTTATTTTTGTTATTAGACTTAGAATTATGTCTGTTGGTCTTTCTTCTTTGGTTTTCTTTCTTAATTATTTCTTGCTTATTCTAGGGTGTAGTTTCCCTCCTTGTGTTGGGTTTTTCATCTATTATTCTTTGTAGGGCTGGATTTATGATCAGATATTGTGTAAATTTAGTTTTGTCCTGGAATATTTTGGTCTCTCCATCTATGGTTATTGAGAGTTTTGCTGGGTATTGTAGCCTGGGCTGACATTTGTGTTCTCTTAAGGTCTGTATGATGTCTGTCTAGAATCTTCTAGCTTTCATAGTCTCTGTTGAGAAATCGTGTGTAATTCTGATTGATCTGCCTTTATGTTACGTGTCCTTTTTTTCTTACTGCTCTTAGTATTCTCTCTGTGTTTTAAACACCTGGTGTTTTGACTATTATGTGTCAGGAAGTATTTATTTTCTGGTTTAATCTATTTGGAGTTTTGTAGGCTACTTTTATGCTTATGGTAACCTCTTTCTTAAGGGTAGTGAAGGTTTCTTCTATAATTGTGGTGAAGATATTTACTGTGCCTTTTATTTGATATTCTTTACCCTCTTCTACACCTATGATCCTTATGTTTGGTTTTCTCATTGTGTCCTAGATCTCCTGTACATTTTGGGTTAGGAGCTTTTTGGTTTTTCATCTTCTTTTACTGTTTTGTCTATGTTTTCTATGTTGCATTTGGCCCCTAAAATCCTCTCTTCCATCTCTTGTAGTCAATTGGTGATGCTTGCATATGTGATTCCTGATTTCTTTTTTAGGTTTTCCATTTCCATGGTTGTCTCTTTTTTGTGTTTTCTTTATTGTTTCTGTTTCTGTTTTCTATTCCATCATTTGTTTGGTAGTGTTTTTTTCTAGGTCTTTGAGTGATTTCTCCTGGTTCTCCTGTAGTTGTTTAAGGGAGTTATTCACACACTTCTCGAAGTCCTTCTTTATCATCGTGAATTATAATTTCTAGTCTGTCTCTTATTTTTCTGGTGTGTTTGGCAATCCACTTCTTGCTGTGGTGTGAGAGCTGGGTTATTAGGTTGCCATGTTCTTGGTTTATATTGCTTAAGTTTTTTGCTTTCCTCTTGCCATCCTGTTATCTGTGATTATAGGTGGTCTTGTTGTCAGAGACTAGCACCTGTCTCTCCTTTGAATCTGAGGGCCAGTATGCTCAAGAAGAAAATAGCTTCTGAGCAATCAGCTTTTTGTGGGCAAGCAATGAGTTCTGATGGCAGTGACTCAGTTCTGTTTTTTGGGGGCTCAGGTTCGGGAGGTCTTTTGAGGCATTTTTGGGAGCTCAGCCCTCTACCCACAGGTCTTGAGTCCTCCTTGTGGAGACTTGGCTCTTTATCTAGGCCAAAAAGAACTCTTTTCTAGAAAGGACAATACTCTCTGTTCTCTGAGTACTCCAGGTGTGTCCTCTCTGGGCCTATGTGTCAGGCTCATCTCTGGTCTAGGTGTAAGAGCTCCTGTGGAGCTGATCTTTGTGCACTGCCTTTCTGGGGCAGATCTTGAGAATGGATGACATAGGCCAGGCCCTCACTGAGGGCTTGAAAGGACCCTTTTTTTGATAGCACAGCACTGTCTGCATTCAGAGTACTTCAGGCACAACCTTACCTTGCCTGTACCTCTGGCTCTGTGCTGGTCCAAAAAAGAGCCTGTGCATCTGTTCTGCAAGCACTGCCTTTCTGCACATCCCAACTCCAGCTGACAGAGGCCTGGCCCTCACTGTGGGCAGGAGAGACTCTTTTAACCACAGGCATAGCGAAGTGCTATCAGTGCTCTGGAATCTCATGGCAGTGCCTCATCAGGCCAGTTCCCAGTCTCTCTGCTGGTCCAGTTCCCAGTCTCTCTGGTGGTCCAGTTTCCCAATCTCTCTGCTGGTCCAGTTTCCCAGTCTCTCTGCTGGTCCAGCTCCCAGTCTCTCTGGTGGTCCAGTTCCCAGTCTCTCTGCTGGTCCAGTTTCCCAGTCTCTCTGCTGGTCCAGGTGGAAAAAAGCCTCTGCCTCTGGATTTTTAAATTTTTAAAGAATGAGTTAAATTAACATTTTCTTCTTTCCAAATATTTTTCAGAATCCACATATTCTTGCATAATTTGTTCTGTATTACATTTTTGATAAAAAGGCTAATATAACCTATTTTATCCCCATAGAAATGATGATGTGTAAATAAATACAGCATAAATTTTCTCTTGTCAAATTTATTTTACAAACTTTCTAAATATATATTATGTACACACACACACACACACACACACACACACACACACACACACACACACATATATATATATATATATAGCTATTTTATTCAGGTCAATGATAACATGGAAAATGTGTCTATCAAACTTTAATTTTCCTAATAAAATAAACCCTAGTTGTTCTGTTCTCACTTCCTGTCTGGTCAAGTTTATTCTAATTATATAATCTCTGTTTTTCAGAAATGCTTTGGTATATGAAAGCATCTATGTGTACACCTGTGAATGCATATGTATGTATACTTATGTGTTTGTATGTGAGTACGTGAGTGTGTGTGTATGTGTTGGTGTGTTTTAAACAGCTTATGAATACTGACAGTCATCCTTAATGTAGGTTTGTTTAGAGGTGCCTGTTATGCTTAGATAACAAGTTAGCTTTTTTCCTTTTATGAGTTTTGTTCTTATCAAGCTGAGTAAGATAGAGTTTATTGCAACAAGCTCTTTCACTCAATATAAGAATGGATAAAGTTCTTATAATATTTTCTCCTAAAAGCCATATTAAAATAGATTCCATTTTTACATTTTTGCTTATACAGAGTAATATTGTTATTGCTTTGCTGAGGTAAATCTAAATAAAATAAAAATTACAAGAAATCACAAGAAAAAATTTATGTATTTTATGGCTTAAGGATTGTGGTGGTTTGAATATGCTTGGTCCAGGGAATGACACTATAGGAGGTATGTCCTTGTTGGAGTGGACATGGCCTTTTCTTGGGACGTGTGTCACTGTGGGAGTGAGTTCGAGGTCTCCTATGCTTAAGCTTGGAGACCCTCCTGCTAGCTGCCAAAGAGTCACTGTTATTCTCTTTGCATTTAAAACAAGATGCACATCTTTCAGCTCTTCCAGCACCATGGATGCTTAGATGCTGCCATGCTTCCTGTCTTGATGATAATAGACTGAATCTCTGAACCT
This sequence comes from Micromys minutus, assembly GCF_963924665.1. NCBI lineage: Eukaryota > Metazoa > Chordata > Mammalia > Rodentia > Muridae > Micromys > Micromys minutus. The sequence goes on from NC_137974.1 coordinate 8,894,176, forward strand.
CTAAACCAGCCATAATTCAGTGTTTTCCTTTGTAAGGGTTGCTTTGATTGTGGTGTCTTTTCACAGCAGTGAAACTTTAACTATAAACAAGTTCATACCAGGGACTGTCGTATTGCTATAATAAGCCTGGCCATGCATTTGTTTTGAGAAATGTGAGTTTGGAAAGCAATGGAATGCTTTAATTGGGGCTGAGTGGGCCATCCTAGTGAGAGTATGAAAGATAATTTTGCTGAATACAACTCGAACAGCGCAGAACTAGCTAAAGAGGTTTTACTAGAGAAGAATTTCAGCATGTGGTTTAGAGAGTGTTTGTGTGATTTTTTTTTTATGTTTTTATTTTTGTTTGGAGAATGTGGCAGCTTTTTGCCATTGTACAAAACATCTACTAGAGTTAAGGTGAAGAGCTATAGAAAAATTGTTTTGACAAAGGAATATCAAAAGAGGCTGGCATAAAATTTGTTGGATGGTTACTGAAGTTCATTTATGTGTGTGTGTGTGTGTGTGTGTGTGTGTGTGTGTGTGTGTGTGTGTGCGCGTGTGTGTGATATTTTCTAACATTTCAAATGTTATGCCCTTTCCTGGTTTCCCTTCTGGAGTCCCTCTATCTTTTTCTTCCTCCCCTTGCCTCTATGACAGTGTTCCTCCACCCATACCCTCCCTCTCATCTCGCCACCCTGACCTTCCCCTACACTGGCATATTGAACCTCCACTGGGCCAAGAAAGTCTCCTCTCATTGATGCCTGAAAAGGCCATCCTGTATACATATGTTGCTGGAACTATGAGTCGCTCCCTGTGTAGTTTTGGTAAATGGTTTAGTCTGAGAGCTCTGGGGGTCTGGTTGATTGATGTTGTTTTTCTTCCTGTGGAGTTGCTAATCCCTTCACCTCCTTCAGTCTCTTCTCTAACTCCTCCATTGTGGACTCCATTCTCAGTCCAATGGATGGGTGTGAGCATCTGACTCTGTTTTTCTCAGGCTCTGGCAGAGCCTCTCAGGAGACAGCTATACCAGGGACCCATCAGCATGCACTTCTTGGCATCCACATTATCTGAAGTTCATTCTGAAGAAGAGCTTTTTAATGAAACTTAGCAAACTTTCAAATGAAAAAAAAATCATCAAAAAATGAATAGATCAAAGAATAAAGGTACCAGGAAGTGCAATGGAGGTAAATCCTGTGGTTAGGAGATAAACAGATTGAGTGGTAACACTGGGGCAAGATGCCGCCCAGATAAATTTAGGTCCAGACATGGTCCAGGCCAAGAGATATAGGCAAGCAAATTTCTGAAATTAAGGCCAGCCAAATACAGGGCAAATTCCAGATAAAGAAAAGCTTAAGCCAGCCTCAAGGGTACATACATCCCTTTAATCCAAGCATTCTGGAAACAGAGCCATGTAGACCTCCAAGTTCAAGGTCAGTCTAAAGAGCAAGTTCCAGGACAGCCAAGCTTTGGCAGTTAAGGAAACCATTAAAAACAGAAAGTTTGTGATAATTTAATAAAACAAAGGGGCATATTCCAGCCACAGAAAGCAGCAGAATTTGGCAACTTTGGCCAATTGGCTCTAGCTTTATAGTCAAGAGGAAAAGGAGGCAACTGAGAAACATAATTGTGGTTAGTTGTGCTAAGAAATTATGGGTGATTAAGAAGAGACAAGCATCACTGAGGTGAAATCATCTGAGAAGTATGTTCTAACAGCACAAAGAAGCTGCATTCCAGATATAGCCAAGGTTGCACTTTGTTCTGCAGCTGTAATTGGTAATGTATAAGAATCAACCAGCTGATACCTGTTTTGAAGGCATGAAAGGGTCATGAACAGCAGCTGATATTCGGCACTGTGAAGAGCCCTAAAAGGCCATCGGGGAAGGTACAGAACAAATTGCAGTTGAAGATTCAGTTCTGAAGGGGTCATGGAAAGGTGTTGAGGTTTGGCACCATGAAGAGACCCTATGAGAGGCTATTTGTGAATGTATATACATATGTACAGATACGTATATACATTCATTTATACCTGTATAAATGTATGCATGTATGCATAGGGAGATTTTTGAAGTAAAGTAAGAAATAAAACTGCACAAGTTATTCAAAAGTCAATAATTGCTTGTATTTGGGTGGCCTCAAATATTTCCAAATTAGAGATAATTTAGGTTGTGATTCTCTACTTTTCTAGCATAGAACAATTTTGAAACAGGTCTTTATGTTGCAGTGACCCCAAAACATAAAAATTATTTTGTTGCTAGTTCATAACTATAAATTTTATATTATAATTAATCATAATGTAAAGATCTGATATGCAAGATATCTAACATGTGACCCCAAAGGGGTCTAAACCCACGAATCTAGAAACATTGCTCTATGAAATAGCATGTTACATGTGTTAGGGTTTCTATTGCTGTGAAGAGACAACATGACCAAGGCAACTCTTATAAAGGACAAAGTTGAACTAGAGCTAGCTTCCAAATTCAGAGGTTCAGTTCATTATCATTAAGGCAGGAAGCAGGGCAGATTCCAGCCAGGCATGGCGCTGGAGAAGCTGAGGATTCTCCATCTTTTATCAAAGGCAGAGGATAAATAGGATTGATTCTCAACCAGCTAGAAGGAGGGTCTGCAAGCCCACATGTATAGTGATATACCCATTCTAACAAGGCCACACCTTCTAATCGGGCCACTCGCTGGGCCAAGCATAAACAAACCATCAGAGATACACAAGTTATATATTCTTTTCATGGTGATAATATTACATCCAGCCCCACTGGGAAGGAAGCTCCTTTGGTCCTGTGGAGATTGATGACCCAGGATAGGGGAATTCTAGACCACTGAAGAAGGAGTAGGTAGGTGGGTGGGAGAACACCTCATAGAAGCATTGGGGATAAGGAGTTTGTGGAGGGGGAACTGGAAAGGGGAATAACATTTGAAATGGAAAACAAACTAACCAATACAAAAAAGAAAAATGCTGTGTTAAATAATAAATAATGCCACCAGGGTACCTCTGGCAGGCAGACTGGCAGGCCTTGTTCTCATCTCATCAGACTCTCTGACTCAGGGCTCTGAAGTAAAGAAATAATGTTAGAGAAAACATTGATTAAAGATGAAGATCCATTAGTGATCACATAAACTATATAAAATAAAAGCTACAAATGATGTACTATTAATCCCACTAGACAACCAAACTACTACTACCACAATTAGATCCAAATTTGAAGAAAGCTTGATTTTAATAGAGCATACCCAAGAGGCAACCAGAGGCTGCATCCTACACCAGGTTAAAGGGTACAACCTAGAATTCACATATTTAATCCATCTTAAGGTGTGAAGTCAATAATAGTTACAAAGCAAGTTGTAATAAGAGAGACAATGAAGAAATAAGGAAACACATAAAAAAAATCATGTGTTTACCATGTGATTAAGAAGAATGGTTAGATAGAATAACAGGGCATCAAGGAGGATAAGGGTATTCTCAAAAACGGGTATGTCACGGCTTAGGACAGATCCATAAAATAGACTTTAAAACAACAATTCAACTTTTAAGATAAATGGAAACTTATTTTTAACAATTCATCAGAATGGTTTCCACCTTTAAAATGGAGTAGACAGGTTCCACAGTACCTATCACAATGTATCAACCATCATACAGAACAGATGTTAAAATACTGGACAATCATGTATTATGCTTACAGATTCAGATGTATAATGAAAGAGCAAGTCTTTCAAAATTAATCAGCATTGAGGTAGAGACAATAAAACTAGAGGAAAAAAACCAACCAAACAAACAACCAAATAAAAAATCCAATGCAATTTGAATATGTCTTCTTAAGTGACTCTGAGGGGACTGTAGGACACATTGCAGATGGCTAAGGACATCAAGGACATTCTATTCCTTGTGTCATCTCCTGCCACTATGATCAAATACATGAATTTGTTTTGTTCTACATTTATTTACATAACAAATACATTTACATAGGAAAGCTAACTTCCACTTTACCATGGAAAAGGAGAGGCTTTCCTTATGTTCTGGGTCCTTGGAGAATTTCTGGAAACCAGAAACTGATTCATTGATTTGAACTGCAGTGCTGAAGAAAGATTGGAGTATCACAGATCCAAGGTTTAACAACCTTATCCTAAGGAATGCTAGGCTGCCAAAACAGCAATTCCTTGAAAGCTCTGTGTCTGAACACCTTGTGACTCATAGACAAATCTTTTTGAAATATATTGATTTAGCAGTTCAATAGCTCCCTCCAAACCAAAATCCAAGAAAGTCACCAGATTCCACTACAGAAAAAAGCATCTCACATCTTGCTGTAAAGGCTACTACAAAGTGCCCCTTCCCCAAAATTAATTTGTGATTTAAACTTACCATAATTTATGATATGAGTTTACTAAACAGTGTAGGTGAGAAAACAATAACTTTTTTTTCTGCAGTGAAACAAAATTCATAGAGCAACAAGTAGTAGATCTGTTAGTTGTACATTATGAGAGGTTTCAAGTTTCATCATATATGTACATACTAAGTAGTTATAAGTAGAGCATTATCGTTTTCTTAACATATTCAGAACTTCTTATTCAACTCAGATGTTGCTTTTCTTTTTTTCCCTCTTCTTTTGTGTTGCCATCCTCTGATGAATAATACTTTCTCTATGACAACATTTCTACATCTAAAGCCTAATAGACACTTTTTTCCCTTTGTACTCATTGTTAAAAGCCTTTATAATGGAAAATACCTTTCTCTGCATCTTGCTTTTCCCTTATCTGAAGAGAGGGCTGCCTATAGGCAGTTCCTTTGAAATCTAGGAGGTTGCTATAACCTTGTTTGTGCTTAGATTACCAGCAGTCTGCTGGTCTCCTGCCCTGCATTCATAAAATGGTAATGAAAGAAAAGGGATCCAAACAATGACTTTCCCTTTGGCTGGAAGAGTGGGTGGCAGTTGAATTATTGTTCTTTGCTTAGAAAAAGTTTTTGTCTTTCCCTTTCATTTCATTTTCATTTTGGAATGCCATATGTTTTTACTTGTTCTTCTTACTAACTTTAAAATGAAGTACAGAATAGTTTAAAAAGAAAGTTTGATTAAAACTTACAAAGTTCCAAATCATTAAAGCTAATGATGTATTTCAGGATGATATTAGTCTGTTTATTCTCTTTAGTCTTTTTAAATGTTTTCTACTTCTCAATCAGACATAAAGAATAAAATTCAGTAAATTCAGAAAAGATGTCATTGCTGAATACTTCTGTACTAAAACTAACAAAGCACAGGTCAGTGGCTTGAAGCACTAACAAGTTGACACACATGATCTCAGTTCTCTCAGCTGATTCAATAACATTGGCACTGTTGTTATAAAAGTTTGGTGGGCAAACGTTCCAGTGATACCTTTGGCATGTGATATAAGAGAATGAAAGACTGTAGAAGTAAATGAACAGTTTCTGTGTCAGACAATGAGAGTTCCTTTAAGAGATAAGAATAAGCAGGGATATTATGAATAGCATGGAACTTGAAAAGATGACATAGACCTCATGTGTCTCCATTTAAGGACCAGATAAGGTTTTGAAAAGAAAGTCATAAAGCACCAGCTCCAGGAATAGAGACCATAAGTCTCAGGAACTAAGCCAAAAGCCTCTAGCTCCAGGAACAGGTTCATAAGACCACCTCCCAGAAAACAGCCTAGGGATAACCAGTAGAAAGGAAAAAAAGAATCTTATCCTGGGATGGGCCATTTCTGCTGGGTATCCTGTGGCTAAATGTTGATTTCACAGAAATGTGGACCACTTTTTCACCTGGCATATCCCTGGGATACCCCACCCTCCACAAACCCTGGACCTACAAATGTAATTTTAGGTTACCTATTTCTTCTAGAAAATTCTCCTAATACCCTTTTGGAAGGCCTGTGTGCCTTTTATCTTGGGTTTCCTTTTATCTAGCGTCTCAATTTGAAAGGATGGATGACCACCACATTCTGGTTGTTTCTGCAGAATAAATGCTCTTTGCCTTGCATATTTTCTGACTATGGAATCTTCCTTCAGTCATTTTTTGGACCATTACAAAGCCAAAATTATATATATAAAAATTGCCTTTTCCATATCTGTGATATAGAATACATGTAATTTAATCATTTTTATTGTTATTTGTTTGTTAGTGTGTTTGTTTTTAGGGTGTGGTTATTTTTTATTAGTTCCTCAGACTTTGATACGAGTACCTCAGAAAAATGTAGATATGGAAAATACAATCACAAATTTAAAATGATATACAAGGATCAGTGTGAAGGCCTAGTATATTAGAGGTACCTATTGCCAAGTCTCATTATATATTCCACACGATAAAAGTGCAGCAGAGACCTGAACTCCTATGAGCTTCAAAGTGAACAAAGCATTTAAATCAACCACAAATTCTATATTATTCATCATTACATAGGTTATACATTCAATTCCAAGGACAAAAAAATGAAATATGAGTATTATAAAGATTCTGTTCTCATTATTGATTACATACTTCTACTGTAATTTAAATTTTTAAGAAGAAAAAAATGGAAAATTGACAGGCAAAAGAAAGATGCAAGTTCAGAGAGGTAGCTTAGATGTTATGAGAGCAGTAGCACTATTTAAAATACTAAGAGGAAAGTGCTCAAATGTTGATGTTTTTAATATTCAGTGTTTGATCCAAAATGTCAAGGATGGCATTATCATCTGTAAGAGACACAGAGAAGGAGTTGATGAAGTCAGTCTTTGTCATTAGGGGTGCTTTGTAGTAGTATTTTTTTTCTTTTTCTTTTTTAACTTAAATAACTTTATTTTTTTAAAAAAAAGCAGAGATAAATGTAAAGATTTTTAAAGCATTTTTGCAAAGAACAAATTAATGCATTTTTGTTGTCAGTACTTGATTCTTTTAAAGGTTTAATAGTATGCATTGAAAACTTAGTAGTTACAATGAGCATAAAGTACATATAAAACAAATTTTAACATGGAAATAGTACTACTCAGTTATTAGAAACAATGACTTTATGAAATTCCTAGACAAACGGATGGGACTAGATAGAGAATATCATCCTGAGTGAGGTAACCCAGTCACAATAAAACAGACATAATATGCAGTCAGTGATAATTGGACACTATCCCCAGAAAGCTCTCAATACCGAAGAAAAAACTTATAGACCAGATGAAGCTCAAAAAGAAAGAAGGCCAAAATGTGAAAGCCTCACTCCTTCTTAGGAAAAGAAAATAAATGTGTGGCACCCTTTCAGAGTGTGGTACACCTAGACCTAAATCATTAATAATTCAAGAGCTATGAATGCAGCCTTGTGGCAATCCTTGGTATTTAAATATAACTATGTTTAAGCTTTGTGGTTTTCATACTTTCATACTTTACTCCTTGAGAGATGATCACATTAAAAAAGCAATAAAAACAAAACAAAAAAACAATAGCAGTTTAAGAATATCGCAAACATGTGAATTTTCAGTTTTATTTAGAATTAATCCTTCTGTGCTAGAACTTTAACATTGTTCATATTAAACGACTTAAAACTTTTCTAAATTTAACTAAAATATTATAAAAGTAGTCACACGTAGGCAATGCCTTTAAAACAAATTATATTATCAGTTAGAGACAAATAAATACCAGTTTTCAGGCTTACTGTCTCTGAAGATATGCAAAAAAAATTAAAAAGTCAAAATTTACAACATAACGTGGAGATCTGTAGAAGAGTGAAACAATTTTCATGAACTATTTTCTACTTCAGGCAACTTTCAGTGCTTCTCAGAAGCAACAATATATAGAGACAGAAATAAAGAGTCAGACTAAAGAGTGCTAAAACACCAAAGAAACAGGGGACGTGACCAGGAGTTGGAAAACCCTTGCTTTCTAGTGGCTTAGGAGGAAAAGATGAAGAAAAGGCATAGGTCAGTATGTTTTTAGGAGGAATGTTTAATCTCTATCCCTAGAGTCGAGTGTGTAATTTTGGATATTATAATAGTACATTAAAATTCAACTGAATTTGTTATTATTATTATTAGAACACAAAATGAATAATTACAAAGCAAATGTTTATCTGCAGGTATGTATATATTTATGTATGTATACATGTATGCATGTATGTATGTATGTATATTAGAGGTCCATTAGAAAAGATCATCAGGATTGTTATAAAAGTAAAATTTTTCCTAGAGAAAGTAACACATTTTCAGTATGAAAACAAAGATTAAATTGGTAATCTAGAAGGAAGGGAGTGAGAAAGAAAAGGGGAGGATTTAGGAATTGTCCACAAGCAAAAGGTCATAGAGCTTTTCCTTGCTGTAAAAATTCTAAAAAGATCAAGTGTATAAGTTGCCTTACTATAATACATAATCCATGATCCTTTGCAATGGACACTTAAATCTTTTCATTTACATTTTAGAAATAAGGTAAATACTAGTAACTCTGTGAGATATACTTTCTAATTCTGTAACATATTGAAGAATTTACTTCCCACTTCTTGTTTCTCTTTAATATTTTGACACAAGTTAAGTGGCTCAGTCTGTCTTGTAACTTGTCACAGATATTTGATTAGACTAGGACTCATGATGCTCCTGCCTCTATGTCCCCAAATCTGGGAAAATCAGTATTTCTACTGTATCTAATATCAGATCATCTAAAAATATTTAAAACTTAAATAATCTAAGTAATTATATACAGTTATATTATAAAGGTAATCTAAGGGTGGGCAGGAGAGATCTCACAAGAACTAAAGTTATTTACAGAAGGAATTACTCTTCCCTAGAGATGAGCCCCGTGTCAGTATCATGTGATCACTTCTTAACATGTGTACTTGTGTGTGTGTGTGTGTGTGTGTGTGTGTGTGTGTGTGTGTAAAACTAAGCTATAAAAATCAATACATTTTAGAAGCAAAAAGCAAACAATGAAGCATTTGACCACAATAGAGAGAGAGAGGACCTATGTAAACAGAATTCACACATAAAATAAAAAAGTAATTTTACTTTAAAAATATGTTCTAAGGTAGTTTTTATGAGAGTAAAGCATGTGCTTTGTTTCATAAGCTAAATAACTGGGGAACGGCAGGTAAGCTACCTAATCATTTTGTAATTTGTGCCTTTAAAAAGTATGATTTTTGCAGCTTTGGCCTCACACATTTTGATAAATATTACATGACATCAGTATCTAAGAAGTATTGTTTACTCTTCTGGTTTCCATCTGCATGTGTACTGACCCTGTGCTAGAGCTCTCTCTACCCAGAGCCCCGGGAGAAAGCTTGTCTCGCAGGATTGCTGACACATCTGAGCGCACAGGTGAGACCACAACATCTGCTCAAATTCCTGACCCAAGAGGAATCTGACAGGAGTCCTTGGGACACAGGGTCTGAGGAGCAGTTTGGGACAGGATTCTTTCATTTCTGAAGAGCTGATGCTGTACCACAGCTCTCTTTACTCAGACCCCACTGGAAGAGAGCTGGTCTCCAAGAAGTGCTGACATGTCTGAGAGCACAAGTAAGACCAGAGATGCTGCTCAGAGGGACCTACCCAGAGCCTTCAGGACACAATAATCAAGAGGCAGTTTGAGAATGGATCCTTCCCATTTCTGTCTGCTCCCTTAAGCTGACCCTGTGACACAGTTCTCTGAAGAACTTGCTGAAAGAAAACTGGTCCTCCAGTAGTGCCGACACATGCATACAGGAGACAATCCACTACCCCAACAAGCAAGACAACCTAACACAGAGATAAGGAAATGGCAAGAGGTAAGTCCAAGGACATAAGCAACAGAAACCAAGGCTACTTGGCATCATCAAAACCCAGTTTCCCAACCAGAGTCAGTTCTAGAAACCCCAACATACTGGAAAAGCAAGATTCTGATTAAAATCACAACACATGATGATAGTAGATGATATTAAGAAAATCATGAATCCAGCCACTTTGCTGAACTAGTCTAAAAGCTGTAGAAATTCTCTGGTAGCATTTTTGGGATCACTTAATATCATTGGCAAATAGTGATATTTTGATTTCTTCATTACCGATTTGTATTCCTTTCACTCCCTTTTGCTGTTTGATTGCTCTGGCGAAGACTTCCAGCACTGTGTTGAATTGGTAGTGGAAGAGTGGGCAGCCCTTTCTAGTCCTGGATTTTAGTGGGATTGCTTTAAGTTTATCACCATCTAGTTTGATCTTGGTTACTGGTTTGCTGTATATTGCTTTTACTATGTTTAGGTATGTGACATGAATTCGTGATTTTTCCAAGACATTAAATATAAAGGGGTGCTGAAGTTTGTCAAATGATTTCTCAGCATCCAATGAGATGATCATCTTGTGATTTTTTTGGACTTTGTTTATATAGTGGATCATGTTGATGGATGTCCATATGCCATCCCTGCATCCCTGGGATGAACTCTATTTTCAAGAAATTTATTGATTATTTTTGCATTGAAGTTTATGAGAGAAGTTGGTCTGAAATTCTCTTTTTTCACAGGGGTTCTTATTTTAATATCCAGAAACTAGAAAGAGCCCAAATGTCCTTAAACAAAAGAATGGACACAGAAATTTTGGTACTTTACAAAATGGAGGACTACTCAGCTATTAAAAACAATGACTTCATGAAATTCCCAGGAAAGTGGATGTACTTACTCCTAAGTGAAGTATCCCAGTCATAAAAGAAGAATAATGGTATGTACTCACTCACAAATAGATACTAGTCCCAAAACTTTGGACACACAAAATACAATACACAGACCCCATGAATCTCTAGAAGTTAGAAGACCAAATAGTAGATGATTCAGTCCTTCTTAGAAGGGGGAACAAATTATCAACAGGAGTAAAAGAGGGAAACAAGTTGGAGCAAAAACTGAAAGAAAAGTCATCCAGACACTTCCCTACCTGCAAATCTATCAAATATACAATTATTTAACTCAGACAATATTGTAAATGCCATAAAGTGCTTGCTGACAGGATTCTAATATAGCTGCCTCCTGAGAGGCGGTGCCAGAGCCGGAGAAATACAGACTTAGAAGCTCTCAACCAAACATTGGACTGAGAACTTGGTTCTCCAGTGGAGGAATTAGAGAAAACTGAAAAAGCTGAAGTAAATAGAAGTAATAAGACCTATGGGACCAAAAATATCCTTGGGTAACCAAAACAACAACAACAATAATAAAAAGAGGGGGATTACAATTTCTCACCTAAAATATATATTACAAACCTACAGTGAGAAAATTAATATGCTGTTAACACATAAAGAATGTATGCAGCGATGAGACAAAACCAAAGACCTAAACATCAAGACATGTAGCTATAGATATATATTATTTGAAAAAAAAAAGATGGTTATGATGCATACTGGAAAAAAAAACACACACTTCTAATAAATGATACAGAAAAATAGTGTACTTTTTGTCACTTGTTTTTAAATGGATATTCTCTGTATTTATGTTTCAAATGTTATCCCCCTTTCCCCTACTACCATCGCCCTTCCTCTTCCACTTGTTTCCATAAAGGCACTACCTCTATCAACTACCCTCTCCAACTCAGTGCTTGGGAATTCCTCTGCACTGGAAAATGCACCATAACTGGTCCAAATGCCTCTTCTCCCATTGATGCCAGACACTTCTATCCTCTGTTACATATGCAAATGGAGCCATGGGTCTCTCCATGTGTGTTCATTATTTGCTGTTTTAGTCCCTGGCAGTTCTGGAGGGTTCGGTTGGTTGATAATGTTGTTCTTCCCATAGGATTGAAAACCCTTTCAGCTCCTTCAGTCTTTTCTCTAGTTCCTTCATTGGTGACCCTGTGTTCACTTCAATGGTTAGCTGCAAGCATCCTTAACTATATTCATATGACTCTTGAAGAGGATCTTTAGGAGGCATCAATAGGCTCCTGCCAGTAAGCACTTCTTGGCATCAGCAATAGTGCTTGGGTTTTTGGGGTGCATGTGGAGTGGATCCCTAGGTGAGGCCATCTCTGCATGATCTTTGCTTCAATCTCTGCTTCTCCATTTGTCTCATTATTTTCTCCCATGAGTGCTTTATTCTCCCTTCTAAGAAGGACTGAGGCATTCCATATTCTGCCCTTTCTTTGTTTTGAGTTTTATAAGTTATATGAATTGTTTCTTGGGTATTCAGAGCTTTGGGGGCTAGTGTCTGCTTATCAATGAGTACATACTTTGTGTGTTCTTTTATGACTGTGTTACTTCACTCAGGATGATAGCTTCTAGTTCTATCCACTTGACAAGGAATTTTATAAAGTTGGTATTTCTAATAGCTGAGTAGAACTCCATTTTTAAAATGTACCATATTTTCTTTATCCATTCACCTGTGAAGGACATCTGGGTGCTTTCTAATTTTTGGATATTATAATTAAGGCTGTTGTGAACATAGTGGTGCATGTGTCCTTGTTTGGAACATCTTTTGGGTATTTGCTCAGGAGTGGAATATCTGGGTCTTCAGGTAGTAAAATGACCAATTTTCTGAGGAATCTCGAGACTGATTTCCAGAGTGGTTGTACCAGCTTGCAATCCCACCAGCAAGGAGGAGTGTTCCTCATTCTCCACATTCTAGCCAGCAGGATCTGTCACCTGGGTTTTTTATCTTAGCCGTTCTTACTAGTGTGAGGTGGAATTTCAGGGTTATTTTGATTTCCATTTTCCTGACGTCTAGGGATATTAAACATTTCTTTAGGTGTTTAGCAGCCATTCGATATTCCTCATTTGAGAATTCTTTGTTTCGCTATGTACCCTGTGTTTTAATAAGATTATTTGATTCTCTGGAGTCTAACTTCCTTGTATATATGGGATATTACACTCCTATCAGTCGTTGGATTATAAAGATCTTTTAATAAGGTCTACTGGTCATTGTTTTGTCCTTTTGAGAGGGTTGTTTGCCTTACAAAAACATTGAAATTTCATACAGATCTTTCCTTTGCTTAGTCAGGATCACACCAAGGTATTCCATATTATTTTTTACTATTATGAAGGGTGGTGATTCCCTAATTTCTTTTTCAGCCTGTTAATTCCTTGAGAAGAGAAAGGCAACAGATTTGTGTGAGTTAATTTTATATCCACTCACTTTGATGAAGTTGTTTTAATTGTTCTTAAATAAAATCAAAATCATAAAATTTTTCTGGTAAATGGATAAGACCAACAAATATCACACTGAATGAAATATCTGTATTTAAAAGGCAAATATCACAGAATCTCTTTTGTCTCTACTCCATGTTTCAAATCGTCAGATTTAAACATATAACTTCAGAGAAACCTGGAGTATTAAAGGAAACCATTCAAGAGAGCTGAAAACAGACATAACACTGCAATTGTGTTTTGAAAGGGAAATTTTCAAATGTTAGCATCTTTGGTGAGGAAGGTTGGAGGGAAATAAACAAAGAAGGAATCAGAAGGTACAATAATATTAAAGTGTATGACAATGCTTTAAAATATTATATTATCTTTTCACTTAAAATTAAATGTAATATATGTAAGTTTGTATATTCATATATGGATAAATTAAGCAAAATTCACTCTTCTGAGTTGAAGAGGTTCCCGCCAAGGTCCATATAGAGTATAGGAAAAATTTCATCATCAGCCATTAGAAAGTTTTTGAGTTGTTTGTCACAATTTTCCAGAAGATCCCCAAAATATTATAAGCTATTGCTCTTTGTACTAGCTGTTTCTCAGAGTTAAAAAATAAGTCCCTTTTGCTAAAGGCAGCATTGACTTCAGTCACAGAAACCAGATGACCTGAGCCTGACCTTACCTGCCAATCTGTTCCCCAAAGGCTAGAGTTTATTTTACTGGAAGTCTCCATGCAGACCTGCAAAAGAGGAAAGCAACCATTGCCTTGTATGGAATAATATCTATAAACCACAATATCAACCTGCATAGCACTATTAACCAATGCATGAAATATGAGCATGTTTAGTTTGGCAGTCTTCTTCTTCTTCTTCTTCTTCTTCTTCTTCTTCTTCTTCTTCTTCTTCTTCTTCTTCTTCTTCTTCTTCTTCTTCTTCAGTGTAGACTAGAATTTGTTTAGCACTCAGAGATCCACCTACCTCAGCATCTTGGAACTGGAATTAAAAAGTGATGCCACCACTTCCCGCAGACAGCATTATTCTTAAATCTTTTACTGCCTTTATAGGTTTACAGAACAAAATGACAGAACATAGAATGTATTTGCAGCATGAAAATATCATAACAACCTAATCAGCTTTCAATATCCCACTAAATTCTTGATTTTACCAAATTGGAATTAGTGATATAAGTAATAACAAACATTTTCAATGATTTTATATTATTATTTTATCCCGCTTAGTATTAAGAAATTCTGAAGAAAGAAGTGATGTAATTCTATTTAAATTTAAAAAGCATAATTTAAAATATTCTACATTCAATATATTATTTTAGCATGCCAAATAAACCATATAATTAAAATTATTTATAAAATAAAATGTGTCAGATATTCAGTAGCAGTGTTAAGTAAATGTAGAAAATTAACAGTAAACTGAAAATATATACTCTTGAGATTCTTACTTTGGTATCCAGTTGAAGCTGCAAAGATTATATTGACAGACTATAAATGGTTTGAGTCAGTTTGGAATCTTTGCAAGTTGCTTAAAATGATGTGATTTTGCCATTGTCTATTCACCATATGGGAGCTTCAGATTTCACATTCTGTACAGTTGATTCATGTCAACACATTAGCATTAATTTTTTTAAGTCTAGAGTGGCCATCTAAAGCATTTTTGAAATTCTCAGCTTATATTTCGAAGAGGAAAAAAAAGATAACAGCAAATGCTATGGCATTGACAAAATCAGACAGGAGCATCACTCTGAAAACTCTATTGGCTCGCTGCACTAATAAGTTTCATCTGAGGAGTCTGAGAACATGTACATGCTGCCATTTCAGAACCAATGTCATATGGTGTTGCTTGGGCTAATCAAATAACATTTTTCAATTTCCATCCTCCTACTGTTTATTCCATCTGTTTGCTTGAATCTTGCCATATATTTTAGCATATGAAAGCCACTTTTTGAGTTCTCAAGTTTTAACATTTATTTTTATGTATATCTTTGCAATGGTAAGCTTGAAGAAAGGTCACTGAAAACATAAAACCGTGGGCTTCAACAAATGTATTTTGCAGACCAACATTTTATACTATACATATGGAACTCATTTTTGGGTGATATTGAACTCTGACTGTCCCAGTGCCACTATTCTTCACAGCAAACTGCATCCACCTTTTGGGCACCTGACTAGACAGTAATTTTGCTACACATGAATTTGTGATCTACCCAGCTTGAAAGAAGTTCAAGTTGGAAGAAAGAAATATGATTATACTCATTTTTATATTTTATGAAAAACTTTTAGATTTGTGGCTACTTTTCTCCCTAAACCTTCCTTGTCATCTACCTTGGGTTGCTGGGAGAATTACAGAGTTATTGTGCCTGCTGCACACCCAATATTGACTGTGTCCTCTCATGAAAAACAATAATAGGGCAGGGTACACAAAGTCTATCTTCTACCAGAAAGCTTTGTTAAATCTTAATCTTATTTTCAGTGTACTTATTTTTCTTGATATTTATAGTTTGTATATAATGACTGATGCTATTTCCACATTTAGTCATTTCATATGTGACTATGTTCTCCTCTAGCAATTTATCACTTCCCAGGCTTATGACTTATACACTTAATTATATGGGAAATTCATTAACAGCAAAGTTAATTTAGGTAATCAATTTCTGTGTTTTTTGACACTTACTCCATAGTCTGTGGTTATTTTCCCCCTCAAGCTTAAAAATAACAATATTATATTTTTAGTAATTTATTCACTATTCCACTTGATGAGAACAAGTATATTAATAGAGGTTCTATTACCCTATGATGAATTAGAATAATAATCTACATCATGAACCTGTTTCATGGAATTTTTTAAGGTTAAGTTTGTATGTATTTACTTGCACAGCTCCTTTCCACCTAACTCTGAATGTGTAGAAATTTACATATTTTATAAATATAGGTAAACATATCTAGTTCATCCAACACTGGGCTCGTGGTCACTGAACTCACAGAACAGTTTTCAATGTGCTAATAGACATCTATCTATCCAACTCCATATCTAACATATCTTTATTCCTGGTCAATACTTTGTAGAGTCTACCTGGAAAATGGAATGTTTTTTATTTATTATTTGCCTATGATGTATTTATTGATGAATTTTTCTTACACAATAAAATTTTAGATATGACTTTTCACATTTCTCTTGTAAAGGTCACAGGTTTTGCACATTCTTACTTCAAAATGCTAAATTATAGTATCTCTGCATTTTAATTATTGAGGAGCCATAGTTGAGTGGTTTATGAAATTTTTCTGTATTTAGAACTTAACATTTAAATACTTGGAAGGCTCAGGTTAAAAAGTTTTAGATTCTAACTTTCTCACAGCTTGTGAACTATTTGATATTCCCAGTCTCAGCTTCATTGTCTGTAAAATAAGAGAAAGAATAAAAACAGAGGTGATTGTGAGTTATAGTGAAGCACTTATCATATGCTGGAGAGGATAAAGACATAGCACATCAGATATCAATCTGAAATAATTTTCAACTATATTTCATACAACTCAATTTATCATATAGCGTGTAATATAAAAATAAAAATATATAAGAAAGAATGTGTTCATTTATTTGTGGAATATTATTAAATATATTTGTATGATACTTAGAGTCAGTGTTGTGACAGATATCTAAAATATCTACATGATAGAAAAGGAAGACTGAACCAGTGAAATATGTTAAGTGATGGTCATTTCCTCCACATACTGACTTATCATGCATGTTGAAAGTCATCAAACCTTGAAAAAAATCAAGTACTGACTAAAAAATATATTCAAATAGTTTTATGTAAAAATTATGTTAAAATGTGAAAAAAGTACTGACAAAAATGTATAATTTTAAGCAAAAAATGTTTAAAATCTGTACATTTATCTTTGTTTTGTAAAATAAAGTTGTTTTTTTAAACAAAAAAGACAGAGTGGTAGAAAAACAGCAAAAAAAAAAAAATCTGAATCAAAATAAATGACACATCATTTCTAACATTAAAAAAAAAAAAAAAGAAATGCAGGGATAAAGAGTGGAGAAGAGTCTGAGGGAAAGGCCATCCAGAGTCTGCCGAACCTAGGGATCCAGTCCTTCCGCAGCTACCAAACCCAGTCACTGTTGCTGATGCCAAGAAGCGCTTGCTGACAGGAGCCTAGTATAGCTGTCCCCTAAAGGGCTCTTCCAGAGTTGGACGAATGCAGATGCAGATGCATATAACCCACCATCAAACAGAGCATTGAGAGCCCAGTGGAGGCGTTAGTGGAAGGACTGGAGGTGCTGAAGCTGTTTGCAACCCCATAGAAAAACAACAGTATCAATCAAGTACACCTCGCAAAGCTCCCAAAGATAAAACTACCAACCAAAGAGTACACATGAGGGAACCCATGTCTCCAGGTGGATATGTAGCAGACCACTGCCTTCTCTGGCATCAATGGGAGGAGAGCCCAAGGTTCTCTGGTGATTTGAAATGTGCTTGTTTGCAGTATGTAGCAAATGATTTTTGGAAATGTCTTATCCTACCCTCAGTTTTCCACCCTCCTTGTTGAACTACCCCAGACCGCAACTGGACATAGACAACCTGCTCTATCAGACATCACCTGGGTCAGAGACTTCCCACTCTACTAGAGACTTTGCAGACTGGGAGATACCCTGTTTCCAAACTTCCATACTCTTTCAATATATCATCATTCCCTTGCAGTCCCAATGCCCTCTAATTGCTGTTTCACAGTCTTTAAAAAGGGTAAAGACTTCCTAACCTACCAGAGACCAGACAGACTGCGAGAAGTCCAGGAAGGCTAAGAGATTGCCAAACTCCAACACCATGTAGGTCTCTGCCCAACTTTTCCTGAGTCCTCTCCTGTTCCAATAGCTATAGCCAGTCCCCAACTGGGGTGAAGACTTTCTAGTCTACAAAAAAATCAAAAAAAAAAAACAAACAAAACAAAACAAAAAAAAAAAAAACAAAAAAACCCCCAAAAACCCAAAAAACCATAAAAACAAACCAACAATCAAACAAACAAAAAACAACTTGTCTTCTGCAAGCACAGACCACAACTGGGACAGATACTTCCTGCCTTACCAGAGAACACACACACTTGAGATTGAGTGCCTGCTGAATTTCCCCAGTCATAATATCCCACCTCCCCAAACATATCACTAGTCCTGTGCCCTTCTTGATACCTGTAGCCTGACATCAACTGAGGCAGAGAGTCCCTTTTCCACCAAAGATCACACAGATTAGTAGAAGCCCTGGACACACAAATCAGAAGAAACAGATACGAAGAGGCAGGGGTGGTAGCAAAAACAGACAAACAGAAACAACAATCAAATAAAGATAAACTCAGAAATTGTTACCTTAGTACCTTTTGAAACCAGCTGAAGAACAAGAAAGAACAAGTCACATATACTGTCACCACATATACTGTCACCACACATACTGTCACCACACATACTGTCACCACACATACTGTCACCAGAAGAACCTACCTATCCCAGTACAACAATCTCTGCATATTTCAGCATAACAGACACACAAGAGAAAGACCTTAAAACAGTCATGAATATTTTAAAAGTCTTTAAGGAGAAAATGAATAAGACCCTTAAGGAAATTCAGAAAATACAAACAGAAAATTGGAGAAAATTAATAAATATTTTTTAAAGCCCAAGAAAAAGCAAACAATTGAAAAACTTAAATTTTTTTTCATGAAATGAATATGGAAATAGAAAGAAAACACAAACAGGGAAATTTAGAAATAAAAAAATTATGAATTATGGTATATGAATGGGAACCACAATCACAAGCATTGGAATCTCAGGAATTGAAGACTGGATGGAAGGTATAGAAAAACCAAACTGAGAAGATGGTAACAAATCAAATTGCGTCCAGGAAGCCTAGGAATCTATTTTTAAAAATCTATAATAAAGGGAACAGAAGAAGAAGAAGAGGGAGGAGGAGGGGGTAGAAGGAGCATCAGGAGGAGGAGGAAGAGGAGGAGGAGGAAGATTCTTGGCTCAATGTCCCATACAATATTTTCCACTAAAATCATAGAAAATGTTCCATAAAAGTAAAATAAGCTTACAGACCACAACACAGATTAGACCAAAAAAAGAATTCTCCTCTCCAAATAATGCTCAATCAAATTTCTTAACAAAGAGTGAAAATAGCAACATACATGGAATAACATACAAAACTCTACCTATCATAATTATACCCAACTTTTCACTGGAAACTCTAAAAGCTGGTGTATGCTGAACAGACTATAAAAGAGCACAGATTTGGGCTCAGATTACCATGCCCAGTGTAAATTTAAATTGGAGCAACTTTGGGGTATATGCCCAGGAGTGGAATAGCTGAGTCTTTAGGTAATACTATGTCCATTTTTTTTGAGGAAACCACCAGACTAATTTCCAAAGAGGTTGTACCAGTTTAAAACCCCATGAAGAGTGGAGGAGTGTTCCTCTTTCTCCACATCCTCACCAGCATCTGCTGTCACATGAGATTTTGTTCTTAGCCATTCTGACTGGTGTAAGTTGGAATCTCAGGGTTGTTTTGAAATGCATTTCCCTGAAGACTAAGGATGTTGAGCATTTCCTTAGGTGCTTCTTGGCCATTAGATATTCCTCAGTAGAGAAGTCTTTGTTTAGTTTTGTACCCCATTTTTAATAGGATTGTTTGATTCTTTGGAACCTACTTTCTCAAGTTCTTTGTATATATTGGATATTATCCTGCTATCAGATGTGGGATTGGCAAAGATCCTTTCCAAGTCTGTTGGCTGCCATTTTGTTTTCTTGACAGTGTCCTTAGCCTTACAAACATTTTGCAATTTCATGTGGTCTCATGTGTAAATTCTTGATCTTAGAGCATAGGCCATTGGGGTTCTGTTCAGGAAAATTTCCCCTTTGCCTATGTGTTATAAGATTTTCCCCACTTTCTCTCATAATAGTTTCAGTGTACCTGGTTTTACTTGGAGATCTTCGATCCACTTGGACTGGTGCTTTGTACAAGAAGATAAGAAAGGAACTATTTGCATTTCCTACATGCTGACTGTCAGTTAAACCAACACCATTTGTTGAAGATGCTGTCAGTTTTCCATTTAATGTTTTTAGCTCCTTTGTCAAAGATCAAATGACCATAGGTGTTTGGGTTCATTTCTGGATCCTCAATTCTGTTCTGTTGATCTACCTGATGATTATGTAAAAATACCATGCATTTTTTGTTTGTTTTTTTTTTGTTTTGTTTTGTTTTCTTTTGTTTTTATCCCAATTGCTTTGTAAAAAAGCTTGAGATTAGGGATGGTGATTCCTGCAGAACTTTTCTTGTTCAGAATAGATTTTACTACCCTAGGCTTTTTGTTATTCCAGATGAATTTGCAAATTGCTCTTTCTAACTCTATGGAGAATTGAGTTGGAATTTTGATTGGAATTGCATTTTATCTATAGATTGCTTTTGGTAAGATGGCCATTTTTACAATATTGATCCTTCTAATACAGGAACATAGAAAATGCTTCCATCTTTTGAGGTCTTCTTCAATTTTCACCCTCAGAGATTTGAAGTTCTTGTCATAAAGATCTTTCACTTGCCTAATTAGGGTAGCACCAAGGTATTTCATATTATTTGTGACTATTGTGAAGGTTATATCTTTTCCCTAATTACTTTCTCAGCATGTTTGTTCTTTGAGTAGAAGAAGACTACTGAATTATTTGAGTTAATTTTATATCCAGCAACATTGCTTAAGTTATTTTAACAGCTGTAAATGTCCTCTAGTTTAATTTTTGGGGTCACTTAGGTATGCTATCATATTATCAGAACATAATGATATTTTGACTTCTTTCTTTCCAATTTGTATTCATTTGACTTCTGTTGCAGTAAATATTAAAAAAAGAAAAGAAAAGCTAATCTCTGAATTGGCCCCTAGGTCTCACTCCTCAAGCCTGGTTTTAGTACTAGCTTCATGCACCTCTCTTGGCAGGTCTGAGCAGGCCCCAAGGCCTAATTCTGTCTTAGCAACTCCCTTCCCTTGTTTTTCCACTGCCTGTTTCTGCTTCTGTCCAATGGTGTTTCTCTACCCCAAAAATCCCACATAGACACAACTATTCAGCCCAATAGCTTTTCATACAGGTTTATGTGTTCAGTTCTCAAACAAAGCACAAGATGACATCAAATAGACAAAGATACAAACTGATCTCCTATATGAGATATTAGATCTATAAAATTCTCAATGTTCATAACTGTTTAACACCAATTAAGTGTACCTGGATCTTGCTGGTTTTTTGGACTTCTTGTTGTAGTTTCTCTCCCCCCCTTGACCTCTGACCTCTTCCCCCAACTCTTTACTTTCCACCTCCCTTTCCAGGCCCAGTCCCTGGCTTTCCTTTGTTTTACTATCATATGGGAAGGTTCAGATGAAGTCACCCCTAGATTATGTGACGTGGCAGCCCTTCTTGGGGAAGAGAAATTATCATTAAAATATTAACAGCTTCAGGACAACCCACAGACTTCCTTTTGCTGTCTGATTACTCTGGCCAGGACTTCCACAAATGTATTAAATAGGTAGAGGGAGAGTGTGCAGTTTTGTCCCTGATCTTACTAAGATTGCTTCAGTTTTATCACCATTTAGTTTGATGTTTGCTACTGGTTTGCTGTATTTTTTTAAACTATATTTAGGTATGGGCCTTGGATTCCTACTCTTTACAAGAATTTTAACATGAAGAAGTGCTGAATTTTGTCAAGTCCTTTGTCAACATCTAGTGAGATGATTATGCAGGTTTTTTTTTTGTTTGAGGTTGTTTATATGGTTGTTTACATTGATGAATTTCTGTATATTGAACCATCCCTGCATTCGTGCGATGAAGCCTACTTGATCACAGTGAATGATCATTTTGATATATTCTTGGATTAGGTTTGCAAGAATTTTATTGAATATTTTTACAACAATGTTTATGAGTGAAATTAGTCTAAAGTTCCCTTTCTTTGTAGGGTCGTTGTGTGGTTTAGGCATGAGCATAATTGTGACTTCAAAGAATGATTTGGGGAGTGTTCTTTCTGTTTCTATTTTGTGGAATAGTTTGGACAGTATTGGTCATAGATAGAATTCTGCATTGAAACCATCTGGTCTTAGGCTTTTTTTTTTGTTTGTTTGTTTGTTTGTTTGGGATGTTTTTGGTGACTGATTTTATTCCTTTCTATGTTATTGGAATATTTAGATGGTTTATCTGATCCTGATTTAACTTTGGTATCTTGTATCTATATAGAAATTTCTCCGTTTCCTCTAGTTTTTTTCAATTTTGATGATTATATTCTTTTGTAGTAGGATATGATGATTTTTTGAATTTCCTCGGTTTGTGTTGTTACTTCTCCTTTTTCATTTCTTAATTTGTTAATTTGGAAACTTTCTCTTTGCCCACTTGTTAATCTGGCTAAGGGTTAATCAATCTTGTTAATTTGTCAGAGAAACAGCTCCTGGTTTTGTTGATTCTTTGTATTGTTCATTTTGTTTCTATTTGGTTAATTTTTGCTCAGAGTTTGATTATTTCCTGTCATCTACTCCTCATGGGCGAATCTGCTTTTTTTTGTTCTGGAGCTTTCAGCTGTGCTGTCAAGCTGCTATTGTATGCTCTCTCCAGTTTTTTTTTGGAAGCACTCAGAGCTATGTGTTTTTTTTTCTTAGTACTGCTTTCATTGTATGCCATAGGTTTGGGTACCTTGTACTTTCATTTTTATTAAATTTTAAATTCTAAAAAAATTGTTAATTTTTTGTATTTCTTTCTTGACCACATTATCATTGAGTATATGGGCTTTCTGTTGTCTTTATTTTTATTAAGTACCAGTCTTAGTCCATGGTGATCTGATAGGATGTATTGGAGTATTTCAATCTTCTTACATCTGTTGAGGCTTGTTTTGTGACTGACTATATGTTTAGTTTTGAAGATGTTTATTGTTAGGTGCTGAGAAAAAGGTGTATTCTTTTGTTCTAGGATGAAACATTCTGTAGATGTCTGTTAATCCTGATTGGTTCAAAATATCTGCTAGTTTCTCTGTGTATCTGTTCAGTTTCTGCTTCCATGATCTGTCCATTGATGAGAATAGGTTGTTGACATCTCCTACTATTATTTTGTGTGGTGCAATATATGCTTTGGGCTTTAGTAGGGTTTCTTTTATGAATGTGGGTGTTCTTGTATTTTGAGCATAGATGTTCAGAATTGGGAGTCCATTTTGATAGATTTTTGATATGATGAGTAAAAAATAACCTTCCTTATCTTTTTTGATAACTTTTGCTTGAAAATTTATTTTATTCAATACTAGAATACTCCAGATTTTTTTCCCTTGGGACCATTTACTTAGAAGGTTAACCCCAGCCTTTTACTCAGAGGTAGTTTCTGTGTTTGTTGATGAGATGAGTTTCTTGTATTCTGCAAAATGCTGGGTCCTATTTACATATTAAGTCTGAGAGGGTATGTCTCTTTATTGGGAAATGGAGTCCATTGATGTTAAGAGGTATTAAGGAGTAGTGATTTTTCTTTCCACTAATTTTTTGTTAGGTGTAGAATTATGTTTGTGTGCTTTTCTTCTTTTGGTTATTTTATATGACTATTTTATTGCTTTTTGTAGGGTGTAGTTTTCCTAATTGGGTTGGAGTTTCCATCTATTATCTTATGTAGGGCTGCATTTGTCATCAGATATTGTGCAAATTTGGTTTGGCCCTGGAATATTTTTATACCTCCATCTATGGTAATTGAGAGATTTGCTGAATATGGTAACCTGTGCTGGCAATTTTGTTTTTTTAAATTTAGTATAATTTCTGTCCTGGATCTTCTTGCTTTCATAGTCTCTGTTGAGAAGTCTGGTGTAATTCTGATTGGTCTACCTTTATATGTTACTTGTTTTTTTTTTCCCTTACTCATTTTAGTATCCTTTTCTTGTTTTGAACATTTGGTGTTTTGACTAATATGTATTGGAAAGAATTTTTTGCTGGTCCAATCTATTTGGAATTCTGTAGGCTTCTTGTATGTCCACGGCCATCTCCTTCTTAAGGGTGGGAAGTTTCCATCCATGAGTTTGTTGAAGATAATTATTATGCCTTTCAGTTGATATTTTTCCCCATTCAGCAACAATTATTTTTAGGTTTGGTCTTCTCATTGTTTCCTGGATACCCTAAACATTTTGGGTTAGGAACTTTCTGATATTTGTAACTTCTCTGACTGTTTTGTCCTTGTTTTCTATGTTGTCTTCTCCTGAAGTCCTTTATCCTAAACTAAGTTATTGGCAGAGATAAAAATCAAAATAACAAATTAGAAACAAGGGATCTAACAGACACTGAGGAAATCTTAAGAGTCATTAGGACATGCTTCAAAAATCTGTACTTCACAGAATAAAAAAGAAGGTAGTGAAATCAATATACAGCTAGCCAATAATCAAAAGAAATTAAATGAAGAGAAAAACAAAGCAGTTCTATTTAATTTTGAAACAATATAAATGTGTTCCCTCTTTGCCTATCTGTTTAATAGGGTAATTCAGATTCTAGATAAAGCAATCAGACTGCTGAAAGAGATCAAATAAATATATATTGGAAAGGAAGAAGCCAAAGTATCTTTTTTTTGCAGAAGATAAGATAGTATACTCAAAAAATTTCACAGTTGACATATGATAAACACTTTCAATAAAGTTTCTCCATACAAGGCTGTCTAAAAGTTGGTGGTCCTCCTTTTATCTTCAAATAAAAATGGTCTGAAAGAGAAACCAGGGAAGAAGAATACTTCACATTAACCATAGATTATATAAAGTGTCTTGGAATAAATATAATCAAGGAAATGCAAATCTTGAATGACAGGAAGTTCAGGTCTTTGAAGGAACATATTGAAGAAGATATTAGAAGATGGAACAATCTACAATGCTCATGAATCACCATGATTAACATGGGAAAAGTCTCCATCATACTAAATGTAATCCCCATCAAAATTCTGACACAATTTTATTAGACCTTGAAAGAACAAAACTAACTCTCACAGGAAAACTAAACAATCAAAACACAGGCACACTTAAAAAAATCAAAAAATGTGAAAGAATTTTGGAGGTATCACAATTCCTGATTCTATAGTAATATAATCCACATAGTCTTGGCATAAAAACAGACAGATTGACAAGTAGAACAGAATTAGATATCCAAATAAAAATTCATAAACCTATGGACTCCTGAATTTTGATAAAGAACCAATAATTATTAAATGAAAAGGAAAACATCTTCAAAAATGTTGTTGTTCTAACTGGAATCATCATATAGAAGAATGCAAATAGATCTATAACTATCACTCTGCAGAAAACCCAAGTCCAAGTGGGACCAGCATTTCAATATAACCAGATATACTGAATGTGTTAGAAGTGTTAGAAGATTTAGTGGGAATCAGTACAGCAGACAACTTTCTAACCAGAACACCAATAGTGCAGGAACTAAGATTAGCAATTAATAAATCTTCTGTAAGCCTGAGGACACTGTCAATTATTCAAAACAGAAGACCACAGAATAAGCAAAAATTTATATCAATTTCACATCTGACAGAGGATATAGAATGATTAGGTAAATAAGTTGATGATAGATAGGTAGATGATAGACAAAAAGTCAGACAGACAGATATATTTTAGATGATAAATAGATGAGAAGAAGTCAGGAAACTAGACATCAACAACCCAACTTATTCAATCAAAAAGAAGACACAAAAATAAATAGAGTTCTCAACAGAGGTACCTCAACTGTCTGAGAAGCACTTAAAGAAATGTTGTACATCTTATCCACCAGGGAAATATATATCAAAAGAATTCTGAGATTCCATCTTACACCCGTCAGAATGTCTAAGATCAAAAACCTTAGTGATCATTGATGCTTGCAAGGATGTGGATCAAGAGGAAAACTTCTCCATTTCTTGAGGTAGTGAAAACTTATACAGCTACTTTGGTAATCAATATTTTAGTTTCTCTGGAATTTGAGAATATATATACCACAACATCCAGCTATATTACTATTGGACATATTCCCCAAAGATGCTCCATCCTACCACAAAGACATTTGATCAACTATTTATAGTTTATTTATAGTTACCAGAAATGGGAAAACAACCTAGAAATCTCTCAATGAAAAAATAAATAAAGAAAATGTATATTACCATTAAAGAATATTACTCAGGTTTTTCAAAAATAACATATCACAAAATTTGCATGCAAGTGGGTAGAAGTAGTAAAATCATTTTGCATGAGATAACCCAGTCTAAGTATCCCTAGAAGAAAATCCTACATCACTTAAACATAAATATTAACTGTAAAGTATAGGATAATTGTGCTACAAGACACATATTTATAGAGAACAGGTAAGAAGGATGTCTCAAGGGTAAGATGCTAGAATGTTATTGGAAAGCAGAAATAAAAGATATTGCGGGTAAACTAAGTGTTGGTGCAGCTGGGAATAGTGATAAGATGGAGAGAGAGAGAGAGAGAGAGAGAGAGAGAGAGAGAGAGAGAGAGAGAGAGAGACAGACAGACAGACAGACAGACAGACCGAGAAAGAGATTGGAGAGACAACTGGAGTTGGCAGAGTGGCAGTTCAGGGGCAAGGATAAAAGCTAGTGAGATGGAAACTCACAGCAATTGGCTTGGGTGAGCCTAGGTAAGACTTCAACTAACCAGTCAAGACTTCCTGTTGGGACATTAACAAAACTAAACCCCAACACAACTAGAAAACCTTATACCTAGAATTTTTCCTGTCTGTATAATGCACTTAGGTAAATGTGACTCAGACATTGCGGTTACAACTATCATTGGTTGGACACTCCCATGCTTATGATAAGATATTCTGCTATATGATATGGGCACCTGGCATAATCAGCATCAGAGAGAGAGAGACAGAGACAGAGACAGACAGAAAGACAGAGACAGAGAGACCAAGACAGAGAGAAAGACAAAGACAGAGAGAGAGAGACAGAGAGAGAGAGAGAGAGAGAGAGAGAGAGAGAGAGAGAGAGAGAGAGAGAGAGAGAGAGAGAGACAGGGAGAGAGACTCCATCTAGGAACTGACAGAAACAGATGCAGAGACGCACAGCCAGTCATTAGGTGGAAGTAGCTGAATCCCGTGAAAGAGGGAAGGAAGTATCACAGGAAACAGAAAAGTCAAGGACACTGCAAGAAAACCAAAAGAATCAGCCAATCTGGACTGAGAATGCCCCAAAGATCAGAAACCTACATGACTATAATTTTGGCATTCTGCATATAGATTATCTGCATGCAGTTTGATCTTTTGTGGGACACCTACCAGAGTGAGTGGGGACTGTTTTTACAGATGTTCTTGCTTTATGGACACTATTTCTGATACTGCGTTTCCAGCCTTAGTATCATGTGAGGTGAGGTGTCTAGTTTTATTGCAATTTATAGTTGATATTCCTAGGAGGCTGCCCTTTTCTAAAAGGAAAGGAAAGAGGAATCGTTTGGTCTGTGAAAAGTCAGAGGAAGAAACTGGGAAAAGAGAAGTGGGGGAAACTGTGGTCAGGATATAACATGATATAATGAATAAAAATAGAAGAAAAATACATTAATGTACTTAAATTTTATAACAAATTTCTTTATTGGTATGGTAATTTTAATGTTTTTGTTCCATAAATATGATTTATTATAGACATTGACACCTACATATTAACTTTAGCTTACACCATAAAATACAATTTTTCTAAGGAAACTTTCTTCAAACTATTGTAACAAGTTTTCCAGCATTCTGTTAAAAATACTAATCTCTGTCTCTGTTTCTCAATCTTTCTTTCTTTGACTCTTTTTTTTTCTTTTTTTTAATTGAACAACTTTATTTTTAAAAACAAAGATAAATGTACAGATTTTAAAAGCATTTTTGCATAACTGTATATGAATACATTTTTGTCAGTATTTGATTTTTTTTTAAAGGTTTGATAGTATGCCTTCAAATCTTACTAGTTACAATTAGCATAAAGTACATGTTAAACAAGATGTAACCTGGAAATAGTCAGTGTTTTCTTGGTGTGTAAAGATTAAGCATAATGATTTTTTTTTTTTTTTTTTTTTTTTTTTTTTTTGGACTTTGCTTTTCTTGAACTTCATATAGTCTGTAAGTTGTTTCTAGGGTGTTCAGAGATTTCTGGGGTTAGTATCCAATTATCAGTGACTACATATTATGTCTGTTTTTTTGTGAATGGGTTAGATCACTCAGGATGATATTCTCTAGATACAGCCATTTTCTTAAGAATTTCGTTAAGTCATTGTTTCTGGTAGCTGAGAAGTACTCCCTTGTGTAAATATACAATTTTTGAATCCATTCATCTACTGAGGACATTTAGGTTCTTTCCAGCTTCTGGCAATTATAAATAGGGCTGTTATGAGCATTGTGGTGCATGTATCTTTGTTGTAAGTTGGAGTGTCTCTGGAGTAAATGCCCAGAAGTGGAATAACTGGGTCATCAGGTAGTACTAAGTCCACTTTTCTGAGGACCTGCCAGACTGATTTCTGGAGTGGTTGTAACAGCTGACAACCCCACCTACAGTGGAGAAATGTTTCTCTTTCTCTGCATCCTCACCAGCATCCTCTGTCATCTGAATTTTGATCTTAGCCATTCTGACTGGTGTGAGGTGGAATCTCAGGGTTGGTTAGATTTGCATTTCCCTGATAGATAAGAATGTCAAAAGCCCTTCCTTAGATGCTTCTCTTTCATTCGATATTCCTCAATTGATTACTTTTTGTTTTGCTCTGTACCCCATTTTTTAATAGGATTGTTTGATTCGCTGGTGTCTAACTTCTTGATTTCTTTGTATACCTTGGATACTAGGCTTCTATCAGATGTGCGGTTGGTAAAGATCTTTTTCCAATATGTTCGCTGCCATTTTCTTTTCTTGATAGTGTCCTTAGCCTTACAGACTCTGTAATTTTATTAAGTCCCATTTATCCATAGTTGACCTTAGAGCATGAGCCATTGTTTTTCTGTTCAGGAAATTTTCTCTTGTGCCTATGTTGTGTTCAAAGGTTTTTCCTACTTTCTCTTCTAATAATTTTAGTGTACCAGGTTTATTGTAAAGATATTTAGTCTACTTGCACTTGAGCTTTGTACAAGGAGATAAGAAACTATTTTCATTTTTCTGCATGATGAGTGCTAGTTGGACCAACACCATTTGTTGAAGAGGCTGTATTTATCCATTGAATGTCAAAAATCAAGTGACCATATACGTGAGGGCTCATTTTTGGATCTTCTATTCTATTCCATTGATCCACGTGCCTATCTCTGTACCAGTACCATGCAGTTTTTAGCACAATTGCCTTGTAATATAGCTTGTGGTCAGGGATGGTGATTCCCACAGATGTTTTCATGTTGAGGATGGATTTCCCTATTTTAGGTCTTTTGCTATTCCAGATGAAATTGCACATTGCTCTTTCAAACTCTATGAAGAATTGTGTTGGAATTTTGATGGGGATTGCATTGAATCTGTAGATTGCTTTTGGTAAGATGGCCATTTTCAAAATGTTGATCCTTCCAATCCATGAGCATTGGAGATCTTTAAATTTTATGAGATCTTTCTTGATTTCCTTCTTTAGAGATTTGAATTTCTTGTCATACAGGTCCTTCACTTGCTTAGTTAGAGTCACACCGATGTATTTCCTATTGTTTGTGACTATTGTGATCTTTTTCCCTAATTTCTTTCTCCAAATGTTTGTCCTTTGTGTAGAGGAAGCCTACTGATTTGTTTGAGATAAGTTTATATCGAGCCACTTGGCTGAACTTTTTTATCAGCTGTAGAAGTTCTCTGGTAGACCAAGGAATGCTCTTCCCATTGATACCAGAGAATGCTATCTTCTGTTCATATGCACCTGGAAACATGGGCCTCTCTCTGACACTTTCATTGTGACTCTTTCTGCCTCTGTTTCTCTTTTTCTCTCTCTACCTACATACACACATGCATATATATATATATATTGTGTTGTCAAATACTTTTGTTTTCAGAGAAAAATAATTTATTTTAAATTGTTCATAAAATTGTTCAGAGACATTTATTTAATAAAATCTTTGGATATCAATATATGGAAAGCTAATAACTTAATATAAATTCTATCTTTTACCATATTAAATAAAATGAAGCATAAAACTGAAGTAATAATTCATACCTATGGAGATATAAAAATAAATTTTAAGTATCTAATACTTCCAAAATCAATCACAAAAGACCTCACAAAGTATTTCAACATAAAGAAAATAATTAAAGATAATACAATTTACAGTATTTAAGAGACAGAATATCAATGGAGGAATTTGTTTTTGAAAATTTCTTCATTTAAAATGAAGCAATATGTGAAATTAATCAAAAGTGAGTGAGTGGTATACTGCCCTTTCAGTACTTCTTTGGGATTTTGCTGGTATGCCGAACACTTCGTGTATCATCTCAAGTTTTATCAGAACATTGTTAAGTTCCTCATTTGGTTTCTTGCTGGAATCATAGACTCAGGCAGCAGAGTCTGCTGCTCTTCAGGTTATAGTAGGGTTAAGAATAGACATCTCCTACCCACTCCATTCTTCTTAATTACTTTACCCCAGATCAGATAGGTACGTTATTGGATTGAGATTTCGTTCCTCTTGAAATTAAAGCAAAATGGGCACTTCATTCTGGTTATGTCTCTTTTCATAATTATAAACTTTATTTACAAATTTAATAAAAAACCCTCCACACCAGAAGTGCCAGTCTACACAATTCATTTACCTCCTATATAGTTGCAACGGCCTATAGAATCTACATTAGTTTTATTTTATTTTTTAGCTATTTATTTCTAAAATCACTGAATCAAATTAGGAATTTTATAAAATTATTCACTCAATGAGAAAGCATTAATTCATGAAAGCTCATCTCCATGTTGATCTGCAAGAAATTTGACTATTAGAGTGGGGTGATGCCTAAGAATCACTTGGATATGCCTTACTGGCGGTAAAGTCTTTTCAGCACCAAGAAACAATCCATCAGGTGCTCGGACCATACACCATAAGGAACAGCGGAGACCCAGAGACACAGTCCTGGTGAGAAGGTGTTCCGACTACCCAGGGGACAGAGAGATATCTTCTGAGCACAGACATAAAGTACGCCCCCGCCCTGCCTGAACCAGGGATCAGGAACCCAGCATTGGGCCCCCTGTTCCCAGCCGGCGGCTTTTGGGTGCAGAAAAGGCGCTAGGACCATCTGCCACCAGGAACAGCGGAGATCCAAGGACACAGGCCAGGTACAAGGGAAAGAGAAGATCAAAAACTAACAACAAGATGGCAAAAGGAAAGTGAAAGGACCTACCCCAGGGAAACCAAGACAACCTGGCAGCACTAGAACCCAGCTCTCTCATCACAGCAAACAACAGAATATGAAACACTCTGGAAAAAGAAGACTCAGACCCAAAATCCTACCTCAAGATGATGATAGAGATCCTTAAATAAGAAAAGGAGGAAAAGCATAAAAAATTAGAAGCTTTTAAAGAAGAAACAAAAAAAAAAAAAAAAAAAAAAAAAAACACTCAAAGAAATCAAAGAACTAGAAGAAAACAGAATCAAAGTGATGAAGGAATGGAAGAAAGAATTTAAAACAGAAATGAACACAATAAAGAAAACACTAAAAGAGACAATGCTTGAGGTAGAAATCCTAGAAAAAGAAATCAGGAATCACAGATGCAAGCATTTCCACCAGACTACAAAAGATTGAAGAGAAAATCTCGGGAGCCGAAGACAACATTGAAAACATAGAAAAAACAGTAAGAGAAGATTCACAAATCAAAAATCTCCCAAAATGTCCAGGAGATACAGGACACAATGAGAAGACCAAACGTAATGATAATAGAAATAGAAGAGGGCAAAGAATGTCAACTGAAAGGCACAGTAAATATCTTCAACAAAGTTGTAGAAGAAAACTTCCCTACCCTTAAGAATGAGATGACCAAGAGCATAATAGAAGCCTACAGAACTGCAAATAGGTTGGACCAGAAAAAAAAAATTCCTCTCAGCACATAATAGTCAAAAGACAAAGTACCCAAAGCAAAGAAAGGATACCAAAAGCAATAAAGGAAAAAGGTCATGTAACATATAAAGGCAGACAATTCAGAATCATACCCGATTTCTCAACAGAGACTTTGAAAGCTAGAAGAGCCTGGACAGACATCATGAAGACCCTAAGAGAGCACAAGTGCCAGCCCAAGCTGCTATACCCAGCAAAACTATCAATCACAATAAATGGAGAGACAAAGATATTCCAAGAGTGAATTAAATTTACAAAATATCTGACCACAAACACAGCACTACAACGAAATATAGGTGGAAAACCCAATAAAATGAGGGGAACTACATCCTAGTAAAAACAAGAAAACTTCCAAGCAATAAAATCAAAAGGAGAAAACACACAGGCACAATTCAACCTACAAAAGCAATAATAACAGGAAACATAAACCACTATTCCTCGATATTTTTAATATAAATTGACTCGACTCCCCAATAAAAAGATATAGTATATCACACTGGATACATAAACAAAACCCACAAATTTGCTGCATATAGGAAACACAACTCAGAGATGGAGACATACACTATCTCAGAGTAAAAGGCTGGGAAAAAACCTGCCAAACAAACAGCCCCAAGAAGCAAACTGGAGTGGCTATTCTAATATAGAATAAAGTAAATTTCCAACCAATAGTTATCAAAAAACATAAGGGAGAACACTTTTTACTCATTACAGGGGAAATATGTCAGAAGGTACTCTCAATCCTTAACATATATGCTCCAAATACAAAAGCACCCATATTCATAAAAAAAAAACCCTATTAAAGCTCAAAAAATACATTTTACCCCATGCAATAATAGTGGGAGAATTTAATACCCCACTCTCACTAATGGGCAGATTATGTTACAGAAACTGAGCAAGGACAGTGTAAAAATAGCAGAGAATATGAACCAACTGGAATTAATAGATATCTACAGAACATATCATCCTAAAACAAAAGAATACACCTTCTTCTCAGCACCCCACAGCACCTTCTCAAAAATTGACAACATAATTGGACACAGAACAAGCCTCAATCAATATAAGAAGATTGAAATACTCCCAAGCATTGTTTCATATCACCATGGTCTAAGGCTGGTCTTTAATAACAACAAAAAAAACAAAAAGCTCATATACACATGAAAACTGAACAATGTTCTATTAAAGGATAGTAGGGTCAAAGAAGAAATAAAGAAAGAAATTAAGGGCTTTCTAGAATTCAATGAAAATGAAAACACGACATAACAAAAACTATGGGATGAAATGAAAGCAGTACTGAGGAAAAAACTCATAGCTCTCAATGCTTCCAAAAAGAAACTGGAGAGAGAATATACGACCAACCTGACAGCACAGTTCAAAGCAATAGAAAAAAAGAAAGCAGATACACCCAATAGGAGTATTCCGCAAGAAATAATCGAACTTACAGCAGAAATAGACCAAATAGGAACAAAAAGAACGATTGAAAGAATCAACAAAATCAAGAGGTAGTTCTTTGAGAAAATTAACAAGATTGACAAACCCTTAGGCAGACTAACTAGAGGGCAAAGAGGGAGTATCCAAATTAACAAAATCAGAAAGGAAAGTGGAGACATAACAACTAAAACTAAGGAAATTCAAGAAATCATCAGATCCTACTACAAAAGCCTATACTCAACAAAGCTCTAAAATCTGGAGGAAATGGATGAATTCCTAGACAGATACAAGATACTAAAGTTAATCCAGGACCTTCAAAATAATGCCATAACACCTAAAGAAATAGAAACATTCATCAAAAGCCTCCCAACCAAAAAAAAAGCCCAAGTCCAGATGGTTTCAGTGCAGAATTTTATCAGACATTCATTGATGACATAATACCAACACTCTCCAAACTATTCCACAAGATAGAATCAGATGGAACACTACCTAACTCATTTTTTGAGGCTCAAAAAACCCTCATTCCTAAACCACACAAAGACCCTACAAGGAAAGAGACCTTCAGACCAATCTCACTTATGAACACAGATGCAAAAATACTCAAAAAATCCTTGCAAACTGAATTCAAGAACACATCAAAATGAGGATTCACCATGATCTAGTAGACTTCATCCATGAGATAAAGGGATGGTTTAATATATGGAAATCCATCAACGTAATCCATCATATAAACAAACTCAAAGAAAAAAAAACATATGGTTATCTCACTAGATGCTGAGAAAGCATTTGACAAATCTCAACACCCCTTCATGTTAAAAGTCTTGGATGGAACAGGAATCCAAGGCCCATACCTAAACACAATAAAAGCAATATACAGCAAACCAACAGTCAACATCAAACTAACGGTGGAAAACTCAAAGCAATCCCACTAAAATCAGGGATTTGACAAGGCTTCCCACTCTCCTCCTAACTATTCAACATAGTACTGGAAGTCCTGGCTGGAGCAATTAGCAAAAAGAAATCAAAGGGATACAAATTGGAAAGGATGAAGTAAAAACATCACTACTTGCAGATAACATGATAGTGTACTTAATTGACCCCACAAATTCCACCAGAGAACTCCTACAGCTGACAAACAATTTCAGCAAAGTATCTGGATACAAATTTAACTCAAACAAATCAGTAGCCTTCCTATATTCAAAGGACAAACCTGTGGAGAAAGAAATTAGGGGGAAGATGCCCTTCAAAATAGTCACAAAATCTATGAAATACATTGGTGTGACTCTAACTAAGCAAGTTAAAGACCTGTATGACAAGAACTTCAAACCTCTAAAGAAGGAAATCGAGGAAGATCTCAGAAAATGGAAAGATCTCCCATGCTCATGAATTGGAGGGATCAACATTTTAAAAATGGCCATTTTACCAAAGGCAATCTACAGATTCATTGTAATCCGTATGAAAATTCCAAAACTGTTCTTCATTGAGTTGGAAAGAGCAGTGTGCAATTTCATCTGGAATGACAAAAGACCTAGAATAGTGAAATCCATCCTCAACAACAAGAAAACATCTGTGGGAATTTTTATTCCTGACCTTAAGCTATATTACAAGGCAATTGTGCTGAAAACTGCATGCTACTGGTACAGAAATAGGCATGTGGATCAATGAAATAGAATAAAAGATCCAGAAATGAGCCCTCCCGTATATTGTCACCTGATTTTTTAAAAGGAGCTGTAAACATTCAATGGAAAAATTACAGCCTATTCAACAAAAGGTGTTGGTCCAACTAACACTCATCATGCAGAAGAATGAAAATAGACCCTTTCATATCTCCTTTTACAAAGCTCAAGTGTAAGTGGATCAAAGATCTCCACATTAAACCAGATACATTGAAACTATTTGATGAGAACATCAGGAAAACCTTAGAACACATAGGCACTGGAGAAAATTTCCTGAACAAAACACCCATGACTCATGCTCTAAGGTCAAAGATTAATAAATGGGACTTAGTGAGATTGCAAAGTTTCTGTAATGATAAGGACACTGTCAAGAAAACTAAATGGCAGCCAACAGAGTGGGAAAATATCTTTACCAAACCTACATCAGACAGAGGCCTAATATCCAAGGTATACAAAGAACTCAAAAAGCTAGACACCAGAGAATCAAACAACCCTATTAAAAATGGGGTACAGAGTTAAACAAAAGTTCTCAATGGAGGAATATCGAATGGCTGAGAAACATCTAAGGAAGTGCTCAGCATCATTAGCCATCAGGGCAATGAAAATCAAAATAATCCTGAGATTCCACCTCACACTAGTCAGATTGGCCAAGATCCAAAACTCAGATTACAGCAGATGCTGGAGAGAATGTCTAGAAAGTGAAACACTTCTCTACTGTTGGTGGGGTTATAAACTGATACAACCACTCTGGAAATCATTCTGGTGACTTCTCACAAAATTGGACATAGTACTACCTGAAGGTCCTGCTATTCCACTTCTGGGCATATATCCCAGAGACACTCCATTATACAACAAAGACACATGCACCACAATGTTCATAGCAGTTCTATTTATAATAACCAGAAGGTGGAAAGAACCCAGATGTCCTTCAGTAGATAAATGGATTCAAAAATATTAGTACATTTACACAATGAAGTACTACTCAGCTATCAGAAACAATGACTTAACGAAATTCTTAAGAAAATGGTTGCATCTGGAGAATATCATCCTGAGTGAGATAACCCAGTCATAAAAAAAACAGACATAATATACAGTCACTGATAATGGGATACTAACCCCAGAAAGCTCTGAACACCCCAAAACAACTCCCAGAATATGTGAGGTTTAAGAAAAAGAAAAAAGAAAAAGAAGTAAAACTATTATGCTCAATCCTTTCACAACAAGAAAACTTTGACTAATTCAGGTTTACATCCTGTTTTCAATGTACTTTTTGCTCATTGTAACTATTAAGACCTTAATGCACACTATCAAACCTTTGGAAAAGAAAAAGCCAACCACTGATAAAAATGTATTCATATACTTTTATGCAAAAATGCTTAAAATTTTTCATTTATCTTTGGTTTTTAAAATAAAGTTGTTCAAAAAAAATCCTTCAATGAAGTCTCTTGGGCCATGTCTTTCCAGAGTTTAGACATCCCAGATAGGCAAATAGTTGGGTCATCTCCATGAAACTTAATAGCTATAGTTTTTCCTAGATTGTTTCTGTCAATTTCTATCATGTCTGGCAATTTTCTTTTCATAATGTTTAATTTCTTCATTTTTTTAAAAATCTGGCTTTGATATTATTGTCAGAAATACAGCTGGTAGAGAATTTCTCCAGTTTTTAGGCTGGCTGTTAAATTTGTTGTTGGTTTCCCTTAATGTGTAAAAGTTTTTATTGTCATGTGGTTCCACTTGTTTGTTTGTTTGTTTTTGTATCATATTCCTGTGTATGTGGTGATGCTTTCTTCAATATTTAAAGTTGTTCTGCATTTTCATTTAAGGTTTCCGTGTTTCTACCTTTAAGTTGAGGTACTTAACCAATTTTGAATTGAGTTGCATAAGATAAAAAACATGAGTCTAACTTTACTCCTATGCTCGGTAGATATCCAGTGTTTCCAGCACAGGGATTTAATTGTGCTGTCCTTTTTCCAAAATATAATTTTTCTCCGTTCTCAAATATTAACTGGTCACACCTTTGCCGATTTACTTATGACACCTCTTTCCTATATTATTGATCTACCTGTCTATTTTTATGGAAGTGACAGACTGTAAATTTCAAGGTTGTACATTATGATACTTCCCACATTGTCCTTGCTCCTTTGCTTATGTTTGGTCATTAGATCTTTCATATGTATTCTTACTTTTTTTTTTTCTAAAATTCTTATGTCTAGAAAGGGGATTTGACAGGCATTGAATTATTCCTGAATGTAAGTTTGGCAGTACACACATTTGTACAATAGTGTTTCTGACTATCATGGAACCACACAGTGTCTTCTGTGGTTTGCGATTACATTGTCTTGAAAATTTTTTAGAGCTGGATTTCACTTCATTTACTTATATTTTTGAATACATTGTTTTGGGGCAAAGTTATTGCTAATTAAATAGTTTTCTTACAGAAGTGACTGTTCTTATTAAAATATATTATTTGTCTTTTTTAATTTATCATGTTTTGGGATGTAATATCAATTAAAAATTAACTTTTTGACTATGAGGAAAATATTATGATGTGAGTGAGTAGAAAGAGGGAGAAAGAAGAGGCATCTGATGTATATTTAGATAATATATAGGGAAGACATGGAAAGGAAGTGAAGAAACCAAGATAACTTAAAGGGATATTCAGGTCAAATCTATACAAGTAGATACCATAATCAAAAATGTCTGCTTAATTCTAAGAGGACAGATATTTTTATGTATTTTACAATTAGTTGAATATTGGATTAGGAAATCTGGGGGCCAAACAAATAACTCAACATTTATGGGCATTTATTGCTTTTCTTGGAGACCAAATTTGTTTCTAGGTATGCACTATATGAAACATTCTAGAGGCAACAAATGACTATGAACATTGAAGACAACTTGATCAAAGTGTATATTTTCACATAGTGATACACACATATACACATGTAAAAATAAAGCAAGTCTTTAAAAAGAACATTCTTAACTAGGTGGTGGTATCTTCCACCACTTAAAAGGCATAGGCAGGCACATCGCTGAATTCGAACATAGTTCAAACTAACTAGTTTCAGGACATCTTCAACAATAATGAGAAAGATGGGGGAGAGGAGAAGGAGAAGGAGAGGGAAAGGGAGAGGGAGAGGAAGACAGACAGAGAGACAGAGACAGACAGAGATACAGAGATACAGAGAAAGAGAGAAAGAGAGACAGAGACAGAGAAAGAGACAGAGAAAGTGAGAGAGAGAGATTCTAAATTGTGTAAACTATTTCTTGATATCCTGATAACACTATTGGCTATACTATGAAAAAATGTATAGTCTAATATAAACACTCTCTATTACATAATTTGTGTGTTAGCTCTTGTTTATCAGGTATCTAGTTTCTCTTCTTCTACAGGAAATATGGATAGCAGAGGCATCATCTGATGACTAGAATCTCTCTAGTATAGTAAGGCTACAGTGTGCTTTTATGTACACCTTCCTTAATTATCTTTCTTTTAAACTTTGTTTTTGATGTGTCACATCCCATGGGAGCTGAAGGTGATTTGCATCACTGTTGTACTTGACCTGTTTGTATAGTGCAGCTCTCAGTAGATAACTTTTACCTACATCACAATATTCTTTCACATCAAGCCTGAGTTGAATACCTTTGCCACATTCCCTCACTAATTACTTTTACCCTTAAGCAATGGCCCATTTTCTTGATACTGGCCCTTTAATCTTACTTATTGTAAGCTGCTTTTCTTTGTAACTATCAGTCACCTTTTATTCATTATATATGGGGGCCATATTTTTTTTTATTTCAGAAAAATAGTAATAAAGCACTATGTTGGAATTAATATGTTTTTTATTTATAGATCATCTTGGAATCACATTGACCCTAACTGATTTTTTTTTGTTCAACTGTCTTCAACATGTCAGGAAGAGCCATCCAGTAACTGGATTTTAATACTAAATTTTGAAGCTATTATTGGGAATATATAATCTTAGGAAAAAATCATGAAACACCATTTAGAAGAGTAAGAATGTGGCTCCTGTGACATCATTGACAGCAGTTGTAAGTCAGATTGCAAGCCAAATCATTTAATGTTTCGGGGCTTAATCATTTACTAACTACAGGTCAGATATCATGGCTAGTAGTGTTTAATGGATAGTCACAGAGTCAGTGCAATATCTACAGTTTTGGTTTGGTGTTTTAGAGCAGGGTCTGAATGCAGCATGGGCCAGCCTTGGACTTGTGATCCTCCTTTATCAACCTCATAAAGCTGGGGTTAATAGTAGCAACACCATACCAGACCCAATACCTAATTTTCTAAAGAAAAAGTTATTTTCTAAATATCTTGGTTCCACAACACTGTGAATTCCATTGCATTTCTGTTAGCAAGGATTTATACAACTTCTCGCTAACATCGCCATCCATCACAGATATTCTGATAATCTGAACTATAAATTCTGTTTGGTAATGCTGCTTACTCTGCAGCCTGTACCAGCTAGAAAAGCCTTTCTTGCTTTCAAAATTACTCCAAGTTGCCAACATTTCGGTCACTTAGAGGATAAATGTGAACACTATAAATGCTTTGCTTTGCTTTCAAAAATTCCAGCAAAGTCATTTTCTACATTTCATCGTTTTAGTGGGACATTGTGTATTGGATAAAAGTTTTGTTCGCTCTGGAAGAAAAAGATAACCTATCTTAAGCAAATAACCAATCAGAAAACACTTCTACTCAGCAGGGCTCCACATTTTTATTGGAAGAAACCTAACATTTCTCTATCTTGTTATAACACTTAAGACCTAATATACATATCCACGTTGCATCATTTACTTTAAATAACTAGAGTAATTTTTTGTGTAATGTCTGTTGTGGTGTCTGTAGAGCATGAGGTGAACTTTGAGTTCAGGTAGTAAATCGCTATGCATTGTTCGTGAAGCTAGCAGACTGTGATCTTTCCTCTTCCTTCTACTAAAGGTAAGAATCTTTACTGCCCAATACTCAAACATTGTCACTGAACAATTTTATCATCTCAAGGAATGAAATAACCTTGCAAATAACTAAAGTTGTAGATGATTAATTTAAACTAATACACTACAGTTTTGTTTTTTTTATTTATTTTTTTATTTTTTAAAGCGACTTTATTTTACAAAACAAAGATAAATGTACAGATTTTAAACAGTACTGTTTTTTCAGATATTAAAATAATTTTTACATAAAACTATGTGAATATATTTTTTAGTCAGTACTTGATTTTTTCAAGGGCTTGACAGTATGCATTGAAAACCTAATAGTTACCATGAGCATAAAGTACATGCAAAACAAAGCGCAACATGGAAATAGTCAAAGTCTTAATTGTTTTGTAAATATTTTTTTGTTGTTTTCTTTATTTCTTGGACTTCATACAGTATGTGAGTTGTTTCTGGGGCAGTGCAAGCCTCTGGGGTTAGCATCCTAATATCAGTGACTGCATATTATGTCTGTTCTTTTCTGACTGGGTTATCTCACTCAGGATGATATTCTCTAGATGCAGCCATTTTCTTAAAACTTTGGTTAAGTCATTGTTTCTGGTGGCTGACTAGTATTCCATTGTGTAAATGCACCACAATTTTTGTATCCATTCATCTTCTGAAGGACATCTGGGTTTTTTCCAGCTTCTGGCTATAATAAATAGAGCCGCTATGAACATTGTGGTGCATATATCTTTGTTGTGTATTAAAGTGTCTCTGGGGTATATGCCCAGAAGTGGAATAGCTGGGTCTTCAGGTAGTACTATATCCAATTTTCTGAGGTATCACCAGACTGATTTCCAGAGTGGTTTTATTAGTTTGCAACCCCACCAAGAGTGGAGAAGTGTTCCTCTTTCTCTGCAGCCTTGCCAGCATCTGCTGTCATCTGTGTTTTGGATCTTGGCCAATCTGACTGGTGTGAGGTGGAATCTCAGGGTTGTTTTGATTTGCATTTCCCTGATGGCTAAGGATGTCGAGCATTTCCTCAGATGTTTCTCGGCCATTCGGTGTTCCTCAACTGAGTACGTTTTGTTTAGCTCTGTACCCCCCTCAAGCTAGAGCATTGATATGAATTCCTGATTTAAAATATTCTTAAACACTTTGGTTCTTCAGTGTGGAATTAATTAGTATACTCATTTAATTTATGTGTTTTGGGATAATATTTGTTCTTCTTTTAATCAGAACTGAGGAGTCCATTTCTTCCCTGTGTATTTTTTTACACCAGCATTGTCTTTATAGTATTTGCAACATATTTATGTGCCAGACTTTTTTCCATTGCCTAATCACATTTATTATAATAAAATTAAATCTAAGAGAAAATGTAACATTAAAATTGGAATGAATTGGCATAATATGATAAATTAAGTACTGAAAAGTGATGTGTTATTCAATAAGGTTATATGGACAAAGAGATGATGGGAACATTTGAAAAAATATATATATATATACTATTTTCTTTAAAGTAAGTCTTCACTCATACCTCAAATTTCTGAATGTAATTACAGGTGCACGGGATAAGTGGTTGTTCTGAAGGGGCTCTAAGTCGCCAGAGAATTTTAATTTGTTCACATTTTCTATGTGTGTTTTAGGAATATCAAGCCCATAGAAAAACTTTGATATTTTCTGTGAGTGTGTTTATAATACCATGTTAAAATCTTCAAATAAATAAAATCCCATCTTTGTTTAATATAAAGAGGGCTACAAATAATCTGCTACAAATCACTTAGCTTTTGGCAATCTGCATAACCCTTAGTCATTCATTGCTACCAAAACCAAATTTCAAATGTTTAAGTTTGGACCACAGAGGAAGCTCGGAAAGTAAAGGCTCTTGCTGTGAAAACTACATGACATAGGTTCAGTACCCAGAATCCATGCGGCAGAGAGAAAGAATTACCTCCTGAGGGTTGTCCTGCCTTCTACTCATGTTCCACAGCACAGGCATATTTTCATATTCACATCCTCATGTGCACACAACACCCCCTGCACACATAGCCAGAATAGAGGTCACCAGACAGAAATAAACAGAATCCTTCTAAAATAGGAAGATTTGACAAATAAAACATCTTCATTTAATTCAAT
Source organism: Micromys minutus (assembly GCF_963924665.1). Taxonomy (NCBI): domain Eukaryota; kingdom Metazoa; phylum Chordata; class Mammalia; order Rodentia; family Muridae; genus Micromys; species Micromys minutus. The sequence goes on from NC_137974.1 coordinate 8,936,425, forward strand.
CATTTATGGTGCTTTTCTTTAATAAGTACAGAATTCAAAAGTCGTCTTGATACTTCAGAAGACACTGATTCTCAGGATAATGAATGTTTGCCTTTTCAAATGTACTTTGTTTAACATAAAACATATTTTTTACATTTGTATACATTGTACCCTTTGGAACATTAATATAAACAACTAGTATAATTGCAATTAGTGTTCAATGGGGCTTTATTTCACAACAAATAAAACATATTAATAAGAGTCTGTTTTCATAAACAAATTATCTAAACTCATTGCAAATTAATTACCTAAATGACTATGCTTATTTTTCCTGTATATTTACTGTAATTTCAAAATGAGTGAAAATATTTATATGTATATATGTATATAACATATATTTGTCTAAAGACAAAACTAAGATTTATGAACTTTTATATATAAACTGAAATTACATAGAGTAAATTACATTCATATTAAAATATTAAAAGGACATAATTCAATTAATCATGTTTGTCCTTTTTATAATCTGATATATCACTGTATTTAGTAGCAGCAGTATCAAAGACAGAGTTCTGAGACAAAACATCAAATAAAATTTTAGATTTGAAATATACAGTCAGTGGCTGGCTTAAAGAAAGAGTTATTAACTTGCAGAAGAAAACAAGGGATTAAGAATTTCACAATTTTTCCAATTATTAAATATAAATGATAATTAATATGAACAAAACAGCTGATAAAGACTTTTTGGCCTATATTATTTAATTAACAAATATTTAATGTGTTTCTAATTTACTTGTCTACTTGGCGCTGGCAGTACACACTGAATAAAAAGAGATAACAATCATACTGCAGAATTTACTACAAAGTTTTTTTTTTTTTAACATCACTAATTACACTGTTTATTCCTTAATTACCTTTTTCTATTGCATCTTTCTGCACAGTACACTTTAAATATTGACCTGGCTATGCTATGTAATTTTACTTGCTAAAATATATGACACATATATATTATTTATGACTATGTATGAATATATATGTATTTTATGAGTATAAAACTGACATTGTGAAAATCCTGTTTTCTAAATCGTTTTAATCAGTATATTTATTAGATACAGTTGTAGAACAGGCTTCCCTCTTCTTTGTTGTCAGATCTCTCTTAAATAATTATGATTTTTTTCAATACTTGTAAAAGATTTTGTGTGGTTTCTGCGTGCATATAAATTCTTCTGTTTTAAAACCTGTAAATAGAGAATATTTAGAGAAAACAGTGGAAGCACAGAAACAAAATATAATTTTGTTAAGCAAAGAAATTTTGTGAGCAAATATGCTATGTGATTTTGAATCTGAAAAAAATATGTATTTTGAAGGAAAAGTGGACAGAGAAGCTGGCAGAAGTAAGAGTGTACAGTGTGGTCTGAGGACAATTAGGAAGTTATAAAAGTTATCTTTATCTCTTAAGACAGAAGTAGATTTTTTAATATCTAAACTGTTAAAGTTGAGGAGGCATTTTTATTGACTATTTCCCTACTCTATTTGTAATATAACAAAATAACTCTTTCTGGATTAAAGTTTCATCCTTGTTGGTCACTTTTATTGAATCTTCAAATATCTACAATATTATCTCTTTTTTAAATGTGAAGAATTAGATAGTATTACTTGTCAATTTTCATAGCTACTAAATTGATGACTTCCTACACTCCCTACTCTGATGATCTACTCAAGTACTAAACAATTCATGCCCATTTAGGCTCACAATCACTGTTATGTCAAAATTCACACTCACTTCTACACCACTGTTTATTATTGGTCCTCATTCTATGAACCATATAATGTCACATTCTCTTCTCTGTTAGAACATTTTGGTTGCATAGTCAATTCTCTATGAAGCTATAAGAGTTTCCATGTATGAAAGATTATTGGTTCATGCCACCATTTCTTAATTCCCATTTTTTATAATAAAATGAAAACATAAGAAGTAATTTTTTAAATTGACAAATTAGTTCTAAATTTACCATTCTCAGCCTAATACATATTTTATAAAGAGTATATGTTTTTCAATAAATTTCATTTAAAACTTTATTTTTTATTCCACATAAACCCTTGAGTCCAAGAATATTGACATATTCTTTTCTAGTTAACTCCTTAGAACACAGAATAATTGTTATTAAAAATAGAATAATAAATTTGATTAATAGATAAAATGAATAATGTGTACCAAATCCAACAGGATAAAATAAAGTAAAATAATATCAGCATAGCTATCATGTTTGTGAAAATATCCTTTATTATTTCCATAGTTTAAGTCCTTGATGGGTCTTTAGTAAATTACCTTTATTTAGGAATCTATATTTATAGTATATTTTCTTAGTAAATATAGTTGACTATGTAGTATCCATATGCTTGTATAGCAAATATTTTCAGGATTTATGTAAGAATTGAATTTACTTGAGATTATAAAATAATTTACATGATGTGTAAACATTTAATAAACATGATGTCATGTTTGACATGCAGACAAATTCCCAGAGGCACTGGTTGTGTGTAAAAGACCTGGTCATTACTGGGCCTATCAAAATTCTATCATGCATAGATATAGAAGAGGTTAATGGGCTTCCTGAACAGCTGTAATCTGCTAAGGATGCTGCAAAATATTGAATCATATTCCTCACTAAAGCAGTACATGTAAATAATTCCATTCATCTTCAAGTAAGCATTTTTGAGTAAATATCATGGATCACAAAGTCCCAAACAAACAGAAAAGAAAAGTAGTGGGGGACATGTTGATAGGGGACTTACTAAGAGGGTATAAGATGTTTCTAATAGTGAAAATGGGACATTATTAATCATAGTTTATTAGCTTATCTATAAACAAACTGAAAATTATGTATAACTGGTTAGTCTTCTCCTAAATATAGACTACTAAAGATTGGGTAAGAATTGAGTACAATTTATACTTTTATTGTGTACACACAATCACAATAAAACTACATAAACTGAAATTATGAGAAAATAAATTACTATTGGAAATGATACACAGGATTTTTATAAAAGTAAATAATTGTTATGAATATTTGTTCACACAGAACCTAAAATTTCTCAATCAATAATTACATTGTAATTAAATAATGCAGTAAAAATGGAAATACAATTAAATTAGCAAATTTTTCAGTTCTATATTTTTATACGTTTCCTTAGTATTCTCTTAATGTTTTATTCTGCATCATGAATGACACATTAGGTAATAAAATGTGTTGAAATAGTAAAAACCCAGATATGCTGAATAGATCCACTTAAAATAAATGAGATAGTAAGTAATCCATTTAAAATGTATTCTACAATTTTATCTTGATAAATGTACACTATATTTAAAAATTTAACAATTAAGTTTTTATATAAATTATTTGAAGTGATTTCTTACATACCTCTATTATTTCTATCATAATCACCTAATATGTTATGAGTATTCTATCCTCAATGAACAACAGGAATTACATCATTTAGTGAGGAAGTAAGAGGAACTCACCTATTACTACATCAGGAATGTAAACAGTGAGTAGTAGGACATAGAATGATGTAATAAAATGGATGAAACAGAATAAAGTTTGTGTTGTAAAATAAGTAAGATTTGATTAAATATGTTGTATTTTCTGTATATTTAATGTAGATTCATCAAATAACATGAAAATTTCTATCTTTATTATTGGACCTGAATTCTAAATGTAAAGAGGATACTTGTTGAAACATTCAAACTGAAGAGATTTCATCAAAATATGTAACAATATCCTGATACTACATGCATAAATATAAAGAAAACTGAGCAATTAGATCATGGCCATGCCTGCCCTGCTTTACTAGTACCCTAGCTAGTCTAGGTGATGGCTTAAATATAAAGTTTCCTCTCCCCCATAAGTATCCTAGGTTCTTATTTGCAGAGTTGGATTGAAAGAACTGAATGCTTGAAAATTCTAAAGTCACAAGTATTCTGGTTTTCTGAGGAACAAATGTTTGCTCTGTTCAAAATGGAACAAGGGTAAAAGTGTCCAAGGGACAAAAATGTGACAGGCTGGATGGACAACCAAGATACAAATGAGAATATTAATTATGAAGGAGTAAAGGGCTTTTACCACTCTAATTTCTTTATATAAGGACCCCGAAGAATTCCATGCCAAAAAGGCAAGGATATATATGAAGTACCTTCTTCAAAGTCATTTAATGAGAGCAAATCTACAGAGAATACAATATGCACATGTATGTTTCCTCATATTATTTTCTGAGGAAATTATCTACCAGAACTACAGCTACAACGGCTACTAAAAATATTAATAAGAATAGGCCACAAAATTTTAATTATCACTGAACGTATGTGGCATGTAAACATAAACATCCAGGAATAATTAAATCTTTATAATTGTGATTTTTTTCTGAATAGTCAACCAATAATATCAAATACTATACTTTTTCCATTATTGTTGTCAGCATCCAAATACATGTAATGTGTCCTTTTAAAAGTATTTTGATGGGGGGTGGAAAACTTGGGGTAGCCAATAGAAAGTCCCAGATGCCAGAAAAGCGAGAGGCTCCCAGGACCCAACTGAAGGGACCCAAAGGGGAAAAATAGCCCGTGGAGAAGATATCCGAATATGAGTTACTGCTCCCATTAAGGGGTGGAGACACCCACCCTTCTCAGACTTTTAATCCAGGATTTCTCCTGTTTAAAAGAAATACAGGGAAAAAGAGTGGACCAGAAACTGAAGAAAGACTATCCACAGAATGCCCCACCTAGGGATCCATGTCATATGCAGCCAACAAACCCAAACACTATGGCTGATGCCAAGGAGCTGATAGGAGCTTAATATAGCTGTCTCCTGAGAAGGTCTGCAAGATACAGACCAACACATATGTGAATGCTTGCAGTCAATCATTAGACTGAACACAAAGTTCCTATAGAAGGAGTTAAAGGAGTGAAGAAGCTGAAGGTATTTGAAACACCATAGGAAACATAACAATGTATACCAACCAGAACCCCCAGAGCTCCCAGGGACTAAACCACCAACCAATAAATACACATGGAGGGACCCATAGTTTTAGCTGTGTATGTAGAAGAGAATGGCCTTAGAGAGCATCTAGGGCCTTGGTCCTATGAAGGCTAGATGCTCAGCATAGGCAAATGCTAAGGTGATAGGGCAGAAGTGGGTGGGTGGGAGAGCACCATTGTAGATGCAGGAGTAAGGGTTAAATGTGGGGATTCAGAGAGAAAACCTGGAAGGGGAATAACATTTTAAATGTAAATAAACAATATAATGAATAAAATATTAAAATAATAATGATACTAAATAAAATATTAAATTCAAAATTATTATATGAGATACTGCCTCAGCTTACTATTTTAATAGTACTGAATTGTATAAAAGCAGCAAAAATTATTATCAGAAAACCATTCTCCTTTATACTAAACATTAACTGGACTTCTTATTTTTGTTTCTGAATCATAAATTTATCCACATAATAGTTATTAGTTACTAATATTCAGCATTACAACAAAGGGAAGACAGTAGTGTTTTTAATCTGAGTTATTTTAGTGTACCATATGGTGTTGCTGTGTTAGAGTTAGGCAAGAAACTATTTTTAGAATATAGATAGTGAAACTACTTAATGCGTCCATCCTTTGCTAAGCATTTTGATTGTATTACTCTCAAATTTCTGAGAACTGATGAATTATCTTTGATAGTTGTTTTAGTTAGGGTTTTATTGCTGTGAACAGACACAATGACCAAGGCAAGTCTTATAAATAAAAACATTTAATTGAGGCCTGCTTACAGGTTCAGAGGTTCAGTCCAGTATCAAGGCAGAATCATGGCAGCATTCAGGCAGGTATGTTGCAGAAGGAGTTGAGAGTTATACATCTTCATCTAGAGGAAACCTGAGCAGGAACAACGGAGCATCCTCAGGCAGCTAGGAGGAGTGTTGCCAAGCTCATCCCCAAAGTGACACACTTCCTCTAACAAGGCCACACCTTCTACTAGTGCCACTCCCTGGGCCAAGCATTTGCAAACAATCACATTCCACTCCCTGGTCCCAATAGGCTTGTTCAAACACATAACTCTACGGGGACCATACCTAAAAATAGCACAATAAAAAGTACATTTAGTACTTCCAAAGTTCCCATAGTCTGTAGCAGTATCAACACTGTTAAAAGTCCAAAGTTCAAAGTCTGTTCTGAGATCCATCCAATCACTTAACTGTAATTCTTGAATTAAATCAGGTAACCAGCTGACTCCAAATTCTACCATCTCCATGCCTAATGTCTATGCAGTCTTCAGATTTTCAACTCCTTTTTCATCTTTGTTGATAGCAACAAACTTTTTCTCCTGGGCTGGTACCACTCCCTGTTAGCAGCTTTCCTCAGCAGATAGCCCTTGGCTCTGACATCTTTAATATCTTTGGGTCTTGAAGGCAACTTCAAAGTTACAACTTTTTGTTTCAATGTCTTAGATCCACACATGACCTTCTGGGCTCCTCCAAGAGCTGGCTTCACTTCCCCAGCTCTGCCCTCTGTAGCAATTCAAGCTCAGGTTGGACCACTACACCATTGTTGTTGTTTTTGGTGATTATCCCATGGTACTAGCATCTCAAATATACTGGGGTTTTCCATTGTAACTAGGCTTTACCAGTAGCCTTTCATAGGCTCCCTTTATGGTGCCAAGCCTTATATTATTTGCATGACCCCTGGGCCAAGCATGTGCAAACCATCACAATAGTTAAACTATAGGAGAAATTGTTCATATGAATAATTGATTTTTTGCTTGAGTTATTCCAAAATAGACATCACTAGTTTTAAAAGCACTCAAGCATTCATAAGTGACTTGCAGAGTATTCAGCAGTTTTGTTTCTTTTGGTGTATCACTAAAAATATCTTTTCTTAACCATCCAAGTCATAAACAAATGATGCCCATCAATGTTTTTCTATTTGCAACAATGAGTGAAAATTCATATTTTATATACATCCAATCTGTAATGTATTAAACCAATAATATGTTTGAGTATATATTTTCACTGTATGAGACTGGCTTAGGCACTGTCATTGCTGTCTAGGAAAATCTGAAATCTCACCAACTACTGTGAGAATTCCCAGGCAGGAGGTAGGGTTAGTTAGCAGGTAGGATTCATTCAGAAAAACATCAACTTTTGCTCCTAAGGTGTATCAATTACTTTGATGAGGCCTTGCCCAAGCTATTAAAATTGATCTCCTTCACTTAACACCAGTTAGTGTTAATGACAGCTTCAAAATATAACACCTACAGTATGTTTTCTCAGCCTTATCTAGAACAGTCCATAATTAATTATACTATTAGCTAGGCAAGCTGACACAGGAAACAGAGCATCAAAATGTACACATACACACATGCATTACAAACACATACACATAAAACATACTTTTTAATTCACCTATATGAAATAGACAACTTGGCTACACATTCAGCTTTCACTGAAGGAAATACTAGTAAACATCACCATAATTAGCTTAATTTATATAATCAATATTTTATATTTATCAATAGATAGAAACTTTTTGAAACATCATTACACTTATAGTTGTGTGTAACTATTAAAAACATAAATGAATCCTAATACAGTAAGTTCCTAATGAAGTAAAGCAGATGAAACATCTTGATTCCTTACCTGTTGTGTGCAGAAACATTTAGACCCAGAGTACTGATGGAAAGCACAAAATCTTCAAAATAGTGCAGGTCTCTGGTTGACAAACGTAACATGGAAATTCTTATTTTATTGAAGCCACACTATTTAAAATGTAACCAATGAATTATAAAGTATTTAAAATAGTTTTAAAATACAGTCAACTGTAAGCATTAATATGACTTAATAAGCTTATTAAAAGTATCCTCTTTTGGCAGCACTGGGAAGTTTTTTCTCTTATGTAAGACAATAATACATAAATAAATGTGTGAAATTAATCCAAACATAATGTTTTTTAAATTATTTTAAATAATTTTCATGTTTTATATGGCTTAATCTGAGAATTCATGTGTAAGTGAATTATTTTGATGCCAGTAATAAATACAGTACAACCATTCCACGTTACACAATTTCTTTCTAGCTACAAAATAGTCTGACGTTAGGTATATAAGGCATAAAATAAATTAAATTAGAGAGACCGAGATAGAGTAAAAAAATAAAAATTAAACAAACTAAAAGAAACCCACCTTCAGTATTCAAGATAAGCCCTAAAGCTGTTACATATTATTATTAAAATCATGAGGCAGAAATTTCAGAGATGTAGAATGTGACTATAAAATATTGTTATATTTTGTTTATTCTTCATATAAATACATCATTAGTGAATAATCAATTGTATAACTAAAATTTTCAAATCATTCATTTTAGTTGATTAAAAATATAACACATATCTTAACTCATTAGACAATAAATGAATATAACTTATTCTGTAATACTGAGGCACAGAAAAGGAAACCTGGATAGTAATCCATCCTCAAAACCCTCTATTTACAATCATTCCTGCGTGAAAGATATTCTGGGCCAATACTAGAACATAATTTGTGGAAGTGGCCACCAATGTCTGACTTAACTTAAGGCCTATGCTATAAGAGATTCTATGCCCTACGCTGCCTGGATCATTGGGAATCTGAGACTGTATTATCTGGAGATGTAGAGAAGAACCAAAAACCACAGGCAAAAACAAACAAGCAAAGAAACAAAAGCAATAACATGATTTTTAATGATATTCTGCTATACTCATTGATGGGTGACTTGTCCAGTTTCATCAGAGAGGCTTCCTCAGGCAGTAGATAGCAGCAGGTGCAGAGATCCACATCCACACTTTATGAGAAGAGAAATTTTAAATTGAAAATGTGCATCTGGTCTCTTCTGAAATGCCATGGAAGATGGGGCAGAAACAGTGGAAGCAGTTTTGTCTCTGATTGTATTGTCAGCTCTGAAGACACTTATCCTATGGGGTGGCCTTGTCCACCAGCCTTAATATTAGGAAGTTTGCCTTGTCTCATTCTCTTTCCCTCTCCCTCTCCATCTCCCTCTCCCTTTTCCCCTCCCTCTGCCTCTCCCCTTCTTCCTTTGCCTTCTGCCCCTCCCCACCCACTCTCCCTCCCTCCCTCCCTCCCTCCTGTCCTCCCTTTCTCTCTCTTTCTCTTTCATTTGTTTGTTGTTCTTGGAGCCTGCTCTTTTATTCCTTTTTTTTAAACATTTTATTAGATACTTTGTATTTACATTTGAGATGTTATCTCTTTACAGTTCCCAGTTCCTATCCCACCCCCCTCCAGTTGCCTTCACAAAGGTGCACTCCCTCCTGATCACCCTCTCCATCCCATTGCCTTGGTTTTCCCCTGCATTGGGAAAACATGCCCCTCTCTGGAACAAAAGCCTCTTCTCACATTGATTCCAGACACTGCTATCTTCAGCTACATATGCCACTGGATCATTAGGTCTCTCAAAGTGTGCACAAAGCTTGGTGTTTTACTCAATGGGAGTTTTGGAGGGTTTGGTTGGTTAACAATGTTGTTATCTTCCCATGAGGTTACAACCCTTTTCAGCTCCTTAGGTCCTTTCTTTAGCAACCTCATTTGGATCCCTGGTTTCAGATGGATGGTTAGCTGCAAGGATGCTCAGCTTTATCTATATGACTGTAGCATAGTCCCTGAGGGGGCATCTCTGTCTAGTTCCTGCAAGTAAGTACATTTTGGGATCAGCTATAGTGCTTGGATTGGGTGATTGACTAGGACATACATTTTATTGTTTGATGATGCAAGCCTAAACTTCAAAAACCTGAAGTGGTCAAACACGAGAAGGTAACTACAAATCAGAAGACCCTTCTGGGAATCAGAAAATCTGATTTTATTTTCCATTTCTGCACTGTGAGAACAAGTAATAATCATTCTGATAATATCCATCAGAAGTACAGTGTAAAAGCCTGAAAAGCAATCTTCATTTGAATGGCCTATACTGACACATTTGAGTTTATTTGTAAGATAACACAGAGTCAGTTCACTCCTCAACCAACAATAGTACGCTAATAGGCTTTGAACAATTCCTTTCTATTCTTCACCTTGTTGATTTAGTTAATCTGTAAATGAATTTTCTTTACTAGTTAATAAGAAAAATAAACAAAAAAACTTGCTAATTTTGAATTTACTTTAAAAAATAAAAAAGGAAGAACAAATTTGATATTTATGGAAAGTGAGTGAAATGAAGTTCTAGGAAGTAAAATATGTATACAATTTTACCTGGTTACCATTCCTTCCCCCAATGACAACTACAAAATGTAACTATAAATTATCATTCATTCAGTCCTCCATTGCATAAGTAAAATGATGTGAGCCTGTTCATTCATTTGGGAAATCAAATTGACTTCGTAATACCACAGTGATATAGTTGGAAATGCTAGACACTTGGTGTTTTGAAAATATATTTAAATTTATGTATGCATTTCTAGAAGTATTCATTTCTTCTCTAGATATATAATAAAAGCAATTTTTTCCAATATAAATCATTTTCCTGTCATTCTGATATGCTCAGAAAATACTAAAAATTACTTGATGTTCTATTATGGGAAACCAAAGCATCCAAAAACCATGGGAGAAACTCAGTTTAGCCAGTGACATTGCATGAGACTAGTTTTTTTTTTTTTTTTTTTTCTCTCTCACTGCACAAGAAAATAAGTGCTTTTGGAGAACTCATACAGCCCATTAAATCCTTTTTTTCTGAAATTTACGAAAAACTTGCATTTGTGCCTTTAAGTGTTAAATGTGTAAAACATACTTTAAGCAGTTGTAGTAGACATCATGTTGCAAATTGACATCAAATCATGTCCATTCCAACTTTTCCATGTCAATAAATAGCAGATCAATCTTGTAGAGTTGGTAGAAAAACAAAATACAGTTCATATTAATTTTACTGTCCTACCCATAACCAATATGTAAATAGTAATGCCTGTTGATTTACCTTTTATCTTCAGACACACCAGAAGAGGGCATCAGATCCCATTACAGATGGTTGTGAGCCACCATGTGCTTGCTGGGAATTGAATTCAGGACCTCTGGAAGAGCGGTCAATGCTCTTAGCCACTGAGCCATCTCTTCAGCCCCTTGATTTACCTTTTAATGTATACTGAACATTCAACTATTTTTCATAAGCTCATTATATATATATATATATATATATATATATATATATATATATATAAACATCTTGAGAAATATAAACAAACAAATAAAATACTGGGAACAAAATTTGACTGTTGTTTGTAGTGACATGACTCTGATAAACTACAAGCCCAGTTATACAAAAAAAAAAACCCTGAGAACATTTATTAAACTAATGTTATATTAGCTTAATAAACATATGTAGATTAAACTTTAAAAAATAAAAAAAATATATCCATGGTATTTAAAGCAGTATATGCATAAGCTTGCTTTAAAATTGTTTGGTAGAATTTGGATTATACCAAATTATGAAAATAAAAGACATTTAATATTACATTATTTTCTGACCTTAAGATTATATAAACAATACCTCAGTTTAATATTACATGTTTATTTTCCTTGAATGAAAAGTTCATTTTTTTGTGGTAAATAATATTCCCTCATGTCAATATACCACATTTGCTTTTCTATTTCTCAGATGATACATACTTGAATTTGTGTATGATCTTTCTATTTTATCTATATCTTTATTTTAGAACAAATATCTGAAAAAGAATTGTCCATATTAGTCATACAAGTTTACTCTGAAACCTGCAAATATGACAATTCTCATTTTTCTGATTGTTTCACCATCACCTGTTATTTTCATATTTTTATTTGCTAATGGAAGTGAGGTCGCATTGCTGAGGTTTAATTTATAATTTAATTATACTGATATTAAGAATTTTTTATGATAATGGGTTATATGCTCATCAAGTTAAGAGAAATACCTTTTCAAAATCTATTTTTATTTTATAATTAGATATTTGATCATTTCATTACAGGTTTATATATATTTTCTATATGTTACATATGCACATCTTCATGATAAATGCTAAGCCATACTTATTTCTTTACCCTGTTCTTCAACACGGTTTAATTATCTTAGATGAAGCACGTGAATGCAGATACTGCCCATTCTAATGGAGTAGCCTGTTATGTTCACATACATGCACATGTTCTATGATCAGGTTAAACACATAGGTAGATTCAGACACTTTATATTTTATTTTATTTTATTTTATTTCATTTTATGGTAGGACCATTATCTCTTCTGCTAAGGTATTTGGGATGTAAAGTTTACCAGTTTCTGTACCACCTACAGTATGCAATACCACATGAGAAATTGTTACACCTCAGACCATAAGACTAACAAGTAGAAAGGCCCAAGTTATCATGCTTCAATCCCAAATGGAGGATGGAAGAAAATAATCACAGGATGCAGAGGGAAGTAGGAACCACTGTGAAAGAAGGGAGGGTGGGGAAAGGGGAACAGAATCAGGTATGAGGACTAGACAGGTAAGTAGCCCAGAGGGCCAGGAGAGTGAGTGAAAATAAGAAGACTTTGGAATGGGAGGTGGGGGAACCCTTTAAAAAGTACTATAGTCTTGGGAAAGGAGAGACTCTTACAACTCAGTGGGGATGGATGACTTAGCCAAAATGTCCATAAGTTCACCTCTAGTAAATAGACAGGGCTTTAACTGCACAGACTGTGTTACTAACCCATAGTCAAATTTTTGACCCAGAATTTTTCCTTTCCGGAAAAAAAAAAAAAAAAAAAAACCTGCAGGGACAAAAATGGAGAAAAGAAACTGAAGGAAAGGAGGTCTAATGACCATCACAACTTGGCAACTATCTCCTGTGCGTGTGTGTGTGTGTGTATGTGTGTGTGTGTGTGTGTGTGTGTGTGTATGTGTGTGTGTGTTTGTGAGTGTGAGTATGTGAGTGTGTGTGTGTGTGTGTGTGTGTGTGTGTGTGTGTGTGTGTGTGTTGGGGTGGTTAGGGCTCACCAAGGATTGACACTATTACTGATGCTATGGAGTGCTTACAGATGGGAACCTGTTCTCTGAGAGGTTCAACCATCAGCTGTTTGAGACAGACATCAATGTCTACCCAAAAACTGTAAACATATGGTTGAATTAGGAGAAAGATAGAAGAAGATGAAGAGGTGTGTTGGAGACCAGCAATCATAACTAACCTGAAACCCAGGAAGCTGCCAGAAACTGAACCATCAAGAAGGAGGATACGAAAGCTGGTCAGCGTCCCTGGAACATATAAGGCAGTGGTCTGTCTGGTTTGGCCTCAGTGGGAAAAGATGTGCTTAAGCCTTGAGAGACTTGAGGACCCAGGGAAGGGGTAGGCCTGGTAATAGGGAGCACCCTCTTTTTTTTTAATTGAACAACTTTATTTTAAAAAAAAACAAAGATAAATGTAGAGATTTTAAAAGCATTTTTGAATAAAGGCATATGAATACATTTTTGTCAGTACTTGATTTTTTTTAAAGGTTTGATAGTGTGCAATAACATCTTACTAGTTACAATGAGCATAAAGCACATGTAAAACAAGATATAACCTTGAAATAGTCCAAGTTTTCTTGGTGTGTAAAAATGATTTTTCATCATTTTTTTGGCCTTTATTTTTTTGAACTTCACAAAGTCTGTGAGTTTTTTCTGGGGTTTTCAGAGCTTTCTGGGGTTAGTATCTCATTATCAGTGACTGCATATTATGTCTGTTCTTTTGTGACCGAGTTACCTCACTCAGGATGATATTGTTCAGATGAATCTATTTTCTTAAAAATTTCATAAAGCCATTGTTTCTGATAGCTGAGTAGTACTCCATTGTGTAAATGTACCACAATTTCTGGATCCATTCATCTACTGAAGGACATCTGAGTTCTTTCCAGCTTCTGGCTATTATAAATAGAGCTGCTATGAACATTGTGGTGCATGTGTCTTTATTATATGTTGGAGCTGCTCTGGGGTATATGCCCAGAAGTGGAATAACTGGGTCTTCAGGTACTATGTCCAATTTTCTGAGGATTCGTCAGACTGATTTCCAGAGCGGTTGTACCAGTTGACAACCCCAACAACAGTGGAGGAGTGTTTCTCTATCTCTCTATCCTCTCCAGCATCTGCTGTCATCTGAGTTTTGATTTTAGCCATTCTGACTGGTGTGAGGTAGAATCTCAGGGTTGTTTTGATTTGCATTTCCCTGATGACTAATGATGTCGAGCACTTCCTTAGATGCTTCTCGGCCATTTGATATTCATCAATGGAGAACTTTTTGTTTAGCTCTGTACCGCATTTTTAAATAGGGTTGTTTGATTCTCTGTAGTCTAACTTTTTGAGTTCTTTGTATACCTTGGATATTACGCTTTTCTCAGGTGTAGGGTTGGTAAAGATCTTTTCCCAGTGGCAGATAGCCTGAGCTTTTTGTTTTGCATGCACAGACCCTCCGGGTGGAAACCAAGTCCCTACTGCAGAGTTCCTGCTCCCCTGAACCAATAGTGGACAGGGGGAGGAGGGGCATGCTTTCTGTGTGCTCAGTCCAGACCTGTCTGTGCCCTAGCTACTCACAGTGAGGTCTAACCTGGCCCTTGTCCCTGGATTTCTGCTGTTCGAGGTGGCAAATGGCCTGAGCGTTTGGTCAGCATGCATGGGCCCTCTGTGTGGAAACTCAGTCCCTCAGACAGAGTTCCTGCTCTCCTGAACCAAATAGAGGGTGGGGCTGTGTCTTCTGCATGCTGACCCAGACCTCTCTGCACCCTGGCTACCTGCAGCACAGTCCAGCATCCCTGGATCTCTGCTGTTCCCGGTGGCCAGGAAGCACCCTCTTGGAGGCAATGAGCAGGAGGAATGGAATGAGGAACTGTGGAATGTGGACCAGGAGGGGGCAACGACTGGAATGTAAGTAAATAAAATAGTTATAAAAAGAAGAAATAAATCATTACTCCTAATGAGTAGAAGTGCTTCGTTCACTTACTGTCTTGGCCAGTATTGTTTTCCATGTTTTCACTAATATTTACACTTTCTAGACAGAAATTTAGTAATTTTACTAAAAACTTTAGCTTTCTGAATTATGAAAATATATTTATATGTGTGCATTTATCCATATGACTTACTAACTTAACTTTATTATAAACTTTAAATTTAATTTTATATTAAGTATGCACACAATAATTTTAAAGTATATATATATTTATATATATATATATATAAGATTTTATTTGCTATTACTCAGTAAACATGCTTAAATATGTTTGATTTAATATAAAGTTTAAAATGCCTTATTATAAATAGCAGATGCCTTATGGAACAGTTATTATGTGTTTAATAATATGTTATTAATATTAATATTAATATTAATAATATTATATTAATTAATTATTAATATATTATATAATATAATAATATAATATTAATTAATAATTATTATTAATATGAAAAAGGAGTGTATCATTATAGTAGTTACCTAGTGCGTAAAGCTGATATAAAAGCACATGTTTAAATTCAGGAATTAGTACATCTAAATCCAAAGGTTCACCAACAGTCAAGAGAAAGAAAGGTGTTCGTGTAACCCTGGAGCAATGGATTAGTTACTGTATGCTTCAGCCTTTATACTTGGAATACTTTTGAAATGTATCATGTATCATTGATATTGAAAATATCAGGTGTTAAATGAATTTACTTTGAGATTTACAGCTCATCCAACTTCAAACATATAACCTCTGAGTGCGTAAATTTCTGAAATTGAGAAGTTCTAAGAACAATCTGTATAAACCCAGATTTGACATAGTTACCTGTGTGTTAATACTGTAGAATATTGGTCACACTAATTTCCTATTAAAGTTGGCATATTTATACATTTGAATGTCTAACATTTTAGTAACTGCTATAATCAAATATATTCATTGGCTAGCATGTAGCTAAATTTATGTTACTGACACTTTAATGTAGTTTGAAAATATTACATCAAAATAAATTTTGAACAATTTTGCTTTTTAGTTTTATTTGGTTTCATGATTAATATTTATTATTATTACTATTTTGAACAGTCATGCTTCTGTATGTATCTGTGCTACTTGTATATAGGAAACATGGAGACCAGAAAACTGCACCAAATTCTTTGCCATTGAAGTGACATGCAGAAGTGAGCAACCTGAGGTGCGAATTGCAGAGTAAACTTAAGTCTTCCCCAAAATAATTATACACTCTAATTTTTTGAGTAATAATTCCACTATAATTTTGTGTTTACAATCATAAATTTATCATACTCACAAGATGTTTATATTTTCACTGTTTTGTTGAAATATTTTCTAAACACCTGCTCTTCCGAGTGAAGTCATACATGATGATGGTACAGTTCCTCATTATGGCTAAAGACCCAGTTTTGATTATAGAGACGAAGCAGTAAATAGTAGAGGACACTTTGCTGTGTATTGTGGTTTATTATGCATAAGTGTGAATGTGATTTGCAAGAGTAGCATACAAGACAGAAACATACGTGTCATAAAAGTCATCTGCCTGTTACATAACAAATGTCAAGTTTATTTTTCTTTTCTCTCTCTCTCTCTCTCTCTCTCTCTCTCTCTCTCTCTCTCTCTCTCTCTCTCTCTGCACATGCATATACACAAATGTGTGCATGCATGCATTTTCAAATTACTATATATGTGGCTATTGTAGGACAGTTTGCAGACACAGATTTTCTGCTACCAACACATCTTAAGAAATAGAACTCACTCAGGTCATTAGACTTGGTGGCAAGTGCCAGTGCCAGCTGAACCATGCCTCATCTTATGACCCTTTAAAATATATAACCACAGTATATTGTTCAGGCTCTACTAATCACTGTTACTCTACTTGTGGAAGTGACATATGCAGAGGTAGATAGAGTTATGAGGCCCTAAGTGTGTAACCCATGGTCAACCAAGGGGGTTGTCTTTAGAAGAGTATTAGACACTTAAAAACTCACTAAAAGCAAAGAACACTGTCAAAAGGACAAATGGCAACTGACTTATTTAGAAAAAATTGTTACCAATCCTACATCTGATAGAGGACTAGTATTCAGTATATACAAAGATCTCAAGAAGTTAGATTCTAGAAAAACAAATAATCGTATTAAAAAAGAGGTACAGAGTTAAAGAAACAACTATCAACTGAGGATATCAAATGGCTGAGAAGCAACTAAAGAAATGTTCAACATTCCTAGTCATCAGGGAAATGCAAATCAAAACAACCCTGAGAGTTCACCTCACATCAGTCAGAATGGCTAAGATCAAAAAAATCATGTGACAGCAGATGCTGGTGAGGATGTGGAGAAAGAGGAATACTCTTTGACTGTTAGAGGGGTTATAAGGTGGTACAACCACTCTGGAAATCAGTCTGGTGGTTCCTCAGAATATTTGGACAATGTATTACCTGAGGACCCAGCTATACTACTTCTGGGTATATACCCAAAAGAAGCTCCAACATCTAACAAGGACACATGTTCCACCATGTTCATAGCAGCCTTATTTGTAATAGCCAGAAGCTTGAATGAACGTAGATGTCTTTCAAGAGAGTAATGAATACAGAGTTTTTGGTACATATACACAATGGATTAATACACAGCTATTAAAAACAATGACTTCATTAAATTCCTAGGCATATGGATGGAACTTGAAGCTATCATCCTGAACATCACAAAAGAACACTCATTGTATGTATTCACTTATGAGCAGATACTTGCACAAAAAGCTCAGAAGTTACAAGAAACCATCCATAGAACCTTTGAAGCTCAAATAGAATAAAGACCAAAATGTGGATGCCTCAGTTCTTCTTAGAAGGAAGAACAAAACTTTCATAAGAGGAAATAAAGGGGCACATAGAGGAGCAGGTACAGGAGAAAAGATCATCCAAAGATTGCCTCACCTGGGGATCCACCCCATATGCAGCCAACGAACCCAAGCACTATTGCTGATGCCAAGTAGTGCTTACTGGCATAGACCTGATATGGATGCCTCCTCAGAGGCTCAGACAGAATCATATTGATACAGAGGAGGATGCTTGCAGCTAACCATCAGACTGAACACAAGGATCCCAATGAAGAAGCTAGAGAAAGGACTGAAGGGAGTTCACATGGAGAGAACAATGGCCCCAGGTGCATATACATCAGTGGATGGTATTTTCTGACATCAATTGGAGGAGAAATCTTTGGTCTAACAAAGGCTCCTTTTCCCAGTGTAGGGGAATGACAAGGCGCTGAGGTAGGAGAGGGTGGTTGGGAGAGGGAGCACCTTCATGGAGGCAATGGGAGGGAGAGGGAGCTTGAGATTGTGGGAAAAGTGATAACATCTGAAATATAAATACAGAGAATATCCAATTAAAATATTTTGAGTTAAATCAAAAAGTAAATTTTGTATACTGTATCTTAAGACATTTTATAAATTTCAGTTTTAAATGCCTTATGTTATTTTTCATCTTTACACTCTGCTCTCAATTACATAATATTTTTACCATATATCTACAAGAAATATTATAACATTTCTACCTGGTTGGTTTATTTTCTACAAATAGAAAATACTAGTAAATGTGGCAATCTTTTGCCTCTTTCAGTGTTTTCTAAAAAAAAAAAAATAGTCTTTAGTGTCACATCACATCCTCCTTTGTATAATGCCAAAAGAAGTAAACATTCCAACTCTACCATCTCCAGAACTGCCACTAGTATTTTTAATCTCATGTTTACTTTTTAATACCGGTATAGGAGTGTATTTCTATCATGTACAATAGTTTCTGACAATTCCATTTTGGTACTAATACATTTGATACTATTAAATCATCGTTTCTTTGTTTTGAAGCCTCCTTTCCCAACTATTGTCTAATCTTTTTGTTTATATTTAACCCCACATATAAGATACAACATAAGTTCATTCTCTGTGAATCTGGCTTGTTTTTACACATGCTTCTATGCTGTTCCATTCATTGTCCTGAAAATTGATATAAATGGTTTTTTCCCGTGCCTAATGATATTCCATGATCTATGCAGTGCATATTACTCTGAAGTCATGCAACTCTTAGTAGGTAACATTTTATATCTTAGTCAGTACAGGTATAATCACAGAGAAAATGGATATTCTGATATATGTTCGAATGTTAATTTTATTACTTTAGATGTATTTCTGGAATTTTTACCAGGATAATTCAGTACATCAATGATTACTGTTTACACGAAGTTTAATGTTGGTTTTTACAGCAACTGTACAAATTTGCCTCTCCACCAATAAAATAAAAAAGTGGAAAATTTACACATCTCATCAGTTCTTGTTATTGTTTATTTTTATCGTGATATTCATTTTACTCTGATGAAAACTTATACTGTGATTTGGGCTATGGTTATTTTTATCATTCTGTTTTTTTTTTTTTTCTATTTCTATGTCAAGGTTATAAAATGTTTCATAAGTTTATTTGGTAAAGATGGAAAATACTAGTAAATACAATACTTCATTAGCTAGTCTGCTTCACAACAATGTATTATGTAGTTTATTTACTTGTAT
Source organism: Micromys minutus (assembly GCF_963924665.1). Lineage (NCBI taxonomy): Eukaryota > Metazoa > Chordata > Mammalia > Rodentia > Muridae > Micromys > Micromys minutus. Next base: position 8,955,946 of record NC_137974.1, read on the forward strand.
GTTGATTGTGATATTTCATCTTTTGCTGACTATTTAGTAATTATATATATATCTTTCCCTTGTTCTATAGGCTAACTTTTTAAGTCTTGTGTATTTTCTTTGCAATACAGACACTTTTCAGCTTTATAAACCCTCAATTTTCGATTTATTTTATTAATTCAGAAGCAATTGGATTTCTTCACACACTGTCATTACCTATGCCTAGATTTTGAAGCTGCTTTTCTGTTTTTCCTCATTAGTTTCAAATACCCAGGTATTGTATTAAAGCCTCTGAATCACATTGAGTTGACTTTTTTAGCGTAGCATGAGGAGTGAAGCTTGAGAGAAATCCACCTTTCCTGTGCCACTTGTTAAATAGGTTTCCCCAGTGTTTGTCTTTAATACTTCTTTTTAATGCTTTAGCTGTGTAGTTTGATTTTCACACCTTCCTTCTTATTCCATTGGATAGTCTTTCCAGATCTTTCACACTATTACACTGCTTTGATTAGTGCATTCTTCAGTGATATCAGTCTTATACTGTGATGTTTACAGCATGTGTTTCTTCCTGTGGTTTTCTTTGGTAATGCCTGAGATGCCGAAACTGAATATTGTCGTTTGTTTTACTACAGGGAACTTCTTTTTTTATAACTATTCTGGCTGAAATCTATGCTGAAATTCTTTGTGATAAAATCCAATACAGTTAAGAAAAGAGAAAACTTTTCCTAAACTCTTTATCACAAGAGTGCTTCCCTGTGAATTTTCGTATATTTCAACATATATTTCTGTATAGAATGACATAGACTTTTCAGAAATATTGCATTAAATTATTTAATGATTCTAATAAGTGTTTTTAGTCTGTTAATACTCACATGAATATGGGGCAGATTTCCCCCATTTAATATTTTTTTTCAATTTTCATTGTTTTATAACTTAAAAATAAACCTAAATAAGGTTTATTTTTACATTTAGGATATCAGGAGGCTACTATGATTGTGACTGTTTGCACGGGTTGTTCTCATTGAACCTGTTGTTGGTACAGGAAGGCTATTGTTAGTCTGTCAGCTTATTTTGTAACTAGATGAAGATCTTTGTCATTGTTTGTGGAACCATGAAGATGCACATGTATGGAAAGCAGAAATAAATTTACCATGTTAGACCTGGAATCTGAAATCAGGTCCATAGGTTTCACAGCAAATACCTTTATCTGCTGAGCCATCTTGTCTCTCATGATCCTGTTAAAGGCACTTGGACAGTAATGCTTCAATGACATGCCAGAAGCCTGTCTCTTTAGATAGTTTCTAGATAGTTTCTGGTACTATATGTATGAAAAAGTACTGAATGTAAAAGTGAGGGAGGCTTTCTTTTCTCACTAAAGCATAATTTGCAACTTACAACTAATGCACAAATCAATGGCCATCAAAATCAGCACCAGGCTTTCAGTTTCCCAGTCTTATTATCTTAAGGACTGAAACTCACAAATAACTAGAGAATGAATTTATTGAATAATGTCACTACTATATTTTAAAAGAAGTTCAATAGAAATAGAGGAAATTTTTTTGTATAGAAGAAGAATATCATACATCCAAAAGGTAGCATCCATTTATAAATCCAGAAGGAAAAGCTTCTGCAGTAGAAGTTGATAAACAGCTATAAGGTAGAGAATTGTGTTTGTGTTAGGCAGATGAAAATTTTAGCAAACTCTTGCTTAGACTTTACATTGTTATGCATAGAAGACATAGAAAATGAAAAAGAAATTTGTGACCTTTAGGTAAATATTCTTTTTTTATTTTTTATTTAAACTTGGCCAGTAATGTACCTCAAACTCATAAACATTGCAGGATGTGGCCTATGATATTGGCTACTATTGAGAAATTGACAGTTAAGATCTTATTCCTGAAGAAACTACAACACTTGACTCAGAATATCAACATATCAAACCAACCATCTGGATGCTTGATTCCCACTGGATAGGCTTCATAATCCTGGAAAGTGCTAGTTATGCTGTATGAGATAAAAAGAATAATGAATATGCTCCAGATGTGAACTCTGAGATCTTATCTGGTAAGACAGAACTATCCCTTGCTCTGGAGCTGCTAGATATTGATAGTGGCTTGCAAATGGAACAGATGATTTTCTTCAAGAAGCTAACCTCTGGTAAATCTGTACTACCATGGAGTGTAATAATTCCAATTCTTTATAGGCAACACAAATGGGGCTTGAATCTTTAAAAAAATAAAGATGACAAGAGTTGTATGGGTGAATGATTGTGTGGTAGATCTGGCAAAAATTATGGGTGGAAAATAAAAATGATTAACAGCATATACAAAAAACTACTGAAAGATTAAATAAAACCATGCATAGTACATTTGTACACCCCTTGAATCCTTCCCCATCATGTTTTATTGTTAACTTAGTTTCTTAGTGGTTGCTGTCCAGACTGTGATGTAATGAAATCTCAATGTAACTTGAATTTTAATATTTTGTTCTTGCTAAAATTTTTAGCATTATACTGAATAAATGCAATTCTAGAGAAGAAGTGCTGCCTCATTCCTGAATATAGAAGAAATTCCTAGATTTGTCCATTTAATATATCATTGAATATAGGACTATCACATGTAGCTTTTACTACCTTCATTATTTATTATGAAGAATGTAAAATTTTTTAAAATACATGCTTTTTAACATGTTAAGATCATTATAGGATTTTGTCTTTAATTATGATTAATTTAAATATTAATTTATGGGTTTTGTGATATATTTCTGCTGTTTTCTTTTATACCTTAGACATTCTTAATTCTTGTTCCTTCATATTTAATATACATGAATATTTGTTAAAGCTGTTACTAATATTCTTTTGTTTTCTTTTCTTTTTTAATGCCACTATATTTTTCTAAATTATTCTTCTTATATAATTATGATAAGGGATGGCATATAGAACACAGATTGATTTGGTCAAAACACCTTATATACTTGTATAAAATTCTCAAATTATGAAAACTGAAAAGAGAGACAGAGACAGAGAGAGACAGAAAGACAGAGAGAGAGGGAGAGAGTACATATAAAATTCTCAAATTATGAAAACTGAAGACACACACATGCACACAGAAACACACAGAGGGAGGGAGAGAGAGAGAGAGAGAGAGAGAGAGAGAGAGAGAGAGAGAGAGAGAAAGAGAGAGAAAGAGAGTAAAACCGAACAGAAATTGTGGTTTATGGAATTACCTTGTATAACTTTAATCTGACAGGTTTGGTTTTATCTTATTATATTTTATTTTGTTATGTTTTGCTGTTATCTTTCAGAGTCCTGCTAGTTTTCTAATGGGAGATAGATACATATCCATTTCTTCATAAAAAGTCTTGAAATTTAATAAAAATCTGGTTGTCAACAATTAAAAATTTGATATTAACCCAGATATTAAAATAATATCTCATATAGTTTATTCATATATAACAAAACCTCTGTCAGGGTTTAATATACTTGTTTTTCTGTGGACACATCACATGAGGATTCCTGAGGTAAGTTCCCCAGTAAGCTATACTCTTTTACAAAATGGGAGAAATAACTGCTTTTGTGCATGTGGCAAGGACACATCCTAATAACTTCACAGAATAAAATCATCCTGTGAATCAGACTTCAAGGGAAACTGTCAACATCATGAATTGTCTCACCAACTCGAAAATGCATTATCTGAAGCTTGTCTTACAGTCCAGAAGAATTTTGGAAATATGCTGCCTGCCTTTGTCCTAGATCCTGTGGTTGTCATTTCAGCAAATGCTAGGACTCGAGGCTTGACTTTTAAGTATATTGATGAGAGAGTACAAACTATCTTGCATGTAGGTTCTTACTGTGACTCTAAATGCAGCTCAGAGATCTTAAACATCTTGTCTTTTAGAAGAGCCCCAGGGGTGTGAAGATTTAAATACATTTCTGAGTACCTTGTTCAAGATTTATATTCTTTTTCTCATCTGATACGAACTGATTTGAGTCTTACGACATTTGATTTTGAATGTTGCAAATTTTAAGAATTGTTATATTATGACATATTATAAAAATGAATAATGTAGTTTTTTCTTTTCTTTTTCGATGAAGAATTTTAGGTGGCTTAACATTGACATGTTACATGATTGCCTGTCTGAGTTCTGAATCTGTTTAGATTATACTGTGAATATTATTCTATATTATAAATGCTAAATCAAAAGGGATATAATAAAATGGATTTTATTTTTAATGTGCTTTTTTTTCTTGCTTTTGGAAAGGAAGTTTGTCAATAAATTTACATTTTGAACTACAAAAGAAAGTTCAGTATGTAATACTGTGACTGTTTTAAAAAATCAAGTTGCTTACATTTATATATGAGGCTTGCTAATTTTTTAGTTATTCAGGAATGTGAAGTATGATTTCATAAGTAAAGATAGATAGTTTCCTTTCCTAGAATGCACTAGAGGCAGTCAACACTTCCCTACAGGTACAGGAAGTGCATGCACACATTAATGTCCTTCCTAAGAGAGTGTTGACTGAGAAGCCACTCGTGAGTAATTCTATTCACTTGATTAAAGTTGACTAATCATATTGAAGGATTTTAGATATTTGCCTGCTTTATTTTACTTTGTATGTGTGAGTGTTTTTGTGGAATGTACAGGATCTGCTTGGCTAGAGTCTGATATGGTCAGATGTGTCAGACTGTTCAGAAAGGTCAGGTAGCCAATAGCAGTAGAAGAGCCCACATACAAAAACCTGCAGTTTTCTCTCTAGCTCTGTGCATTGCATTTTAAAAATCTCTTCTACAAATTAATTTAGCTAATAAACGTAACAGCCAGTTCTTCTTAGGTAGTGAAGTATGAAATAACACTATAGGAAATCTGTAAGTGGCAGATTTTTATTGCAAATAAAATCTCCATTTTGAAGGATTATTCTAAAGATCATCTTATTGATCACCACTCTAAACATCATATCCAGACACAGTCATCAATTCATATGCTCCTTCCTTAGTCTGCTGTGTAAAAATTATTTGTTTAATCAACTGAGTATGAATGATACCCTTGGATGCACTGTTTCGTAGAATGAGTAAACCACCAAATTAATGGATAACAACACCGGGTCCTAGGGCAGCTAAAGTCTTTATTCAGCTCAGCATGTCTTAGGCTATAACATCAGAAGTATAGAAAAAAAATTGAGAAGCCCATTTCTGATAAGTCTGAATTGATTAAAAATTGCACAATTTTATTGTTCTATGTAAATGCTTTCATTGTTGCCTATTGTCAAAAAGCAAAAATTGACATATAAGTAAAACCATGTTAATATAAGTGCTTAATGCATGACCAGTCAATAAATATACACACCATGCCAGAAGAAATAAAATCTGATGAGAACCTATTTTCCAACCATTCTTTAAATAATTCTTTATAAATGCTTATTGAAACTGATTATTATAAGAATAAGCTAAGGCTGTTAACTTCATATATTTATATTTAAATTGATTCATAGTATTAATTTTTATGCCATGTATATCTCTGTATTGTTTGGGGAAAAAGAAGGTAAAGTATGGATGAAAAGACAAATGGAAAGACAGGAAAAGACCAAGTTTTAAGAATACTATGTTCTCCAACAACACACAGTGACAGTTACTTATTGTTTTTGATACTGTTCTTTTTTATATTAGAAACAGATATTTAGTACCTTTATATTGCATTTGTCATTTTTCAACAATACATAGTAGAGGCAAATATTAACACTCCCTAAAACTGTTGAAGTCCTTGTCCTCTCTCTAGGTCCCAGACCTCCCTCGAATATTCCCACCCACCCCAGAATAAAACACTTAAATACATCATAAAATAGAGAATGATGAAAAAAGAAAGAGCAAGAAATTGTTTCTTTCCTTCTTGTATACCTGAACATGGCAGCAGAGACAGGCAGCCAGAAGCTGGCTGGGGTGTCTAATATAGACAGTTATATGAGGGTTGGCTAACCTGCTATCAAGGTGAGACGGGAAGAAGAAGGAACTAATGTGAAATTTCAACAGCCAACCGGAAACACTATGCACTGCCGTACCAGTTAGGACCAGATGAGAGGAAGGAAAGGGCTCCGTGGCCCCATTTCCAGCTTCTCTACAGAGTAAGGGGCAGGCCGGGTGTCATAGCGACAACCTAATGGAGGGAAGTGTGCTGAGAGTTTAAGACAGTAATCTCTAGCCTCATAAATATGGGTGGAAAGTATAGGAAGAACAAAGAAGTCTCCTTTGGAGAATGGTCTAAAATCATTTGATAGTTCTCTATATTCAGAAAAACTATTAGGATACATTCCAAGTTGCAGAACAGTAATAACTGTATGAACTGGCAGTGAGTAGGGTCTTGCTAAGGTCCACTCTCCTAACAAAACTGCCCCACTATCTGAAAAAAAGGATATGTGCGGCCACGCCCCTGTGCAGCCACGCTCCCGTGCGGCCACACCCCTCTCCACTCTCTCACCTCTAAGTGAGGGAAACAGAGAGCAGATGTTGGCAGGGCAGGCCTAGCCTTTCTGCTTCACAAACATTGGGGCTCTTCTACTTTTATCTGAGACTGTCTCAAATTTACATCGTGTGCTCTTTGTGTTCCTTTCCTTTTTTAAGGGGGAAAAAAAGTTTGGGAATAAGGTTCACCCTTATTCTCCCCCAAACACCTTTATAAAAAACTCTTAAGAGTCTTTTCAAAGACCAGCAGAAAGGTCAAAGTAGGAACAATGTCCAGCCAGTCTGTCCTAAGGAAATTAAGAGTCCAGCTCCAGGGGAAAGGTGAAAAGGAGAAAACCACCTAGTCCAGCAACCCCACGTCCAGCACAAGAAATGGGGGTTTAAAAATATTCAGCTATAGAAACCCTGGCAGGCAGTGGAGAATTCATGCCACCCACTTCTGGTGTGGTGGGGACAATGCTGTCCTCAACTGTCAAAGGCACTCCTGCCCAGGGGAAGGGGAGACAGAGACTGAATCCTGCTAGCTCCATATTCTCTCCTCTGTTGGTGACCAAAAAGACGACTCAGCATTCCTGGGGCAAGGGCTGACATCTTGGGATCAACGCCATAACGGAGTCAGATCTTCCTAGGCTCAGTGTGTGAAATCTGACTCTCCAACGTCCACCTTTTCCAACGTTGAACGCAAATTTAGTATCTGCAAAGGTTGTCCAACTACAGGTGAAAAACTGAGACCAAGAACAGGTGAGCCCTCACTTACTTCCTCCAAAGGTGGAGTCCGAGGTAAGACATCAGGATGCCTAAGGTGTCCATCTGGCTCCACTTCCGCCTTTGTACTCACTTGTGCTTTGTGATGTCCAGAGGCTGTTGGCTGGGGAGTAGCAATAGGAGTTGCCGCTGGGGTCTGATCGCCGAGAGAAACCAGACAGAAACTTTTTGATGGGAGAAGACTTCAAGGGAGTCTTCTTGACCACTGTGCTGTGTACATGAAGCGCTGGAACCACTCAGCATAGAAGCCCGGAGGATGTACAGACAAGATACTATGTCCCCATCATGGACCTTTGCTTTCCAAGAGTGCTCCAACTTCTTAAACCTGTAGGGCGGCAGAATACAAATGATGCCAGTAAAAATCACGAGCCTTTTGCCTTTGTTATTCCGGGAAGGGATACCACCCATGTGGTCCCCTGCTCTCCATGGTGCTGCCCATGTGAGCCTCTCCTTGGATGAATTCCATAGCTTTGGAATAGAGAGCCTTCTGCGGGGCTAGTCCTGCAGGTGTCGACGGAGTTTTCTCTGCTCTGCTGTGCATGATCCATATTGTGGATGGACATTAACATGCTTGAAGACCAAACAGTCCCTCTCCAGAGTCTTACACAAAGCACCGTCCATGTCAGCATCTAGAAAAAGGCCATCTGGGATATCTTGTAGGAGGTCCAGGTCTTGAAAGGTGGGGAGAAACTTCTCTCGCTCTTTCTGAGAAGCCTGCCGCTTGTAAGTTGAACCCTTCAGGTTATATTTCATATGCACGCTGACTGACCGAGGCAAGAGATTGTTTATCACCACAATTTATATGCTCTTGCCGCCTGCTAGAACACAGCATAATCCATAAAATTTGGGCGGCAAAGTACGAGGGTTTTTGGTTAAGATTCATGTAGTATCCTGGAAGCAACTTTTGCAGAAATTCTGCTTCTTTATGCTGGACAGTCTTAATGATGGATTCGTCATCACTGAACATAAAAGAGGGAACCACTAGCTCCAGAATTGTTGAGTCCAACCAATGGCTCACTGCAAAGGGAGTACACGTAATAGCCAGGCTGGATACCAAATAGCTCTCTGAAGGGACAGAGGGCAACTGGTATGTAAGTCCGGAAGCAAAAGTCATTCTAATGGTGAGCCTGTGTCAGGTTGCTGCCTTCACTCGGGAAGAAGATGCTCTCCACCACGTAGAAGTCTTGCATAAGGACACCATGCTCTGGTTTGATGCTCAAGTTGTCCACAGTGTGAGTGATACCTAGCTGAATGGCACCTTTCAAAGCTGATGAAGTTGTCTTCTTATATGTAGTTTCTCCAGAGGAATCAACACTTCGATGACCTATTTTCTTGACAAGCATGACAGAGGTATACAGTCCCTGCGGTACTGGCAGGAACCCCGGAATCAAGTGGCGAAAACCAGGCCGCCTCTGGCTCTGAGGAGGCAGACGCCATCTTGGCAGCCCCCACTTCCTCATCAGCTTCGTTCCCGTTCAATCTGGCTTTTCCTTTTCTCGGAATCGAATCTTCCCCATGTCTCTTCACCGAACCCATTTGGGGCTTCTCCCAGGCGTTGTTCTGGCTCCAGGACACTTGCCAGGCATTGGGGAGAGCTCCAGTCTCTCACCTTCCTAGCAACTTGAACTGTTTTCCACGAAAGCTAACTTCTCTCACTAGACAGGGACAGTCCCGAGTCTCTGACTGAACAAACCTAAAGGAAAACCCAGGCACCTAAGGTCCTCCAAAAGGCAAATGCCCCCTCTATCTCTCGCCAGTCACTACCTGTTTTCCTTAATACAATTCTTTACATAAAAACGTAGAACATTATTTAAACATTATGACAAAGCTAGCATATTCCCACTGGGAATTCAAACAAACAATATTATACTTTCACTGTATATTTGATGTTAGGGAATATCATATTCTACTTGATTTGACAGTGAGCTTCCTACTGAAATATTTAAATTTTTAATCAAAATTATAAGTGGAGATAAAAAATTTATGAGTATTATTTTGTTGTTCTTTACTTCATTTTATCTTGTCAATGTTTCATTACAAAAAAAATCAAGTACATATGTAAAATGATAATAAAATTATTTCTACCAAAGGCAGTCATCAAACTTGGACAAATACTGAAAATAAAGCAATATGACTTTTATCTGTGACATAGAAATATGTATTCTACATCCACTGGATGTGATTTAGTGTGCATGAGTCTGCTGTAGAGACACCAGAAGTTAGTTTACATTGCCAATACCCTCATAAATTTGGGCTTTGGAAGGACACCCATGCAACACCAGGGCTGGGAGCAGAGACAAATGACCTTCAAGGGATTGGTGGGGAGAAATTAGGTATAAATGGTTAGAGGTTTGATCTAGGCTCAGTGAGAGATCCTATTTCAAATTTAATCAGAAAAACAATCAAAAATCTTAACTGATATCAATCTCTCTTCTACACAAGCATAAGTCTCTATACACACACACACACAACTCTATAAATCCTCTTCATCCATGTATTAAAAAATTTGTTTATTGATTACAAAGTAAAGTTTCTAAATAATTTGAGATTCTAGAACTCAGGGAACAGGTAGTCAAATTATTCCTACATACTATTTAATAAAAATTTCTATATTTATCCTTACTATTTAGAAATTCTTAGATTCAGAAATTAATCTAATTTTTTATTCATCTTTTAAAATATGCACTAATCACATAATAAAAATACACTGAACTATTTGACTGTTGTAATATAATAAAGTAGAAAGATCTGTTCTTGTAAGGGAGATGATTTCTGGCTTTTAAAAGCAGCTTGTTGATGGATTCCTCTCAAAGAAAGAAAGTTGCCACATGACTTTATTTGTGAGTGTTATTGGGAAATATACAAAGATGGTATCCTCTTACCTCACGCTAAGGCTGTTTCACATGCTGCCACATAGCACGTGGGGCATCTCTAACTTAGCAGCTTCATGCTGCCTCTAAGAACTCAGGCAAGGTTTACCCTACCACACTGCATGTTGGTTTCACTCACGTCTGCTGTCTAGTATAAGCATGACTCCACAAACATTAACTTATCAAACAAGATTATATGTTAAATTCTTAATTCATAAATTCTCTACACAATAAGCTTACAACCAGTAAATGAAGATATAATTTGCCCACCTAGGTAAGTCAAATGTTTTTGTAAATTCCAACCCTTATAAAACATTTTTTACATCCTTATTCACATAGAGATGTGGTGAGAGAAACATTCATGTCTGTCTCCATCTTATTTCCTCTTTGAATCTCTTTTTTCTTCACCTCCTCTCTCTTTACCAGAACTCTGTCTCTGCCCACTTTCTATTGAACAATCATATACCACCTTGGCATCAACCTACATATGCGTACATATGTTATATACGTACTTGATTAAGTGTATGAGTATATAAACATGTATATGTGCTTGTATGTGTCCACTTGTGTGTGTGTGTGTATGTGTGTGTGTGTGTGTGTGTGTGTGTGTGTGTATGTGTGTGTGTGTGTATGTGTATGTGTGTGTGTGAAGGACCCTGATCCTTATCTTGTCAATCTCTGTTCTACCCTTTGTTGTTGTTTGGTTGTTGGGTTGGGTTGGTTTGTTTTGGAGACAGAATTGTTTACTGAAATTGGAGTTCATTAATTTCTCTTGACTTGTTGGCTTCTGCTGGGCACTGACTTCGATGGATCTGCTTGTCTTCATGTTAACAGATTAGGGATTGCAGGTTTGTGCCACTACACTGGGTTTTTTACATGAGTGTCATAGATCTGAACTTGGGTTCTCTTCTGAATTACCAAGTGCTTTACAGAATAAACCAATTCCTGGGCATTTCTATCTCCATTTATACTTTCAAAGACCCTATTATAGAGACTCTACTCTAATGACCTCATCTAAGACCAGTTGTCTCCGAATCTAAGCTCAAAATATAATGGCATTAGTAACTTAGTTTTGAGAAGATAGACATTTCAGATTCAAAATATTTTAATCTTTACAAGGTTTTCCTTTCCACAAAACGGAAGACTAAAATAATATTATATGATATTCAGCAATATTATACTTACTGCTGACCTGCATTAAAGTTATTAATTCATTCCTAATTAAAAATGTCATAAAGCATCATCCATTTACATTTATTTTATTTACTATGTATTAATGTTTTTGAGATTGTATTTTAATCACATCACTTCATCCTTCTTTTTCTAAGATACAAAAACTTTCATACATTCCGTTATGCTTTCTTCAAAATTCAAGCTTATTTTTATTATCTCTTTTTACATACATATTTGTACATATACCCCATATATACATCTACATGTACATCATGTACATATACCTCTACATCATCTACATATACATCTACATATATGTAAATGTGTGTACTGGGATGAAACTTTGAAAAGGCAGCACAGTGCTCATGGATGACAGAAGAGGCAACAAGTTCCCTGAAAATGATTTCACAGACTATTGTTCACTCCTTTCACATAGATGTAGAGAGCTAAATTCAAATCTTCTGAAAGCGCCGTATACATGTGACTATTATTATGTTTGTCCAGAAAATATGGAAGTAAATAAGGTTGAGGGAGCAACAACTACATGGAGGAAGGAACAAAGAGGGAATAGCAGGTTGTGGAGGAGAAACTGGGTAAAGGGAGAACACTTGACATGTAAATAACTAAAACACGAATAAAATACTGTCAACTGAAGTAATTCTTAACAATTTAAATCATCCCCATTTAAAAACAGAATAAATCTGCTGTAAACTCAGCTATAAAACTCCTGATATTTTTATAAAGCTATGAGAATCAGCAGATTACATAAACACCTATCAAATGTGGCTGAAAACTCTCCTCAAGATAGTTATGCATGAGAACTTCTTGTAGTACTCATAATATATGAACAGATCAGGAAAATGTAGAATATATTTGTAAAAGTACTGTTTGACCTTAGAAATGGAATGTCTGTTGAAACAAAATTATGTAAGTGGTTTGTGAAAAAGTTTTATGAGATTTTACCATATGTTGGCATTACCAACGACAAGGAACCTAAATTGAGAAAAATGCCTCCAAGACTCAGAAAGAACGTAGGGCATTTCTTAGTCAGTAACTGATGTGGGAAGGCCCAGGCTGTGCTGTGGGGAGCCAGCAGCGAGCTCGGAGTACTGGGGACTATAATGAAACAGGTTTAGCAGTGGAATAAGTAGCACTCCACCATTGCCTTTGCATCAGCTCCTGCCTCCAGGCTCCACTGCAGTCTGAGTTTCTGCCCTACCTCTGTGAACTGGGATAATGAAGAACTGTGATACGGTAGTTTGAGTGAAATAAAACCCTTTCTTCTCCCAGTTGCTTTGGTCGTGGAGTTCTATCACAGCAATAAGAACCCTAACTAAGACAATTGGAAATCACTAGGCTTGGCAATCAAGATGCAAATTGGGACCACGACGGAGGAGAAGACAGATGGGGGAAAGAAGGAGATAAATGTATGGTATGTAGTGGGGTTTTTTGTAAATAGGATCAGATTCTTATGCTGATAATTTTAATGTGTAAAACTTCACACAAACCTAAAAAATAAATAAGAACACTCATTGAATTACTCTAGTGTTAAATTATTTAAGTTAATTAAACTAAATTTGATTAAATATTGTCAGCAGACGTGCTATCAGGTCAAATCAGATATAATTTCATTGACTCTTTCATTTGAAAATAATAAATGTGTATTTAGAATACAAATATGTATGTTTGTGTGTGCTTAACATATGAAAATATTTAATATATTTAATATTAATAGATACTATACGGATATATATATATAAAACCCCACTATATGTAACCCTAGTACATACCATACATTTATGTCTTTCTTGACCCCATTTGTCTTCTACTCCATCATAGTCCATATATATGTATATGTATACACATGCACATACATATATGTATATATCCATGTGTGTGGCATGGGGTGTGCTAATCTAAAATTGAATCACCATGTTTACCAGCATGTAATTTATTACCCAGGTCCATTTTGGATTCTATAATCATTTTTTGGTCAGGACATTTCTGAGTTTTTTGATTGTTAGTTTGTTTCATTTTGGTTGGTTGTGTTTTGTTTATTGTTTGAAAAAATCATTTAAGCACAATCATGCTTTTTTAAATTCTTATTTAAAAGAGTTTATGCAATATATTTTCATCATGTCCCTTTCTTCATTTTTACCCCAATCCTCAAGCCTCCATATCTCCCTTTCTGCCAATCCTCTTGTTCTATCTCTGTTTCCTCTATCTTTCTCCCCCCCCCCTTTCCTCTCTCCTTATCTTCCCGCTTCCTCCCTCACTTCTTATCTCTCAACAAATAAATACAAAGGGTCAAAACAAGCAGGTGTTGTAAGATACAAAAAGAAAAGCTAAGCCTATATAAAACACACACACACACACACACACAAAACTAAGCAAAACAAACAACAACAGCAAATCAAATACCAAAGTCAACTTGTCTTCCCTATCTTCTACTCCTGATCATGGAGTATGACCTTGGCTGTAACATCCAGAAACACTGAACTGGAAAAAAAAATCCATCAAAAAGCTACTTGGTTTAGAGAGAGACTGCCTCTATTTCCTCCTTTTAGTCCTATGAGTTTGTGTGTTTGGACTTTTGCTGGTCTTATGTATGCCAATTTGGTTATTTAGATGGTTGGAGTCTAACTTACTGAGTTTTTATATATTTTGGACATTAGCTCTCTTTTGAATGAAGGGTTAATGAATATATTTTGTAGTCAGCCATTAACTTGTGTGTACAGAGGAGATATGAGTGAGGTATAAGGCAGAGACAGATGTTTGGAAAAACAACAAAGGGCCAGAAGGACAGAATGAATGGAAATGTACAGGTGGGTAAGTGGGAGGAATCTCTCTTAGTAGTACATCTGTGATGGAGAAGGTTCCCAATTGTCAATGCAGATAATCCAACAAATGTAACATAGAACCTGAAGAGGCTACATCCTTTAGCTAAGCAGGGCCCCCAGAAGTGGACTAAGGATACCTCACTGTCCACAAAAGTCATGACTAAAATTTGTCCTGTCTAAAAAAAAAACAAATGCAGGGAGAATAGTGTGAAGGAATGGCTGAGCAGTAACTGGCCCATGTATAGTTCTATCCCATGGGCAGGCACCAATCTCTGACCCATGGAGCAGTCGTGAAGCTCAATTTCCATGAGGGTCCCCAAACAACTAGAGCGGGGGGAGGGGCTGTCTTTAAAGCTGTTGCCTGACTATGGAATCCATGCCCCAATAGGGCTGCCTTGTATGGCCTCAGTGGGAGACAGTGTCCCCAATCTTGTAGAGGTTTGATTCACCAGGGTGTAGGGTGAATCTCAAAGTTGAAAGAGAAGGGGAATGGGTGAGAGACCCTGTGAGAGGGGACCAAGAGTGAGGCCACGTGTGAAATGTAAATAAATAAATAAATAAATGATTTCTCATACCATATTTACCAGTGCATCATTCTACTCTAATTTTATAACATTCATCTTGTCCTTGATAAGAGAGTTTGGAGGACTAATTCCAGAGTGGGATATCTTCATCAAACCCCTTTCCTCAAGGCTCAGCGATATATGCCAGAGGACTCAGAAAAGTGATGTGTCTAAGGTTGCAGATGATACGAAGAAAAATTTTAAAGTGCAACTACACTTTTACTATACACGCATAACTAGCATTCTTACTGAACTTTCTATTAAGAGGTTAATTTTACTTTAGGTATTAATTTCTTGAAATATAAACTAAAAGAATATAATGATGATACAAGTTCTAACTTTTTACATGAACATAAGGTCAGATCTGAGAAGGTCAATGAACCTAAAGTTTCCAAATTTAATACACTAATTTTTAAATTAATGGTAAAATGGCTTTTATTTTATAATCAGTTTTTATAAAACCCCTTTATTAGATGTCTTTATTATAGATAAAATTTATTAATTGCAATTTATAATTTTATTACTTCTGATGAGTAGAAATTTCAATAGAATAAAAGCTAAGTGATGCTGAAATCATTTAATGCAAATAAGTTTTCTATAAGTTTTTAGTGCTCTCTATGTAAGAAAAACATTGAATTTTTAGTGATTCTTTGTGATTTTTACATCATGCACCCCAGTCTTCCTCATTTCCTTATCCATCTGCATCTGTACTCTATCCTTAAAACAACACCCCTAAAGAAGCAAAACATTTTTTAAAAAGTCTCCTTGAGGAGTCTCTATTGTGTCAAAATATGTCTCAAAGTACACAATTTTATCCACACATCTTTTCTCTCTATTGTTCACTGCAGTGAGTCATTGGTCTGGTTTGAGACCTCTGGCTTCTGCTACACCACCAATAATGGATCCTCACCAGGACTTTTCTTGCCTATCATGGTTTTGCCTTGTGTCATGGTGGTCCTGCAGCGTTGAGTCTGTAGCACTGGTTCTTTCCGATACTCTAGCAGTTATAGATGAAGTTGATTTTGGTGTGGGCCAACACAAAGACCTGGGCCTGAGTGATAGCTAAGTTGGTCAGCCTTCTAGCTCTTCCATACCCACCCCACCAGGATGAGGTCTCCAGGACTGCCCTAGCCAGGAAGTTGAATGCATCAGCTTGCAGGGAGCAGGGTCGTCTCTCAAGTTCACATGGTCTCAGGGTGGCTCACCAACTCCTAGTGCACTGTGCTTCCAAGTTGCTGTGCTGAATCCTTTTTCTGTGTGCTGAAGTCAACAAAGACAGGGCTAGCCCTGCTGGTCTGATGACATTGGGGTCAGCTCTCGTAACCACTGTAGGTATCAAGAGGTGGTTATTACCCCACAACAGATCACCTCATGGAAGATGAATGGCTGGGGCCAGCTCTCCTACTTTCAGGAGCTTAGGATTGGCTCACACCACACCACCACCTTGGGCGATCTTCACTTTGCTACCCAGAGTAGGCACAGGGATAGCGCTGCTGCAAAATGCTGCAGTCAGCGAGTGTTGGGACCAGCTCCCCTGTTCTCCTAACCTGGGACTAGCACTCTGTGGAGCAGGTAGGATGCATATAGGGGACCCTGATTCTTGATTGAGACCCACTGAAGCCCTGGGCGTAATAAAGGAACAGCAGGAGCTTCCCAGACTTTCAAGAAATCAGGAATCTTTAGGCTGCTACAAGTGGTGCATGGCCCCAGAGGGCGTTGGTTATGCCCCAAGTCCCGCCTCCGCAGCAGGAGGATGTGCCTGGACCCCAGCCAGATCAGCCATACTCCAAGTCCCTCCCCTGCACATAGATGAAACTATATGTAAGCTCTAGGCAGAATCAGGACAGCCCCAAATATGTAGAAAAGGTATTCCCAAACCCTCAGGCCAAGCCTATAGAAAGTTGGTTGTCAGACCCCAAACCATTTCAAAAACTACTTTTATGCAAACTGGGCACCAAAGTAAAGTAAGACGCCTGTAGAAATCACTCCTCTGCCTGAGCTCCTTTGTTCTAAAGAGCTGACTGGGAAGAGACTGTCTCTCCTGAAGTTTCTTGCCTCCTGTACTAGAGCCTTTTGCTGGTGCCCAGTGGCAGTAACATTCCACCACATCCTGCCAAGATCAGCGCAGAGTGCCGTTCTTCAAGGAGCAAGCCTGAGTTCACACACCCTGCTGAGAGTCAGTCTCCAGGGCGCAGGACAGAGATTCTACACCCAAGCCTGAATTTGCACACATCAGCTGGAGCTAGGGTAGAGGGAGCAGAAGCTGCCCTTCCCCAGTCAACGAGCAGTGGGGAATTCCTAGAACCAGGTCCCACAGCACGCTTGACTCCTGAAAATGGGTCATAGTGAGGCAAACATCATCTATGTATCCAGAACCTCATTGCAAATGAGTGCTGGGACCTTGGGGCTTGTTCACCCATGCTTCCTTCACCAGAGCCAGATCTACAATGCTATTCAGGTGAGGTGTAGGACAAGCTCTCTGAGTGCTGCAACTGGTAAGAGGTGGGGTCAGCTCTCCAGAACCCTTGCTCAGCGAGGTGCCGAGGCAGCTCTGCACAACCACTTCATGTCTATGTGCTCCCATGTGGCTGCACCAACAAGGGGTCTTTAGAGATAACACGACCCAGCGACATTATCACAGAACTCCGCTGCTGTATGGCCATGGACCCAGACATGGCCCTCAAGGGCAGCAGGGTCAGGGACTTCACCCACACCTCAGATGACAGAGCTGGCTACTGACAGTAGGCTTCGCCTTTCCACCATCATGTCTCCGATTCAACCTGTCTTCATAATGCTCAAACCTTTCTCTGTCAATTTCACTCCGTTTTCCAGATACTTGCACATTGTAATGGCTCCAGCTGTGGGCCAAAGTGGTGGTGGTCCTCTGGGTGTCTTCCTCTTCCCCCACTGTGTTTCAGGTCTCTGAGTGTCCCTGCTCATTTGCACTACATGGCAGAGCTACAGGAACACCTCTGCATATATTCTGCATCCAGCTTGTGGGATGGAGGCAGGTACATCTGCCATGTCCTATTTATGATTTTTAAATGTTCGCATGACATGATTGTAGCAGTATAACATAATTTGCACATCGTGTTTAGGTGTTCTAACAGAAATTATGTTGGTACTCTTCTGTTGAAGATATGAAAACATTCTAAGACATAATAATCAAATTAGAATGGAGAATAAAATTCATATCTCACTATTTGTGAAAATAGTCATCTGATTAAGCATTGATCCCACACTTCAGACTAAGATAAGCAAAAAACCGAAAACTTTAAAAATCAGAATACGAGTTGTCTTACATAATCAACTAAAAGTCATTTATGTAAGTTATATTAAATTATGTATTTCTACATATTTAAAATATATTTTATAATTTATTTATATAATGATGACATGGAAAATAGCACAACTTTCTAACTTTGTGAGTCAGCATTCCCAGTGCTTGAATTATAAGTAAATCATTTTTTTCAGTGTCTCACTCTGTCTCTCATGCCAGCCTAAAAATAATGTATCCAATTCTGTGTTTAAAACTAATAGTTTAAATTCACCTTCCCTGTGATACCTGATCTCTGGTGTTGGATTCATAATCATCTCATTTGAGTTTCACTGTGACCACTTTATGTTGTTTATTATTCGTATTTTAAAATCGTTGAATTTCACCTGATACTGGGTTTCCTGTATTGAGTTGCCTAACAGATTACATCACAGCACTGCAAACCCAGGTCAGAACTGAAATGCCCTAGTTTTTAATTCTGTGAGTCTTCTGGCGTTATATGTATACATGCATATTTATACTATGTAAACTATAATATAACCATTTTAATAGTCTCTTAGATTATTGAAAAACAAAACATAGGAGAAATTTCTATTACAGTTGAAGATTTGAGAATCTTGTTAGGGTTATTAGAATTTAATTAAAAATGTTGCTAATATTGATTTTTCCTTTGTGTAGTTGTGTTACAAAAGGATGAGAGTAGGGAAACAAAGCATAAAATGTATTTGACTTCATGAACTGTATCACTCTGCTGCAACTTGAATTTCGTCCCTGCAAAGATATTTGATAAATACAAGTATTTGTACATTTTTAAATGTCAGATGATCAGAACAATTGAGTGATGCTTTAAATGTAAATTAGCTAAATCTAGAACTCCTGCCTTACAGAGCCTTTAGAAAATGTGTTGCCTTCTTTGTCCTATACTTCAAGAAGAACCCTCAAAAGTGTGTTATTATGATAAAGTTGAACTTAGTTTTTGTGTACATTTGTTTATTCTAGGCGAGTTTTATACCACGCTGCCTGAAATGTGGCAAAAGTATCAATATAGTTGTGCCTTTACATGTATCTCATTAAAAATGTTTTTATTGTTTTAAATTATGTGTGTGTGTGATATGTTATTTTACAGTATGTGCAAACATTTCTGTTCCTGGTAAGACTGGAGTTATAAGTGACCTGCACTTTTGAATGCTAAGAAACTATCTCAGATTTGCTCAAATAGAAGTATAAATCTTTCACCACCAAAGCAGCTTAACAGTGCCTAGCCGGCTATTAAAACTTTGACATCAATAGTACTTGTCGTTCTCTCATATTAATGTTTGAAATTTTATGCACTGTATCTCAGCTTTCAAAACTTTACCCAATAAATGTCCTAGCACAAGAACTATTTGGGGACCCAAGCCTTTCAAAAGGAAAGACTTGCCTGGTCAAGTTGTACTCACAATAAGGTATACTACTTAATAGATCAATGTTGAATAGATAGTAATCTTCTCTGAGGCTGAAGAACTTCACCTCAAAGACATAATTTCATCTTACTGTTACTTATAAGTTGCTATAATAGCACTATTTGTCATTACTGATATAAAAAGCATGAATAATTGATTCAGTAAGGTAACAAAATCTGATCAGTGTCATTAATTTGGAGATGTAGACATTACTAAACAGGATTGGAATGATAAGGGAAAATTTCTACCAGCAGTTAGATTTTATAGGTAAAACACTAAAAATTTTACATAATTTAATTGTAATAAAATACAGGAACACTAGATAATACTAACCAACAACACATAGAAAATAAATGAAACATTTTATCTCACCAATTAAGCAAACAACATAGTAGTAGATATGAAAGAATTAATATGGTATAATAGAAAGGAAACATTACCTGTTTTATTTAAAGTGCAAAATGCTAGTGTGTTTTCTTAGTTGATTTTCTTATTGCATATACAGATTTTTTTAAATTTCTTACTTTTCTTGTGTAAAATAAAGAAGTTTTTCAAATCAACATGATTTGACATACATATTTCCCATTATGAAAAATGTAACTTATGAAAGAAACTTCTTGGCTTAAAGATAAAGTTTGATGAAATTGACTAGCACTAAACTGTCTATATTTTGAATGATAATGCTATTGTTGTTTAATTCAGAGGCTCATAGTTTGTATCAGAAAATAATGAGTATGAATTCCATGTAATGACTTATCTAAAGAAATATTTATCTGCTAATTTTAGAAACATAAATAATCAGAATAAACAATTATAAAGTAAATTTATATAATATTGAGACTTTAAGAATATATGCAGTATCTGGATGAAAGGTAAGTATATATATAAAATGTCATATATATGATATATATTTATATATCAAAGAAATTTTGCATGCTAAAACAGACCATGGTCTACAAAGACAAGCTGTGTGAATTAACATAGACTGAAAACAAGTCACAATACAGTTGAATTGTTATTTAACAAGTGTTCACTCTATTGATAAGATCCATTTCTCACACAGCCCTCAGGATAAGCTGCCTACCCAAAGAGACCTGAGCACCCTGAGGAGACACAGAAGCGCCCTCTCTCCTGAGTCCACAGATGAACCCACACTCTCTCTCTGCTATCTGAGGAGAGACCTTCAGGAACTCTAAAGACACAGGTATCACAGTACCGCTTAGGTATGTACCCTTCAGTCATTCATCTGCACAAAGATCTAGAGCCTGCCTGTCAACATCAGAACTCACAACCTGCCCATTGGAGTGCTGAACATCCCAGGACTGATCTCTCTCTCTGGAGTCCATGGTCTATGGACACACAGGAGCAAGAGGATCCATTCAGAGACACCAAGATCAACTACCATCAAATATAAGAAGATGTCAAGAGGCAAGTGAAAGATATTAAGCAACAAGAACCAAGACAACCTGGCAACATCAGAAGCTAGATGTCCCACCACAGTAAGTAGTGTGTATCCAAACACATCAGTAAAACAAGACTTGGATTTAAAATTATGCCTCATGTTAATGATAGTGGGCCTTGAGAAGCTCATGAATAGCACCTTAAAGAAATACAGGATAACACAGATGAACAAGCAAAAGCACATAGAGGAAAACACAAGAAAACAAATTTAGGAACTGAACAAAATTATCCCAGACCTAAAAACAGAAAGGGAAACAATAAGGAAAACACAAAGAGAGATAAATAAGATACAAATAGAATAAAATACAAATAAAAGACGATGAAGATAAAAAAGCTAAGAAAGAGGTTAGGAATCAGACACAAGTATCACCAACTGAATACAAAAAAATCAAAGAAAGAATACCAGGGGCAGAATATAACATAGAAAGCATTGACATAACAAGAAGAGAAAACGTAAAAATTAGAAAGATTTTAAATCAAAACATCCCAGAAATCCAGGACACAATGAGAAGACCAAACCTAAGGTTAATAGGTATAGAAGAGAGCAAAGACTCCTAACTTAAAGGCCCAGTAAATTATAGAAGAAAACTTCTCTAACTTAAAGAAAGAATTGACCATGAACATACAAGAAGCCACAGAACTCCTTATTGGTTGGACCAGAAACGAAACTCCTCTCGAAACATAATAGTCAGAAGACCAAATGTTCAAAACAAAGAAAGTATACTAAAATCAGCAAAGAAAAAATGACAAGTAATATTAAAGGCAGGCCAATCAGAATTATACCTGATTTTACAAAAGAAATTATGAAAGCTAGAAAATCCTAGACAGATGTCATATAGACCGTAATAAAACATAAATGCCAGCCCGGGTTATTATATCCAGCAAAACTATTAGTTACAATAGATGGAGAAACCAAGATATTACAGGACAAAAGAAAACCAAATTTATGCAATATCTGTCCACAAATACAGCCTTACAATCGATAATAGATAGAAAACTCTAACACAAGGAAGAAAACTGCACCCTAGGAAAAGCAAGAAAATAATTCTCTTGCCAAAAAACCAAAAGAAGAAAGGGACACAAACATAATTCTACCATAAACAACAACAACAACAAAAAAACCAAAAAACAACAATCATTATATTTAATATCTCTTAACATCAATGGTCTCAATTCCCTAATAAAAAGACATAGATTATAAGTTTTAATTCAAAAAACACCCAGCATTTTACTGCATACAGGAAACTCATCTCAACAAAAATGATAGGAACCACATGAGAGTAAATGGTTGAAGAAACTTTCTAAGAAAATGAACACAAGAATTAAGCTGGAGTAGCTATCCTATTATCAAACAAAATATATTTTCAACCAAAAGTCACCAAAAAAGATAAGAAAGGACACTTTTTATTCATCAAAGGAAAAATCTATCAAATTGAACTCTCTATCCCTAACACCTATGCTTCAAATACAAGGGCAAACAAACAAACAAAAAACACCCCAAAACTCTAATAAAGCTCAAAATACATACTGCATTATGCACAATAATAGAGGGAGTATTCAACATCCCACTCATTAATGGACAGATCATGGAAGCAGAAAATGAACACAGTGAAATATCAGAGGTCATAAACAAAGTGGATTTAACAAACATCTGTAGAATATTTTATATTAAAACAAAAGAATATGCCATCTTCTCAGCACCTCTTGGCACCTTTTCCAAATCTGGCTATCTAATCAGTCAAAAATCAGGTCTCAACAGATACAAGAACATAGAAATAATCCCATACATCCTATCAGATCACCATGCACTAAAGCTGGTCTTCAATAACAAATAAAAAACAACAAAAAGCCCATATGCATATGCACATGGAAGTTGAACAATGCTCCACTCAATGATAGCTTGGTCTAGGAAGAAATTAAGAAAGAAATCAAAGACTTTTTAAAATTTAATAAAAATGAAGGCACAACATATTGAAACTTATGAAATACAATGAAATCAGTGCTAAGAGGAAACCTCATAGCTCTGAGTGCCTCCAAAAACAAACAAACAAACAAAAAATTCTGAAGAGAGCATATATTAACAGCTTGACAGCAAATATGAAAGCTCTAGAACAAAAGGAAGCAAGGAAGCAAATACTTACAAGGAAAGTTGACTGCAGGAAATAATCAAACTCAGAAGAGAAATAAATCAAATAAATAAAAATAAAAATACCCAAAGAATCCAGATGCTTGTTCTTTGAGAATATCAACAAGATTGACAAACCCTTAGCAAGAGTAATGAGAGGGTACAGAGAAAGTATCCAAATTAACAAAAATGAAAAGGAAGATATAACAACAAAACTGAAAAAATCCAAGAAGTCATCAAATCCTACTATAAAAGCCTAAACTCAAATAAACTGGAAAATCTAAAGGAAATGAAAAAGTTTCTAGACAAATACCAGGTACCATCTAAAGAGCCCAATAACCCCTTAAAAAAAAAGCTCAGAACAAGGTGAGTTTAGTGCAGACTTTTATCAGACCTTCATAGAAGACCTAATACCAATACTCTCCAACCTATTCCACAAAATAAAAACAGAGGAAATACTATCCAACTCATTCTTCAATCCACAATATACTCGTTCCAAAACCACACAAAGACATTATGAAGAAAGTATACTTCAGACCACATTCCCTCATGAACATTGATACAAAAATACTCAATAAAATTCTGGCAAATCAAATGCTACAACACATCATAAATGCAATTCACCATGATCAAGTAGATCTCATTTCAGAGATGCAAGGATGGCTCACTATGTGGAAATCTATCAGTGTAATCCACTATACAAACAAACTCAAAGGGGGGAAAAAGAAAAGAAAAAAACCCCAGGATTATCTGTTTAAGTGCTGAAAAAGTATTTGAAATTGGCATTCAAAAAGTAGTAGCCAGAGTAACGTTATAGTAAAAAGATGTCAAAGTCTCAGCAACTGAAAGTCTGTATGAAGCTCAAAAAAAAAAAAAAAAAAAAAAAAAAAGTGAAAGCCACAGTCCTTCAGTCCTTCTTAGGGAAAAAAGGGGGGTATAGAACCCTCTCAGAGTTTAGTAAGCTTAGACCTTAAATCATTGATAACTCAAGAGCTAAGAACGTAGCCTTGTGGAAATTTTTGGTGTTCAAAAATCATTATATTTAATCTATACACACCAATAAAACGTTGACTGTTTCCATGTTACATTCTGTTCTACACGTACTTTATGCTTATGGTAACTAGTATGATTTCAATACATACTATGAAAACCTCTAAAAGAATCAAGTTCTGACAAAAATATATTCATATAGTTTTATGCCAAAATTCTTTTAAAAATCTGTATAATTATCTCTTTTTTTAAATGAAGTTGTAAGAAAAAAAGAGGTCAAAGTGATTCTAATTGTAAAGAAAGTAAAAATTGAACTATTTACAGATGGCATGATATTATGCTTAAGTGAACCCCAAAATTCCATATGAGAACTTCTACAGCTGATAAAACAACTTTAGCAAAGTAAGTGGATATAAAATTACTCAAACAAATCCAAAGTCTTTCTCTACTCAAGGGATAAAAAGGCTGAGAAAGAAATTAGAGAATCAACGCCATTCACAATAGTCACAAATAATATGCAATATCTTGGCATGTTTCTAAATAAGCAAGTGAAGTATCTGTATGACAAGAACTTCCAGTCTCTGAAGAAGGAAATTGAAGAAGACCTCAGAGGATGGAAAGATCTTTCATGCTCATGGACTGGAAAGATCAATATAGTAAAAATGGCAATCTTGCCAAAATGTTTTACAAGTCATTGCAATCCACATCAAAATTCCATCTCAATTCTTCATAGACTAAGAAAGAAAAATTTGTACATTCATTTGGAATATTTAAAAAAGAACTGGATAACAAAAATATATTCTCAGCAATAAAAAAGCTTGCTGGTGAATCACCATTCCTGACCTCAAGCTGTAAAACATATGAATTGTGAAAAAAATTGCATGGTATTTGTACAGAGACAGGCAGGTAGATCAGTGGAATAGAATCAAAGACCCAGAAATGAACTCACACCTGTGGTCACTTGATCTTTGACAAAGGAACTGAAAGCATTCAATGAAAAAGGACAGCCTCTTTAACAAATGATGCTGGTTCAACTGGCAGTCAGCATGCAGAAGAATAGAAATTGATCCTTTGTTATCACCTTGTAGAAAGCTTTAGTCCAAGTGGATCAAAGACCTCCACATAAAACTAGGTACACTGAAACTCATAGAAGAGAAAGTGGTGAAAGGCTTAGAACAAATAGGCACAGGAGAAATTTTCCTGAATATAACATCAATGGCTTTTGATCTAAGATCAAGAATCTCAAAATGGGACCTCAGAAAATTGCTAAGTTTTTGTAAGGCAAAGGACACTGTCCAAAGGACAAAACTGCAATCAACAAAATAGGAAAAGATTTTGTACCAATCCTACATTTTAGTATTAAATATATACAAATTAGTTAGACTCTAGAAAATCAAATAATCCTATTAAAAGTGCGGCACAGAATTTAAAAAAAAAAAAGAATTCTCAACTGAGGAATATCACGTAACCTAGAAGCACCTGAAGACATGTTCGATATCCCTAGTCATCATGGAAATACAAATCAAACATACCTGAGATTCCACGTCACACCAGTCAGACTAGAGAAAATTAAAAATACAGGTGACAGCAGATGCTGGCAAGATATGGAGAAAGAGGAACACTCCTGCACTTTTGGTGGGGTTGTAAGCTGGTACAAACACTTTGGAAATCAGTCTGGTGGTTCCTCAGAAAACTGGACATAATACTTTCTGAGTATCCAGCTATACCCCTCCTGGGCATATACTCAAACACAGCTGCAACATATAACAAGGGCACATGTTCTACCATGTTCATAGCAGCCTTATTTATAATAGGCAGAAGTTAGATACATCCCAGATGTTCTTCAACAGCAGAATGGATGCAGAAATTGTGGTACATTTACACAATGGAGTACTACTCAGCTATTAAAAACAATGACTGCATGAAATTCCCTGGCAAATGGATGGAACTTGAAGCTATCATTCCGAGTGAGGTAACCCTGTCACAAAGGAACATTCCTCATATGTATTCACTGTTAAGTGAATACTGACCCAAAAGGCTGGAAATACCCATTATACAATTCACAGAAATTATGAAGCTCAAAGAGAAGGAAGGGCAGATGTTGGATGCTTTAGTGTTTCTTAGAAGGGAGAACAAAAAAATCTATGGAGTAAATAATGAGACAAATAGAGGAGCAGGGACTGGAGAAAAGATTATCCAGCAACTGCCTCCCATGGGGATTCATCCCTACGCAGCCACTAAACCCACACACTATTGCTGATGCCAAGTAGTGCTTACTGGCAGGTATCTGATCTGGATGGCTCCTCAGAGTCTCTCTCAGAGCAATACAGATACAGAGGAGGATGCTTGCAGCTAACCATCAGGCTGAGCAAGGGCACTCCAATGAAGGAGGTAGAGAAAGGACTGAAGGTGCTGAAAGGGCCTACAACCTCATGGGAAGTACAAAATGATCAACTAATCAAACCCGCTACAGCTCCCAGGGTCTAACAGACTAATCTATGAGTTTGCATAAAGTGACCCACAGTTCCAGGTACATATGCACCAGAGGATAGCATTCTCTGGCATCAATGGGAGCAGAAGCCTTTGGTCCAGTAAAGGCTAGTTTTCCCAATATATAGAAATGCCAAGGTGCTGAGTGGGGAGAGGGTGGTTGGGAAAGGAACACCTTCATGGAGGTAATGGTAAGGAGAGCGGAGATGGGATTGGTGGAAAGAGAATAATATCTGAAATGTAAATACAAAGAATTTCAAATAAAAAAGAAAAACCAAAACAAAACAGAAAAGAACCATTTCTTACATTTTAACTTCCCTTTGATCTTAATCATTTAAATTATGTACATGATCACTTTTAATTATGTAAATATAACTTAGTTATTTCTCCATATTCAACGTAAAAATGTTTCAACTTCTCTTTGCATTGCTGCGGTAGCTCAGTAATCAATTACTGAGATTAGTGAGAGCTTCAGATGATGATGACTGAGAGATAACCTGAAGAAGGAACAAAATTTAGTAAGGAAAGAACTACATGTCAGAAAGTATTGGCACTTACTGATTGATAGCTGTTATTAAATACAGAGTGCTTATTCTTAAAACATATATCAGAATGGGAAGATGATAGCCTACTAAGTTGCTATGCAATTGTTAAGTATTTCCCTGATCACTACTCTCTGAGTGAGAAGTTGAGATAATTTAAAGTAATGAGATCACCATTGTGTTCATTTCACATGCTGAACGTTTGTTGAATAAGAAAGGAGATGGCAAACAGGATTGGAAATAGGATGGTGTCCCAGCAGTCCTTAGAAAATAACTAGAAACCAAAGCATGTAAACCCACTGTCACTTCACATTCCAGTGATCTAGACTAAAATGAAGATGAAATGGCTTTCATGGCTGAGATGAAGATAACAACTGGATTAAATTAGATTTTGTTTTGTTTTGTGTTTTTTTTTCTTAGTATTTAAGTGAAAGACAGTTTTTTTTTTTCCCAGTATTTGAATTACCTGCCTCAAATCACTTCATAAATTGGACTAAGCAGGATTGAGTTTATGGGTTGTTTTCTATTCCCTTTGCTTGACACACAGTTCAGTAGTCTATTTTTTTCCTTGGGCTCTGAGAGAAGCTTTAATAACAGAGACTATACCAGTAATATAGAAATGAAATGTTTCAAATTGCATTTGTGTCCCCAGTGTCTGTTTCAAACTTGTCCCAAGAAAAGCACATATTTTGAAGTAGTTTTAAAGGGTTCTCATTTTGAATAGATAATTTATTTCACAAGTTACACATATTTTTCCTTTGAAAACAAGAGGAAAATAAGGGCTTTGTTCTCTTCCCAGTATAATTGTCTAGAGAACATTGGTATGTATTGCTCTCACTTCAGGTTTTTTTTTTTTTTTTTTAAAACCATGATACAATGTATATTGTGGGAGGGAATGCATGAGCACATGAATGTTTAACTATGAGTTTTCTTGATTTAGTCACTGGAATGGTTTAGAAAAGCCAAATTTAGTTGGATTTAAGGAGGAATTAAAGTAGATTTGTACAACTGACCTCTTCTTTGGTATTCAGTTTGATACAATCTGGACTGTTTCTCTCTATAAATTTCCCAAGGTATGTTTATCATAGCTTATGTTTTTTTTTTTTTTTTTTTTTTTTTTTTTTTTTTTTTTTTTTTTAATTTTCTCCTTGTTCTTCAGTGTCTTTGGCCATAAAAACTGCCTTGAATTTGGTGGTCATTTCTCACAAGATAGGTAGGTAGAGACCATTTAATAGGCCTGCTCAGTTCCAGAAAGCTGAATTATAGAGTATGCCACATTTTGTGATGGCATTATATCCTGAAAGCTGGTTGTTTTAAAATGCCAATTAAAATTATACCCTGGAATACACTAATAGGTTGGACAGCAATGAAGTTCTTGGTTTATAGTTCCCACCCTCAGCTTCCATGGGCATTATTTATATGGCTCCATTTATGTTATGTGAATTCTAGTTTTATAAGTAGTAAACTATTTTGGTTTCTGTTTCCACTAACAGAAAGGGCACTTTCAAAATTATGTATCCTTAACTAAAACAGAATTAGTTTTAAGCTTTTCTATCCTACACATTTAGAGAAATTTACAAACATTATAGGCAAGAATTTGGAAAAATAATGCTTCAATGTTCACATAGTTCTTTCAATACAGAACAACAGGATTTAAAAATAAATATATTTTCATAATAAAAGCTATTTAGCAAAGTCTCATCAAAGTGGAATTGCATTAATTGGATATTTGTTAGTCCATATAACGTTACTTGTATATGTGTTTTCAGGTTTGATCATTTCATGTTTAATAGCCAATTGGCTTGCTCTTCCTTGTGGAAAACTATTTTTTCCCACTTACCTGATTTCTTTCTGTGGGCCTGACGCCTTATGTCATTTTCTATCCACTTTGCCATATCTATTGTTCATATACTTGTTAGACTTATGTTTGAGTTTCCATGTTTGTGAGATTTTATGGATGTAACTTCTGACATTCCTAGGAAACATAATCTCAAATCAAATTTCATGCTCATATGCCTAATACAATTTTCCCACTCCTCTCTCACTATGTGCCCTGAGCTTTAGATGAAGGAGTTGTACTCTAGGTATATCCTCTGAAACTGGACTCCACAGACTCTGGATTTTGTTGGTTGTTGTTTTCTGTTGTAGCCTCTTGCAAAAAGAATTTTTCTTGATAAGGAGTGAGGATTGCACTTTTTGTGGGAATACAGACAAATATTTATAATATAATTAGTGAGTATACTGATTTAGTAAAGTGACAGGCGTAGGTTCTCCTTCCAGACTCATGACTTCAATAGCTCTGAGTAGTTGACCACATCTAAGGTACTAGGCCTGGTTTCTGTTTCCCCAGTGGGTCTTCAGTCAAACTCAAGAGTTCTTGACTACTGCTAAGTTATACAGGCCATTACTGAACTCTTAAGATTATTTTAGCATGCTGGTTGTTGCTGTGGTTAATATGCATCATAGCTATGAGGACAATCGTTTCCTTCAGTCTTCTTAAAACTTTGCCTTCTGGTACCCGGGAAGCTACTCCTCTTGGAAGGAATCATTCAGATCTTGGCATTCCAGCCCCAAGTTCTATGTTCCCTGTGTCTAAAATGTTTAGCATCTTGAGTATTTTATCTATCTGGTGAATGAAAACAATACACAGTAAACTCTAAGGTTTTAGGAGGCTCTTGGATAACCTTGAATTACACTTATGGAATTACATGATAATAACTATGAAATTAAGTTAATAATATAATTCTTTTCTTGAAACCAGTATTTATCTTGTGTTGTTTTGGCATGAATGCTATTAATTATCTCATAAATTAAGCATATGGTTAAAAAATAATTTAGTTTTGTTTAATATTGAAGTTGTTCTCAGTTTCTAAGAATTTACGTCTTCTATTTCAGACTATATATATTCTACATTTCAATAGAAACTTTAAAAGATTATTAAGATAACTTAACATCCAAGTACATCCTTCTTGCTTAAACTGGTATTTAAATCAATAATATTCTAGTTTAAAAGAGGCTCAACTATTGAGGTATTTAATTAAATGTTCATTTTACTTTGATCATATCAGTTCATTTATTTCTGAAGATTGTTTATTAGGCTATTACTCATAGAACTCAACCTGCAGAATTTTAATTTCCCAAAAGACATATGACAGGTTATTAAAATTTGAGTATTGTTATTTTTAGTACTACAATATAGGTATAGTTAATGAAATATTAAGTAATGACTAAATTTACCATAAACAAAATAAAATAAATAAAACTTAAAATCACTCTGCTTGAATAGTCACTGCTAATTTGAAAACATAATTTATCTACTGCATTGATGAAAATATCTAATTTTATTTAATGAAGTTAATATTTATTTATTGAAATATTAATTTCAAAAACTAGAATTGTTTATTACATAGACATTCTATGCCATATACATATATATAATTTTTGTTTTATGTCATATAAGTTATTTTGAATTAGTTCAGATTCATGAATCATGTTCAGTCATTTTCCAAAATCAGAAGATATGAAATGAACTGAAAATGTTAACAAATGTTTCTATATAATCTAAAAGTATTTAATAAATATATTTTAGATATTTTTTGCAATAAATTGCAATGTTTTGTAAAGCAATATAAATAACATACTTAATATTAGTAAGACCATTTTGTTGATATGTTATTTTGCTTATCCCTAAATTTGGGATTCTGCCAAGCTAGAGGAAGTTGTCTGTTCAGGTTTCATATTCCCATTTCTAGGCATCTTTGCTATGGTCACCCACATTGAGTCCTTGGAGCCTCCACAATCTCAGGTCTCTGGACTTTTCTAGAGATTACCCCCACTTCCCCATCCTCAGGATCCGTGGATTTTTATTCATTTTCCTGGACACCTGGTCCTGTCTCCTGCCTCTCCTTACACTTAATCCTGACCCCCTGAGTTTCCCTGCTCATCCCCTCTCACACCCAGTTAACTCCATTTCTCTGCCTCATATAATTATTTTCTTTTCCATGTAATTGGTCCTAAAATTTGTGCTGTCTGAAAGAAATGAAGGGATAAATATGGAAAAGAGATTGAAGTAATGGCCAACCAATAAACAGCTCCAACTGGAACTTACTTCATGGGGAAGTACCAGTGGCTGACAAAATTTGTGATATTCTGTTATATTGAGGACAAGATGCTAGCATAACTGTCCTCTGAAAGATTCTATGCAGCAGCTGAAGGAACCAGATAAAGATCCCTAAAGTTAAACATGAAACAGAGGTCAGAAGAGTTGGGGGAAACAATTAAAGGCCCAGAATATAATAAGAACTCTACAGAAAGATGAGCAGGATAAACTAATCTGGACATCTAGGAGCTCTGAGAGACTGAGCCATAAAAAAGTGCATAAACAAGCAGGATGAAGGCTTAACTACAGGTCGGAAATTACAGAGTATTTGACCAAATGAGTCTGGGTATTTTTGTGAATGGAGATTTTCTTTGTCTAGGAATAAGATTCAAACAAAATTTCATAAATATTTCCTGTGCTTTTATAGGTTGACAAATAATGTTTAGCGTCTCAAAATTATATTCAATTGTAAAATCTCTAAGTATTCCAGTCAATGTTCACATTTTAAATGCTCTAATGATTTTTTAACTTAAACCTTCATATAAACAAATACATTAATTCTATAAATTTTTTATTAATCCTTCTTTGTATGTTTAAGTTTATCAAAGAAATATGGAAAATTGAAATCAATTTTTACGTACTCCATATCTATAACGTAAAGTAATATTATGCATTGAGAATCACTAGAGTGTGTTTACCAAATAACAGTTTCAGGAGTATGAATATGTTAAGATAAACAAAGATGCAAATAATACTTGAATCAAGTCATAATTTCATCAAATGAATAAAGATATTTAGATGTAAATACTTGTTCATCTAGTATCTATGTTGGCACTACAGATGCATAATTTATATTTGCTTCTGAATTCCAATAGCAATTATAATAAATTACTATTTCTTACTACTCATGTTCTGAAATTATGCTTACAAATAAAACAGAATATGTCATTCAACATGATTTTTGTTATTTGTCAATGCATTTCTATTCAGAACGTTTAATAAAACTTTAACATAACCAGAACAAATTATCAAGTCATAAAAATAATTAAAGAAAATGGTTTTTATGAGAAAAATAACATTAGAAATTTTATTCTTTTTATCTTCTCTGTAGGATATGACTTTGAAACTATTATCTTAATATCTTTAGTCATCCAAAAGTAAATTCTCTTTATTTCTAAATCATATAGATTTTATAATATTGTATGGAACACATGATATTTTATGAACATGTTATACAAAAAATAGAATGGAGGAGAAATATCTGGATAAGGTATTTAATATTTTAAAAGAAAATTAGAGTGTAAATTGTGAATTCCACATGATTTTATTAAACATTACTCAATGATATTAAGAAAGAGAACATTCATTTAATTTGATATTGACTGTTGGTCTGCTGTTTATTGATTTTATTATATTTAGGTGTGGACCTTGAATTCCTTAAATCCCAATAATTTTAACAAGAAGACATGTTGTATTTTGTCAATTGGTTTTTAAAGTATCTGATTAGATGTTTGTATGTTTTTTACATTGTTTGTCTATATGGTGGGGTTTTTTTTGTATATTGAACCAAGAATTATAACAACAGTATATAGCAAACCAACATCCAGTGTCAAATTAAATGAAGAGATACTTGAAGCCACTAAAATCAGGAGAAAGACAAAGCTGCCCACACTCTTCTTATCTATTCAATATAGTACTCAAAGTTCTAGCTAGAACAATCAAGGCAACAAAAGAAGATCAATGAGATACAAATTGGCAAAGAAGCCAAGGTATTATTATTTTCAGATGTTATGATAATATACATAAACAACCCCGGATATTCTACCAGAGTATTTCTACAGATTAAAAACAGCTTCAGCAAAGTGGCTGGATATCAAATTAACTCAAATAACTTAGTAGACTTTCTCTATACAAATGATAGATGGGCTGAAAAAGAAAATAGGGAAATAAAGATCTTCACAATAGTTACAAATAATATAAAATGTCTTGTGGTAACTCTACCCAAACAATTGAAAGACCTGTATGACAAGAACTTCACATCTATCAAGATATAAGTCAAAGAAATCAAAAGAAAATAAAGAGATCACCCCATGCTTATTGACTGGTAAGATTAATATTGCAAAAATTGCAATCTTATCAAAAGTAAGTCACAGATTCAATGTACTCCCCATAAAATTTCCAGCACAATCCTTCACTGACATGGAAAGAGCAATATTCAATTTCATATATAAACAGGATAGCAAAATCTGTTTTTAACAATAATAGAATTTCTGGAGGAATCACCATCTGTGACCTACGAAAAATAATGATAAAAACTTCATGGTATTAAAATAGAGACAGATTGATCAATAGAATAGAATTGAAGACCCAGAAATAAACCACACAATTATGGATACTTGATCTTTTATAAAGAAGCTAAAATACATACAACAGAAAATAAAAAGAAAGCATCTTCAATAAATGGTGCTAGTCTAACTGCTGTCAGAGTGCAGAAAAAATGAAAATTGATCCATATTTTGTTGCTTTCCACAAAGCTCAAGTCCAAGTGAAACAAAGCCCTCCACATAAAACCATATACAAAGAATCTAATAAAAAAGAAAGTGGGAAAGAGCCTTGAATATATTGACATGGGGGCAGGACTTCCTAAACAGAACTCCCGGGGCTCAGGTTCTAAGTTTAAGAATTGATAAATGGAACTTCATAAAACCAACAAGCTTCTGTTAAGGCAAATGACATATTCAAAATGACAAATTGGCAACCTACAGGTTGGGAAAAATGGTCACTAACTTTACAGGGTAATGTGATCAGTTATTGGGCAAAGAAAGACCAGAGAGAAGCCCTGAAGGCCAGCAGAATGAATGGAAATATGCAATATTGTGAGGTGATATGTAGGGGGACCTTTGAGAAGGTACAAGAGACCTGGGAGGTGAGGGACTCTTAGGAATAAAAGGGGAGGAAATTTGGATAAAATGCTCAATACTGGGGAAAGGGAACCTGTAGAGTCTACCTCCAGCACAAAGACAGGATATTAGGTCAAGGGTTTGCAATCTCCCAAACAAAAACTCTGACCCACAATTGTTCCTGTTTAAAAGAACTGCAGGGACAAAAATGGAAAAGAGACTGGGTGGAAGAAAGTCCAATGACTGGTCCAAATTAGGATTCAACTCAAGGGGAGGCTCCAAGGCCTGATACTATTACTGATACTATGTTGTGCTTACAGACTGTGGCCTAGTATGGCTGCCCTTTGAGAGGCCCAGCCATCAGCTGACTAAGACAGATGCAGATACTTACACCCAAACAATGGACTAAAATTGGGGCCCCAGTGGATGAATTAGGAAAAGCCTGGAAGAAACTAAGGAGGAGGGCAATCCCATAGAGAGACCAGCAGTCACAACTAACCTAGATCCCCTGAGATCTCTCAGACATTAAGCCACTAACCAGGCCACATGAATGAACTAGTCCGAGGTTCCTACACATATACAACAGAGGAGTGGTCTGGTTTTATTGAGAGAATTGGTACCTAACTTGAGGCTTTTTGGATTGGGGAAGCCTGGCATGGGTGGAGGGGACACCCTCTTGGAAACAGAGGGGAGGAGGAACTCTGGAGGGCATATTGGAAGTAGGTAGCAACTGAATTATGAAAAATAACAATAATATAACAATAATAACTGGAAAGAGAAGGATAGAGAGATAGAGAGATAGATAGATAGATAGATAGAGAGAGAGAGAGAGAGAGAGAGAGAGAGAGAGAGAGAGAGTACTTTATTCCCAATATTTAGTACAAACAACTAGAAATACATACTTACTAATATAATGTAGAATTTAATACAGATCTCTAAACTCTTCATTGTCGCAAATTTAAATAATTATATTCTGGAAATTCAAATATATTTGGGAAATTATCAAGATGTCAGTAGTATTGAAATTTACCAAATAATGCATTTTAAGTATTAAAACATGGGTGAAGAAGCTGTGACTACATTTTCATAGCTCCAGACAGCCATATTCATACAGATTTATTTCCAACATCCTTTCCCCTTCATCTCTCCCTGGCACCCATCCTTCTCGGTCTACAGCACAAAATACTTGTCTGTTAGGCTCTTCTTTTCTCAAGTTTTTTACTTCTGGAACAACAGTATACTTTTAGAAATAGTCCATTTACCAATGGTTAACATGGACTTTGTTTTCTATGATAAATATTCCTGATTACAAAGTACCTTATGTCTTCAAGAGGCACATGTTCATTGAAACAGTTTTATAGGACAAACCCCACCATTTTGTATTACTTTCTATCCACTTACCAATTTAGCAGAGTTTTGCTTCTAAAGAAATAAAGAAATAGCTTACATATAGGTAGTCTATAGATGTTACTGTGTGATCTCCTTTTTTATCTTGGTTATTCCATGCATTTCTAGACAAAGGGAGAAGTAACATCTGTGTTTTTAGATAAACTTTATATGAAATGAGAATTTTAAGCAGTATCCATTTGTTAGTTGCATTGAGTACCATTCCCAGTAGTATTTTACATCATGCCCACTGTAGGTCTTTGTTGCATGTCTACTAGAATGGATATGGGTTCTGGGAAGCAAAGAACTTCAAGCTTATTGGAAAGATTACATTATAATTTTGTGTGATATTTTCACTGCTTAACAGTGTAATCCTCAAGCATAAGTTGTAGAGACTGCAAGATTGTGTCACCATGACAAAAAGTTATAGATGCCTGAAAGAATTACTTCTTTTAAATATTTATGAGGCTCAATTTGTTCCATGTAATGGAATATATCCTTAACATATCTTTAATATTAATTTTAGTCATAAATAATGCTTATAGACCCTACTAGGTATTAAATAACACTTTCACTATGTTTCCTTAAGATCATGGTAATTAAAATAAGCTATGATACTATTAATAGTACACAAATAGTGATTCTTTTCCATAATTAAAACTATTCCATGGAAGGAGGGGCACCTTGTGAACAATTCCCTGATAATATTGTACCAGATAGTTCTTTCACCTAGTCCATTCAGACTTCTCTAATAATGTAAATCAATCCAGGTTTTGCAAGAAAAAGCTAATGTTTGTAAGACTATGCATTGCTTTTTTCTCACTCTACAGTTAGTTGAATCTCTAGTACTAAAACTGAGTGTATCCTTTTGTAAATAATTTTTATGATTTTCTTATTATAATTGAAAATAAATTTTTGTTATACTATATTATCATTATCATTTACTCTCTAGTTACCCATATCTTCTGACTTCCTCATGAATCTCAAATCAACACTGTCTGTCTGTATTTCTCTCTCTTCCTTTCTTTCCCTCTCTCTTTTTTTCTTTCCTTTTATTAAGACATAAGTAGAGATAAAATTGTAATAATAGTAACATAAATAACAACAAAAACACCAATAGAAAAAAAAGAATAAAAAAAACAGACAGAAGAATAAAAACAAATAAAATACCATATAAACGCATGTAGATAAAAAAGATGCACACATTAGCAAACAAAAAGCCCATAAAAACTGAACTCCATAATATATACATACACAAATATTTATTAGAAAAAAAAATTAAAAGTGCCCCCTAGTAAAACATTATGAGACAAATAACCTTGTAAAGTGACACAAAGTTCATAGTGTGTTGGCAACATACTGTTGGGCATTGGACTTTTTCTGAAGAAGAGTTTGTATCTTCAGTGAGACTGTTAGAGAAAACTAATTTTTGTTAGTGTCAGCTGTTATCAAAGCAAAGGCTCTGGGCTAGCAGTGTGAGAAGTTTCTGTAGGACCCCTTCTTATCAAAATCGGTGCTTTTATATGCTCAGGACAGGACAGGGTTATTTGATGCTCTGGAGTCTTGAGTTCTTTGTATATATTGGATATTAGCCCTCTATCAAATATAGGATTGGTAAAAATCTTTCCCCAATCTGTTAGTTGCCCTTTTATCCTTTTTAGAATATCCTTTGACTTACAGAAGCTTTGCAATTTAATGATGTCGACTGTATTTATTCTTGATCTTAGAATATAAGCCATTGGTGTTCTGTTCAGAAAAATTTACCCTGTACCTCTGTGTTCTAAGCTTTTCCACACTTTTTTTTCTATTAGTTTCAATGTACCTGATTTTATGTGAAGGTCTTTGATCCACAGGGACTTGAGCTTTGTACAAGAAGATAAGAAAGGATCAATTCACATTCTTTTCCATGCTGACCTCCAGTTGAACTGGCACCATTTGTTGAAAATACTGCCTTTTTTTTTTTTAAATTTTACATTGGATAATGGGATTGCAAGCTGGTACAATAATTCTGGAAATCAGTCTGACTGCTCCTGTGAAAACTGGACATAGTACTACCTGAGGTCTCAGATCTACCACTCTTGGGCATATACCCAAAATATAAGAAGGACACATGCTTCACTATGTTCAAAGCAGCCTTACTTATGATAGCCACAAGTTGGAAAGAACTCAGATGTCCTTGAACTGAGAAGTGGATACAGAAAATGTACATTGACACAATGGAGTACTACTAAGCTATTAAAAACAATGACTGCATGTAATTGTTAGGCAAATGAATGGATATAGAAGATATTATTCTGAGTGAGGTAACCCACTCATAAAAGAACAAACATAGAATGCCCTCACTGATAAGTGTATAATAGCTCAAATTTCAGAATACCCAAGAAACAATTCACAGACAAAGAGGAAAGAAGACCAAAATGTGGATGCTTCAGTCCTTCTTAGAAGGGGGAACAAAATACACATGGAGGAAAATACAGTGATAAAGAGTGAAGCAGGGACTGATGGAAGGGTTATCCACAGACAGTCCCACTTGCTGATTCATTCCATAGACAGCCACCAAACACAATCACTATTGCTGAAGCCAAGAAATGTTGCTAGTAGGAGCCTGATATAAATGTCTTCTGAGAGGCTCTACCAGAGCCTTACTGATACAGGTGAGGATGTTTGCTGCCTTGACACACTCATTGGAGAACATCAAAATGACCCTGCATCTGGTGAACAAGATGGGGAAAACAGACATCTTAGATTGTACTGTTACCTTTCCCTCTTGTGATGTGATTGTGCCTTCACACAGACACCTACATTTACACATAGAGATGCACATTGTGTATCACTTACACAAACACACAATACACACACACACACACACACACACAGTCAAACACAATGCACATATGATTTAAAAAGTAGTTTGAATATGTTTACAATTATGAAATTTAGTTCCACATATCATAGGAAACTCTTATGATTAAAGATCATATAACATAATCATGCCATGTCATAAATTACAGCCATGAATTTCAAACAACAGCAGTATGGGTGTAAACTACTCACACCCCTCATTGTATTTAGAAAGCTAAGAACAATATATACAAACTCCTTTATAAATGTGTATGCATTTGTTCAATAACTAGAAGCCTCCACTTTAGATATATTTTAACAATTTTTTCTATTCAGGATTAGACATGCAAAACACAGACAAGTATTTAATAAGTGCAACTATATATATGAATTAAACATTAAAATTGTTTTTTTCACACTCAAATGTATACTATCATGAATTCTGCAATTTTAAATTATATATATATTAATGATATAAAATCATATGTTCTTTTGGATGAAATTTTCTTTAATTTCATTATGTGTTTGCATATATAGAAACTTCCCCTGTTTGTATCTGATTTCTGTTAGCATCTGAAGGCAAAATGAGTGTTATTGAATACAAAGTGTGATAAAAAGTGTTCCAAGGAACTGCTCAAATTATTTAAAGTGTTCTCTTTATTGTTTGTTAGGGCAGTAGTCATCACATATATTATTGCTCACTTAGAAAAAGAGATTGATTTGAAGCCTGAATAGTTGATTTAATTTAATTATCCATATTCCTCTAAATGCCCTTCTATCTTTTGCAAAGTTCCCATCTTTTCATATCCAAGCTCTGAGGTTTTGATGTATTGTCAGGCTATTAATTTGACCTACATAAATGGGAAGCTTTAGGAAAGAAATTAGGTTTATTTTTATGAATCTTAAAAAGAGGTCAAATTAATTCTAACAAATCCTTGCTTATCTCACTGAACTTTGAGCTGAGTATTTAAGACTTTCATCTCAACTTTCATATTCTTAGTCATCCAGCAAAATTAATGGCAACTACACACAGTTTTTACACACAGTCTGGACATCCATAAGTATTTCATTTTGCTTTCTCTTAAAGGACACCTCTTATACTTAAGTCATAAGTAGGTATTTCTGTTGATGTATTTGTCATTAGGCCAAAGGGCTGAAAGGGTTTCATATCATATAAACATGTGGGAATAATTGTGGTACTATTCAAACTACAGACAAAGTATCAGAGATCAAACCGTAAAGGAAAATGTATTTAAAATAATGCTAGGTAAATAAAATCACATTTATTGGTAAAGAAATATAAAAGGTAAGAAACATACCAAGACTTGTTTGAAACAACTTATAAGATTTAATAAAATTAGAAAGAACTGATAATAGAAAAATTATAGAGATTATATAGCATTAGATAAAAGAAAGTATAAAAATCAAATTCATAAAATAGGAAAATAAAAAAGATCATCCAAAGACGGACTCCCCTGGGGTTCCATCGCATATGCAGCTACTAAACCCAAGCACTATTGATGTTGCCAAGTAGTGCTTACTGGCATGAACCTGATATGGATGCCTTCTCAGAGGATCTGCCAGAGCCATACTGATAGAAGAAAGGATGCTTGCAGCTAACCATCAGACTGAATACAAGGTCCCCAATGAAGGAGCTGGAGGAAAAACTGAAGGAGCTGAAAGGTTCTGCAACCCCATGGGAAGAACAAAATCAACAACTAACCAAACCCACCACAGTTTTCAGGGTCTAAAGTACCAACCAATAAGCTGTTATGAAGAAGACCCATGGCTCTAAGCATATATTCATCAGAGGATAGCATTCTCTGGTGTCAATGAGAGGAGAGTACTTTGGTCTAGCAAAAGGTCATTTTGCCAGTGTAGGGGAATGCTGAGGTAAGAGAGGGAGGTTGGGCGAAGGAATACCTTCATAGAGGCAATGGGAGGGTTAGGGTGAGGGAATTGGGAGAAAAGGGATAACACCTGAAATGTAAATACAGAGAATTTCCGATAAATATAATAAAATTATATATATAATAAATTTCCAATAACCATTAAAAATAAAAATAAAACAAAATCAGAAAACATGAGAAAAAACATGATGAGATTTCACCCTTAGATTTCACCTCACCTCAATCAGAGTGGCTAAGATCAAAAACTCAGGTCAAAGCAGATACTGGAGAAAG
Organism: Micromys minutus; assembly: GCF_963924665.1. Taxonomy (NCBI): domain Eukaryota; kingdom Metazoa; phylum Chordata; class Mammalia; order Rodentia; family Muridae; genus Micromys; species Micromys minutus. The sequence continues at coordinate 8,996,321 of NC_137974.1, forward strand.
AGGATGTGGAGAAAAAGGAATACTCCTCTACTGTTGATGGGTTTGTAACCACAGCTCCCAGGGACTAAATACCACCAAGTGAGTTCTTATGGAGAGAACCATAGCTCCAGGTGCATATTCAGCAGAGGATATCCTTCTCTGGCATCAGTGAAGGCTCATTTTCCCAGTGTAGGAATGCCAAGGTACTGAGGTGGGAAAGGAAGGTTGCTAAAAGCTGGACCTTCTTGGAAGCAATGGGAGGGGTAGGTGGTGGGGTTGGCAGAAAGGAGATACTACCTGAAATGTACATACAGAGAATATCCAATAAAACAAGGAAAAGGGGAAAAACAGGGTATTTCAGTACTGATTACAACTGTGACCACCAGAGTAAACCCCTTTCTGCTTTCAATTGCAACATTTATTATATTTTTCCTCATAAAAGTTTGAAAAACTAGATGTACAAACGCTAACTCTTATAGTTCAAATGCTTGAGAGACAAAAGACAGAAGATATAAGAGAATAAGAAGTGTTTAATTGTGAATTGCTGGTGCTTAATGAAATTGAGGATCAAGATGGACTGTTAGCCCACTGAACCTACAGGGCCACCCCTTAGTAAATTGAGGAATGCCAACCACCCCTAGTGGCTTTCCCAGTTACCATGGAACACACACCAGAAAATGATAAAATTTCAGAAAACAAAAGGCTTGTCCATAATCCAGTGATAATTTAAGATCTTAAACAATTTAAAGAATTATTAATAACATGAAATGTAGCCTCCGTATGTGAGAATTGTGTTATATACCTGGGATACAAATAACTGGTTTATCCATCTAGACTGGAAAGATGTAGCAACAGCTGTACTGGAAGCTCATTCTCAATTACAAAGAATGGAATGATTGAAGAAGGTATACTTAATTGCAATGGGTTTAAAGATGTTAATACTCTAAAAGACCAATTGTAAGGTAAAGGTCAATTTGCTGATTTAAGACAGCAGATGCAATTTGATGACTCTTATTACACAATCTATTTTAGATCCCGGAGTAAATGGAAAACAAGTAAAAAGTTTTATGTCATTTCTAAAGATAAAGCAAAGATTCAGAAAGACTTCTTACATCAATTAACAATCATTTTAAATAAAGTTAGATATTATTTAAATGTGTCTTTATTGTGGAATACATTTATTCAATATATACTTATTCTGGGATTTTTTTCATTGTTTCTTAGATCCTGCTTCTGACTTTTAGAGTCTCTGTTGAGAAGTCAGGTGTACTTTCTCCTAGGCTTGCTTTAATATGATACTTAGTCTTTTACCCTTAGATTTTTTTTCTTTATTTGTTCAATGGGCTTAAAGTTTATTATGTGACAGGTGACTTTCTCATCTGGTCCAATCTATCTGTTATCCTGTAACCTTCTTGTAATTTGATTTATGGATTTTCTCCAATATTTTGTTCGACTTTTTCTTGATTTTGGTAAGGGATTTACTCATTCCTTCTTAAAGGACATCTATCTTCTTCATAAACTTTGTTTTAAGGTTATTTTCTTGTTTTTAAATGCATTTTAATATTCATGGCTTGCTGTCATGGGATATCTGGCTGTTGTTGAGTTCTTGCATGGATGACTTAGCATCTGGACTTGAAGTGACAGTATGTGTAGACATTAATTCCTGAGTTTTCTTTGTTGGATGTAGGATTTGTTCCTTGAGTTCTATTTTCTCACTAGTCTTCTAGCCAGAGTGGCCTAAGGTTGAATCAAGGGCTTCAGACTAAGACATGGGCAGGACTTCAGGTGACCATGGCTGTGGTCCCATCTGGCCAAGCAGGAAATATCTATCTGAGTTGGGAGCTGGAGCTCTAACAGTCTGGGGTTTTGATGGCCTCTGTAGGAATAAGAACCTGGAACTGGGAAGAAGGTAGAGACAGAACCCACGAAGTTTCCAGGGATTTGGATTTTTGTGACCAGCATATGATAGAGATCTATATTGTTCAGAACAATAAACTTATATACAGTTTTCAAACCAATTAGCCAGTGGTTATGCAATTAAGGGCCAAAGAAATCTTACACATCTTTTTCTGCCAAATCTAATTTGCTTATCCTTGAATTCTTAAGGAAAGTGCTGATAATGGAGATTTGGGTGGAGAGTTTTCTTAAAGATGGAGAAGCTACAATTGCCCTAAACTTGTCTTATAGATTTATGTTGAAGTGATATGTGATTGGACATGAAGAGATAGGCGGTGAATGGTAGAGGAATGGAAGGAAGGCAGAAGGAAGAGATGTAGGAGGAGAAATTAAGATAGAACTTGAGAAGGGTGATCTAGATCTAGGTAGACTTAATTGGTGTTAGGTGCATATAACTATTTTAAGGGATTCAATATGACTTTTATCTCATACAGAAGGGCACTTTGTATCTTTGTGCATTGGATATAATCCTATTATGTAGAGGGTTTGTGGATTGAAAGTTTAATATATAAACCTGCATGAAAATCTATCAGGCTTTAGAGTCATGTTTGTGCTGGGTGGTGGAAGAAAGAAAACGTAAGGGGCAGTCGTATCCACCCAGAACACAGGCAACAGGGGCATTGAACCATACCTGAGTTCTTAGACACAGCCTGGAGTGCCAGGAGGTGTTCAGACCAAATGTGTGCAGTCTGCTCCAAACCGCATCAGCATTTATGGAGTGAGACCTCAGGGACAGATAAAAGACTAAGCTATACATAACATTTACCATAACATTGTCTCACCAGTTTTCTGGGAGCAATCTTACACCATGTACCACAAATGACAAATCAGGGTTTATCAATAGGTTTTCTCTCTCCATCCATGTCTTCCTCCTCTGAGATCATTCTCACAGTTTCCACAAACTTCTATGGCCACTTGTGAAATGACAGACTTCTATGAAGTTTATGCCCGCTTGCTTGACTTCTGGTGGAACTGGACGCTTCTATAATATATGGTTATGAAGAAAGTAGTGGGGTTTTGAAAAGAATGGAGTATTGATAATCGGCCCGTGGGGACTACCTGAGTTTTGGTTGCTAAGTTGCCTCTGGTGGACAACTGAGACCTTGTGAAACCTTCTGCTGGTGTTTGAGGAGGGATCTAATTTCAAAATTACTGTAAGCTGCAGGTTGCTCAGACCCACTAAAATGGCATCTAGGTACTTGTTCAAGTCTCAAACCAAGAAGAGTTGTATGACAATTTTGTATTTAACAAAATAAAAAATTATTAGGAAAAGAGAAAAAAGTAGTTGTATTTAAAAAGTAATAAATGAGAAAGGTATGAAATGATGTTATAACAAAGTATAATAAACTTCATTTAAATCTTTAAAATGCACATATAAATATCTAAATCAATTAATCTGATTCAAGATTCTCCTTATAAAATATTATTTTTTCTTTTCAGTTTCAGTTTTTTATTTTAATTTTAAATTTTATTTTTGTACCATTACAAAATGCATCTTGGTGATATATATTCCCTATTGTCCTCTACATAGATAAAAATTTTCCAAAATATCTTCCATGTCTATCCAAAGTTTTTTAATAACTGATCAGGTTCAACTGAGACTGCCCATAGAAAACTCTTCATTGGAATATAGGTTCCACCTGGCACAAAGTAAAGTGAACTCTCCTTTCTCTCAGTAGTGCTGAGCTGTCATTAGCCCGTCAACGAGGAGAGGGCAACAAGAGCCCAGTTTTAAAACTACACTGCCAAGCATTTTTAAAAGACAAGTAATCAGGCTTCTAGGTAAGTGAATTAATTAGGCAAGAAGGTATTACCTAATGACCATGAGATATATCTTCAGTGTCTGGTTCAGCTACCACTTCCTCATAGATCATACTCTGTTTTTTTTTATTTCTGGTTACTTGTGTTACTTAGCAAAAAGAAAGTCGGATCTTTGGGCACACAATACAGTCATTGCTCTAAACTCCTTCCAACTCAGGAGCAGATAATTCTGCCTAAAAGTTTAACCTCCTGGTTTTAGTTTCCAGTGCTTTAAGATGTATGGTTGATCATGGGACAGCAGAAGCCTTCAGAAAATCTGACAGTTAAACCTCCATGCTATTTTCTTTTTCAGTATAGATTCTGTGTTCTACAGATTAAAAAAGTAAGTTCCTTTCTCTTCTGTTGTACACAACTTGTATGATTTTTCTCAGTTTCCAGTTTCTCATATTGAAACATTTTTACCTTTCCACCAAGAAGATCTAACTCTCTGATTGCCTTGGCTGTCTCTATGATACCAGTTCTTTTTTTTTTTTTTTTTTTTTTTTTTTTTTTTTTTTTATAAAACAACTTTATTTTACAAAACAAAGATAAATGTACAGATTTTAAACATTTTTTGCTTAAAATTATACATTTTTGTCAGTACTTTTTTTTCAGATTTTAACATAATTTTTACATAAAACTATATGAATATATTTTTTTAGTCAGTACTTGATTTTTTTCAAGGTTTGATTGTATGCCTTGAAAACTTAATAGTTACAATGAGCTAAAGTACATGTAAAACAAAATGTAACATGGAAATAGTTAAAGTTTTCTTGTTTTGTAAATATTTTTGTTTTGTTTTGTTTTGTTTTCTTTATTTCTTGGACTTCATACAGTCTGTGAGTTGTTTCTGGGAGAGTGCAACAGTTCTTATTCAGTGCTATTGCTTTTCTTCCTCTGAATTTAATAGGAACAGTTTAATATAATTAGGTTAAAATGAGATAATTTTGTGACAAATACATAGGAATAAATAATTACATTTAGACAGGGATTCAACAAAATTATTATTATCACAAATGCCACAGAAAGACTGTTTTGAAAGTTGATATCTTCTGGAGTTCTTAGTATAATTAATGTTCATGAATGAATCACAAAGTCAAATATTGACATGCATAATACGGTAAAACATTTGTGCATTTTATAAACAACAATAAGTGCTTAATGGTAATTTGACAACTTGGATTTAATATGTTCCAGCAAGTGTTTTTGCTGCTGGTGGGTGATTCATCCCTGTCCCTTGGAAAAGGGCATACAGTCTAGTATTTCTGGGGAGCAATAATAAATTGAAAATGAACATGTTGCAATAATAAGGGTGAAACATTTCCAGCTCTTCTCCTCAGAATGCCAAGAGAACATTTATGTAAGTGGTAAAGCTAAAGATAAGATGTTAATAAAATGGCAAAAAAGAAAGCTGAAGTAGTTAGCTATACATATTTGTTTAAATACAGAACATATATTTGATATTGCCTAAAATAAAGGGTAAATTTATCTATAAAGACATAATTCGGTCATTATAAAATTAAAAACATGTGCTTTTTAAATAATGACTATTTGGTTTTTATATTGTCATATATGTAATTAATTATAATAACAAAATTGTTCAAAGACTCCAAATAGTATTTCATATTAACTATTACAAAGAAAAATAAATTTTATTTTCATAACTAAAATATATGTATATAAGTACATTTCCAAATGTTTCACTTTGTTATCAAATTATATACAATGTTTCTATTTATTAGTACTATATGACAGTGCTCATATTTATTTAAATTTAAAATTCAGACTACGTGTTCCTAATAGATGATATTTAAACAAACTTCTATTCTGCAAATAAAAACTACTATTTTAAATATTTACTGACTGTTGAAATGAAAGTATTATTCAAATCACTCTTCCAGGTTAGTATTGAAAAATAGCATACCCATAAGTTTTACAAAACATTTTCATTTCTGAGCTGTAAATACAGTAAATGTTAAAAATGTATTTTAACACTGTTAAAGATTACTTTAGTAAATTATTCACTGTAACATATAGGTAATAGGCTGACTTTTATATTAGACTGCTTACATTTTACTGTTAATATAAACAAAAGTGCTTACTAAAATACTTAACTGCATCTGAAATTGTTTTCTTATATCACTTCTTAATACAACACATCTTGCATGGAAATTTAGCATTGTTTAATAAGAAAAATGAGAAGTTGCTTGGTAAATATACTGTTTCTTTTTCATTTCAGCTGAATTTTAATAAACCGTAATAGCTTAGGAATTGTTAAAATGCTTTTTCCAGAATAAGATACATTCTTTTTCAAGGGAAGTGCACTGTTACTTGTGCCAAATTCCAAACAACAACTCAGGCTTAACATGAGTTTACTTTGTAAACATGTGCTCAACCTGATGAAATTTAAAAATAAATCATAACACAATAAAGAAATTAAAAGGCAATTCATTTTTATTTAATTCTAAAATACTTAATATAGAAAAATGTTTGGTAAATAACACAAGTGACTGATATTGAAGACACCAACAGACTCATATCATTGAAAAATATGACAAACTAAACTATTGCAGTAAGTTTTTATTGGAAACCCATAGAAATATATAGTTGGGTAATTTCTTTTTTAAAAAACAACTTTATTTTACAAAACAAAGATAAATGTATAGATTTTAAACATTTTTGCTTAAAATTATACATTTTTGTCAGTTCTTTTCTTTCAGATTTTAAAATAATTTTTACATAAAACTATATTAATATATTTTTAGTCAGTACTTGATTTTTTAAATGTTTGATAGTATGCATTGAAAACTTAATAGTTACAATGAGCATAAAGTACATGTAAAACAAAATGTAACATGGAAATAGTCAAAGTTTTCTTGTTTTGTAAATATTTTTTGTTTTGTTTTGTTTTCTTTATTTCTTGGACTTCATATAGTCTGTGAGTTGTTTCTGGGGGAGCTACAATAGTTTAGTGTGAAAAAGAAAATTTATAGCAAACTTTTCAAAATATGCAGAAACAACTCTGGAAAATAAAGCTCAAAATAAGAGATTTTTTTTTTGTGCTGAAAACATTTAAATCCAAAAACCTGTAATTACTTTGGCATTTAAGATCAGAGATACATGAATTAGTATTTGTAGCCCATGCAAAATATAGATTATACCTATAGATATCATATTTATTCCCAGCTGGATTTCAATTTCTGAAAACCAAACTCATGAGCTTAAATAATCATTTTTCTACCTTATTCAGTATTAAATATTTTGGCAAACTAATGATCCATTTATAGTCTCATGTTTTTACCTATATATTTAAGTATGTAAATATTTATATTAAGATACTAGAAGGAACATAAGTCTGATAAAGATATTGCAAAGCACGAACACACACACAAAAGATTAGACATTGAATATAATTATATAGTATAATATAGACACTTAAAATAAAAAAGGGAGACCAGACTTCAAAACAAGAGCATGCAGACATGATTGCTACAGGTCCCATGTATTCTCAAAATCTTAAAAATTGGAAGAGAAAATTCAACAGTGAAATTTAAAAACTTGAAAAGAGATGTTCCATGGACATTCAAAACTCTACTTAGCATATTTCAAGAAACCAGACACAATTCTAACATAGGAAAATGTCAGTAAACTAGAGAATGGTGTCAACCTCTTCACTGATCAACTGATTTTCAGAAATATATCATGCTATTTGATTATAGGTGACCATGTGATTTTTTTTCTGTTTCTATTTTTTTCCTGAATTGGGAAACTGGATAAAAATATTTTAATCTGACCTTTTCTTTTTTTAATTATAGTGACGGTCTCAGCATCTCAAAAAAAATGTAGATGTTTATTGCACTTTTTAATCTCCTGGTTTTTAATATAATTGCCACATTTCTCTCTTCCCTGTTTACTTCCACATTGTTTTATGTACCTGACCTGACTTGCCTTCTAACCTGTGTCTTCTTTCCCAGGTCTTTAGCTATTCACATGTATAACCATTGCCTGTGTTCCTAGACTGAGCCTGAAGAGCTATTTTCTTTCCTCTTCAATATCTCTGCTAGCGTTATCATTGTTCAGGTCATATCTGAGCATTCACTCAATATCAAAAAGTCTAAACAATTCCTAAAGTGGGGTGATATCTCTAGAGCTGCTAATCTAGAAGGGTGTAGGCTCAGAAGGCTTTATTCCTAGACAAGAAACTACAGGACACTGAGGAATGCTGAGAACATATTAAATATTCTATTTTAGAAAAAAGCACAACAATGTGAATCTAACATAAAATGTTTAACTTTAAAAATGTTATACATTCAAATAATATTGTAGGGTGAAGAAAATGATAAATCGGTAGTGGGTTGCTTATCTTTTATCATACTATCCTTTAGTGCTAATTTATATTCACACTTTAAAAGAAATATTGTATTTCTTTTTTTTTTTAAACGATTTTATTTTTTAAAACAAAGATAGATGTAAAGATTTTAAACATTTTTTGCTTAAAATTATACATTTTTGTCAGTACTGTTTTTTCAGACATTAAAATAAATTTTACATAAAACCATGTGAATATGTTTTTTAGTCGGTACTTGATTTTTTTCAAGGGCTTGACAGTATGCATTGAAAACGTACTAGTTGCAATAAGCGTAAAGTACATGCAAAACAAAACGCAACATGGAAATAGTCAAAGTCTTCTTGTTTTGTGAATATATGTATAGTTTTTGTTTTCTTTATTTCTTGGACTTCATACAGTCTGTGAGTTGTTTCTGGGGGAGTGCAAGCCTCTGGGGTTAGCATCCCACTATCAGTGACTGCATATTATGTCTGTTCTTTTGTGACTGGGTTATCTCACTCAGGATGATCTTCTCTAGATGCAGCCATTTTCTTAAGAATTTGGTTAAGTCATTGTTTCTCGTGGCTGAGTAGTATTCCATTGTGTATATGTACCACAATTTTTGTATCCATTCGTCTTCTGAAGGACATCTGGGTTCCTTCCAGCTTCTGGCTATTATAAATAGAGCCGCTATGAACATTGTGGTGCATATATCTTTGTTGTGTATTAAAGTGTCTCTGGGGTATATGCCCAGAAGTGGAATAGCTGGGTCTTCAGGTAGTACTATATCCAATTTTCTGAGGTATCGCCAGACCGATTTCCAGAGTGGTTGTATTAGCTTGAAACCCCACCAACAGTGGAGAAGTGTTCCTATTTCTCCGCAGCCTCGCCAGCATCGGCTGTCATCTGAGTTTTGGATCTTGGCCAATCTGACTGGAGTGAGGTGGAATCTTAGGGTTGTTTTGATTTGCATTTCCCTGATGGCTAAGGATGTCGAGCACTTCCTCAGATGTTTTTCGGCCATTCGGAGTTACTCAACTGAAAAAGATTTGTTTAGCTCTGTACCCCATTTTTTAATAGGGTTATTTGATTCTCTGGTGTCGAGCTTTTTGAGTTCCTTGTACACCTTAGATATTAGGCCTCTATCTGATGTGGTGTTGGTAAAGATCTTTTCCCATTCTGTTGGTTGCCGTTTTGTTTTCTTGACGATGTCCTTAGCCTTACAGAAACTTTGCAATCTCATTAAGTCCCATTTGTTAATCTTTGACCTTAGAGCTTGAGCCATTGGTGTTTTGTTTAGGAAATTTTCTCCTGTGCCTATGTGTTCTAAGGTTTTCCCTACTTTCTCATCTAATAATTCCAGTGTATCAGGTTTAATGTGGAGATCTTTAATCCACTTATACTTGAGCTTTGTACAAGGAGATAAGAACGGGTCTATTTTCATTCTTTTGCATGTTGAGTGCCAGTTGGACCAGCACCATTTGTTGAATAGGCTGTCCTTTTTCCATTGAATGTTTACTGCTCCTTTGTCAAAAATCAGGTGACCATATACATGAGGGCTCATTTCTGAATCTTCTATTCTATTCCATTGATCCACTTGCCTATTTCTGTACCAGTACCATGCAGTTTTCAGCACAATTGCCTTGTAATATAGCTTGAGGTCAGGGATAGTGATTCCCGCTGATGTTTTTTTGTTGTTGAGGATGGTTTTCGCTATTCTAGGTCTTTTGTTATTCCAGATGAAATTGCACATTGATCTTTCCAATTCCATGAAGAACTGGGTTGGAATTTTGATGGGGATTGCATTGAATCTGTAGATTGCTTTTGGTAGGATGCCCATTTTTAAGATGTTGATCTTTCCAATCCATGAGCATGGGAGATTTTTCCATTTTCTGAGAACCTCCTCAATTTCTTTCTTCAGAGGTTTGAAGTTCTTGTCATACAGGTCCTTCACTTCCTTAGTTAGAGTCACACCAAGGTATTTCATAGTTTTTGTAACTATTGTGAAGGGTAACTTTTCCCCAATTTCTTTCTCCACATGTTTGTTTTTTGAGTATAGGAATGCTACTGATTTGTTTGAGTTAATTTTGTATCCGGCCACTTTGCTGAACTTGTTTATCAGCTGTAGGAGTTCTCTGGTGGAATTTTTGGGGTCACTCAAGTACACTATCATGTCATCGGCAAAGAGTGATGTTTTTATCTCTTCCTTTCCGATTTGTATCCCCTTGATCTCCTTTTGCTGTCTAATTGCTCCAGCCAGGACTTCCAGTACTATGTTGAATAGGTAGGGAGAGAGTGGGCAGCCTTGTCGAGTCCCTGATTTTAGTGGGATTGCTTCAAGTTTCTCGCCATTAAGTTTGATGTTGGCTGTTGGTTTGCTGTATATTGCTTTTATTATGTTTAAATATGGGCCTTGGATTCCTGTTCTTTCCAGGACTTTTAACATGAAGGGGTGTTGGATTTTGTCGAATGCTTTCTCAGCGTCTAGTGAGATGACCATGTGATTTTGGTCTTTAAGTTTGTTTATATGGTGGATTACATTGATGGATTTCCTTATGTTAAACCATCCCTGCATCCCAGGGATGAAGCCTCCTTGGTTATGATGAATGATGGTTTTGATGTGTTCTTGGATTCGGTTTGCAAGGATTTTGTTGCGTATTTTTGCATCAATGTTCATAAGTGAGATTGGTCTGAAGTTCTCTTTCCTTGTAGGGTCTTTGTGTGGCTTAGGTACGAGGGTTATTGTAGCCTCAAAAAATGAGTTGGGTAATATTCCATCTGATTCTATCTTTTGGAATAGCTTGGTGAATATTGGTGTTATATCCCCAATAAATGTCTGATAAAATTCTGCACTGAACCCGTCTGGACCTGGGCTTTTTTTGGTTGGGAGGCTTTTGATGACTTCTTCTATTTCTTTAAGTGTTATAGGCTTATTTAGATGGTTTACTTGGTCCTGGTTCAACTTTGGTACCTTGTATCTGTTTAGGAATTCGTCCATTTCCTCCAGATTTTCCAATTTTGTGGAGTATAAGTTTTTGTAGTAGGATCTGATGATTTCTTGAATTTCCTTAGTTTCAGTTGTTATGTCACCACTTTCCTTTCTGATTTTGTTAATTTGGATACTCTCTTTGCCCTTTAGTTAGTCTGGCTAGGGGTTTATCAATCTTGTTGATTTTCTCAAAGAACCAACTCTTTGTTTTGTTGATTTTTTCAATGGTTTTTTTTTTGTTTCTATTTGGTCTATTTCTGCCCTAATTTTGATTATTTCTTGCTGTCTACTCTTTTTGGGTAAATCTGCTTCCTTTTGTTCTAGGGCTTTTAGCTGTGCTGTCAGGTTGCTGATGTGAGCTCTCTCCAGTTTCTTCTTGGAAGCACTTAGAGCAATGAGTTTTCCTCTCAATACTGCTTTCATTGCATCCCATAGGTTTGGGTATGTTGTGTTTTCGTTTTCGTTGAATTCTAGAAAATCCTTAATTTCTTTCTTTATTTCTTCTTTGACCCTGCTATCCTTTAGCAGAGTGTTGTTTAGTTTCCATGTGTATGTGGGCATTTTGTTGTCTTTGTTGTTGTTAAAGACCAGCCGTAGACCATGGTGATCTGAGAGGATGCATGGGAGTATTTCAATCTTCTTATATCGATGAAGGCTTGTTCTGTGTCTAATTATGTGGTCAATTTTCGAGAAGGTGCCATGGGGTGGTAAGAAGAAGGTGTATTCTTTTACTTTAGGATAGTATGTTCTGTATATATCTATTAATTCTAGTTGGTTCAAAGTCTCTGCTAGTTTTGCAGTGTCCTTGTTCAGTTTTTGTTTCCCTGATCTGTCCATTGGTGAGAGTGGGGTGTTAAAGTCTCCCACTATTATTGTGTGGGGTGAAATGTATTTTTTGAGCTTTAGTAGAGTTTCTTTTATGAATGTGGGTGATTTTTTATTTGGAGCATATATGTTAAGGATTGAGAGTTCCTCCTGACAGATTTCCCCGGTAATGAGTAAAAAGTGTCCTTCTTTATCTTTTTTGATAACTTTTGGTTGGAAATTTACTTTATTCGATATTAGAATAGCCACTCCAGCTTTCTTCTTGGAGCTGTTTGCTTGGAAGTTTTTTTCCCACCCTTTTACTGTGAGATAGTGTCTGTCTCTGTCTCTGAGATGAGTTTCCTGTATGCAGCAAAAGGCTGGATTTTGTTTATGTATCCAGTCTGATAGTCTGTGTCTCTTTATTGGGGAGTTGAGCCCATTTATGTTAATAGATATCAAGGAATAATTGTTTCTGTATCCTGCCATTTTTGCTTTTTTGGGTTGAGTTGTGTCCGTGTTTTTTTTTCTTTTTTTAGTTTTCTTGTTTAGGAGTTTTCTTGTTTTTACTAGGCTGTATTTTCCCTCCTTGTATTGGGTTTTCCACCTGTAATTCGTTGTAGTGCTTGGTTTGTGGTCAGATATTGTGTGAATTTTGATTTGTCTTGAAATATCTTTGTCTCTCCATCGATGGTGATTGATAGTTTTGCTGGGTATAGCAGTTTGGGCTGGCACTTGTGCTCTCTTAAGGAGTGCATGATGTCTGTCCAGGCTCTTCTAGCTTTCATAGTCTCTGCTGAGAAATCGGGTGTGAGTCTGATTGGTCTGCCTTTATAAGTTACCTGACCTTTTTCCCTTACTGCTTTTAGTATTCTTTCTTTACTTTGGGCACTTGATGTTTTTACTATTATGTGTCAGGAGTTATTTCTTTTCTGGTCCAACCTATTTGGAGTTCTGAAGCCTTCTTTTATGCTCGTGGTCATCTCATTCTTGAGGGTAGGGAAGTTTTCTTCTATGATTTTGTTGAAGATATTTACTGTGCCTCTTAGTTGATACTCTTCTCCCTCTTCTATTCCTATTATCCTTAGGTTCGGTCTTCTCATTGTGTCTTGTATTTCCTGGACATTTTGGGTTAGGAGCTTTTTGTTTTTTGCATCTTCTCTGGCTGTTTTGTCTATGTTTGCAATGTTGTCTTCTGCCCCCAAGATTCTCTCCTCGATCTCTTGTAATCTGTTGGAAATGCTTGCTTTTGTGACTCCTGATTTCTTTTTTTGGTGTTCTGACTCTAGGGTTATCTCTTTTAGTGCTTTTTTTATTGTGTCAATTACTGTTTTAATTTCCCTCTTCCATTCCTTTATTTCCTTGGTTCTGTTTTCGTCTCGTTCTTTGAGTTCTTTGAGTTTTTTTCTTGTTTCTTCTTTAAAAGCTTCTGAATCTTTTTGCTTTTCCTCCCTTTCTTGTTTAAGTAACTCTATCAGCGTCTTGAGGCATGTTTTCAGGTCTGTGTCTTCTTTCTCTGGAGTGTTTGGAATTCCTATGTTTGCTACTATCGGAGAGCTGGGTTCTGGTGTTGCTAGATTGTCTTGGTTTCCTTGGGATATACTCTTTCTCTTTCCTCTTGCCATTTTGTTGTCAGTGATATGTTCTTGCCTTTCCCTTGTATCTGGTCTGTGTTCCTGGTACACTTTCCGTGTGCACTCCTCAGAGATCTCTCTACTCCCCAGCAGCCCAGGTTCTGGGTGGCAGCTGGACCAGGCTCTGCTCTGCGTACTGAAGTCACCTCCGGGTGGGAACAGATGTTCCTAAGATTTGTTCCTGGTCACAGTAGCTCAGCCTGTACGAGCCGCCTTTCCGGCTGGTGGTTGGGCCAGGCTCTGCTCTGCGACCTGAAGTCGTCTCCGGGTGGGAACAGAAGTTCCTAAGATCTGTTCACGGTTACTGGATTGGGGAGGACAGGGCAGGTCAGGGCAGGGGGTGCCCTTTCCGTGTGCACTCCGCAGAGATCCCTCTGTTCCCCTGCAGCCTAGGTCTCCCACTCACCAGTTGCTCAGCCTGTACGAGCCGCCTTTCTGGCTGGAGCCGCCTTTCTGGCTGGTGGTTGGGCCAGGCTCTGCTCTGCGACCTGAAGTCCTCTCCGGGTGGGAACAGAAGTTCCTAAGATCTGTTCCAGGTCTCAGTAGCTCAGCCTGTAGGAGCCGCCTTTCTGGCTGGAGCCGCCTTTCCGGCTGGTGGTTGGGCCAGGCTCTGCTCTGCAACCTGAAGTCGTCTCCGGGTGGGAACAGAAGTTCCTAAGATCTGTTCACGGTTACTGGATTGGGGAGGACAGGGCAGGTCAGGGCAGGGGGTGCCCTTTCCGTGTGCACTCCGCAGAGATCCCTCTGTTCCCCTGCAGCCTAGGTCTCCCACTCACCAGTTGCTCAGCCTGTACGAGCCGCCTTACTGGCTGGAGCCGCCTTTCTGGCTGGTGGTTGGGCCAGGCTCTGCTCTGCGACCTGAAGTCCTCTCCGGGTGGGAACAGAAGTTCCTAAGATCTGTTCCAGGTCTCAGCAGCTCAGCCTGTACGAGCCGCCTTTCTGGCTGGAGCCGCCTTTCCGGCTGGTGGTTGGGCCAGGCTCTGCTCTGCGACCTGAAGTCCTCTCCGGGTGGGCACAGAAGTTCCTAAGATCTGTTTCAGGTCTCAGTAGCTCAGCCTGTACGAGCCGCCTTTCTGGCTGGAGCCCCCTTTCCGGCTGGTGGTTGGGCCAGGCTCTGCTCTGCGACCTGAAGTCCTCTCCGGGTGGGAACAGAAGTTCCTAAGATCTGTTTCAGGTCTCAGTAGCTCAGCCTGTACGAGCCGCCTTTCTGGCTGGAGCCCCCTTTCCGGCTGGTGGTTGGGCCAGGCTCTGCTCTGCGACCTGAAGTCCTCTCCGGGTGGGAACAGAAGTTCCTAAGATCTGTTCCCGGTTACTGGATCAGGGAGGACAGGGCAAATCAGGGCAGGGGGTGCCCTTTCGTGTGCACTCTGCAGAGGTCCCTCTGCTCCCCCGCAGCCTAGGTCTCCCACTCACCAGTTGCTCAGCCTGTACGAGCCGCCTTTCTGGCTGGAGCCGCCTTTCCGGCTGGTCGAAATATTGTATTTCTAATGCACTTTTACAGCCACAACTCAGTTTTCCTTTGTTGAAATCTGAAGTACAGCTTTTCTTAATTTTTGTCAGATATGTTGCATTGAATGATGAACGTATATATGAAATGGAAAATATATATTACATAAATATATATTACATACTAAAAGATTACTGTGAATGAATAAATTAAACAATAAAAGTAATTTTATTTAAAAAAATTTACAACAGTGTTGACCAATTTTATTCTGATATCCCTGTCAAATATAATACTTTTATATAAATGATATTTATTTAAACTGACAATAGACAATATAAAACTCAAGAAGAAGGAAGAACAAAATATGGATGATTCAGTCCTTTTTAGAAGAGGGAACAAAATACACAACACACGGGAAAAAGTACAGTGACATAGAGTGGAGCAGAGACTGAAGGGAAGGTCACAGAGAGACTGCCCTACCTGGGGATTCATCCCATATGCAGCCACGAAACCCAGTCACTCTTTCTGATACCAATAACAGCTTGCTGACAGGAGTCTGATATGGATGTCTTCTGTAAGGCTTTGCCAAAACCTTACTGATACAGATTAAGATGCTTGTAGCTATCCATCGGACTGAGCACAAGGACCCCAAAGCAGGAGTTAGAGAAGGGATTGAAGGAGCTAAAAGGATTTGAAAACTCATGGGAAAACAACAACACTATCAACCAACCAGAGCCTCCACAACTCCTTGGGACTAAACCAGCAACCAAAGAGAACACATGGAGGGACCCATGGTTCTAGCCCCATATGTAGCATAAAATAGCCTTATCAGGCATCACTGATATCAGAGGTCCTTGAACCTGTGAAGGCTCATTTCTCCACTGCAGAGGAATATTAGGTTGTTGAGGGTAAGAGGAAAAGCATCCTCATAGAAGCAGGGAGAGAGGTGGATGAGAGGATGTGAACCAGGAAAGGTGATAACATATAAAATGTAAATACATAAATGATCCAATAAAAATATATAAAAGACATAGAGAATTGCATCTTTGTTTAAAATAATAATTTTGCCAAATATTACTAGATAATGTTAAAAAGTTATTTCACCAATGTATTCTAAAACCAATTACATTTGGTACTTAAAGCTTGCAAAGGTATGAAAATAGGATCTTGAAGACGCATTAAAACATTTCTATAATCAAATTCTTTTATAAACAGATAAGTATACATTCTTAAGTATTAATGACTATAAATTAGCAGTACTTCTGAAGTAATCCACAGTACAGATAATTAGAATTTATATTAATTATGTTGGAATGTTATGTTAATAGAAACAGATTATGTGATATCCACTGTGGTACATTACTTAACATATCATGAAAAATAGGTAAACAGAAGTCATGTAACAATTTTCTTCTAGTGGAAACATTATCTCAATCTGATTCAGAAAGTAAACCAAGCATACAAGTCCTGGTACATAAATGATTAAATGTTTCAGAGTTTCATAATGGTCCTCTTCTTTGTTATGCACATAGTAAGAAGACATTAGTGGAGAACAGAAACTACTAATCTAAAAGTCTTTCAGAACCCTTTAGGTGCAGGTCTCTTGTGAGTTTTGTCCCATATGAGGTGGTCGTGTTAGATAAAGAAACTGACTCTGAGTCTAAGATGCTCTTATAAGTAGCCACAATGAACTTCCTTTTGTCCTAAGCTGAAGATGGCTAACAGTTTTTCCTTTGGTCTGTTTGCATACATATCTGGTCAATAGGAATTTCTTCTAACCTTTCCAAGGGTCTTAATAAAACAAAGATCACGAGAAGAAAGTAAAAACTAACTTTAAATTCACTGAAAATTTTTTAATTGTAAATAGAACATAAATTGATTCTTATAATATTTGAATATACTGATTTCAGATAAGAACATCATTCCTTATGATATAGAATAGCCTGTTTGTCTATATCATGTGTATAATGTATCTCTTCAAATAAGGAAAGAAAATTGCAAATGCTTTTTTCAATAGGAAGAGATGAAAATGGCATCAACTTATATAGGCAGGAATTCTGTGTGATTACCAGACAAGAGAATTGATGAATATGAGATCTCTGAATCTCTTCCATTTATTTTTGCTCGTGTCAACATACATTTATTAGCCACAGCCTCTTCTTATTATACATCAGAGCAATATTCTTAATTGGGAGCGTACCATTGTTTCTCTATTTCTGACAAAGTGTATAAAATGCATTTAGAATATGCTCATTCTGTTTGCCCAGATAGAATGTGATAGCCTGTTTTGGCAGTTCCATTTGTCTGTTTTACTTACAATGTAATCCAGATTTTCAAGCACTATTTACATATGCTTGAAAAATAATTAGGAAATAAACAGTCACTTCATGATAATGATATTTATTCATTAAGTAAAATGAAACTCAAGGGGACCACACCTATGATAAAGACTGTATAAAATTTGTTCTTTATTTTATAAAATAATTATCATCTGTAATGCAAGATGTAGATAGATTGCTTAATAACAATTTCAGATATAAATTTTCTTCTATGGCTCTCTGAAGAGGCCTTTGGAAACTAAAATAGATTAATTGCTTACTGCTAAGAGGACAGTGTTAACCATAAATTCTCTTTTATTATGTTGAATTACCTCATATGAAGAAAAAACACAAAATACATTCTTGCTAGTTCAGAACCTTCACATTATGTTTATTATTTTCTCCTTTCAACCTTTAATCTGTGAAGAATGTAGCACATCTCCCTTTTCTAATGGATTACTGTTTCCTTTTCTTTTTCTTTTTCTCTTTTTACAATAGGAAAAAAGGACCATTTTACATTTCACATTTGGCTCATATCATGAATTTTGAACTGTTCTGTTTGTACTCTATTGTCAAACCAGTAAATATACTTTCAATCATTAAAAAAGATAATATTCTTTTTTTCACAGAACTCAGAAACTAAAGCAGATTTTACTCTTTAATATATAAAATGGTAATGTTTTTCTTCATTAATGCCAACAGTGAAGATGAATTTCTTGATGCAGTACATTGAACATTAATTGATCCAAAAATAAATGTTGAAAGCTTTATCTTTCTACTTTGTCCTTAAAATTTTTGTATAAGTTATAGTCATTGAACATTTTTCTATATTAAAAAGTTAACTCATGTAACACGGTCTTTATATCTTGCATACTTTGGATCAATTTAGATGCAAAGACCTTAAAACTTGTATTTTATTGTATAATACAATTATGAACATAAATATTTATTAACATTTATGACAAAAGCAAAATATTTATTTCCTTCTTAAAATAAAAATTACAAATGTATTAATTTAACTTCATTTATTTAAATAAGACATGATCACATACAGTAACTAAATTAAAATTTGATTTTAGCAACTATTAAAACATTAACATAGGTAAGAAGCAGTTAAGTTATATTTGTTTTGCTTTTTTTTGTTTATTATTTTTCAGCACTATCTTACTGTCTGTCTCCAGACTGGTCTCATAAAAAATAGTTTGGGATGGTCACTACATATCAGCTTTCTGATTCAGTAAAACATAATATCAAAAAAATTATATAATATATATGATAAATAATATGTGATATGTGATGTGTGATATGAAATGTGTAAAGTGTAATAAATGTATAATATGTAATATATAATGAATAATATATACTGTATAATATAAAAATATATATTTTTTAATTTTAGTAGAAACAGAGATATTGCTATTAACATCTTTCCAGAAGAAAAATTAAGGACTGTAGAAAATGATGAAGATGAATAAATAATTCATTATTTATTTTATAATTCTTTTTAAGATTAAATACAGATTATTGTAATGTTTTGACATGATGTGAAAGTTGACAGAAAGGATGGTAGATAAATCTTGAATGCTTAAATATTAGCAAAGAGAAATGTACCAAACATTGGTCATATCCAGTGTGAATTTGGGAAAAATAATTTCTGGTTTTGAATATTAAATGTAAGTCAAGATTCAAGTTTATCTGTCTGCATACTTCCATGTTTCACAGAAGATTTATTTCTTAAATATCAGCATTTGCTTAGGAGATTGTTTTTAAATTGTGACTTACAACTTCTCCATATGCTTAAATATCATAACTTTATTTACTAAATACTAGTAGGTATTTTACCTGGATATTTACTGAGGAAAATGTAAATGGTATCGTTTAATGTTCTTTTAAGCATATCATTCAGAGAGCTTATATTGAATTAACTTTTTTTGAGATAGTAACGGCTTTCTAAGAAAAAGACAAGAAGAATACTTAGATTTTCAAAGAGGTTTCAAACAAAATTAAAAATATGGGTTTTAATTCTGACCAACAACTAGTGCAGGAATTATATCTGAGTGAATGTGGCACCATATCAACTGCAGCATTTTGCAGTTTTGGAGGGAAGTATTTCCCTATATAGTCTAAATCTGTAAATTTGAAATCTAGCCCAACAGAATATTTTCTTTGCCTAAACTTGACAAATGTTTGGATTTCCAGGACACACCATCTATTATTTAAATTGTCACTATAAGAAGAAACGCTGGCGGAGCCTGGCCCATCTGCCACCTGGAATGGAGGCTCGTAGAGGCTGAGCAACTGGTGGGTGGGAAACCTGGGCTGCAGGGGATCAGAGAGATCTCTGCTGAGTGCAAACAGAAAGTGCACCCCCTGCCTTGCCCTGCCCTGCCGTGCCTGATCCAGCAACCAGAAGCAGAAAGTTGGAACTTCTGCTCACACCCAACAACTCTGAGGCATAAAACAGGGCTCGGCCCATCTGAAACCTGGACCAGTGGAGAACCAGGGACACAGACCAGATACAAGGGAAAGGCAAGAACATATCACTGACAACAACATGGCAAGAGGAAAGAGAAAGAGTATATCCCAAGGAAACCAAGAAAATCTAGCAACACCAGAACCCAGCTCTCCAATAACAGCAAACTTTGGAATGCCAAACACTCCAGAAAAAGAAATCACAGACCTGAAATCATACCTCAAGAGGCTGATAGAGATACTTAAACAAGAATGGGAGGAAAAGCAAAAAGAATCAGAAACTTTTAAAGAGGAAACAAGAAAAACACTCAAAGAACTCAAAGAACTACAGGAAAACAGAACCAATGAGACGAAGAAATGGAAGAGGGAATTTAAAACGGAAATTGACACAATACAAAAAAAAAAAAAAAAAAAAAAAAAACACTAAAAGAGATAAACCAGGAGGTAGAACACCTAAAAAAAAAAAATCAGGAGTCACAGAAGCAAGCATTTTCAATAGACTAAAAGAGATGAAAGAGAGAATCTCGGGGGCCGAAGACAACATGGTAAACATAGACAAAACAGCCAGAGAAGATGCAAAAAACAAAAAGCTCCTAACCCAAATTGTCCATGAGATCAAGTACACAATGAGAAGACCAAACCTAAGGAAAATAGGAATAGAAGAGAAAGAAGAGTATCAACTAAGAGGCACAGTAAATATCTTCAACAAAATCGTAGAAGAAACTTACCTACCCTTAAGAATGAGATGACCACGAGCATAAAAGAAGCCTTCAGAACTCCAAATACATTGGAACAGAAAAGAAATACCTCCCGACACATAATAGTCAAAACATCAAGTGCCCAAAGCAAAGAAAGAATACTAAAAGCAGTAAGGGAAAAAGGTCAGGTAACATATAAAGGTAGACCAATCAGACTCACACCCGATTTCTCAACAGAGACTATGAAAGCTGGAAGAGCCTGGACAGACATCATGCACTCCTTAAGAGACCACAAGTGCCAGCCCAAGCTGCTATACCCAGCAAAACTATCAATTACCATCGATGGAGAAACGAAGATATTTCAAGACAAATCAAAATTCACACAATATCTGACCACAAACCCAGAACTACAACGAATTATAGGTGGAAAACCCAATACAATGAGGGAAAATACAGCCTAATAAAAACAAGAAAACTCCTAAACAAGAAAACTAAAAGAAGAAAAAAAACAGACAAAACTCAACCCAAAAGCAATAATGGCAGGAAACAGAAACAACTATTCCTTGATATCTATTAACATAAATGGTCTCAACTCCCCAATAAAGAGACATAGACTAACAGACTGGATACATAAATAACATCCAGCCTTTTGCTCCATATAGGAAACTCATCTCAGAGACAGAGACAGACACTATTTCAGAGTTAAAGGGTGGGAAAAAAAACTTCCAAGCAAACAGCCCCAAGAAGCAAGCTGGAGTGGTTATTCTAATATCGAATAAAGTAAATTTCCAACCAAAAGTTATCAAAAAAGATAAGGAAAGACACTTTTTACACATTACCGGGGAAATATGTCAGGAGGAACTCTCAATCCTTAATATTTATGCTCCAAATAAAAAATTACCCACATTCGTAAAAGAAACCCTACTAAAGCTCAAAAAATACATTTCACCCCACACAATAATAGTGGAAGAGTTTAATACCTCACTCTCACCAATGGACAGATCAGGGAAACAGAAACTGAATAAGGACACTACAAAACTATCAGAGACTTTGAACCAACTAGAATTAAGAGATATATAAAGAACATAATATCCTAAAGTAAAAGAATACACATTCTTCTCAACACCCCATGGCACCTTCTCGAAAATTGACCACATAATTAGACACGGAACAATCCTTCATCGATATAAGAAGATTGAAATACTCCCATGCATCCTCTCAGATCACCATGGTCTATGGCTGGTCTTTAACAACAACAGAAAAAACAAAAATCCCACATACACATGGAAACTAAACAATGCTCTGTTAAAGATAGCAGGGTCAAAGAGGAAATAAGAAAGAAATTGAGGATTTTCTAGAATTCAATGAAAACGAAAACACAACATATCCAAACCTATGCGATGCAATGAAAGCAGAATTGAGAGGAAAACTCATAGCCCTAAGTACTTCCAAAAAGAAACTGGAGAGAGCTTACATCAGCAACCTGACAGGACAGCTAAAAGCCCTAGAACAAAAGGAAGCAGATATACCCAAAAAGAGTAGACTGCAAGAAATAATCAAAATTAGGGCAGAAATAGACCAAATAGAAACAAAAAGAACCATTGAAAAAAATCAACAAAGAAAGATATGGTTCTTTGAGAAAATCAACAAGATTGATAAACCCGGAGACAGACTAATTAGAAGGCAAAGAGAGAGTATCCAAATTAACAAAATCAGAAAGGAAAGTGGTGACATAACAACTGAAACTGAGGAAAATCAAGAAATCATCAGATTGTACTACAAAAACTTATACTCCACAAAATTGGAAAATCTGGAGGAAATGGATGAATTCCTAGACAGATACAAGATCCCAAAGTTAAACCAGGTCCAAGTAAACCATCTAAATAACCCTATAACACCTAAAGAAATAGAAGAAGTCATCAAAAGCCTCCCAACCAAAAAAAGCCCAGGTCCAGATGGGTTCAGTGCAGAATTTTATCAAACATTTATTGGGGATATAACACCAATACTCGCCAAACTATTCCAAAAGATAGAATCAGATGGAATATTACCCAACTCATTTTTTGAGGCTACAATAACCCTCGTACCTAAACCACACAAAGCCCCTACAAGGAAAGAGAACTTCAGACCAATCTTACTTATGAACATTGATACAAAAATACTCAACAAAATCCTTGCAAACCGAATCCAAGAACACATCAAAACGATCATTCATCATGACCAAGTAGGCTTCATCCCTTGGATGCAAAGATGGTTTAACATAAGGAAATTCATCAATGTAATCCACCATATAAACAAACTCAAAGACCAAAATTACATGGTCATCTCACTAGACACTGAGAAAGCATTTGACAAAATCCAACACCCTTTCATGTTAAAAGTACTGGAAATAATAGTAATCCAAGGTCCATACTTAAACATAATAAAAGCAATATACAGCAAACCAACAGCAAACATCAAACTTAATGGCGAGAAACTTGAAGCAATCCCACTAAAATTAGGGACTGGACAAGGCCGCCAACTCTCCCCCTACCTATTCAACATAGTACTGGAAATCCTGGCAGGAGCAATTAGACAGCAAAAGGAGATCAAGGTTATACAAATCTTAAAGGAATAGATAAAAACATCACTCTTTGCCGATGACATGATAGTGCACTTGAGTGACCCCAAAAATTACACCAGAGAACTCCTACAGAAGATAAACAAGTTCAGCAAAGTGGCTGGATACAAAATTAACTCAAACAAATCAGTAGCCTTCCTATACTTAAAGGACAAACATGTGGAGAAAGAAATTAGGGAAAAGATACCCTTCACAATAGTTACAAAAACTATGAAATACCTTGGTGTGACTCTAACTAAGGAAGTGAAGGACCTGTATGACAAGAACTTCAAACCTCTAAAGAAAGAAATTGAGGAGGATCTCAGAAAATGGAAAGATTTCCCATGCTCATGGATTGGAAAAATCAACATCTTAAAAATGGGCATCCTACCAAAAGCAATCTACAGATTCAATGCAATCCCCATCAAAATTCCAACCCAGTTCTTCATGGAATTGGAAAGATCAATGTGCAATTTCGTATGCAATAACAAAAGAACTAGAATAGCGAAATCCATCGTCAACAACAAAGAAACATATGCGGGAATCACTATCCCTGACCTCAAGCTATATTACAAGGCAATTGTGCTGACAACTGCATGGTACTGGTACAGAAATAGGCATGTGGATCAATGGAATAGAATAGAAGATCCAGAAATGAGTCCTCATGTATATGGTCACCTGATTTTTGTCAAAGGAACAGTAAACATTCAATTGTAAAAGGACAGCCTATTCAACAAATGGTGCTGGTCCAACTGGCACTCAGCATGCAAAAAATGAAAATATACCCTTTCTTATCTCCTTGTACAAAGCTCAAGTTTAAGTGGATCAAATATCTCCACTTTAAACCAGATACACTGAAACTATTAGATGAGAAAGTAGGGAAAACTTTAGAACACATAGGCACAGGACAAAATTTCCTGACCAAAACACCATTGGCTCAAGCTCTAAGGTCAAAGATTAACAAATTGGACTTAATGAGATTTCAAAGTTTCTGTAATGCTAAGGACATTGTCAAGAAAACAAAATGGCAACCAACAGAATGGCATAAGATCTTTACCAACACCACATCAGATAGAGGCCTAATATCCAATGTGTACAAGGAACTCAAAAAGCTAGACACCAGAGAATCTAATAACCCTATTAAAAAATGGGGTACAGAGCTAAACAAAATGTTTTCAGTTGAGGAACACCGAATGGCCGAGAAACATCTGAGGAAGTGCTAGACATCCGTAGCCATCAGGGAAATGCAAATCAAAACAATCCTGAGATTCCACCTCACACCAGTCAGATTGGCCAAGATCCAAAACTCAGATGACAGCAGATGCTGGCGAGGCTGCGGAGAAAGAGGAACACTTCTCCACTGTTGGTGGGGTTGCAAGCTAATACAACCACTCTGGAAATCTTTCTGGCCATACCTCAGAAAATTGAATATAGTACTACCTGAATACCCAGCTATTCCACTTCTGGCCATGTTCCCCAGAGACACTTTAATACACAACAAAGATATATGCACCACAATGTTCATAGCGGCTCTATTTATAATAGCCAGAAGCTGGAAGGAACCCAGATGTCCTTCAGAAGATGAATGGATACAAAATTGTGGTACATATACACAATGAATACTACTCTGCCACCTGAAACAATGACTTAACCAAATTCTTAAGAAAATGGCTGCATCTAGAGAATATCATCCTGAGTGAGATAACCCAGTCACAAAAAAACAGACATAATATGCAGTCACTGATAGTGGGATGCTAACCCCAGAGGCTTGCACTCCCCCAGAAACAACTCACTGACTGTATGAAGTCCAAGAAATAAAGAAAACAAAACAAAACAAAAAAAAAATATTTACAAAACAAGAAAACTTTAACTATTTCCATGTTACACTTTGTTTTACATATACTTTAGCTCATTGTAACTATTAAGTTTTCAAGGCATACTATCAAACCTTGAAAAAAATCAAGTACTGACTAAAAAATATATCAATATAGTTTTATGTAAAAATTATATTAAAATCTGAAAAAGTACTGATAAAAATGTATAATTTTAAGCAAAAAATGTTTAAAATCTGTATAATTATCTTTGTTTTGTAAAAGAAAGTTGTTTTTTTTTTAAAAAAAAAAAAGAAGAAATGCTGTTCCTATAGGCAAAATCTACAACATTTTTTAGTTTTGCTATTAAACTGAGCTTTCATCTGACAAACTGTTTTAATGGATTCTAGGCTCAGAAGTTAATTTCTTTATCTTCCCACATTCCTTTTTCCCCCTACCTTTCCTGTTTCCATTAGGGTAATGGAAACATAATGTCTATTTTCTTAAGGTCCTTATTTTTCCTTATATACATCACAAAATGAATTGCCAGTGACCATTCTATACACCCTGTCATCTCCATCCTATGTTTTATATGAAAACAAGTCAATGATAGCAAACTTATTCTGCCAGTTCAGTAAAATAAATAAGGATTCTGGAGGGTCATATTGTCATCATCTTATCTATTTCCAAAGTTCCTTATCAATAATAGAATCGTTTGTGAAGGAAACTAGTAAGTTACCAGGACAAGTTGAAGACTCTGAATTTTCTACATTGTCAAGAGTAAGACAAAAAATATAGAAGAAAAAATATCATTCTGATGAGATACACTTTAACATTTCTTTTAAATCATGCAAACTATTAAGTTATCTGTTTAGTACTTTAGAAGAAAGATTAGTGTTCTACAAAATGTAAAATGGTTTACAAATCAAAATAATAGACATATTCATCCCACTAAGTTTTTTAACAGAGTTATTTGAGGAACAAATTTTGTCTATATAATACAAATATATGCATTCCTTGGCTAAAAATTCAACTGATTGTAAAATCCAGTTTGATTGAGGTGGCCCAGTAGTAAAAGGTAGTAATATACTTTCTATATGATTGCCTTTCTTAATAATAGTTGCTGCTTTCAGATGCTTCTCATTTGTTTTGGAACAATAAAACAACAAAAAATGAATTATTGGTTCACAGAATTGTGAATTTGATAACTTTATATTTATATATGTAATATTATAATTTTTAATTTTTCTGAATGTAAGATACTTTCATCCTAAAATTCCTTTTACAGTGAAGACAATTATTTGTTTTTTACCTGAATATAGGTCCCTGAGACACTAGAAAACTTCTTATTCTTAATATGAAATAGCATCTAATTATTAAGCTTGGTTAAATACCAGTATATATTACTATATATGTGTTATTTATAATATTTATATGTATGTATATATTTATTTATTATATATACCTTATGTTTACAGTATAGAGGTCTATATACACTAACTTATATAGTAAAGAAACACCATAGTTAAACTTGAATTGATTTATACTTTTAAAAGTTGGTCAAATTGCTTTTATCAGTCAGAGTTATTATCACTGGTAATTTGACTAATAATTATGAAGATGTGCAAAGCAGAGATAGTAGCCTCTTAAACAGTCTATAGCACTCACTGGTGTGAATGGTTTGCATTCTTTGTTGCATTTCACTTTAAAACAAAATTAAAATTTTGGTAGAACCTTTTGAATATAAAGTACATCTTGTTTTACATGTACTTTATGCTCATTGTAACTAGTAAGATTGTAATCACACTATCAAACCTTAAAAAAAAAAACAAGTACTGACAAAAATGTATTATATACTTTTATGCAAAAAATGCTTAAAATCTGTACATTTATCTTTGTTTTTTAAAATAAAGTTAAAAAAAAGTACAGGTTCTCCTTAAACAAATAAACTCTGGTTTTAAACAGTTGTAAATAATTAGGGAACTGAAAACTGTGAATATCACAGTGGAGCAAGATAAATGAAAAAAAAAAAAAAAAAAAACTTACCATGATATGAGCAAGAGGCTTTCTCTGGAGTATATTTGAAACAACTTATTAACAGAAAATCAGAAATTAGAGCACAATGATGTTTGCCATGAAACTTCCCACACAATATAATATTTTTATGTAGAAAAACTTTCTGGTTTTCTTTCTCTTATCTTCCTGCTCCCTCTCTGTCCTCTTGTCCCTAACACACTCTCCATCCCCATGCTCATGGCCAGCTTCTACTTCTCTACTTTCTTTTTCTTTCTTTCTTTCTTTCTTTCTTTCTTTCTTTCTTTCTTTCTTTCTTTCTTTCTTTCTTTCTCTCTTTCTTTCTTTCTTTCTTTCTTTTTTTATTTTCTTTCTCTCTCTCTCTCTCTCTCTCTCTCTCTCTCTCTCTCTCTCTCTCTCTCTCTCTCTCTCACTCACTCTCTCTTTTTATCTCTCTCTCTGCCTTTCTCTGCCTTTACTACCCTCTCACCTTCCCTCCCCCTGCAATGAAAAAACTCTATACTACAAAGAGAAAGAAAGACAGGAAAAAAGAA
This sequence comes from Micromys minutus, assembly GCF_963924665.1. Classification (NCBI taxonomy): domain Eukaryota; kingdom Metazoa; phylum Chordata; class Mammalia; order Rodentia; family Muridae; genus Micromys; species Micromys minutus. The sequence continues at coordinate 9,023,722 of NC_137974.1, forward strand.
AGAAAGAAAGAAAGAAGGTAAGAATGAGAAAACATTTCTGATAAAATATACCAAACTTGAAGAAAGGAAACAACAACAAAACATTAGGGCTAAAGATTGAGTATATGTTACCTTGTATGTGGCCTCTCATCAATCTTAGACATTTTTTGTAAAGCCAGAAATAAGAACTTTAGCTTTATTTACAAGGAAAATCTCCTAAATTCTGTAATCTATAGTTTTACCTCATCAATTGCAATCCTATCAGGTATACTTGAACATTGTAATAATTTCAATGCAACAATTCATCATTGTTTTAATTTGAATTTCATAACGACTTTTAGCTATTTGTGTCTCTTGTATTAAATTTGAAGTAAGGTCATTACTCAAAACTGAAAATGACTTTTATCTGATGTATGTCTTTAAAATACATTCCTTCTGTCATTTTTTTTTAAAAAAGGAAATAAATACTTCTCTTATCTTTTTAAAAATTTCTTTGTAACCCTTAAGGTAGTAAATTTAGAACCTCCCGCAGTGCTACATGTGACTTGGAAAGACAATGAATGTGACCTTCACGGAATCTCATACATGTACCTGGGGATGTTCTACTTTCCTTTCATGAGTCTATCCTATAACTCTGGCTTTAAATCAGGTTAAAATGTAATAAACTCTAGCATTGCTTCACACTAGTTCACCATGAAATTGTTTTCTGTAGTAAAGTCTGGGTTTGATTTCATGTGAGTCTAGGTCACTGAAAATTTATGGAGGTCTTCAGACTCCAGATAGTTACAGTAAAGAGTTGCTCTTTTCCTGCTTCTTTTGATAGAAGCTTGTATTTTGTCAGAAATGCAAAGCAACTTTTCTTTGCCATACCATACATGCATAAATATATAAAGAGGCTGTTTGTAAACACATACCCCAAAAACCTTCAAAACACTCTTATTAGTCTAAGGGAAGCATGTATACAGGAGCACTACAGAGTGCTAGTGTGCACTCACATGTACAGACACTGACACATAGGCACACACACACAAATTTATATGCACAGGCATACACACACAATTGTGTGTCATTCTCACAGACTTCAAATTTTAAAAAAGTCCCAGCCACATTGCAGTTTTTAAACCATGAACATTCTAATTTGTATTGCTTCTACCTAAAACAGTTGGCAAAGAAAATTGCCTGGAGATTGTTGATCTCAGAAAAGTGTTTTTTTTTTTTTTTTTTTTTTTGAAAGAGGCCGTGGGCAGGGAATGGTAGGTTCCTTTGCTTAGACAAATTCTTTCCTATGTCACAAGTTTTCTACAGAGTATAGAACGCTGAGTCTTGTCTCATGGTTCTTATTTGAAAATTACCTTTAGACTTTGATCTCTTATTTCTCTATTAATATATCAATATTACAATTGTAAAATGGTACCAGGCAGCGGACTAAGGGAATATCCTGAACACATAATGTTAGCATTAGCAGAAGGAGTTGATTGTTACAGGTTAGGCTTAAAGCTAAAAGTCAGGATTCATAGTTTAAGTTGACTAGAATTATAATAACCTGTACAACCACCACCGAGACAAATCTCTGAGCCTGTGAGGAATTATCTACATTAAGCTGCTTCTGTTCAAATCCACCCTAATTGCTAAACTGAATGAGAAGAAGAAGCATGAATTAAACAACAGTGTTCAAATCGCCCTGCTTCCCAGCAGGAATTCCATGTGAACAGTCACACTTCCTGCTGCATTGTGTCTTCTCTCTCAGGCTGGACTGTATTTCAGGGGACTATTAACCAAATGAAATCAATTCTGTAATTGATTTTTTAATTAGATATCTTGTTAGATAAGTGTAGGGTCACAAGTTTTAAATTTGCATTGTATACCAAAACACATCAAAGAGAAAGATGTATTTTCTTCGTAAGGCAGGTCTACTTTTAATAAATGCATATTTATTTGTTTTTTATTTATTAACCTGCTACAAGTACTTTACCTCTTATTCAGCTTCTATAAATAATTTACAAAACATATGTCATTGTGTGAAGTTAATAAAATGAATAAAAGTTACATTATCAATTAAGCGCAAGAACACCTTGGCTTTTGTGAAACAAGTGTATTTACTCAGGAGGTAATAAACAATAAAAGAAATAGATGGTCATGTTTATAATCAGTAATACTTTCAACATTGATATTTTCTTTGAATTCACAATGCAAACATGATAACTGCATGTGGAGATTCACTATTGGTTGGTAAATGCTGTATTTTTGATGGTGAAAAAAATTAGAAGAACCCAAGTCAAAACAAACAAAACAAATAAAAAAATATGGAGTCATTATGTCCAAAGTATATTGTATATTAAATTTTATTATAAAAATATATTCCTAGCATATTTTTATAGTCGGGAATAAGCCAGGGCCTTATTCTTGCTAGGCAAACACAAAATATATAGGTTACACTTTATATTTTTATATATCCCTTAAAAAAACACAAAGTTAACCAAGCTATTCTTGGACACATTCTTTACTTCAAAAATGCCTTTCACATCAATCCTCCTGTTATAATCTCCTGAGTGCATAGAATTATAGGTCTATACCACCAAAAGCCATTCACACTAAACATTAGTGTGTGTGTGTGTGTGTGTGTGTGTGTGTGTGTGTGTGTGTGTACATGTATGTCTGTGTATGCATCTCCATGTGTTTATAATTTTTGGAAAATTCATTCACAAGTATGAGAAGACCAGAATCAACATTAGGTGGCTTCTGCATTGCTGTGCACATTGACTTTTGAGGCAAGGTCTCTCATTAAGCTCAGCTGTATGACTAGACCAACTGTAATGCAAATTATATTTACGTATTTTTTGTGTGTGAGTGTATAGAAAAATCATATTTTATTTTTCTAATCATTTCTTTTTTATTGGTTTCCCCTCAAGAGATCTCCTATACCATCCCCTCCCCCTGCCTCTATGAGAGTGTTCCTTTATCCCCCCACTCTCATCCTACTCCCTGCCTTGACATTTCCCTGCTCTGGGTCATCAAGCCTTCACAGGACCAAGGGCCTCTCCTCCCATTGATGCCCAATAAGGTCATACTCTACTACATATGGGGCTACGGCCATGGGTCCCTCAATGTGTACTCTTTGGTTGGTGGTTTAGTCCCTGGGAATGCTGGGAGGTTCTGGTTGGTTGATATTGCTCTTTCTATGGAATTTCCATCCCCTCCAGCTCCTTCAGTCTTTTCTCTAAGTACTCCATTGTGGACACCATTTTCACTCCGATGGTTGGCTGCAAACATCTGCCTCTATATTTGTCAGAATCTATCTGGCAGAGCCTCTCAGAAGACATGCTAATGTGCTGTTCAGTGTCAATAAGAGGATGACTCTAGAAGTGTAGATTTGTCTCACCATTTCAGATTCAAGCATATCAATATTATCTAACATAGTGTATAGAAGATCTAACATCCCTAATTTATGATAGGAAAATGAGAACAGCAAATTTGCTTAAGATTAAATCTGTTATACCCAGAGAATAGCTAACGTTAATGATTTTCAATATATGTTACTCTTGTTGACCCCATAATATCAGTGTATATGATATTAAAGAATGACCAGACATTTAGCCATGAGATGTTCAACCCTTAGTTCCCTGCCCTTCCTTCCCCGATTGGTTTGTGTAGTTGTCTGCATTACAACTTGTCATAACTTCTACTTGGGTTCAGTAACCAAGGTGGAAACTTTGCTGTGCCTGGCAATGATGCACTCAAAGTATTGTTTTAGAAGTTTGTCTTAATTGGTTTCTTATTGGTGTTAAGACATGTGTTTGATTATTTAATAATCAAATTAAATTTATTAAATAAATGTTCTATTACTTAAACCATTATACATAAGCATCATTAAGCTGCCTTAAAAAGACCTCAGTTGAATATTTTATGAATCTCGGTCAAAAATCTGTCTCTTTCTCTCTCTCTCTCTCTCTCTCTCTCTCTCTCTCTCTCTCTCTCTCTCTCTCCATCTCTCTCTCTCTCCCTCCCTCCCTCCCTCCCTCCCTCCCTCCCTCCCTCCCTCCTTCCCTCCCCTATCTCTCTCACTCTCTCTCTCCCCCTCTCTCTCTCTTTGTCTGTCTATCTCTTCTTATTCTTCTTTTTCTTTTTCTTCTTCTTCTTCTTTTTCTTCTTCTTCTTCTTCTTCTTCTTCTTCTTCTTCTTCTTCTTCTTCTTTTTCTTTGTCTTCTCTTCAATAATATCTTTACATCACTCTGTATGCACACATAAAGATTGAGATAGAGATAGAAGTAGAGACAAAGATTGATATCAGTAAAACTTAACACTGCTCATTTCCATGTAATTTTAATCTGTATTTACATTTATTATATTATTGAAATGAGTAATAACACATCTATGAAGCAGGTATTTTGTATCACATTTGTAAATAGGAAATTTGCAAATTTTTAAAAAATTACTTGACTTTAAGAAATAAAATAGCATTGCATTATATCATCATACACATTAATTTACAATAAAGCATCGTTTTCCTTGAAGAAAATCATTAGCTGATAGAATAAAGAAGTTTTGATATTATACACTGAACATCAAACAGTAAATGTGCAAGTACATATTCTGACATGCTCTAGTATAATTCCAATAATATACTCAGATTCATTCTGGTTACTTACTGAGTCATACTTGTAACTTTTCTGTCTTTTGATTAAATGTCAGTTTAGAATCATTTATTTTATACATAGCAGAAAACATTACTAGACCACAACAAACAAACCCTTGTCTCTGTGTTGTTTTTCATTGCCAATGTCGAGTAGCTGGAGCCTCACGTTCTCACTGTTTGAGCTTGAAGTTGCTCTGGCAACTGTAACTTCTCTGCTACACTTCACTGCTCTTGGTGTTGAGAGCAAAAACAAATTTCTCTTCCTGTGTTTTTGTCAGATATTCAGTCACAGAGAAGAAAAATCAACTAATATAGAAAAGTTAGTCCTGAGATGTGGGGTCATTTTTTGGAACATGTGGTAGCTTCAATTTTGTCATATGCTTGTGAAAAGAATGCAGAAGTGTTTGGAGCAACTTGCCTTAGGAACAATTCTAGTTAAGGTGGAATTATGAATACCTTAATAAGGTATTGTAATAGTTTGAGAATACCTTATTTTTGATTTTCTGTGCTAATATAAATGATTGCAAAGAGTAAGCATTAATATATTTTAATTTTATTCATCATTTCTTTTAAATATAAAAATGTTTATAGCAACATAAAATGGAAAACAATTAATTATGAGTTTAGTAAATTTTCCTGAAACTATGTTTAGATTACAAATTAGAAATGATGTTGAAAATTATACATCTGAACTTTTGAACTTTTATAAATTTTGATTAAAATATAATTATGTCACTTTGTCATTTTGCTTTTCCCAATCTAGCCACTATTATGCCTCTATATCTCAAACTAATAGCTTACTGTTATTGTTCATCATTGTTTCATTTACAAACACACATGTGCAAATACAGAAATAAGTAGTATAGAATATATTTTCATTATGAGTATGAATATTTTCACAATAAATTAGACTTGAATTTTTAAAAGTTGAGAGTAAGAAATAACGTGACAGAGAAAAAATATTTATTTATTTGTTTGTTTGTTTGTTTATACACTCCAGATTTTATTCATCTGCCTGGTCCACACTGTGACTGATTTTTTCACATGTCATACCTCCTCCCTTCATACCCCCCTATTCCCACTCCCACCCCTGTCTCCACATGGATGTCCTGACCCTACCCACCCTACCAGATCTCTCTAAACTCTCTGGGGACTCCAGTCTCTTGAGGGTTAGGTGCATCATCTCTGACTAAACCCAGCCTTCTGCCCTATATGTACTGAGGGCCTAAATATCAACTGCTGTATGCTGCCTGGTTGGTGACAAAGTGTCTGAGAGATTACCTGGATCCAGATTAATTGAAACTGCTGGTCCTCTAACAGAGTCAGCCTCCTCCTAAGCTTTCTTCAGCTTTCCCCTAATTCAACAATGGGTCATCAGCTTCTGTTCATTGATTGAGTGCAAATATCTGCATCTGACTCTTTCAACTGCTTGCTGGGTCCCTTGAAGGGCAGTCATGATAGGTCTCCTTTTTGTAAGAGCTTTATAGCCTTAGTAATGGTGTTAGGCCTTGGGGCCTCTCCTTGAGCTGGATCCCCTTTTGAGACTGTTGCTGGACCTTCTTTTCCTCAGGCTCTCTTTCATTTTCATCCCTACAGTTTTTTCAGACAGGAACAATTATGGCTCAGAGTTTTGAATGTTTTGCTCATTATTTTCATGCAAACACACACACACACACACACACACACACACACACACACACACACACTAATATAAAGTATAAAATGGAAAGCAAGATTTTACCACTTTAGAAGGTGATAAAGTAAATAGGGGCCACTTGAACAATGACATTTCCTTTATAAAAACAAATGCATAAAGCACAGAAGCAATTAAAGAGTGGCTCCATCAGGACTGAAAGCCTTGTGATATTTAAAGGCATTGAAAGTAGAATAAGGGGATACACCATATACTATCTAGACATATAGGACTCCAACTCAGAATATTTATTAGAATGAATATAGTGCACAGGCAGGCAAAGGAGGTTGATACCCAAAGCAGGACTGCCTGGCTTAGAGGAGAAATGGGTGGAGCATTGGTAGACAAAGTGTGTGAGGGTGTACCAGGAAGAAAGTGGATTGTGATCTGGATATAAAGTGAATAAAGAAGTTAATGAATAAAAAGTAATAAATAGAATCTAAAATAGGAAAATAAAATAAATTAATAATGAGTCTTTGAAATTAGGCTTTAGGTTAATGGAAAAGGCTTATGATTCACAGAACACCCCAGATTTAACTCCAGCATCACAAAAAAAGAAAAGGAAAAGATAAGAAGAAAAAAAAGGATGGAAAGGGAACTTCAAAGAGAAATAATAAAGACTTGACTTTAAGATGTTAAAATATGTGGAATCAAATTTAAAGAAACCAATTATGAAACAAATGACAGTAAATGAAATTATTGTGACAGAACACAATCAGTAGAATATACATATAGTCTGAGATCTCACTTGTGAATATATTCGCAGTAACATCTGAAAAGATCGAAAAGGCATATATGTTATTTATTTCATTATACAAATTATTTCATTCTCTGGATTTCCAAATACCACCATTGTTTGCACCTTTTCATAGTCATAAACTATAAACTTTGGATAATAAAAAATAAGTTCCTGATTTATGTAGGAAATACAGATTGTGATGAAAGGCATTGATGATTGTGAAACTGTACACTGAAGGAGTAAACTCCAAGAGAACACTGTCTGGTAAAAGAATCTAAATATTTTAAAAGTGAAATTCTGTTTCCTCTCTATAAATAAAAATAGAGGTAATTTAACTCATTGAGGCTTAACTCTAAAATGTAAGTTTTCATGTAAAAATGTTTTGCTTTTTTATTAGATGCTCTCTGTATTTATATTTCAAATGTTATCCCATCCCCCTGCCCTAATTCCCGATACATCCACTTGTCACTAAGTAGGCACACCCTCTGCAAATCACCTTCTCTACATCAGTGCTTTAGCATTTGCCAACACTGAGAAAATGTGCCCTCACTGGACCAAAAGCCTCTTTGCACATTGATGCCAGACAATGCTATTCTCTGCTACATATGCAAATGGCACCATGGGTCTCTTCATATATGCTCAATGGTTGATGTTTTAATTCATGGGAGTTGGGGGGGGGGGGTTGGTTGATTGATAATGTGGTTCTCCCCATGAGGTTGCAAACCCTATCAGCTCCTTTAGTTCTTTCTCTAGCACCTTCATTGGGGTCCCCGTGTTCAGTACAATGGTTAGTTGCAAGCATGTTCTGCTGTATCTGTATGATACTGGCAGAGCCCCTGAAGAGGCATCTCTATCTGGTTCCTGCTAGTAAGTACTTCTTGGCATGAGCAATAGTACTTTGGTTTGATGGTTGCATATGGGTTGGATCTGAAGATGAGGCAGCCTCTGAATGATCTTCTCTTCAATCCCTGCTCATATGTGACCTTGTATTTTCTTCTATGTTTTGTTCTCCCTTCTAGGAAGGACTGAGTCATCCACATTTTGGCCTTCCTTCTTTTTGAGCTTTATAACATCTGTGAATAGTTTCTTGGGTATTCAGAGCTTTCTTAGATTATTATCTGCTTCTAAGTTATTATATGCCATGTGGGTTCTTTTGGGACTGGATAACCTCAGTCAGGATGATAGTTTCTAGTTCAATCCATTTGTCTAGGAATTTCATAAAGTCACTGTTTCTAATAGCTGAGTAGTACTCCCATTTTATAATTGTACCACAATTTCTGTATCTATTCCACTGTTGACTGACATCTGGGTTCTTTGTTCAACTGACAGACAGCATGAAGAATAGTACAAATCAATCCATTCTTATCTGCTTGTACATAGCTCAAGTTCAGGTAGATCAAAGTCATCCCTATAAAACCAAGTACTCTCAAACAGGGCTCAGTTTCATCAGAATCGGCAGCCTGCCTGCCCACAGGTTTCTGGAGCATCAGAATAGCTGCAAAAGTCTTCTATCCTAATTGGAAGGGTGCGTCAACTTTTTCAACACACTGTATACCCCTGGAGAGGCACCATAGATCTCTCACGGTGCAGGTGGAGGTGCTGCCTGGAAGCTCAAACTTCTAGCTCCTGGCCAGATCTGTCCAAGCTGCATCAGGATTGGGTTCTGCAATCGGAACTCAACTCACAGCTTACACAGAGAGACAAATACACAGTAACAATCTCCCTCTGGAGAGCTCAGGACCACAGACACACAAAGGAGAAAAGCTCCAGTTTGAGACAACAAGGTCACCTAATATCACCTATAATAATTTGGCAAGAGACAAGCTCAAGACTCTAAGAAACAAAAATCAAGAAAACCTGGCAACCTCATAACACATTTCCACTACCGCTAAAAATAGTGGATATGTCAACTCACCAAAAAACAAGATTTAGAGGTAAAATCATAATTCTTGGTGATAATGGAGGTGTTTTGAGAAGCAAATAAATAACACACTTAAAGAAGTACAGAAAAGGGCTGGAGAGGTGGCTCAGCGGTTAAGCGCACTGGCTTTTCTTCCAGAGGTCCTGAGTTCAAATCCCAGAAACCACATGGTGGCTCACAACCATACATAATGAGATCTAATGCCCTCTTCTGGTCTGTCTTAAGACAGCTACAATGTACTCATATATAATAAATAAATAAACCTTTACAAAAAATCGGATATTGGTTGGTTACACCCAAAAGCTTAAAAAAAGAAAAAAAAGAAGAGGAAAAAGTACAGGAAGACCAGGAGAACACACACAAAAAAGTTGATGCCATTTAAGAGTAAACACAAAAAGCATAAAAATCACTTAAAGAGGTACAGGAAAGCACAACCAACCAGGTGAAGGCACTGAAGAAATAGAAACAACAAAGAAATCACAAAGGAGACGTACCTGAAGTTGTGTAACCTAGGAAAAACATTGGGACTCATAGATGCTAGCATCACCAACAGCATATTAGAGATAGGGGAGAGAATCTCAGGAGCAGTAGGTACCATAGAAATCAATGAAACAACAGTCAGAGAAAATGCAAAAATCAAAAATATTCTAACCCAAAACATCTCGGAAATATAGGACAAAATGAGAAGACCGATCTTATGGCTAATAGGTGTAGAAGAAAGCAAAGACTCAGGACGCAGAGCGGAGCCTGGCCCAACCGCCAGCCAGAAAGGCGGCTCGTACAGGCTGAGCAACTGTGACCTGGAACAGATCTTAGGACTTCTGTTCCCACCCAGAGACGACTTCAGGACGCAGAGCGGAGCCTGGCCCAACTGCCAGCCGGAAAGGCGGCTCGTACAGGCTGAGCAACCGGTGAGTGGGAGACCTAGGCTGCGGGGAAGCAGAGGGATCTCTAAGGAGTGCACACGGAAAGGGCACCCCCTGCCCTGACCTGCCCTGTCCTCCCCGATCCAGTGACCTGGAACAGATCTTAGGAACTTCAGTTCCCACCCGGAGACGACTTCAGGACACAGAGCAGAGCCTGGCCCAACAGCCAGCCGGAAAGGTGGCTTGGAGAGGCTGAGCATCTGTGACCAGGAACAGATCTTAGGAACGTCTGTTCCCACCCAGAGGCGACTTCAGTACGCAGAGCGGAGCCTGGCCCAGCTGCCACCCGGAACCTGGGCTGCCGGGGAATAGAGAGATCTCTGCGGAGTGCACACGGAAAGTGTACCAGGGACACAGACCAGATACAAGGGAAAGGCAAGAACATATCACTGACAACAAAATGGCAAGAGGAAAGAGAAAGAGTATATCCCAAAAAAACCAAGACAATCTAGCAACACCAGAACCCAGCTCTCCGATAGTAGCAAACATCTGAATTACAAACACTCCAGAGAAAGCAGACACAGACCTGAAATCATGCCTCAAGACACTGATAGAGTTACTTAAACAAGAAAGGGAGGAAAAGCAAAAAGATTCAGAAGCTTTTAAAGAACAAACAAGAAAAACACTCAAAGAACTCAAAGAACGAGACGAAAACAGAACCAAAGAAATAAAGGAATGGAAGAGGGATATTAAAACAGAAATTGACACAATAAAGAAAGTGCTAAAAGAGATAACCCTAGAGTCAGAACACCAAAAAAAGAAATCAGGAGTCACAGAAGCAAGCATTTCCAACAGATTACAAGAGATCGAGGAGAGAATCTCAGGGGCAGAAGACAACATTGCAAACATAGACAAAACAGCCAGAGAAGATGCAAAAAACAAAAAGCTCCTAACCCAAAATGTCCAGGAAATACAAGACACAATGAGAAGACCGAACCTAAGGATAATAGGAATAGAAGAGAGAGAAGAGTATCAACTAAGAGGCACAGTAAATATCTTCAACAAAATCATAGAAGAAAACTTCCCTACCCTCAAGAATGAGATGACCACGAGCATAAAAGAAGCCTTCAGAACTCCAAATAGGTTGGACCAGAAAAGAAATACCTCCTGACACATAATAGTAAAAACATCAAGTGCCCAAAGTAAAGAAAGAATACTAAAAGCAGTAAGGGAAATAGGTCAGGTAACATATAAAGGCAGACCAATCAGACTCACACCTGATTTCTCAACAGAGACTATGAAAGCTAGAAGAGCCTGGACAGACATCATGCACTCCTTAAGAGAGCACAAGTGCCAGCCCAAGCTGCTATACCCAGCAAAACTATCAATCACCATCGATGGAGAGACAAAGATATTTCAAGACAAATCAAAATTCACACAATATCTGACCACAAACCCAGCACTACAACGAATTATAGGTGGAAAACCCAATACAAGGAAGAAAAATACAGCCTAGTAAAAACAAGAAAACTCATAAGCAAGAAAACTTAAAAAAGAAAAAAACACAGACACAACTCAACCCAAAAAAGCAAAAATGGCAGGAAACAGAAACAATTATTCCTTGATATCTATTTACATAAATGGTCTCAACTCCCAAATAAAGAGACATAGACTATCAGACTGGATACATAAACAAAATCCAGCCTTTTGCTGCATACAGGAAACTCATCTCAGAGACAGAGACAGACACTATCTCAGAGTAAAAGGGTGGGAAAAAAACTTCCAAGAAAACAGCTCCAAGAAGCAAGCTGGAGTGGCTATTCTAATATCGAATAAAGTAAATTTCCAACCAAAAGTTATCAAAAAAGATAAAGAAGGACACTTTTTACTCATTACCAGGGAAATCTGTCAGGAGGAACTCTCAATCCTTAACATATATGCTCCAAATAAAAAATCACCCACATTCATAAAAGAAACTCTAATAAAGCTCAAAAAATACATTTCACACCACACAGTAATAGTGGGAGACTTTAACACCCCACTCTCACCAATGGACAGATCAGGGAAACAGAATCTGAACAAGGACACTGCAAAATAGCAGAGACTTTGAACCAACTAGAATTAATAGATATATACAGAACATACTATCCTAAAGTAAAAGAATACACCTTCTTTTACCACCCCATGGCACCTTCTCAAAAATTGACCACATAATTAGACACAGAACGAGCCTTCATTGATATAAGAAGATTGAAATACTCCAATACATCCTCTCAGATCACCATGGTCTACGGCTGGTCTTTAACAACAACAAAGACAACAAAATGCCCACATACACATGGAAACTAAACAACGCTTTATTAAAGGGTAGCAGGGTCAAAGAAGAAATAAAGAAAGAAATTAAGGATTTTTTAGAATTCAACGAAAACGAAAACACAACATACCCAAACCTATGGGATGCAATGAAAGCAGTATTGAGAGAAAAACTCATTGCCCTAATTGCTTCCAAGAAGAAACTGGAGAGAGCTCACATCAGCAACCTAACAGCACAGCTAAAAGCCCTAGAACAAAAGGAAGCAGATATACCCAAAAAGAGTAGACAGCAAGAAATAATCAAAATTAGGGCAGAAATAGACCAAATAGAAACAAAAAAAAAAAAAAAAAAAAAACCATTGAAAAAATCAACGAAACAAAGAGTTGGTTCTTTGAGAACATCAACAAGATTGATAAACCCCCAGCCAGACTAACTAAAGGGCAAAGAGAGAGTATCCAAATTAACAAAATCGGAAAGGAAAGTGGTGACATAACAACTGAAACTAAGGAAATTCAAGAAATCATCAGATCCTACTACAAAAACTTATACTCCACAAAATTGGAAAATCTGGAGGAAATGGACGAATTCTTAGGCAGATACAAGGTCCCAAAGTTTAACCAGGACCAAGTAAACCATCTAAATAACCCTATAACACCTAAAAAAAATATTAGAAATCATCAAAAGCCTCCCAACCAAAAAAAGCCCAGGTCCAGACGGGTTCAGTGCAGAATTTTATCAGACATTTATTGGGTATATAACACCAATATTCGCCAAACTATTCCAAATGATAGAATCAGATGGAATATTAACCAACTCATTTTTTGAGGATACAATAACCCTCGTACCTAAACCACACAAAGACCCTACAAGGAAAGAGAACTTCAGACCAATCTCACTTATGAACATTGATGCAAAAATACTCAAAAAAATCCTTGCAAACCAAATCCTAGAACACATCAAAAAGATCATTCATCATGACCAAGTAGGCTTCATCCCTGGGATGCAGGGATGGTTTAACATAAGGAAATCCATCAATGTAATCCACCATATAAACAAACTCAAAGACCAAAATCACATGGTCATCTCACTAGACGCTGAGAAAGCATTCGACAAAATCCAACACCACTTCATGTTAAAAGTCCTGGAAAGAACAGGAATCCAAGGCACATATTTAAACATAATAAAAGCAATATACAGCAAACCAACAGCCAACATCAAACTTAATGGCGAGAAACTTGAAGCAATCCCACTAAAATCAGGGACTCGACAATGCTGCCCACTCTCTTCCTACCTATTCAACATAGTACTGGAAGTCCTGGCTGGAGCAATTAGACAGCAAAAGGATATCAAGTGGTTACAAATCGGAAAGGAAGAGATAAAAACATCACTCTTTGCCGATGACATGATAGTGTACTTGAGTGACCCCAAAATTTCTACCAGAGAACTCCTACAGCTGATAAACAAGTTCAGCAAAGTGGCCGGATACAAAATTAACTCAAACAAATCAGTAGCCTTCCTATACTCAAAGGACAAACATGTGGAGAAAGACATTAGGGAAAAGTACCCTTCACAATTGTCACAGAATCTATGAAATACCTTGGTGTGACTCTATCTAAGCAAGTGAAGGACCTGTATGACAAGAACTTCAAACCTCTAAAGAAAGAAATTGAGGAGGATCTCAGAAAAAGGAAAGATCTCCCATGCTTATGGATTGGAAAGATCAACATCTTAAAAATTGCCATCCTACCAAAAGCAATCTACAGATTCAATGCAATCCCCATCAAAATTCCAACCCAGTTCTTCATGGAATTGGAAAGATCAATGTGCAATTTCATATGGAATAACAAAAGACCTAGAACAGCGAAATCCATCCTCAACAACAGAAAAACATATGCGGGAATCACTATCCCTGACCTCAAGCTATATTACAAGGCAATTGTGCTGAAAACTGCATGGTGCTGGTACAGAAATAGGCAAGTGGATCAATGGAATAGAATAGAAGATCCAGAAATGAGCCCTTATGTATATGGTCACCTGATTTTTGACAAAGGAGCAGTAAACATTCAATGGAAAAAGGACAGCCTATTCAACAAATGGTGCTGGTCCAACTGGCACTCAACATGCAAAAGAATGAAAATAGACCCTTTCTTATCTCCTTGTACAAAGCTCAAGTTTAAGTGGATCAAATATCTCCACTTCAAACCAGATGCACTGGAACTATTAGATGAGAAAGTAGGGAAAACCTTAGAACACATAGGCACAGGAGAAAATTTCCTGAACAAAAAACCAATGGCTCAATCTCTAAGGTCAAAGATTAACAAATGGGACTTAATGAGATTGCAAAGTTTCTGTAAGGCTAAGGACATCGTCAAGAAAACCAAATGGCAACCAACAGAATGGGAAAAGATCTTTACCAACACCACATCAGATAGAGGCCTAATATCCAAGGTGTACAAGGAACTCAAAAAGCTAGACACCAGAGAATCAAATAACCCTATTAAAAAATGGGGTACAGAGCTAAAGAAATCATTTTCAGTTGAGGAACACCGAATGGCCGAAAAACATCTGAAGAAGTGCTTGACATCCTTAGCCATCAGGGAAATGCAAATCAAAACAACCCTAAGATTCCACCTCACACCAGTCAGATTGGCCAAGATCCAAAACTCAGATGAGAGCAGATGCTGGCAAGGCTGTGGAGAAATAGGAACACTTCTCCACTGTTGGTGGGGTTGCAAGCTAATACAACCACTCTGGAAATCGGTCTGGCGATACCTCAGAAAATTGGATATAGTACTACCTGAAGACCCAGCTATTCCACTTCTGGGCATATGCCCCAGAGACACTTTAATACAGAACAAAGATATGTGCACCACAATGTTCATAGCGGCTCTATTTATAATAGCCAGAAGCTGGAAGGAACCCAGATGTCCTTCAGAAGACGAATGGATACAAAAATTGTGGTACATATACACAATGGAATACTACTCAGCTACCAGAAACAATGACTTAACCAAATTCTTAAGAAAATGGCTGCATCTAGAGAAGATCATCCTGAGTGAGATAACCCAGTCACAAAAGAACAGACATAATATGCAGTCACTGATAGTGGGATGCTAACCCCAGAGGCTTGCACTCCCCCAGAAACAACTCACAGACTGTATGAAGTCCAAGAAATAAAAAAAAAACAAAAAATATACATATATTCACAAAACAAGAAGACTTTGACTATTTCCATGTTGCATTTTTTTTGCATGTACTTTACGCTTATTGCAACTAGTACGTTTCAATGCATACTATCAAGCCCTTGAAAAAAATCAAGTACTGACTAAAAAACATATTCACATGGTTTTATGTAAAATTTATTTTAATGTCTGAAAAAAACAGTACTGACAAAAATGTATAATTTTAAGAAAAAAATGTTTAAAATCTTTACATTTATCTTTGTTTTGCAAAATAAAGTCGTTAAAAAAAAAAAGAAAGCAAAGACTCCCAACTGAAAGGCCCAATAAATATTTTTAACAAAATTACAGAAGAAAGCTTCTCTTATGTACACAATGTGATGTCTACACACATATAATTAGCCTACAGAAACTCGAATAGAAAGGACCAGAAACAAAAGTTTACTTAAATCATAATACTCAAAACAAAAACTTTTCAAAACAAAGAAAGAACACTAAAAGTAGTAAGAGTAAAAGGACAGGTAAAATATGAAGGCAGACCAATGAGAATTACACCAGACATTTCACCAGAGACTATGAGAGCTAGAAGATACTTGAATGACATCATACAGACCCTAAGGAACACAAGTTCCAGCCCAGGTTACTATATCCAGTATAACTTTCAATCACTGTACATAGAGAAAACAAGATATTCCAGAACAAAAAAAAAATTACACAATATCTGTCCACAAATTCTGCCATACAAAGGATAATAGATAAACAATTCCTTAACAAAGAGAGTAACTTTACCCTAGAAAAAATAAGAAACTAATCCTCAAGCAATAAACACCAAAAAAAAAAAAAAAAAAAAAAAAAAAAGAAAAGCACACAAACATATCTCTATCTCTAACAACAAAAATACTAGGAAACAACAATCACTATTCCTTAATATAGCTTAACATCAACAGACTCAATTCTCCAATTAAATACAATCAGACTGGATACATAAGCAGAATCCAGAAATTTATTGCATACAAGAAACTCACCTCAGCAACAAAGAGAGGCACTACCTCAAAGTAAAAGTTTAGGGAGAATTTTCCAAGCAAATGGTCCCAAGATGGAGCAGTCAACCTAATATCGAATAAAATAGATTTTCAACCAAAAGTCATCAAATAACACAAGGAAAGGCACTTTTTAACTCATCAAAGATAAAATCTATCAAGATAAAAACTCTCAATTAGAAGACATAAAGAAATAAATAAAAGACGTTTTGAAATTTAATGAAAATCAAGTTACAACATACACAAATTAATGGGATACAATGAATGTAGGACTAAGAAGAAAACTCATAACTATACAAAGAATCAACAAAATAAAGAGCTGGTTCTTTGAGGAAATCAATGAGATTGATAAACCTTTAGCCAGACTAACCAGAGGGCTCAAAGAGAGTATTTAAATTGACAAAAATCAGGAATGAAAGGGAAGACATAACAATAGAAACTGAGGAAATTCAGGAAATCTTCAGATTCTATTACAATAGCCTATACCCCACAAAACTAGGAAATCTATAGGAAATGAACAATTTTCTAGACGGATACCAGGTACCAAAGTTAAATCAGGATCAGATAAACAATCTAAACAGCCCCATAATCCCTAACAAAATAAAAACAGACATCAAAAAGTTCCCAACCAAAAAAAAAAAAAAAAAAAAAAATAGCCCAGGACCTGATGGGCTTAGTGCAGAAATCTATCAGACCTTCATAGAAGATCTAATGCCAATACTCTGCAAACTATTTCACAAAACAGAAACAGAAGAAACACTGCCCTACTTGTTCTTCAAAGCCACAATTATATGCATTCCTAAACCACAAAGAGACCCTGCAATGAAAGAGAACTTCAGACCAATTTCCCTCATGATCAATGATGCAAAAATATTCAATATAATTCATGTGAACTGAATCCAAGAACACATCAAATGATCACTCACCATGATCAAGTAGTTTTCATCCCAGGGATACAAGGATGCTTCAATATATGGAAATCCATAAATGCCATCCAGTACATAAACAAACTCAAAGGAAAAAAATCACCTGATTATATCTCTAGATGCTGAGAAAGAATTTGGAAAAATTCAATACCTCTTCATATTAAAAGCCTTGGGAAGGTCAGGTATTCAAGGCTCATTCTTAAATATAGTAAAAGCAATATACAGCAAACCAATAGCCAACATAAAACTAAATATTGAGAAATTTGAAGCAACCACACTAAAATCAGGGTCTAGAAAAAGCTGTTCACCCTCTTCCTACCTATTCATTGCAGTATTGGAAGTACTAGCCAGAGCAATAAGACAACACAGAAAGAGGTCAAAGTGATACAAATTGGAAAGGAAGAAGTCAAAATATCACTATTTAAAGATGGTATACTAGTATACTTAAGTGACACCAAAACTTTCACCAGGAAACTTTTACAGCTGATATACATCATCAGCAAATTGGTTGGAAATAAAATTAACTCAAACAAATCAGTAGCCTTCTTCTACTTAAATGACAAACAGGGTGAAAGAGAAATTAGCAAATTGACACTCTTCACAACAGTCACAAAGAATATAAAATTTGACCCTAACTAAGCAAGCGATGTACCTCTATGACAATAGCGTCAAGTCTCTTAAGAAGGAAATTGAAGAAGACCTCAGAAGGTGGAAAGATCTTCCATGCTCTTGGATTGGAAGGATCAACATTGTGAATACGGTAATCTTGCCTAAAGCAATCTACAAATTCAATGCAATCCGCATCAAAATTCCAACTCAATTCTTCATAGAGTTAGAAAAAAAATTGCAAATTCATTTGGAATAATAAAAAAAATCTAGGATAGCAAAACCATTCTCAACAATAAAAAAAAAAAAAAAAAAAAAAAAAAAAGGAAACAAAAAAAAATTTCTGGGGGAATCATCATTCCTGACCTTAAGCTGTACTGCAGCTCAATTGTGAAAAAAAGAAAAAGAAAAAGAAAAAAAAGCCTGGTATTGGTACAAAGACAGGCAGTTAGATCAAGAAAATAGAATTGAAGACCCAGAAATGAACCCACACACCTATGGTCACTTTCTTTGAAAAAGGAACTAAAAACATTCAGAGCTGGTTCAACTGGCAGACAGCATGCAGGAGAATGTAAATCAATCCCTTTTTATCTCCTGGTATAAAGTTCAAGTCCAAATGGATCAAAGACCTCCACATAAAACCTGGTACACTGAAACTAATAGAACAGAAATTGGGGGACGAGCTTAGAACACATAGACACAGGGGGCAATTTCCTGAACAGAATACCAATAGCTTATGCTCTAAGATCAAGAATCGACAAATGGGACTTCATAAAATTGCAAAGCTTCTGTAAGGCAAAGGACACTGTCAAATGGACAAAATGGCAACCAACAGATTGGGAAAAGATCTTTACCAATCCTGCATATGATAGAGGGCTAGTATCCAATATATACTAAGAACTCAAAAAGTTAGCCTCTAGAGAATCAAATAATCCTATTAAAATGAGGTACAGAGATAAACAAAGAATTCTAGATTGAGAAATATCGAATGATTGAGAAGTACCTACAGAAATGCTTAAAATCTGTGTTCTTCAGGAAAATGAAAATCAAAGCAACTCTGAGATTCTACCTCACAGCAGTCAAAATAGCTAAACTGAAAAACTCAAATGACAGTAGATGCTGGTTAGGATGTAGAGAAATATGAACACTCCTTCATTGTTGGTAGGATTGCAAGGTGGTACAACTGGTAATCAGTCTGGCAGTTCCTCAGAAAGTTGGACATAGCACTAACTGAAGATGCAGGTATTACATCCTGGGCACATACCCCAAAGATGCTTTAATATATAAGAAGGTCACATGCTCTACTATGGTCATAGCATCCTTATTTATAATCTTCATGTAAGTAATTTATTATTATTCATGGGATTTCTGTGATCAGGTACCATCTCAGCATTATTTTTCATTTGAGTTATTCAGATATATACTCACAAGTAATTTATGGCTACTGGTTGATTACAAGTTTATCACAAATAAGACAGAGCACACAGTTTTATATTTAAGACAGATAAAGAATGTTTTCTGTGTCCTTTAACTGCGCATTTATTTTCAGTTCAAAACATTCTGGTTACTTTTTTATATATTAAGAAGCCTGAACTATAAGATTCACTGAATTATATTTGCTCAGAAACAAGAGCTTCTGTCTCTAGTGCATATTAATACTTCACCTTGAACTCAATAAAAGTAACAAAGCTTAATTTCTTCTAGTTCATGGAAAAAAGTCTTTCTGGCCATCTTTATCAACATCAATTTAATAACCATTGTTCATTTTGAAGTATTGTAAGAATAATTTCTAGATAAAAATATCATCCCAAACCTAGTTGTTTGTAAAAAATATATAGTGATATATACAATTCCACATTTTATTATTATTTTGCATATATGTAGCATTAGAAATTTTTAACACAAATGTATATCATTTTCATGTCTGGCATTTAAGAGTTAGAAAAGAAACTTGCAATTTTCTTCATGCTGCTCCTAATTTCTAGCCTGAAGAATTTTTCCCACCTCAACTTCATAAGTAAACAAAAGTATGCCCATGCGGTACACTGGTGAGTTATTATCTTTGTAATTATTTAACTATTTTAAAGGAAATACACCTTTCATTACTTATGCTTAGATATTTCTAGTGAAGAGATAATTGTAGATCCTGAAATTGTTTTCATCTATATCAGTTTAGGGTTTGGTTTATAATGATATGGATATTGTGACATGATTTATTAAGAGAAAATCCCTGTGTTCATTATTAATTCAATGTTTACCTCTCAGCTTTGTGCCCAAGAACAGTTCACTGAGCTTCACAAATCTGTAGATTTGGACTTCATCTTTCCTTGAAGTCATGTTCTACTCTGTCCTCAGTTCATCCATATCATGGAAAACAGTTTTTTTCTCACTGCCTTGGTCCCAGAGAAACAAATTTAGAAGCAAAAATTGGTTCAGTTTTCAGGACAGAAGATGACTTTGGTTTTTGTGCATCCACACACAGGATAAACAGACTTCTTAAAATAACAAAGATGAATTTCTTTATTCTTATCAGTAAAAACTGGGATTATAGAATTGTCCATGATTTTTTATTTATGTGTCTTGTTTTGATTGTATTGTTAAAATATTTCCTGAACAGAACACCAATGGCTCATGCTCTAAGGTCAAAGATTGACAAATGGGACTTAATGTGATTGCAAAGTTTCTGTAAGGCCTAGGACAGTGTCAAGGAAAGAAAATAGCAGCCAACAGGGTGGGAGAAGGTCTTTACCAACCCCACATCAGATTGAGGCCTAATATCCAAGGTATACAAAGAACTCAAAAATCTAGACTCCAGAGAATCAAACAACCCTAAAAAATGGGGTACAGAAATAAACAAAAAGTTCTCAATTGAGGAACATAGATTGGTTGAGAAACAACCAAGGAAGTGTTCAACATCCTTAGCTATCAGGAAAATGCAAATCAAAACAATCCTGAGATTCCACCTCACACAAGTCAGATTGGCCAAGATCAAAAATTCAGATGACAGCAGATGCTGGTGAGAATGTGGAGAAAGAGGAACACTCCTCCACTGTTGGTGGGGTTGTAAACTGGTACAACCACTCTGAAAATCTGTCTGGCAATTCCTCAGAAAATTGGACATAGGACTACCTGAAGATCCAGCTATTCCACTTCTGGGCATTTACCCCAGAGAAGCTCCAACATACAACAAAGACACATGCACCACAATGTTCATAGCAGCCCTATTTATAATAACCAGAAGCTGGAAAGAAACCAGATGTTCTTCAGTAGATGAATGGATACAAAAATTGTGGTACATTTGCACAATGGAGTACTACTCAGCTATCAGAAACAATGACTTTATGAAATTCTTAAGAAAATTGATGCATCTAGAGAATATCATCCTGAGTGAGATAACCCAGTCTCAAAGAACAGACATAATATGCAGTCACTGATAATGGGATACTAACCCCAGAAAGCTCTGAACACCCCAGAAATAACTCACAGACTATGTGAAGTTCAAGAAGAAAAAAGAAAGAAAAAAAAAAAACATTATGTTTACTCCTTATAAACCAAGAAAACTTTGACAAATTCCAGGTTACATTCTGTTTTGCATGTACTTTATGCTCATTGTAACGAGTAAGATCTTAATGCACACTATCAAACCTTAAAAAAAAAAGCCAATCAATGACAAAAATGTATTCATATACTTTTATGCAAAATGCTTAAAATTTGTACATTTATCTTTGTTTTTCAAAATAAAGTTTTTTAATAAAAAAATAAGATCCAAATTCAAAAAAATATTGCCCAAGATCTAACAAAAACGTCAGATTGAAAGGGATTTTACTTATAGCTGATGGGGGGAGGGGGTTTCAGTACATGATAATACCTGCTATCATTGAGAAGGACCTGTGCTTCCGGCTGGCAGTCTACCCATCTATTTATAGAACCCTTGGACCTAGTTCTACTCTTTATATCTACGCCCTCATTTCTGGATCTCTCTTCTGAACTGCCAACAGCACTTCTAAATTGCCTCCAAAACGATAATTATCTATATTCCTCAGTCTATTAGGGACTGTCTATACAACTCAGCCTGTCTGCCTCTCAGGTTTCTATACTCTAGGCTCCTTATTGATTTACAGTCATTTTGTAACCTTCATTTATAAACCGAATAACAATTTTATTATTTTAGAATTCTATAGAAATTGTGTAACGCAAGCTGATTTTTCCATGTTAGTTATACTAGACAAAGTTGAAAGGAACAAAACATAAAACATATTTCAGATATGACTGAACTACCTTTTAAAATCGCTGTACATATAAAGTATATTGTGTTAGATTATTGTCACCATATATTTAGAAGTCCAAATTACTGTGCTATGAATTTCCTTACATAAACAATATAAGGATTATTGCAGTTACTCAAAGGACTACTTAACAACTGAATAATAAAAATGATTAAATTTACAAAGTCCATACTTAATAAATTTAATATTATTATGAAAGAAATTGATAGCTACAAAAGATACTCAAAGTATATTTAATAAATTTTTGACTACTTAATCCTCATTACTATTTTCTGGCAACAATATTTTCAAAAATAGAAAGCAGTTCTAAGTTGTAATTCATAATATTCAGTGTAACTTTCCACGAACCTATCTTGTAAACTCATCCAGACTTAAATAAATAAATAAATAAAATCATATCATTGACACAACTGAATTCTTTTCTTAGTTATAAATTGTGTTAAAATTTGATGAATTCACAATTAAAATTAGTGTCTAATTTATAGAAAAATGGTAGCTTGTTTGTTGGAGACAGGGTTTATCGCTGTTGTCCTGGAACTCACTCTTCAGAAGAGACTGGTCTCAAACTCTGAGATCCACGTGCATCTGACTCTCTCTCCCTAATACCAGGAGTAATACTATTATGTATCAGCACTGCCCTGTGAACCGTAGAAATGTTCAATTATTAAAACATGATTTGAAAGTAGATGTGTAGAAGTGGGTGAGGGGAACTGGGGGTAGGCACTAGAAAGTTCCAGGTGCCAGGGACCCAAGAGGTCTCCAGGACCCATCAAGGAGGTCTTTAGCCAAAATATCCAACCTGCAAATACCATATCCAGTGGATAGGTACAGCTTCCAGTTGAGTTATGGGGCCACATAGCCACCTCAAATATATTAATCCAGAATCTCTCTTGTCAAAAAGAAATGCAGGAGTGGAACAGAAACTAATGGAAAGGTCATCCAGAGACTGTGCCACCTAAGGATTCACCCCATCTGCTTACACCAAACCCACACACTGTTGATGCCAAGAAGTTCTTACTGAGAGGAGCCCAGTATTGCTCTCTCCAGAAAGGCTCTGCCAGAGCCTGACTAATACCAATGTGGATGTATGGAGCCGAATATCTGACTGAGCACAGGGACCCCACAGGAGAAGGGAAAGGACTTAAGGAATTGAAGGAGTTCCCAACCTCATAAGAAAAATAATGGTATCGGCTAACCAGACCCCTAAGGCTCCCAGGGACTAAACCATCAACCAAAGAGTACACAAAGGGTACTTATGGTTCCAATTTTATATGTAGCAGAGGACTGCCTTATTTAGCATCATTGGAAGGGGAGCCTCTTGGTCCTATGGAGGCTTGATGACCCAGGATAGGAGAACACGGGACTGCTGAAGCAGAAGTGGGTGGATGGGTAGGGGAGTACCCTCATAAAGGCAGGGTAAAAGAGGAGTGCGTAGGGGACTTGTGGAAAAAAAACTGGGAAGGGGGATAACATTTCAAATGTAAATTAAAAAACCAATGAAAAATTAACTGCAAAACGAAAATGATAGAATGATCAGATTAGGCATATTTTCTTTTTAATTGGAAATTATATATATATATTTATCTCAGATGTTATCCCTTTCCCACAATCCCATCACCTCTCCCCCTCCCATTGCCTCCATGAAGGTGTTTCCTCTCCCAACCACCATTTGTAACCTCAGCACCTTGGTGCTCCCCTACACTAGGAAAATGATCCTTTACTGGACCAGAATCCTCTCCTTCCTACAAATATGTAAAATGCATTGCTTGTATCTGGCCTTAATGCTTTGGATCATATTTTATTAAAAATTTTAATTGATCAAATTTTTAGTTAGGTATTATTTCATTCAATGATGGATCTGAAGGCAGAAATTACAACAAAAACTATAACGTCTCTGTATCATTTTCATCTGAACATTAAGACAATTCTACTTGGTAACATCTGCATACTACCATAGTGAATTATTTAATTTTTGTGTGGATTGTTTTTTGTTGGTTTCTATTCACATGCCATTATGGTTGCTCAAATTACTCAAATTACTAAAATCTATACCTGATAGAGATACATGAGACAAGGATGTGATAATTCCAGAGCTTTAGAAATCTTTTTTTAAAAATAAGGTTGTAATTAAGTATTTGTGGGTGCATGTACCTACACATATGTACATATGTAACAATAATATAGGAAAAGAGGATGTTAATTTGAGGAAATAGAAGAGAAAGTGGGAGGGGCTGTAGGAAGGAAAGGGGAATGTGATACAGTTCTATTTTAATTAAAATATATTCTTTTATTTTCTTTTAATCTTAAACTTCACACAGTCTGTGGGTTGTTTTTGGGGTGTTATAGCTTTCTGGAGTTAGCATCCCACCATCAGTGACTGCATATTATGTTTGTTAATTTGTGACTGGGTTATCTCACTCAGGATGATATTCTCTAGAAGCAGCCATTTTCTTAAGAATTTGGTTAAGTCATTGTTTCTGAGAGCTGAGTAGTGCTCCATTGTGTAAATGTACCAAAATTTTTGTATCCATTCATCTACTGAAGGACATCTGGGTTCTTTCCAGGTTCTGGCTATTATAAATAGAGCTTCAATGAACATTGTGGTGCATGTATCTTTGTTGTATGTTGGAGCATCTCTGAGGTTAATGCCCAGAAGTGGAATAACTGGGTCTTCAGGTAGTAAGTACTATGTCCATTTTTCTGAGGAACCGCCAGACTGATTTCCAGATGTATCAGTTTACAACCCCACCAACAGTGGAGAAGTGTTCCTCTTTCTCCGCAGCCTCACCAGCCTCTATTGTCATCTGAATTTTGGATCTTGGCCAATCTGACTGGTGTGAGGTGGAATCTCAGGGTTGTTTTGATTTATATTTTCCTGATGGCTAAGGATGTTGAGCACTTCCTTAGATGTTTCTCAGTCATTCGATATTCCTCAATTGAGAAATAAAATTTCAGTTTCACTAAAATAAATCTCATGCTCTCAAGCTCAAAATTATTTTAATCCTACTTTTGGAAATTTCCACAATAAAGTCAAGGTACCACAACCTTAATCTATATACTGAAGATGTAGCTCAGCATACAGGTTCCTTATTTGCAGTTTTAGCCTTTGTGAGTTTCTACAGACTCTGCTTAGTTGATTTGGTGGACTATGAGCTCCTGCTGTCAGCTACCTTGCTGGATCCTACAATATCATAAACTGGAATCAACCTAGTTGTTTCTTTACCAATATGGATAAAAGAAATATGGGACATATAAACAATTGAGTATTACTCAGTTGTTTAAGTAAATGAGATGTAATTTAAAGGTATATGGATTGGACTAGTAATAATTGTACTGGCTGAAATAATCCAAACCCACAAAGACAAACATGGTATGTATTCACTTATTAAATGGACATTAGGTTTTATAGAAAGGGCAATTATTCTATAATCCACAGACCCAGAGAGACTAAATAACAAGTATGGTTCAAGGGGGCATGCGTGCAGCTGCTTAGGAAGGGAAATTATATATTGCAGGTGAACTGAGGAGAGGTCAGGTGTGAACACGAGGGTCACACAGAAGACTGGAGTTATGCAGTGAGAGTACTGAGAGCCATGACAGGTGCTATAGTGATGTAGACAGATAATGTAATAGAAAATCCCCGGAGTCTATGACAGTGACCCTAGTGACATCCCCTACTAACAGAGAGGGAGACTAAATTGGCCATCTTCTATAATCAGGGAAAGTTTCTCTCAGTGAGACAGGAAGTTCACTTGTGATACAAATCCATCAACCTACAATCTTTCCTGCCTGCAAGATGTGCTAGGGTAATGGAGCTGCAGAACTTGGCCACCTGCATTGAGGCTCACACCTGTGATTAACTTATATTGTTAAATAAGATGCTAATCACATTAAAATCTACTAAAATTGGATACCTTATTTGGCTAACATTAAGTTTATAAATGTAACTTTAAGGAAATGCCAAGGCACTGAAGTGGAGAGAATGGTTGGAAGAAGGAGCACCTTCATGGAAACAAGTTAAGGTGGAGGGGTTGAGAGTGGGAGAAAGGGAATAACATTGGAAATGTAAATACAGAGACTATCCACTTTAAATTTAATTCAGAAAGATATTAAAAATTAATCCAAACCTTGTGCTAATAATAGTTTCTCTCTGCTTATACTTTAAGTAGCAGTGTAGTACAGATAAAAAATGAAAGATTAAACTAATAGCAATATATGTATGTTGTCGTAAAGAATATCTTTTCATCAACTATTTAAATGTCTGAGTACATTTTAATTCAGAGGATAATGGAAAATATTTCAGTATGGGCATGAAATTTGATACTATTTTTCTTGTGTTCTTAATTGTTCATTTTGATATGTTTTTGAGGTATCAATTTTCCACATTTGTTAGATGGAAAAATTCTGTGAATTGAAAAGTCACCAGAATCACC
Organism: Micromys minutus; assembly: GCF_963924665.1. NCBI lineage: Eukaryota > Metazoa > Chordata > Mammalia > Rodentia > Muridae > Micromys > Micromys minutus. Next base: position 9,050,337 of record NC_137974.1, read on the forward strand.
AGCATTTCTTAGAAGTTATTTTTTGACCTCCAACTTTGTCTCCTGAGAAAAACAGACATGATTATATCTTTATAACTTATTTACAACACAGGTAAACAGAGATTATGCCTTATAAACAAACTTTGATTGAAGACAGAATTCATATTGAAGCCACATTCTCCCAGAGACTGTACACAGGATAGAAAAAAACACAAAAGTAAACATGAAAAGACATGTGCTTTCAGTTTATTTCCTGATGACATTGGCACAGGATGAAATTCTCAAATAGAAATCATCAAATACTATGAACAAAGCAAATTTTGGCATTGGTTTTTCATTAATAAGTCTTCTTGTAAGTTTTCCTCACCTTTAGGATGATTAAGCTGTCTACTAAAAATAATAAATCCAGAAAAGCATTTTCATTTTCTTTTGTTATGAACATCTGAAAGATATAAACACTCAGGTGGTCATAATGATCACAGCAGAGATGTATAGTAAAAGGCACAGAACACACAAAAGGAAGAGAAAAGGTAGGTGACTTGAGGTTAAAGAAGGAACTTGATGTAAAGGATTCCCTTATACGTAGTAATTGGTATTAAAGAAACAAAAACTAAACACTTTAACATTCAGTGTTTCTTATCAATTAATATTTCCCATTCTTTAATGAAAATATAAACTTTGATTTTCTTTCTGACATTTATGAAAGTCCATCTTTAAAAATGATTGGGGCATAATTGGAATGAGAGTTAGGAATTGAACCAGTCAAAGTGCTTAATCAATGAACTTTGTACCGAGCCCAACATCTTGAAGATTTATTGTAATAGTTTTGATTGTGTTCTGTTATTTTCAAGGCACTTACAATAGTTTTGTTACAAGCATGTGTTTTTTTTAATTTTTTTAAATAGAATTTTGAAGTATATTTTTGCATGTAGTTAAGATAAGAACACACAAATATCATAGGTCAGGGGTTTGTCATTAATATGATACACTGATAAGGTAATAAAAGAGTTAATATAGAATAAAGATTGGTTTACATAGTCAATAAAAAGTAAACTGCAGAAATGAAACAGCTAAGTTAGATAATCAATTACTCAAGTTTTTATGAGACAGCATTTGTTATTCTTTCTTAAATTTCCCAAAAGTATCTATAAATCTTAAGGGACAAAAGTGACCTCAAAAGATAATACAGTATTATTTTTCCTATATTTGTACATTTTAAATAATTAAATAATTTTTTCAGCCTCTACACTTTCAGATAGATTATTTATATGTCTTTTTCCCTTATGATGTTTAATCAGTGATGGCTTGTCCTGCCAGTTAAACATGGCACAAGGCCTCTTCTAAATATAAATAAAATTACTATAATATATATATATATATATATACTGTTAAGGAAAAGGAGAAGTATCATTGTCAACTGTTATAACTCTTCACAATTTCCTGTTAGGGGTAACTCCCTGTGGTGAGATATTCACTACAAGTTAAACATCTTAGCTTTCCCACTATGTACAAACAGTTTCTAATTGGGAAACCTAGAAGTTTAAAATTTTACTGAGAACTTTGAAGTAGCTAAGTAACTGAAAAAACTTCTTTGCTTGGTTTTCTGAACTTATCCCCAGGTATTAGAAATTCACTGATCACGTCTCCCATATGCTACTGGACATATAACTACTTACTTCTCTATTCTTAGTCTTAGAGGTATCTCTTGCCCCTCCACTGTAATATCCATAACCTCAGGTTTTTTTTTTTTTTATTTGTTTTACTAAATTCTCATTGGTAGAGAAGAAAATTTAAAATTTTATGTAATATGTAATTACAAACCTGTAATTTTATATAACCTCAAGCAGGCCTTCAAGTTGAAGAAATAATCCTATATCAGCACATCACGTACTGTAAATTGTCAACCATGCCCAACCATAAAATTCATGATGAAATCATCTCTATCAGCTCCCTTATGAATGTTGTGAATACAAGAATAACCAAATAGATGTTTATGATAAATGTTATATAGAGTTAATATTAGGGATCAAAAGCAAGGTTTTATAAATATTAGGCAATCACTCAATCACCGAGCTACATCTTCAGGCTTTTCCAGATAATTAAATCTGAAGCATGAAAAAAGATATAGATTAGATGCTTTGTAAATAGCATGCTACTGCACTGAATTCCACAGAATATCTCAACATTAGGGAGATGTGAAAATAGTAAATAAATCCTAGTAATAACTGTATTTAAGCAGACAGTATTATACAATATACTTTAGATTAAGTTTTCTTTGCAATGTGACTTAAATTTACTTTATGGATGGCATTTGCTCTTTTTCTGAAGTAATTTATATTATAATTTTAAGTGTATGAGTGCTTTCCTGTATGTATAAATGTATCCTATGTACATTCATTACCATGAACATAAGTTTTCATATACCCTCAAAACAGGAGTTAAAGTTAGTGAACCGAAATGTGCCTTCTCCAAACTAAGATCAGGTTTTCTGAAAGAGAATCCAATGCTCTTGAAGTTTGAGCCACTTTAAACCCCTCGTTTGCTCCTTTTTGGTTTTTTGAAATTGAATCAAACTTACTGTGTCACTCAAACTTCCATGAATGCACTATCCTCCTAATATAGGTTTATTATTATTATTATTATTATTATTATTATTATTATTATTATTATTATCATTATTATTATTCAGCATACAGTGTGTTAAAAGTCATAGTCATTATCCTAAAAAGCATATATGAGATTATTTCAATGATGATAATATTTTAGCTCAAAAATAATTAAGATTACTTATATCCATAAAATAAATGACTTTTTAATATTTATGAATGGCATACACATGTATACATATTCACTTGCGTTGGTAGGTAGTTCACATGCATATGTGATCTTGTGCCTGTAGAAGACCAAAGACATTCAGGATTCTTCTTTCATTGCTTTCCTCCATATTCACTGAGACGAGTTCTCTCAGCTGAACAGCGATAAGAGATGTACATCATCTGTCTAGGCAGCTTCCCCCAAGTGTCTGTCCATACCCTCATATCATTGATCATTATAATTACAGCTACGTTCCATACACACCTCTCATCTAAACTGGGTTATGAGAATTTGAACTGTTATCTGGCTCTGGTTGCCTGAGGAGTAAGAGAATCCTCATATACCGAAAGTAATGCTATGTGACCTGTTCCTTATTTCAAAATGGTAAGCTGAATAAACATGCCAACAACCTATAGCTGGGCAGAAGAGCGGGAGAAGAGCTTTTGGTTCCTGAGGTTTTTGGGTCTGAGGCAGGAAACCATGAGGATGAGGAAGAAAATGGAGAGAGGAGAAGACAACATAGGGTTGCTGAATCATGAAAACATGGTAATGAGGACTGGACAATTAGAGTAAGAGCTACCCAGAAGGAAGATTGCTAGTTATATCTCAGAGTTACTGGCAGGGAAGTAGACATAACATCATAAAGTCTAGATATCTGCCCAGATTTGATACTGTCTAGGTTTATAGTAAATATAAACCTTTTAAGTTTAATCTGGGGACTGAATGAACAAAGGCAGGGTAGAAAATTCTGATTAAGGTTAAATATTTAATGTAAGAGCCAACTGATAATAAAGGCCTTTGAAAAAGTGTGTGGCAACCTAGTCTTTTGAGGATTGTCTTGGGATTTTACTGCTGTGAACAGACGCCATAACCAAGACAACTCTTAAATGGACAACATTTAATCAGAGCTGACTTACAGATTCAGAGGTTAAGTCCATTATCAAGACAGGAACATGGCAGCATCAAGGCAAGCATAGTACATGAGGAACTGAGAGTTCTGCACCTTCAACAAAAAGCTTCTAGCAGAATACTGGCATCCAGTCAGCTAAGAGGCTGTTCTTATAGCCCATACTCACAGAGACACACCTAATCCAACAGGGCCACACCTTCTAATAGTGCCAATGTGTGAACCAAGGCTTCCTAAAATCTGCATATATATAAAATGAATTTACATAAATTTAATGAAAGAAACAATGCCTCAATCTTACTTACATCACTATGTAAAATTTCAACACAAAAAACAGTTTAAACTTTGTTGAGTCATTGCCCAAAAGGTTCCCAAGGATGTTACAAACATAACAGGTTATTTCCAAGGCTATTCAGAACCTGATCATAAGGTCCCAGTAAACAAGGAGAAAAAAAATGATGTTACCTAACTAGAAATTTTACCCTTTCAGACAGGTGTTCATAGTTTTGTGAAGTACAGTGTATATTTTTAGAAGAAAAATGATAATATTATTCAGTTACAACTGTATAACACAAACGTATCTGCTAATTACATTGGTACATGAATAGAGCAATTGTTTTTGGAGTAAACAACCAGTCCTTGACTGGATTTAAGGGCAACTCCATGGTTTGTAACCAGAACATGATGCTGTTAAAATGCATAAAAATCTGAGGTAAGTTAAGTCCTAAGGTTATGATAAAATATACAACAATTATTACACTAAATGAACACAGCAATAAAATGATTCCTAATGACATATTGCTATACCCATATATACATGTCTTCTTCATTCATAAAATCTTCATTCAGTAAACTCTGATTGCCAAAGAGACTCACAACAGGACAACATGCAGAGAGTAAAGCACTTAGGAGTACTTGGTCTTTATCAAACCCTCTCCCTACAGGCACATCAATCTATGCAGGAGGGGTAGAAAGATGGGAAGAACCAGAGTTGGTGGCTGACACCAAGAAAATAATTTCTTCGATACAAAGCAAGGTTGGTAATGATGAATTCATAAAAATTACAGTGGCTTACACAAGACTGTTCATGTTCAAATCACACATATCCCGAACTTGAGAAGAAGAAATGGACAGAGTTTCACACTTAGCCAAGACAGTATTTACAATTGGTACTTGTTAAGAAAGAGACAGTTTGTCTCTAATAGAGTGTGACTTGGGGTATTAAGCACACTTCAGACTAGGTCCTATGCCCAAGAACTGGCCAAAATGAAATAGACTCCATATTTTTGCTGTTTTTGTGTTGTTGTTGTTGTTGTTTTTTTTTTTTTTTTTCATTTTGGAGAAAAGAGAATGTTGGTTTGGAGTAAAGGAATACTTGTAAAAAGTTTGGAAAGAGGCAAAATATGACCCAATATATATTATAAAACAAATATAAATAAAAACTTTATGAGGAACAGGATATGTAAGAAGTGACAAAAACTATCTGAGTTATGGAAATTACTGTATCTCCAGATACTGTTTTCTTAAAGCAAGAGTTGATCACAAAGGACATCAAGATTCAACACTGTGCAAATTTAAAATTATCAATTGTTCTCAATACTCCGAGTCCAGAGTAGTTATGTTAATATTTATAAATATATAAAAATTTATCATAACACAGAGAGTCCTTTAACAAAATATTGTTTTGCTATTGTGGCAATTTTCCTCAGTGTGTGTTTGTAAAGTATTTCTAAACTGCTGAGTTATTATAGCCATAAAATCTTTTACATGTGATTTAAGATGTTCCTGGTTTAAAAAAAAGTGATAAAGAAGAAAAGAAAAGGGAAAGGGAAAGAGGTAAAACAGAAAGGAACGTAACAAAGAAGAAAGGAAAGAAATCAAGCTAATAAGACTGCCTCTAACACGTTCACGGGGGACTAATGTCATCAGATGCTTATCACGTTTCTTTTATCTGAGTTAAATGAGCTGAGTCTGATTAAACAAAAAATAAGGCATGTGTTTCTCACTGGAGCATGACTAGGAAGAAAGCCTGCTGCATAGCCTTAAAGTGCATTGTCTTCTGTGCCTCTGTGCCTCTCTCTCTCTCTCTCTCTCTCTCTCTCTCTCTCTCTCTCTCTCTCTCTCTCTCTCTCTCTCTCTCTCTCTGTGTGTGTGTGTGTGTGTGTGTGTGTGTGTGTGTGTGTGTGTGTATTAAATGTAATTTTCAGATATTGGGTGCTTATTTGGTACAATCTGGAAAAGCCAGGAGGAACTAATTTGCAGTATCAGTTTTATGGACTTGGCTTCCTGACCTGAGTATATGCACTATACCACAAGAGAAAGTACTCAATTTTATCCTTCTTTCAGTTTGAATATCTATAGTGTAGTGCGTGAAGTTCTCCCCTGCTACTAGATTTTCTTTTTAAAGAATCATGAAGATGAACTTTTTTTTTTTTGGCATTGTGTTTCTTTTAGACAGGAGCAATTCTGTAATAAAAATTTTGGGTTAGGTAGATGGCTCCATCCCTCAACTGTGGGCCATGTATATCTAGTAGAGGTGGTCTCTTCAGGTTCTATCTCTACTATGTCGGGTATTGTGGATAATGTCATCCCCTCTGGGTCCTGGGGGCCTCTTGTATCCCTGACATCTTGGACTTTCTAGTGGCTTCTCCATTTTCCAATCCCCCCACTGGCACATATTTCTATTTATCCCCCTGACCCTCTAGACTTCTCTCAGTTCTCTTTGGATACATGTTCCTGCCCCTCCCTTTTATTCTCCTCCTCTTTCACACAGGTCCCTCCCTCTCTGCCTCTAGTGATTCTTTTGTTTCCCTTTCTAAGTGGGATTGAAGCATCCACATATGTGCCTTTCTTCTTGTTATACTTCTTATAATCTGTGAGTTGCTATCATGGGTATCAGACTCTTAGGGCTAAAATACTCTTATCAGTGAGTACATACCATGTGTGTTCTATTGTGACTGTGCTACCTCAGGCAGAATGGCATTTTCTAGTTTCATGCTTTTCCCAGCAAAATTTGTGAAATCCCTGGTGTTTTTTGTTTTGTTTATTTTGTTGTTGTGGTTTTGAGGATTTTTATTCTATATTCTTTGTATTTACATTTCTAATATTATTCCATTTCCCCCACTCTCCTCCCCACTCCCCTTCCACTTTCTTCTATGAAGGTGCTCCTGCTTCTAATCCCCATCTTAGAATCCTTGTTTTAAATAGCTAAGTAGTACTCCATGTGTAACTGCACCACACATTTTCTATTTCCACTGTTCCCTTGAGGGACATCTGGGTTGTTTACAGGTTCAGGGTATTATAAATAAGGCTTCAATGAACACAGAAGAGAACCTGTCCTTGTTATTTGTTGGGGCATTTTTTGGGTATATGCCCAGTAATGTTGGGGCTTCGGGTAGAAATATCTTAAATTTTCTGAGGAACTACCTGACTGATTTCCAAAGTGGTTGTATGAGCTTGCAATCCCACCCACACTGGAGGGGTGCTCCTCTTTTTACACATCCTCACTAGCCTATGCTGTTGCCTGAAAAGGCCATCCAGAGACTCGCCCACCTTGAGATCCATCCCATAGGCAGACACCAAGCCCTTGAACTATTGCTGAAGACAAAAATTCCTAGAAAAAAGAGTTTCGTTTTGCTGTCCTCTGAGAAGATCTGATAGCACCTAAAACAGGTGTAGATACTTACAGTCAACCTTTAGGATCCCAATAAAAAAGTGAGGGGAAGGAATGAGGAGATGAAGGAGACTTACAGCACAGGAAGAAGGACAGTATCAACTAACCAGATCCCTCAGAGCTCCCAGGGATTAAACTAACCACCAAAGAGCATACATGAGTTGATCCATAGATTCTGCTATACATGTAGCCATGGACTGCCTTATCTTGGGGTGGGGTGCACTTGGCCCTATGAAGCCTTGATGTTGCAACAAAGGGAGGTGCTAGAAGGGTAAGGTGGAAGTGAGTGGGCGGGGGTACTGTCTTAGAGACAAAGTGGAGGAGGAGTGTCTGAGGGGTTGCAGAGGATAAACCTGGAAGGGGCAACATTTGAAATGTACATAAATGAAATAATTAATAAAAATGATGCACAAAGCTTCTAAATCACCTGTGCCTTGGTATTATGTGATCTAATGTTCAGTAAAACCAGTCCTGGAAATGTAATAAAGCATTTGGCTAAAGCTTGATCTTCATCATACAAATATAATAATAGTATCTATCCACTCTCCTGAGGGATCCCATATTTTCTTTCACTTTTTAGTACCTCATTAATTGCTGGAATAGTTTGAACAAAGTATTGGTACCTTTGATAAAATGATCATGAATAAGATATAAAGAAGAGAATAAAATATGTACATTAAAAACTGAGCAAATTGTGACTGGTTTAGTGTGCAAGTTTAGAGTGAAACATTGAAATTCAGAGAAAAGAATAGTAACACAATTGCCTTACATTCGTAAATACAGCTGAGAACGTACTTTTTGTGGGAAAACCTGAGTTTTATAAATAAGAAATCTTGATACACAATCAATCTATAGATATGATCAATGAATGGTTCTCTTTCCAGTGTATGATTTTTGGATACACTTAAGACTTAGGCTCTTCACAGCAGCCTTAGTTATAATGACCAGAAGCTGGAAAGAACCCTAATATCCTTCAACAGAGGATTGGATAGAGAATATTTGGTACATTTTTACAATGGAGTACTACTCAGCTATTAAAAACAATGACTTCATGAAATTCTTAGGCAAATAGATGAAAATGGAAAATATCATACTAAGTAACACAGTCAAAAGGGAATTTATATGGGATGCACTCATAAATAACTGAATATTAGCCTAAAAGCTTCAGATACCCAAGATATGATTCAGAGATCACAATGAAACTCAAGAAGAAGGAAGACCAAAGTGTGGATGCTTCAGTCTGTGGATTTATGTTAAAGTGATACATGATTGGACAGTGAAGAGGTAGGTGGGAGAAAGGTAGGGAAATGGAAGAGGAGTAGAGGTTGGAAGAGAAATCAAGATGGAGCTTGTGAAGAGTCATCTGGATTCAGGTAAACTTAATTAGCAATAAGTAGGTATAAATATTTTAAGGATTCTATAGGTCTTATATCTGATATAGAAGAGCAGTTTGTATCTTTGTATATTGGTTATAATCTTTTTGTGTAGAGGGTTTGTAGGTTGAACATTTAATATATTAAACAACCATGGAAAGCTATAGGGCTTTAGAGTCATGTTTGTGCTGGGCAATGGAAAGATGGGACATGCTAGGATAGTCACCTCAACCCGGGACAGAAGTAACACTGCAGGCAAAGCGAACTGACTGGGAAGGGGATCTCATCGTAAGTATAGCTTGTGGACCAAGTGACAGAGTCTGTGCGTTTTGCTCCACACTAGAGCAGCATCCATGGAGTAAGACCACCAGGGCATTAAAGGGATAAGCCGTCATTTTACTATTAACTATAACACCAGTCTTTCTTAGAAGGGGAAACAAAATATTCACAAAAGAAAATACAGAAAGAAAGTGTGGAGCAGAGACTGAAGGAAAGGCCTTCCAGAGACTGCCCCATCTGGGAATCCATCCCATATACAGACACCAAACCCAAACAATATTGCTGATGCCAGTAAATACATTAGAATGTGCATGAGGACCCCAACTGAGGAGTTAGGGAAAGGACTGAAGGGGCTGAAGAGGTTTGCAACTTCATAGGAAGAACAGCATTATCAACCAACCAGAACTCCAGCACTCCTAGGGACTAAAGCACCAACCAAAGAGCATACACGGAAGGAGCCATAGTTCTAGCTGGATATGAAGCTGAGGGTGGCCTTGTCGAGCAGCAATTGGAGATGAGGAAAGGACATCAAATCTCTATGCTTACAGACCCTGATGTGCCTCACCAAATATTTCTTTACTATCAATTTAAAAAGAGAGGCCTTGATACAGGCCATAACATGGGCTTTCTGTGGTAACAACATAAACAGATATCAACAGCCTTGATCCTGTGAAGGCTGGCTACCCCAGTGTAGAGGAACTTCCCAGGGTGGGGTAGTGAGAGGGAGTGTAGGTGGGTGCAAAATTCCCTTATAGAAGCAGGGGAGTTGGGGAGAGAAAGGAGGGATGGGATTTTCAGAGAGGAAACTGATAAAGGGGATAACATTTGAAATGTAAATAAAGAAAATATCCAATTTAAAGAAAATAATATAGAATATAAACCTCTTTTCACAAATTTCTAATAAGAAACTCCCCTACGTTCTCCATTTAATTAACTGTAGATAACTCTGTGAGCATTTTTTTTCAAAATTATAATTGTGATATTACTTACAAGTCACTTGTTTACTTAGTATATTTATTAGTACAAGATTGGTGCAAAGCTAATGTATAAATCAGAGCTAGCACAAAAACTTGTGACATATTTAAGGAAGAAATAACAGTAGTGTCTTCAATTCTTCGTTGTGTTAGTTCCCATAATTAAATTATAATTTCATCTGGAAAGAGAAAAGAATTTAGGCTCTTCAAGCAAGGAAAGTATGAACTTAGTGCTGAGTGTGTTTGACAAACTGGCATTAGAAAGTACATCAAATCTTTATTCTTAAGGATCCAGTGTGGTCTATGGCAGCACCTGATGTGCCTCACCAAATATTTCTTTGCTGTCAATTTAAAAAGAGAGGCATGGGTACAGGCCATAAAGTAGGCTTTCTGTGGTAGCAGCATAAGCAGATGTCAAATCTCTGTATGTTAAATTTATTTAATCAACCTCAAACTGCACAATCATAAAAACATTGGAAATGTTCCAATGTCTTCTGAATTAACAGTTATTAATCCCTAATTGCAGAACTGAAGTCAGACATGAAATTTTCTTACAGAGGTACTAAGGACTTTGCTTCTTTTCTGTTTTTTTTTTTTTTTTTGAATGTTTGTTTTTCTTTGTAGAAAAGATAACTATGTTAATTTCTTGTGAAATTTTGGGTAATATGAACCAGACCATGACTAAGTTGTTTGGATTCTTTTTTTGGGGGAGGTCTGGGTGAAATATTTTTAATGGACAAATTAACATTCATTTTCATTAAGTTGTTTAGAAAATAAACTTAGTGAATATGTTCAAAATCATCTCCATTTCTCATTAAACAAAACAAAACAAAACAAAACAAACAAACACTTTTTTATCTCATAGCCTTAGAATCATGATAAGAGAAAGCTTGCTGTAAAAAGTCCATCACTATATTGGATGGTTGAGATATTGCAACTTGCATAGAGATTCCATTTTAGACTTGTGATTTTGACTTAGATAAAAGAACAAATGGTTTTACCTCTACAACTGCAGGTTTACTAGATAGTGTGTAATTCATGCCCACATATCTAATTTTGAAATCTGATGTGTGGATAAAGAAGCCATTTTAATAAGTTTACCTTAGTTCAGAATGTTTTCTGATATTATTGCCATTCTAACTTGGAATTTGTATAAATTGTATCATTGCATATTTTAGTGTGTTTTAAATTTGATGCTTAAACTATGCTTTAGAATTTAGATTACATTTTTTATAGTAGATCCAAAGGGAAAATTGCAAATGCATCTTAACATAATGAGAAGAGATTTACTGTGATATTACCATCATTTTTAAATAATGCTTTTTTTAGAAAGTATTAGCTTTCTAAGAGGAGATCCTTTGTAAATTTAAAGATTTATTCATTTTTACTATTCTATAGGAGTGTTTGTCTATATGTATGTGTGCTAAGACTTTTGTATATTCTGAAGGATTACTACTATGACAAATAACTTAGAGTAGAGCAATGATAAATTTCATAAAGGTAAAAGGTACCACAAAATTTCCTGAGGAGACAACTACCACAGTCTTTCTCAATTGTAGGTCCTGTGTCCTACACAACAATTAAGACAAACAAAATGGTGAAATATTGCTATGATGCAATAAGGATTGTAGATTTAATTTAGGCCCACTCCATAAGAGGGAATTCATATTTATAAACATACTTAAAAGCATACTGGATTAAGAGGTTTCGTCCGAAGTGGGATGCTCCAACTGTTGTTTTTCTATGTAAACTTTTGTTTTGTTTTGATTTTATAGGATATTTTAGGTATTTATTTTTCAAATGTTATTTCTTATCCCTGTTCCCCTTCTTCCACTCCCATCCCACCTTACCCTGCTTCTATGAGAATGCTTCCTCTCTTAAGCCCAGAACCAGATAGGTTGAATACAGAGTTCTTCAAACCTTGAAAGAGGACCTAATACCAATTTTTTTCAAACTATTTCACAAAGGAGAAACAAAAGGAACACCACTCAATTTTGTCTTTTAAGCCACAATTGTGCTTTATACCTAAGTCATACAAAAATCATAACAATAAAGAGAAATTCAGACTAATTTCTTTTATAAATATTAGTGCAAAAATACTCGAAATAATTCTTGCAAACAATCAAAGATCACAACTGCATAGTCATTCACTATGCTCAATTAGGCTTCATTCCAGGGATGCAAGGATGGTTCAAAATACAGAAATGCATCTGTGTAATCCACTATTTAATCTAAGCAAACGTTTTATATAGATAGTCCTGAAATTGTTCATATATTAATGTTAATTCTACTTCCCCAAAAAGAACTGCCTAGTCTCATACTCATGAGGTGACTTTATCTGAAACTTCCCATTTTATTACTAAAATAAAGAAAAGCCAGTGACTGGGCAGGGTAAGGGAGGTGGAGACAGAGGTCAGAGAATGAGCAAGGAGCAAGACATTCCAACCTGGAAGTCCATAAAGAAAAGCTACATCCAGTTGGGCTTAATTGTTATTAAATAGCTATTAACATTGAGGATTTTATAGGTCTAATATCTCGTATAGAAAAGCAGTTTGTGTATTTTTTGGATTTGATGCAATATTGTTGTGTTTTGATTGAGAATTGAACTCATAAACCTGTATGAAAAGCTATCGGCCTATAGAGTTATGCTTTTGTTGGGTTTGGGGATTGTTCCAAGAAACACCCTGGAACAGAGGCAGAAAGCAGGCAGTGGAAAACCTACAGGGAAGGGAGTTGCACAAAGAGAGACAGTGGGGGCAGCTCAGACCAGGTGACAGAAGCACATGGGGCTTTGTACTAGAATCAGAACCCTGGAGTGAGCAGCTGGGCTGCTAAAGACATATGATATTATTTTGATTTTTTTTTTAAAAATATTTACTGCAACAGTTTTATCCCTCGTAGTCAAATTAACTTCTAAGTATTTAGGCTTGTGGCAATTGATTTGTGATGTTCAGTATTATACATAAGTAGCTTTCTTCTTCTTCTTCTTCTTCTTCTTCTTCTTCTTCTTCTTCTTCTTCTTCTTCTTCTTCTTCTTCTCTTCTCTTTCTTCTCATCCTCCTCTTTCTCCTCCTCTGCCTCCTCCTCTTTCTTCTTCTTTTTCTTCTTCCTTCTCCTCCTCCTCTTTATGGTTTATAGTAACTTCTGCTTAGAAGCATGACTGGCCAATCTACTGTCTTTAGAAAATTTTTTGGTTGATCAGTGGTCTAGAGAATATCTATACTCCTCCCTCTAAGTTGCAAGGAACATAAGGAAGAAGAAGAAAGAAGGTAAAAGTTGGAACATTAGAACTATTGTTATAGTATTCATTGTTTCCTGTTTTGACAAGGCATTGAACTCAGGTGATAATCTCACAGAAGTTTCACTATCTGCAAACTATTATCATATATTAACATCATGAAAATTATGTGTAGATGGAGCTCAGAAGGATGCTTTCTGAAGAGTTATTAACAATTCATGGTATCTTGGATAGGATATTTTATTCTGTGAAATAGCCATTGGTAAATTTTCTATGATCAGACAAATAATCCTCCACCCAGGTTTTTGCATAAATCCTAATTATACTCATTGAGTCATACTCAACTCGAGTATGTTAAGTATATATATATATATCTCAAAGGTAAAAGAAGTATATATTTTATATATATATATATATATGTCAACAGTATAGAAGTAGCTGAACTCCCCTGCTAGTGCTACCAAACCAACATACTCTCTGAGTCCAAATTTGTATTAATTTTATTATTTATTAAACAATTTTATTTTCTTCTCTGCATTCTTCTTCTATGGATGAGCAGGGAAGATTCCCTCATTTGGTAATTGTATGTTTTTGTCATACATAGGATGGTTTTAAAGGTGTGTTTCTTACCTAGGGTTAGTTAGTCTAAGGTTTTTATTATTTCCTTTTTAAATTTTTTTATATTTTAGTTTTCATTTATTTTTCCTTAAAAAATGTTGGTATACAGTTTTTAAAGATTTATTGCCTTATATTTACTAGGCTTAAATGAGATGAGTAAAGATTTTGGTATGATTTGTATGACCTATCACAACAACACCTGAGTTTACAAAACGTTCTTGATTTGCATAAAATATTGAATCTCAAAGTCTAGATACAGTTTTGGGACCATTTCAGTTATTTCTGCAGGCAGCCTTTAGTTCACCTGGTGGCCCACATGGTTCTTAAACTGCCTTTCTTGGCTTCTCTGTATTATATACACTTTTGGGTCATGATATACAAGATCTTTATTCCAACTGAGGAGTCTGAAGTTCTTTTTTTGTCCTGTTAAAAACAGTTGAGGACATGGTACTTAGGACTCAGTTGGTCTGAACTTTCCAGATCCCTCAACAGTCCCTTAGCTTGTATATTCTTTTCACAATATACTTCCACAAATGAGTATTAGTATATTGCCACATTTATTTTGTTTTATTAATTTATTAAAATTATTTTTAAAAATTATTTAAGTTTATGCCAGTTCTTAGATTAAAGAAGCCTCCATTATCTCAGTGTATAAAAGGAAAAAAATATTAGAGGTACATCAATAACTTTACTTATTTCAATTTATAAAATAATATATTATTTAATTTAAAGAGGTATGAGCAAAAGATTTATATACATGTAGTATATTTTCAAATATATATTCTTATATAAGAAAGTGTTCCCTCATCAACACAAACATTTTTATTTATATCCAGACTTTAGAATAACATTAAATATTTGATTAAATTTCTATGAGTACACAAAAAATTGACCATAAATTTACTTATTCTTATAAAATTAGTAACCCAACACAATTTTATTTATATGTTGCTTCCTAAGAAATTAAATTTCCCCTTATTTTTCTATATTTTAATAAGCTTTTCTACCCAATGAGTTAACATAACCTGAATAAATCAATCCATCTTCTTTATCTGTATAAATTATGTATTTCAGAGAGAGAAATAGAGGATCCACACCCTCACCATTTTAAATATATGCTTAGTGTTGCAGTAATATGTGAACATGTCTAAACTTAGGACAACTCCATCCAAAGTAGGCAAGGAACAAAGCCTGCATATTAGGTATCAGTTGCAAACCAAACCTTTGAAAGCTGGTGTACTAGATTTGTTCTCATTTTCATTTGGTTTTGCTTGCTTCTTTGTCTGTGGGCATCCCAATGACCAGAAACAGCTTTGTACGGACAAGACTTTTCACATCTTATAGACTAGAATCTTTTACTGAGGGAAACCAAGACAGGAGTACAGGCAGGAACCTATTGGAACTAAAACAGAAGCCACAGCATAATGGAGAATGACTCCTTACTGGTGTTTTGCACTGGTGTAATCTGCTTTTATGTCTATGCATCCCAGGATCTTCTTCCTAGGGGTGGCACTGTTCACTGTGGCCAGGGTCTCTTACAAAAAAGGACATTAAAATGTTCCCTGCAAGACAATAGGATGGGGGCCTTTCTCAGTTGGGACTTTTTCTTTCAGATGATTCTAATTTGTGTCAAGTTGACAAAAATCCTCATGAGAACAACTGTTCATAGTTATTAAGCATGTATTTTCCTGAATTAATTCATGTAAAAATAGAAATAAAGGATATTTTGATCATAAAAATGTCTTTTTGTTGAATATTTCATATTTATATTTCAAATGTTATCCACTTTCCTGGTTTCCCCTCCAGTACCCCCTATCCTATGCCTCCTCCTTCTGCTTCTACATATATATCTATATCTATATCTATATCTATCTATCTATCTATCTATCTATCTATATATATATATATATATATATATATATATATATATATATATCCAAGAAGCTTATGTACTTCTTGGAAAAAATAATATTGACCGTATATCCACAATGGGAATGATTGTAGTACTAAATGGTCAAGAATTAATTGACTTTAATCTTCTATTTTTTTGGTCTGTTTCAATTCATAGCCTCATTTCTCATTCATTTTTTTATATACTCATAAATACAAACACACACAGACATATTCACACATACACACACACACACACACACACACACACACACAAACAATGTTTTTAATACTTTAATACAACCGGCTCAGTTTGTATAACATTATTGTATTTGAGATTTCAGCCACATGTTATTGGGTAATCAATGTTTTGATCTTTCTAAAAATACTTCCTGGAAAAGAAAATAATTAAATTATTTGACTTATAAATGAATTCATATGCTAATTATCTCAATTTAGTCATTCCCCAGGGTGTATATAGTTAATATTTCAAAATAATATATTTTATATATTATTTATACTACATATGTCAGTATACATAAGTACGTAAAATAAAGTTTATAAAGTACTTTAAGTCTACTAAAATTAATTAAAGGCAGCCTAAAGTGTTGAGCAGTTGACAGCAGCTGCCACTCTTAGAGACTATGCACATAAATAAGAAATAGAAGAATAAAGTAAATTTAAAAAGAAACCAAATAATTAGGAAGTTCCAATGCAGAATCTGTTGTAATAATTTGTTAGCTAGAGTTTTTTTTTTTTTTTTTTTTTTTTTTTTTTTTTTCTTTTACAATGAGCTTTATTATTTTGGCTCCAGAAAAGGAGCCAAATAACTGGGTTATCAGTCATCCTAGTCAGATTGTGGCATAAAAAATTCACAAAGATAATTTTACTTATTTAATGTGATGTTCAAAAATCATCAGATGTTAGCTGACTAGAAGCTCTCCTTAAGCTCCCCATAGGAGGTATCAAACATCTCTCTATGCTCAAGAGATGCAAATCCTAGTCTCCTCTGCAGTTAACTGACAGGTGAAGGGTTTTGCAGAAAATATAGGAGAAGCAATTAGTTAACAGCAGATATTATATGGATTATGATTAGTTGTTGGACGTCTGAATTTTTGCCTTATACCCAAAGCAGTCTTTTAGAGGAACCATTAATGTGAATTCATCCTTCTTTCTCTTTAAGTAAAGTCTTAACATTTTTTGCTGTGTTAATACAGACCTGTATGATAGAAGGCACTTTATTTTTAAGGGAATGTATTAACCTGATGAAATATTTGTTCCTTATTCTGAACAGCAATTAAATTGGCTATTGTTAACGACTGATTTTTAGTTTATTGCATGTGCAAACGTTTCAGGCAAAATTAAATCATTATCTAATAGACAAGTTGTTAAAGTTCTTTTCTCTATGCATGCTTTTATATATCCTGAAAATTTCTGCATATAACCCATTGATAATGCAATTGCTATATTTATAGGTGGTTCTTCTGTGGGAAAGCAGTATAAACAATTGGATCACATGTTCATTCTCTTGTGTTTCTTCCTGTTGCAGCATAGATTATGAGATTATGTGCTGTAGCCACTGTTTTTAAATGTTAAAAAATTAGTTGAACTTTAAATTTACATACTGAGACCTGACTTGTAGCTTATGGTTTGCAATTGTTTGAAATTGTTCTGTTTGTATATACTGCTAATTCTAGATTTTTGAAATTGTATATATTAATACAATTTAATTTGAGATAACTTATTGTCTCATATTTTATAGGGTATTTAAGAGATACTGGGTTGCCTGAATCCCTTAGTAAAAGCAATTCCACAGCAGATTTGTACACCAGGCAGAATATAATCTCGTTCTTTGCCATCAAAAGAGTAATGGCCTGAGACAACAATTTGAAATTCCTAGAGAATGTACATGTAAAATTGTAAAGATTTGTACAGAATGTCCTCAGCATCTTCCTATAACACATAATTGTGTTAACCCTCCAGGACTTGTACCTAATGAATTATGGCAAATAGATATTACTCATATTTCTGATTTAAGAAAATTTAAATATTTATTTGAATATTAACATCTCAGGATGTCTAGGTGCAACTCCTTTAACTTGAGAAGCAATTAAATGTGTATATTCTCTAGACACTTGTGTCCTCTGTTTCATGTTCTTAAGAGTAATGCTGATCATACCTCAGACAGACATCTTGCTACTTTGAAGCCAGAGATTGCTTGCAAAAGGTCCAAAAAGCATTGGAAAGAGCTCATTTGAAATGTATAGATTTTTCAATGCCTTTATAATTATTGATATTTCATCTGATCCTATTCCAACCTGAGTATTCTGACAATAAAGATCTGTTTATGGGTATATTTACTAGCCTCACCTTCGAGAACTGTTGTTTCTTACCCTAAGCTGTTATTAATTTAATAATTTAAAGCACAAAAGTAGCAGTGCAGACATTTGGGAAAGAGCCAAAAGTTGTCGTTAAACCTTATACTAAAGAGTAACTATGCTTTTTAGCACAAACCTATACAGATTGGGCTGTACTTTTATGCAGTACTATTAGCGAACATGATAATAATTATCCTGCCAATAAATTGGCTCTGCTTTTTTTAAAGAGCATCCCATTGTGTTTCCTCTATACCTCTTTCCCATGTCAGGTTAGTTTTTACAGATGGATCTTCTAATGGCTTTGCTTCTGCAGTATCTGAAGAGATTCATGAAACCTATCAAGTAGCAGTTAAATCTGCTCAATGACTGAAATTATGCTATGCAGAGGTCTCTTGAAGAAGCCCTAAATATGTATAGTGATCGTATCTATGTTGCTTGAATTTTGTCACCTTTAGAAACTGCCACTTATATTGCCCTGTGTCAGCAGTTCTTGATAAGTTATTAAAATTACAGACTTTGATTTGGCAAAGAAAGTTTCATATATTTGTAGGGCACATTAGAGCCCATACTGTATTTCCAGGACCTCTTTTGAGGGAAAATCGGCCTGCAGAGGTACACAGTTGCCCTCTTGCATGGGTTATAGAAGAATCTAATGTGGATAGAGCTATTAGGATGCATACTAAATTTAATTTGAATGCAGGATCCTTAAGATTTCATTGTAAAATTTTGAAGGAGAAAGCTCTACAGATTGTCACTCAATGTCCCATGTGTGTAGAATCCATTTCTGCTCCAAATTTTGGAGTCAATTCTAAGGGACTAACTCCCAATAATTTTTGGCAATGGATGTTACACATGTCCTTTCGGGAAATTATAATTTGTGCATGTTTCAATAGATACTTATTCAGGAATGATATATATCTGCACATAATGGTGAGAAATTAAAAGATGTCAAAAATCACTGCTTGCAAGCCTTCATTTATATAAGTGTTCCCAAGAAAATTAAAACAGATTATGGCCCTGTCTATACCAATAAAGGGTTTAAACAATTTTGTTCAGATTATGCTATAATTAATAAGACTGGAATCCCTTATAATTCTCAAGGACATGCAAATATCAAACATACTCTTTGCACCATAAAGATGTATTTGTCTAAAACAAAAATGGGGGAGCATATCTCCACTCATGTGCATCTATGCTTAATTTTATGTATTTTAAGTTTTTACTGTAATTTCTGAAGGCTGCTCTGCCACTGATTGACACTAGAGAAGTGTGCCCAGCTCAGCAGGGAATGGTGCAATGGAAAGACCTTGTGTCTGGTTTATGACAGGGACCAGACCTTATTTTGACTAGGGCCCTAGGTTCTCTTTGAGTTTTCCCACAGGATTCTGAGTAACCGCTCTGGGTTCCTGAATGCTGTGTCCACCTTTTGAAACCCACAGAATAGTACTACTGTTATTAACAAGGAGGATAATTTCAATTGTTCTCAACAGGGATTTCATCTGAGAAGCCCCTTGGGGAGTGGAGACCTTACAGCAGTGACAAGGATGCCAGAACCTGTACCTGCACCTGTGCCTCTGGAGTGTACTGGAGAGAATAAACTTATTCTTTCCTGCACCAAGAGAATTTTGACTGCAGCCATTATTAGTGATGTTTCGGGAGCTACCTTTGTAGCTGCAGTCTTTTGAGATTACCCCTTTCCACCTTACTGCCACAGGTGCTCAGTGGAATTTCAGAAGTGGCTGAAGCCCTCTACACTTAAATTAATCTGAAGTCTTTCATTCAATTGGATATGCATTCAATTAGGAATGTTACATTTAAATTAACTTGGTTCAAGAGGCTTAAGACTGGGCTAGTATTAGCTTTGGGTGTATAGCCCTTAAAGCAGCTTTTGCGTGTACCCTTATGTCCCTTAGGCAAAAGACAAGCCCAGATTCAAGTTGTCAGCTGACAGACTAGCAGTAAGCATCCCTACATTTCCAGCTCAATGGAGCATGAATAAATTAGGTGGCCAGAGACAGGAAAACCCATGGAGGTGCTTGTCAACCTAAGACAGAGAGCCCCAGGGGTCTGCATGGGTTTTTCAAAGACGAGTAAGACAAGTGCTGATGGCCTTGTGTGCCTAAGAGATATCTCTAATTTTATAAAATAATTTCAGGGGAACTGTTGGAAAATTATAACTAACCCCATCTGCTAAGTGTTAGCTTGCAAGCCTTGACTTTGGGAGAGCAACATGCCCTCCTTTGTAATGCTAATTGGTCCAGTCACAAGCCTAAGTCATGTCACACCTGGTCTTCTTCCTGTTTTCAGTTACCTCAGGTTATAGACTTCACCCTAGGGATTGACTACTCCACCCAGAAGCTAGGGAATTTGCATACCTCCTTTGTAATTACCTCTAAGTGAATATACTGAATGACTGGAGTCAGTTGTGCTAGATTTTCTTGGAGACAGAGTAAAGCCTTTGCCCAATTCGGAGTAGCTGTTAGTGATGGGGCACCAGAGACTGTCCCAAATTGAGACCTATCCCCTGAGAAAGAATGAGTCCCTGACACTATTAATGAGATTCTGTCCTCTAGAGGCTCTGTCCCCAACCCCAGCCAATGGAAAAAAATGCAGATGGAGCCTGGGTTGGGTGGTCTTAAGGAAGTGCTAGTGAAGGGAGGAGACTGAGGTACCAGAACAACACAGGGACTCTACAGGAAAACTAAGAGTCAACCTAGGTCCTTGAGGGTTTCCAGAGATTAAATAACCAACCAAAGTGTGAACAGAGGCTGGACCTCAGCCCCCTGCACATATGTTGCAGATGAATTGTTGGTCATCATGGGAATCCGTCAACAACACAAGTGAGGGTGTCTCTGAATTTATTCTTTGCCTGACTGCGGGTCTTATTACCCTAAGCAAATTGCTTGGTCTTGTCTAAGTGGTAATCAATGTGCAGAGTCCTATAGGAACTTGTGAAAAATGTTGAGATGGGGTATGATACTGAGGGGGGCTCCCCTTACTCAGAAGAGAAGGGGAGGATAGAATCAGTGAAAGAAGGTACTGGGAAAAGAAAGACATAATGAGATGTAAAGTGAATAAACCAATTTGATAATATATGTGTACATGAAATCTCTTATAATTTTCTAAATACTGTACATGTACATAAAAAAAATATTTGTACATCTTTGTCAAAACAATGCCCATCTTTATTTTAGAAAGCTTGATATATGCAGCCTTTCCATGTCAGTAGATTTTGAAGATAGCACTAGTATATGAGAACCATTATACTTTAATTATTTTTTACTTATTCAAATTGGAATAAAATCAATTCTACATTTAACTGAGAAGTCAGTATTTGAGCAAGAGGTTTTGAGGCTCCAATGACCATTACCAATTATTATTTTTTGTTTTTTTGTTTTTTATTTTGTTTTTTTAACTGAATATTACTTATCATAAAATATGTTTTGATCATGTTTTTGTACAATGTATTCTGGTTATGGATTTTTCTAACTGATGTTTTCTGAGAACCTCCCATTCTCCACACTTTTTGAACTCAATATCCTTTTTCTTTCTCTGTTTTTAAACAGCAGTCAAACAGTTTAGAAAATGAACATAGAAACTATAACAAAGAAGAAAACAACAGGATAAGGAAAACAGACACATACGCCTGTCATCATGATCGTTAAAACAAATCATAAAAAATCACAAGGTAAGAAACCATGTTTTACCTGAAGAAAACATGTCTAAGCAAAGATGTCTCAGAAAACCGTGTCTTAGAAAAGATATCTAAGCAAAGCATTATGAGACCAACTGTCTTCAAAAAATGCCACTGAGTTCAGTTTTTATTTATTATCAGTTCCTGGGTTTATCCCCTACCCAGAAATTATTAGTATCTTAAATAAGTTTTATAAAATCTAAAATTTTAAGTACACTGTCTAATTTTGGGTTTCTTAAATAAATAAAGTATATGTTATAATTAGTCTAATATGAAAATAATTGATTTTGTACAAAATATTCCATTCATAAAACATGTCTTTCTTCTCCAATTGTTTGATTAGCATTCTTTAGAAGAAAATACCAATAGAATAATGATATATTTAATAACTCCATATCAGAATGGCTTTCAGCATATTGTTTGAGAAGTTCAACAATAGTTCTTTCACAAGGGAGAGTCCTGGAAATCAAAGCTCTTTGGTCAATTTACTTGTATGTCTTAACAGTCCCAATCTAGTGTTGAGGACATGGAGGATTCCTGGAACACACATAGTCTCAGGCTGGAAGCTATGAGGAGCTATTTCTATCAGCTCAGATAATCACAGGTCAGATGAAATAGCAAGTGAGAGTGAAGAGAGCAGAGAAAAAACTTAAAAATGTAGTTGGTAAAAGTTATTAATTTTGAGTATGAGCTTTAAATGTATTTATATCTTGAAAACACTGTGGTGACAAGTATTTCTTTGTCTTTGAAACAATGTCAGTATATTTTTAATTATTATTCTTTAACCTTTGTTTGCAGTCCAGTTCTTATCCTCCTCTCAGTTTGCCCTCTGACTATTCCTCATCATTTCATACTTCCTCTGCATCTCTAAGAGGATATCCCCATACCCTAAACTCCATCTCACCAGACCCCCACATTTCCTGGGACCCAAAGATTTTCTAGAGTTAGGGGTATCTTCTCTCACTGAGACCAGACTGGGTAGTCCTCTGCAGTATATGTATCCAGAGCATCATACCAGCTGGTAGATTCTGCCTGGTTGGTGGCAGAATGTCTGATAAATCTCAGGGGTCTGCTGGTTTTCCTATGGATTGCCTTCTACCTGAGCTTCTTCCAGCTTTTCTCTAATTCAACTACAGCAGTCCTGGCTTCTGTCCATTCTTTGAGTGTAACTATCTGCATCTGACTTTTTCTATTTCTTTTTGGTCCTTTTGAAAGGCAGCCATGCTAGGCTCCTTGTATGTAAGCACAGCAGAGCATCAGTAATAGTGTGAAGGTTTGGGGGTCTCCCCTTGAACTGTATCCCAATTTGGGCCTGACACTGGACCTCCTCACCCTCAGAATCTTCTCCATTATTGTTCTTGCAGTTCTTCTAGACAGGAACAATTCTGGATCCCAGTTATCATGGTTAAAATAATATGTTGACTTATAACCTATATGCATCTGGTTACATTTGATAATAATGTGTCATCTTTGGAGAAAGAAAACAGTTTTGGTATTTTGTGTCTACAAAACAGTTTATACATAACTAAATTATAAGTCAAACTATGTATGATTGGAGTAACTTCTAAATCAACCAAAAATATTACAAGAAAAATATTTTCTCCTATAACTCAAAATAATAATAAAAATAATTGTAAATTTATTTCTTTTTTATTTTATATATTGATCATTATATCAATCAGTACTCATAGGCTCTATATATACACAAATGCAAAAATATTCATTCTAGTGAATTGAAATTTTCTCTTTGACGAATAATGTAAATTTCGATGGACTAAATCATCTTTATGTAAGTTATGAAAAGAACACTAAAACTTTTACAATGTAGTCTTCTTCATACACAGAGAAGGATTGCATATAGCAAAGCTATAAGGAACATTGACTATTTTCTACTATTGCACCGATAGTTACATTCTGCCTAAGTGAAGTTCCTGCAATGCAATGTCTCTATTTAACGCATTTCAGGCATTCTCAATCTTCAGTAAACCCCATGGTTTCTTCTTTAAAATGCACCTCAGGCTCTACTCATAAGCCTGATGTTAAACTTTTAATGCATGATTTTCTTTTTTTGGAGAAATATACAACTTAATCTGTGATTCAAGACAAAGCAAAAAAAAAAAAAAATCTGTTCTTGTAGTCAAACAAGAGTGCACTGATAGAAACCTATATTCAGGTACATTCCAGAAAGTCAACATGAAAATTGAATTCAAACCCCTTCCTATCATCAGTAACATTCATACAATGTTCATACAATGCCTACCTAGCAGGATTCTTTTTATAGGCTTCATAATCTTTTCTGTTCCTATAGTATACATTGTGGTTTTACCTTCCAAGTCTTTTTTTTTTTAAAGTATACAATAGGGTATGGGGTGGTGAGTTAAGAGGGTAGTAGGGGCAAGTAAAACATTGAGAGCTATGTGGTATGTGCATTTCATCATCTTGGTTTCATCAGTTTCACCTAAATTCTATCAGCAATGAAACATATCTTAAAACTTTCTTCATTTGCTTGCCTCATGACTATATCCACCTACTTTTTTTTACTTTTAAAATGTTATCTATTGAGTTATAATTATTTGATGAATACAATGGTATTTGAACTTTTGATTCCATAAAATAGTGTATGTTACTTTTAAACAAAAATATTACTTAGAGCTTCTGCATTTTATTTTTAAGCAACAGTTCTTTGAAAGAAGAATAAGTAGTAAACTAATTTAAATTATAGAAGTGATAGCGAAATGACTCTAACTGAGTTACAATTTATCTATTCTGCCAAAAAATGTCTGACTTGATAATAGTTAATTTTACAATAATTAGTACATTATAAAAATTGAATCGATATTTTAACTTGTCCTCATGTCTATTTTTAGAAACAGAAGAACAAATGAATTAACACTCTTTTCAGAATAGAACACATATTTTATCTATAGTAGAACATATGATGTAACCTTATACATGCTTTAATTCAATTTCTAACTTTCTCAAAAATGTTAATGATGTACAATCATTCAAAAGGACTTCTTAGGGCTTCAAAGGCTTTATTATTTCTTATCCTTTTCCTTTTTGACAGTGTCAGATGGGATATTCTTTGCTGTTCTTACATCAGCTAATTTCTTGGTGCTGTGATAAAATATCTGAGGAAAGCTTCTTGCAAAAGGAAGGTTTTGTTTTGGCCAAGGTCCAGTGTAGTTCATCACGGCAAGAAGACAAAGACAGAGGAAACCTGGAGCAGGTGCTCCCATTGCATCTGCAGCCCCTAAGCAGAGAATGGTGAAGGCTACTGCTTAGAATTCCTTCTCAATATTCATTCTGTGGAATACTACATCCTATATGTGTGTGAATGTGTGTTTGCAGGTCTTCCCGTGCTTTTATGAGCATGTGCTTATGTACCCAAATCTACTTCAAATAAAGTAGCTATGGCATTTATAAGCAACTGAGATCTAAATGAGAATCTGTGTCACACTCCTTTCAAATCTAAGAGATCTTCTTGAAAAGAATGTGAGAGAGACTGGAAAAGCTAAAGGCTATAGAAGATTGCTATTATGGAGGCATACCCTAGCATACAAGAAATTAGACAGGGTATGGCTGAATGTCAAACACCTGAACAAGACAACGTGAATTAAAATAGTTACAGGATGGGCGAGCTCCTTACAAAATACCACTCCGAGGAATGGTTAAGTGTTGATAGTTACTGAGAACCTGAGACCCAGCTTTCGTCAGTGAAATAGCATCTTGTGCTACTTCGTATACTCTGACAAGCAACTGCATGCAAACATTTCTGGCAGCACAGAATTGGAGTGTATCCAGTTGTTTCAAAACTATCTTCCACCACGATTAAGTAGGCTTCATCCCAAGGATGCAGGGATAATTCAATATACAGAAATACATCAACATAATCTACTTGATAAACAAACTCAAAGAAAAGAAGTGATCACTTCATTATATGCTAAAAAAGCCTTTAACAAAATACAACACCACTTCATGTAAAAATACAAGAGAGATAAGGAGTTCAAGGTGCACATCTAAACATAATAAAAAACAATTAACTATAAACCAACATCAAATTAAATGTAGGATCTTGAAGTAACCCCACTGAAATCATGACTAGGCTGACCCTCTCTCTCTCTCTATTTATTCAATATAGTAATCTATGTTCTAGCAAGTTCGGTTAGACAACAAAGAGAGGTGAAAGGGATACAAAATGGAAAGAAAGAAGTCCAGGTATCATTATTTTCACATTAAATAATATTATACAAAATCAACCCATTAAATTCTGCCAGAGAACTCCTACAGCTGATAAACAACTTCAGCAAAGTGGGTGACTATAAAACTCTGTAGCCTTCCCCTACTCAAAAGATAAATGGACTGAGAAAGAAATTAGTGGAACAACACCCTTCACAATAGTCACAAATAATATAAAGTAACTTTTGTAACTCTACCATAGAAAGTGAATGATCCATATGACAAAACTTTTAAGTCTCTGAGGAAAGAAACTGATGAAGATTTCAGAAGATGGAAAGATCCCCTATACTCATGAATTAGTAGCATTAATGGTGAAAATGCCATCTTCCCAAAAGCAATATAAAGATCCACTGTACTCCCGATCAAAATTCCAACGCAATTTTCACAGAGATTTAAAAAAAAAACAAAGAAATTCTGAACTTCATTTGAAATAACAACAAAACAGGAGGGTGAATGCAATTCTCAAAAATAAAAGAACTTCTGGGGAAATCACCACCTCAGACCTGTAGGTGTACAACACAGCAATAGAGTAAAACCCTGCAAAATTTTGGTACAAAGACTTGCAGATTAATCAATGGAGTAGACTTAAATAATGAAAAATAAACTCATACATCTATGGACATTTGAAAAGAAGTCAAAATCATATAATGGGAAAAAAAATCATCTTCAACAAATGATGGTGGTATAACTGGTACTCTGCATGTAAGACCACGGAAATTGAGCCATATTCATTGCCTTTCAAAAAACTCATGAGCAACTGGATCAAGCATCTCCACCTAAACCAAATTCACTGAATCCTAAAGAAGGGAAAGTAAGAAATAGTCTCAAACACATTGGAGCAGAGGAAATCTTCCTGAAGAAAACATCACTGGTTCAGGCTCTAAAGATTAACAATTGACCCACATGCCTATTTCTGTACCAGTACCATGCAGTTTTCAGCGCAATTGCCTTGTAATATACCTTGAGGTCAGGGATAGTGATTCCCGCAGATGTTTTCTTGTTGTTGAGGATGGATTTCGCTATTCTAGGTCTTTTGTTGTTCCATATGAAATTGCACATTGATCTTTCCAATTCCATGAAGAACTGGGTTGGAATTTTGATGGGGATTGCGTTGAATCTGTAGATTGCTTTTGGTAGGATGGCCATTTTTAAAATGTTGATCTTTACAATCCATGAGCATGGGAGATCTTTCCATTTTTTGAGATCCTCCTCAATTTCCTTCTTTAGAGGTCTGAAGTTCTTTTTGTATAGGTCCTTCACTTGCTTAGTTAGATTCACACCAAGGTATTTCATAGTTTTTGTGACAATTGTGAAGGGTACCTTTTCTCTAATTTCTTTCTCCACATGTTTGTCCTTTGAGTATAGGAAGGCTACTGACTTGTTTGAGTTAATTTTGTATCCAGCCACTTTGCTGAACTTGTTTATCGGGCTGTAGGAGGTCTCTGGTGGAATTTTTGGGGTCACTCAAGTACACTATCATATCATCGGCAAAGAGTGATGTTTTTATCTCTTCCTTTCGATTTGTATCCCCTTGATCTCCTTTTTCTGTCTAATTGCTCCAGCCAGGACTTCCAGTACTATGGTGAATAGGTAGGGGGAGAGTGGGCAGCCTTGTCGAGTCCCTGATTTTAGTGGGATTGCTTCAAGTTTCTCGCCATTAAGTTTGATGTTGGCTGTTGGTTTGCTGTATATTGCTTTTATTATGTTTAACTATGGGCCTTGGATTCCTGTTCTTTCCAGGACTTTTAACATGATGGGGTGTTGAATTTTGTCAAATGCTTTCTAAGCATCTAGTGAGATGACCATGTGATTTTGCTCTTTGAGTTTGTTTATATGGTGGATTACATTGATGGATTTCCTTATATTAAACCATCCCTGCATCCAAGGGATGAACAATGGAATAGAATAGAAGATCCAGAAATGAGCCCTCACATATATGGTCACCTGATTTTTGACAAAAAAGCTGTAAACATTCAATGGAAAAAGGACAGCCTATTCAACAAATGGTTCTGGTCCAACCTCCACTCAACATGCAAAAGAATGAAAATAGACCCTTTCTTATCTCCTTGTACAAAGCTCAAGTGTAAGTGGATAAAAGATCTCCACATGAAACAAGATACACTGAAACTATTAGATGAGAAAGTAGGGAAAACTTTAGAACATATAGGCACAGGAGAAAATTTTCTGAACAAAACACAAGTGGCTCAAGCTCTAAGGTCAAAGATTAACAAATGGGAATTAATGAGATTGCAAAGTTTCTGTAAGGCTAAGGACATTGTCAAGAAAACAAAACGGCAGCCAACAGAATCGGAAAAGATTTTTACCAACTCCACATCAGATAGAGGCCTAATATCTAAGGTATACAAAGAACTAAGAAAGCTAGACACCAGAGAATCAAATAACCCTATTAAAAATGGGGTACAGAGCTTAACAAAACATTCTCAGTTGAGGAATATTGAATGGCTGAGAAATATCTGAGGAACTGCTTGACATCCTTAGCCATCAGGGAAGTGCAAATCAAAACAACCTTGAGATTCCACCTCACACCAGTCAGATTGGCCAAGATCCAAAACTCAGAGGACAACAGATGCTGGCAAGGTTGCAGAGAAAGAGGAACCCATCTCCACTGTTGCTGGGGTTGCAAACTAATACAACCACTCTGGAAATCAGTCTGGCGATACCTCAGAAAATTGGACATAATATTATCTGAAGAGCCAGCTATTCCACTTCTGGGCATATACCCCAGAGACACCTTAGTACACAACAAAAATATATACACCACAATGTTCATAGCAGCTCTATTTATAATAGCAAGAAGCTGGAAAGAACCCAGATGTCCTTCAGAAGATGAATGGATACAAAAATTGTGGTACATTTACACAATGGAATACTACTCAGCCACCAGAAACAATGACTTGACCAAATTCTTAAGAAAATGGCTGCATCTAGAGAATATCATCCTGAGTGAGATAAACCAGTCACAAAAGAACAGGCATAATATGCAGTCACTGATAATGGGATGCTAACCGCAGAGGCTTGCACTGCCCCAGAAATAACTCACAGACTGTATAAAGTCCAAGAAATAAAGAAAACAATACAAAACAAAACAAAAAAATCTCTATACAACAAGAAAACTTTGACTATTTCCATGTTACATTTTGTTTTACATGTACTTTATGCTCATTGTAACTATTAAGTTTTCAATGGATACTATCAAACCTTTAAAAAAATCCAGTACTGACTAATAAATATATTCATACAGTTTTATGTAAAAATTATTTTAAAATCTGAAAAAAGTACTGACAAAAATGTATTGTATAATTTTGTGCAAACAATGCTTAAAATCTGTACATTTATCTTTGTTTTGTAAAATAAAGTTGTTAAAAAAAGAAAAAAAAAAGATTAACAATTGACAAATTGGACCTGAAGAAACTGAAAAGTTTCTTTAAAGCAAGGGAATCTATCAATAGGACAAAAAGAAAAGCTTAAGACTGGAAAATCATCTTAGTAACCCTACACCCAATACAGGGCTAATATTCAATATATATATATTGAATATATATTGAATTTTATATATTTATATATAAAATAAACTCAAGAAGTTAGACTCTAGAAGCTCAGGTAACCCCATTAAAAATGGAATACAGAGCTAAAAAGAGAATTCTAAACTATGGATAGTAAATGGCTGAGAAGCACTTAAGGAAATGTTCAACATCCTTAGTCATTAGGGAAACAAATTTAAAGGACCCTAAGATTCTACCGTACACCAATAAATGATGAAAATAAAAATCCCAAATGACAGCAGATGCTAACAAGGATGTAAAGAAATTTGGTATAGTCCTCCCCTGTAGGTGAGATAATGAAATAATACATACATCACTCTGGAAATCATTCTTGAGTTTCCTCAGAAAACTGAAAATAGTTCTACTTAAAGACTGAACTATAATACCCCTGGGTATATACCCAAAAGATGCCTTATTATATCACAAGAACACATGCTACACTATTTTCATAATGGCTGTATAGTAACCAGTGCTTTATACAACTCAGATATCCCTTATGTGAAGAATGTATACAGAAAATTTGATTATTTACACAGTAGAATACTAATCAGCTATTAAAATCAAGGAAATCAAAATTTTTGCAGGCAAATGACTGGAAGTAAAAATATCATCCTAATTGAAGTAACCCATACCCAAATGGACATAAATGGTACATACTGGTAAGTGGATATTATCAAAACCTTCCGAATACCTATGTTAAAACTCACAGAACATGTGGAGCTTAACAAGAAGGAAGGTTTAAGTGTGGGTGATTCAATCCTGATTATTAAGGGGAACAAAATAATAATGGACGGCAGAGGGAAGTAGGAACCTAGGTACAAAGAGAAGGGAAAGGAAAAAGGCAGGGCAGGAGACAGGAGAGAAAGCTAGAGGGCCAGGAAAATGAGTAGAAATGTGTAGCATTATGTGGTGGGAAACAGAGGAACTACTTGAAAGTCACAGACACCAGGAATTTGGAGGGCTTCCAGGACCCAAAGAGGATGATAACATTAGCCAAAGTGCCCAACACCAGGGAGGTATAATTTGAAGAGACCACATTCAGTATATATAAATGGCACCCAGTCGAGGGGTCACACACATTTCTTAAAAGTTTTAACCCAGAAATGTTCCTGTCAAAGAAATGGAAGGACAAAATATACAGCTGACACTGAAAAAAAAAAAAAAAAACATCCTGAGACTGCCCCACTTTGGGACACTAAACCCAAACACTATTGCTGATGCCAAGATGTGCTAGCAGACAGGTGACTGTCATGCCTGTCTTCTAACAAGCTGTCAGCATCTGACTGAAACAGACACAAATACTTACAGCCAACCATTGGCCTGATGGCAGGGACTCCTATGGAAGAGATAGGGAAAGTCTGAAGGAGCTGAAATGGATTACAACCCCACTGGAAAAACAATAGTATCAACTAACTGGACCTCTCAAAGCTCCCAGGGATTAAGCCACAAACCAAAAAGCACACATGAACTGATCCATGATCTCCAGATACATACGTAGCAGATGACTGCCTTGTCCGCCCCCAGTTGGAGGCAATGTACTTGGTCCTGGGGAAGAGGGATGCTAGAGGGATGAGCTGGGACGGGGTGAGTGGGTAGAAGAGCATCCATGCAGAATGAAGTGGAAGAGGATGGAGTGAGGACCCCTTGGAGACAGTAGTCAGAAAGAGGGTCAACATACGGAATGTAGATAGATAAAATAAATAATAATTACAAACTAAAAGAAATTCTGCTAATATTAATGTGACATAGTATGGGGATTTATCAGAGGAATTGGATAGAACAATATAAGAAGAAAATATGACCAAAATTCATTGCATAAGCCTTTAAATCCCATAGTATTTTACTTAAAACCAAGTTTTACTCATATATATGTTGACAAGTTTGCTTGACAAAGTTAACCATGACAATTATTAAAAGACTAAACTGAAAAAAGTATATTCTTTTTTTCTCTGTCCATGATTTTTTTTTAAATTAATGCTTTCTGAAGTATTTTGATGATGGTAATTTTTAGTTGGGTCAAAGAAGAAAAAGTTGTTAAGTAGAATGAGAATATTACTAGTTGTAACCTTGGAGTGTGTTCTTCCATGTCTTTATAAAATTGACAATCTGGTTCTTCCGACTGCGCGGACATTTGGAGCGGAGACAGCGGTTGCTGGCTCTGAAGAGAAGACTTATCACACCTATGGCTGGGGTTCTGCGCTCAGTATTTCAGAGGCCTCTGGGCAGACTACAGACTGTGAAGAAAGGTGCAGAATCTCTCATTGGTACAGAGTGGATTCGTCACAATTTCACCAGATCAAGAATTCCAGATAAAGTATTTCAGCCTAGACCTGAAGATCATGAAAAATACGGTGGAGATCCCCAGAACCCGCATAAGCTGCACATTGTTACAAGAGTAAGAAGTACAAAGAGGCGTCCATACTGGGAAAAAGAGACGATCAAGATGCTTGGACCGCAGAAGGCTCACAGCCCTCAAATTCACAAGAACATCCCATCAGTGAATGCAAAGCTGAAAGTGGTTAAACACTTGATACGCATCCAGCCCCTGAAGCTGCCACAGGGACTTCCCACAGAAGAGACCATGTCCAGCATGTGCCTCATGAGCACTAGAGAGTTGGTCGTTCAGTGGCATCTGAAGCCTGTGGAACAGGAAACAAAGTCTTGACACCACACAATTTCAGCTCACAGATGCACTTCCTGAGGAAACCGTTCTCATTAAAATGTGTTAATCCAGAAAAAAAAAGAAAGAAAAAAAAATGACAATCTGGGAAGAGACTCTAGGTCGCTTTTCATTAATATGTACATAGCTGGTTTCAACCGGTTTACAATTCTCTACATTTTCTTTTTGTACTTCTGGGCTTGTCACAGCTACAGTAGATACCCGGTAAAAGGCAGTGTGTAAGTTTTCAGACCTGTTTGATTATATCAAACGGCCTTGTTTCCTCCTCCAATTAGCCAGGCCTGGCATAGGGACATTGTTGTTTTTGTTCCTTTCTTCCTTTCTAGAGATTTAGGTTCTTTGTTATTTTGAGAGTGGCTTTTGCAAATTTTAACATTGGGTCATAATTTATACTATAAATTATTTTAATCAAAATGGCCCTCTAAATATCAATTACAGTGTTCTGATAGACTATGGATTCAAATACTGTTCTGTGTATATAGCTTTAATTTTTCTTTCTTTCAACACAAATTTATGTAGTTCAAAAAAGTTATACATTCTGTTTCATCCTGGGAGTTGGCAGATACTACATAACGTACTATCTAATTTTGTTTCGAAGTCACAAGTTGCTTGAGTTGTAACCTTTGAAGCAGATTAATAAGAAGGTAGTTAAGAGAATAACAGTACAGTTTTAGCTTCTTTCTAGTAATTAGGCTGTGACACCTTTTAGTTTAATACTTTCCTGATATTTGTTTTCTGCTTCTTATGCCTTCACATATAGCAGTCTTACAGGAGAGATTTAGTCACTGGTAATAATGTTGTGACTTTGGTTCTGTTTCAGGTTAAAACAATAAATATGGGTACATCAAGTTGTCCTGGTCTAGTTCTCTACTTGCAGCCAGAATGAATATGTGCTTTTTGCCTCCACCCATGTCCTTTAGGTAGAGTCACACCCATGGCATTTATCATTGTCATCAATGGAGAATTTATTTCTGCTTAAGCTTGCTTAGGCATAGCAGAAGCAAAATTATTCATATTTCACTTTCAAATTTCTACCACGGAGTATATAATCCTTTTTCTCTGTTAGAAATGAAAGATATATGCTTATAGGTATGATTTATATGTACTTTAGGAGAATATAATTCGTTTTCCAAAGAAAACCCTCTAATTATTTGAAAGTATAAAGTATGTAGTAAGGTTTTCTATTGAAATGAAAGCCTTTTTGGATGCAACTTTTGGATATGAGTCAAATATATGTCTTAAAATGAATTCGGAAACCATTAAGCATACCAAGTGATAAAAAATAAGAAAAATTATAACAGCATGTTATTAGTCATAATAATTAGTTCCCTTTTCTTGCTGATTATTTAACTATTCATGAAGAATGATTCACTTTAAAGCATTAAACTCTATAGTTTTATAATGGTATACTTTTTCCTTTGTTTTATGTCTGTGCTATTCAGCAAAATTCTATCACTTATGCATGTTAGAGCTTGGAAGGCCTTGTGATCTAAATCTAAAAAGCAATGAAAGGTGTATGTGTTGGGAGATGTTAGGACTAAACAATCGCCCTGCTCTCTGCCAATTGTGTTTTCAGTTGTGCTAATCAGATGTATGGTGGAAGATTACAGAGGATATTGTTCACTATCAGAAAGAATAACAGGAGAAAGGAAGTAAGAAAACAGATAGGAAGCTGATGTTTATACTGTTCACTCAGTATCTGAATAGAGCAAACACAATGTATTACATCTCCTACCTTGATGAAACTCATTTCCCGTAGATGCTTTATTCTTTTCAAACAAGTTGCTGTTTTCTTTGTTATAAGCAACATACCTTGTTTCAGTGCACACATATTTTTCTAGGACTCAAGGTAGCAACATTATCTCCTGTTGTACTATATAGTTTTATGTACTCAACTGTATCTCTGATATATACAGTTCTCTTAAAAATAGACAGATGTACTTCTCATTTTATTTTTTCAAATGATATCTAAGGAGTGATATAGTTAAATGTCATTTGTCTTCTTTTCAGTGGAGCTATTATCTTCTAGCAAGACATGACCTGAATTACACCCACCACCATAAAATACACTTGTACCAATGGCCTGTAGCATACTTTCGCTTTCAAATATGTCAATTAAATAAACAGATCAACACAGTTATGGCCATTTTACAGGAAGGAAGCTACAAGCATTCCTAGGTTGAAATGTGGAAATTCAACAGAGCTTCACCTGACATTTCAGTCACAACTCTGTCTCCAGGTAAACATGGTTGCAGTCATTTGAATAAAAATGTCTCCCACTGGGTTTCATATGTGTTCAGTGGGTCCTAAATGTTAGTGTTCTTTTGACAAGTTTCAGACATAGAGTCTTGATTACAGATGTATGTTACCTGAGGTGCGCTTTGAATGTTTAAATGGTCTTGCCATTTGCAATTTGCTTTCTCTCCGTTTTCCTTGTGTTACAGGCTTCTACAGTTACATTATCCCTGCTGTGACCATCCTTTCCCTCTATCACTGTAAACCCAAACAAACTTTTTTTTGTGCAAGTTGTTTTGGCAATTTTATTTTATGACAACCCCAAAAAAGTAAGTAATGTAATGGTTGTCAGTGTGGTTGAATATAAAGGAAGTAGAAACTTGGTCAACTCTAACTAATCCTAATTGACTTTTACCAATGACTATCCATGCTGCTGAAAAGCTTTGCAGTGAGCTGAACTATCTTTGCTTTATCCATCATCTTATAAACATCTCTTCAATGTATCATTATAAGTCTACATAGTAAATTTGGATACTATCCTCCCACCTAGTTAATTTGTTCTGGAAATATCTTCAGGTGGCATATTCATGCATTACATTTCACTATCAATATAAGTAGAGTTTTAATTACATTGTTATAACTGAGTTACAATCTTTAACATAGAGTGGGATGAACAAGTATTTACTGAATAACACTGGAGCGATAAGTCAGTAGTTCTAAGTGCTCAGTGCTCTTCCAGCAGACCTTAGTGTAGTTCCCAGAAACCAATGTGGATGGCACACAATTGATCATAACCACAGGTCAGTGGTCCATCATTATCCTTAGCCTCCATGCATACTTGAACTTACACAAATAAACCCATGCATAATCTTACACATAAAGAAATCTTAACTTTGAAAAGAAACTTTAACAATGTCTATTGAATACAAATAAAACTTGTGAATGTTATTGCTTTTAGCAAGTAATTATTAAATATCAAAACCCAGTTAAACTTTTTTTCTAATCAAATACAGGATGGCCATTGTGTATCAGGTATCTCAGAAATAAAATTCTAGGAATATGGGAGTTCTATTGCCATTATTTTTATGTAAAACAAACATTTCAAAATTTAAAACATTTTCATATATCTGTAAATAAAACTTCATTTTAAAGGTTTGTAAATATATTTTCTGCTCTTTTTCTTTGTCTCTTTCTCATTCCCTATCCTCTCTGTCTCTCATCTCTCCCTCTTCTACCCCCCTCTCTCTCTGTCATATTTCTCTGTCTCTCTCTGTCAGTCAGTCAGTCAGTCAGTCAGTTAGTCAGTCTGTCTGTCTGTTTCTCTGTCTGTCTGTCTGTCTGTCTGTCTGTCTCTCTAGTGTGTGTGTGTGTGTGTGTGTGTGTGTGTGTGTGTGTGTCTGTTTGTATGGTTGAAGATCAAATGTAGAACTATGTGTAAGGTAAACAATCACTGTTTACAGAGGTGAAGTCTAATTTTTGCATTTCATTTTTTCTTTGTTGTTTTTAAAAGATTCCACAATCATTTTTGTCCTTTTGTTTAAACTCAGTTTTTTTTTAACATAGATTATGGTTATGTTAAACCTTTCTGCTCCTACTCCTCCCAGTTTCTCTCCACTTGCCCTCATTTCTAAATCCACCCCTTTGTGTTTCTCATTAGGAAAACAAAGCTTCTAAATAATAATAATACAATAAAGTATAATAAAAAAAATAGAATCTAATATTTCAGACTAGAACAAAATACACAAAAGTAAAGAAGCCCAATAAAAACCACAAGAAACAGGTACTGAAGGAATCTAACAGGTCAAAGGATGGTAAACACTGTTCTGGCAGGCTTTGCTGACCTGTTTCCCATTCCCTCTGACTTGCTGAACTGTTATGTTAGATTTGACTCCTAAAGCTTGCCATCAATTATACTGCCAATGCTCCTTCTTCTTCTTGAGGCAAGCCTGGACGTTCCAACTATCAAAGTATTCATGTCCAGTAATCTAACATCCTCCTTTTGGGATGCCAAATAAAATTATAGACTTCATCCTAACTCAGGGTTTTCCCTTTAGAAACTGCTATTTGCCTACGTGCTGCATCTATGTCCTATATCCTGTCTAACCAGAAGTGGCCTTTCATTTCTCCTGAACAATATGTCTTCTTTATCTCCCTTCTTTCTTTTTGTTTCTGTCCCTCACTTCCTGTCTCCTGATTTATTCTCTTATTCCTTGCTCTTTGTTTCTTTGGGATAAATAAATATTCTGACCTGTCCCAGTTTTTTTTTTTTTTTTTTTTTTTTTTTTTTTTTTTTTTTTTTACTTTCATTTGTACATGCAGAGATAAACTGTCTTATATACTCAGAAATCCCATAAAAGCAGTAAACTGGGAGCCATTGTATATATTTATCAATATGTTGGGTAAAAAGAGAGAATTACATGTAAATAAAGTTAAGTAAAAATAAAAGTAAGAAGTGGAGTCATAAGATAAAACTGACAAAGCTCACATGACATTAAGAGACAAGGAACCTCCAAAAAGGCTGTTGAGCTTATCTTCTCTTGGCCTTCTGCTGCTGTTAAGTGCAGTATGTTCCCACAGAGATGCTTCCAAGTGAGTATCACTTGGTGATAGTTTCTGGGTTAGGAATCAGGGCTATATAACCATTTCTCTTTTCAATACTAGTTCCATTTCTTTCACGGACTGGAAATACCTTCTTAATGATCAGGGGCATGCAAATGAAAACAACTCTGAGATTTCCTTAAACACATCAGAATAGCCAAGTAAAATACCCAAAAGTAGTTAGAGCATCTAACAAGGACACATGCTTAACTAAGTTCATAGCAGACTTATTTATAATATCCAGAAGATGGAAAGAACCAAAATATCCTTCAACAGAGGAATGGATACCAAAATTGTGGTACATATACACAGTGAAGTAATACTCAGCTTTTAAAATGAGTTCATGAAATTCCCAGGCAAATGATGGAACTTGAAGCTATCATCCTGAATGATGTAACCCAGTCAAAAAAAAAAAAAAAAAAAAAAAAAAGAGCACTCATGGTATGTACTCACTTATAAGCAGATACTAGCCCCCTCCAAAAAAAAAAAGCACAAATACTAACCCTCCTCAAAAGCAAGGAATGCCCAAGAAACCATCCACAGAACTTATAAAACTCAAAAAGAAGGAAGACCAGAATATGCATGCTTCAGTCCTTCTTAGAATGGAGAACAAAACACTCATGGGAGAAAATAAAATGTCAAATAAAGGAGCAGGGATTGATGAAAAAATCTACAGGAACTGCCTTATCTGAAAAGCCATCCTAAATGCAGCCACCAAACCCAAGCACTATTGCTGATGCCAAGAAGTGTTTACTCGCTGGAACCAGATATGGATTTCTACTCAGAGGCTCTACCAAAGTCATATAGATACAGAGGAGGCTGCTTCCAGCTAAACATCAGACTGACCATGGGGACTCCAATGAATGAGATAAAGGACTGAAAGAGCTGAAAGGTTTATAATCTCATGGGAAGAACAACATGGGAAGCCAAGGTATTGAGGTAGAGAGGGCAATTAGGTGAGGGAGTACATTCATGGAAGCAAGTTGAAGGAGAGAAAGGAGGGACACTGGGGGGGGGGGAGTATAACATTTGAAATGTAAATAAAGAGAATATCCAATAAAGTTGAAAAAACAAAACCAAACAAACAATCAAACAAACCAACAAAAAACCCACATCTTATTTTGGCAAGGAGTAGAAAAAGAGGATTTCTTGGTTTGCTAACATGTCTTCTATATACCCCAGCCTGAGTTGTACTCCACTGCTTCCTTGGCTGAACTATGATGAAATTTAATTTTGATTCAGAAACTCAGTTCACAGTATGGAACAGTTTAGCACATATAGTGTGTTATACTTTTATTTTGTTTTATTTACTAAAACTTAATTCATCCAAAATTAATATTCATCAAAATCAAGATTCAGCAACTAACAAAACGCCAAGATTAAATCTCCCACTAAGCTATTTAACAATTAACTTTTGTATTGATGTTATCTTCTTTACTAATTAAAATTGTATTAATTAATCATATATAAGCATCTATTGTATTGCTACTGAGACATTCAAGGCACACAAACAAATCATATACATTCACAAAATTTACATAATATGTTGTCTAAACTATTTAGATATATCCTCTCAAATTTATATTTTTATTACAAAAAGTAATTAAGTTAAAGTCATAAGCAAATTTAAGATTGCAGTAATTTAGAAACAGAACTGTTTACAGATAGACTTCAATCCATCTTGAACTGGAATATTCTTTCACATAAGACCCAGCATCTTAGAGATATAAATTTAATAAATGCTATCATTTAGTTCTGAAAAATTACTGGGGAACCTGAAAAGTCACACCTGAGCAGTCAAGCATGACCTGTTGTCATGGTAATGTGCAATGTCTAGATGTTGCTAACAGACACTATCAAAATTATACTAGAGATGGTATCCCTGTTACCATGCCGCCTAAAATTAATGCCTTGATATTAAGCAAAGGACGGCTAATCAATATAATAGTTTTCTTGAATTAGATCTGATTATTAAAGAACATAGTAAAATGGCTCAATTATAGTTCATGTTCATCAGTCTGAGGTCAGACTTGTCCTCAGCAATAAGAATGACAGAAAGTTGTCAGCAAATCACAGAATAAAATGAAGCAGAGATGAAGCAAAAGAAGTACATTCGCTAGGACTCTTTTGCCTTTACATTCACAAATTAACTTCTAATGATTTTAATTTAAACAATAGTCTAATTCTGTTTCATTGTACTTTATACATTTGCCTTAGTCTATTTTGTCTTTCTAAAAAATGATGGTGAAGTATGTTATAAAGAAATAGTTTTTAATCAGTTCCTTGCTTTGGATATCTGAGCACATGTCACTAACATTAGCCACTGGAAACATCCCAGTAATGAATAGAATCATGCGACAGAGCTCAGAGGACACACATCACACAGTGAGACATGAAGTTAGCACTGAACCAAGATACTGATACCAGTCACTTTAGCAACTATTATTATCAGTAATTCAAATAATTAAAGACTATAAAAATGAAAGAGAACAGAAAAAGGAAAGTAGAAGGAAAAAATAGAGATGCTGGGGAGATGAAGTGGAAGAAGTTGGTATGAATTCAATAAAAACAAATGATATCCATGCATAAAATTCTCAACCAATGAAAATGTTAACAATTTTAAAGTAGGTAGTTCAATCTGTAGATAGGTTTCTTCTAGAAAATATAGTTGAGCTTCTTCAGGAAATAATCCCAAGTTATGTACTCAAGTATAAAGATTCCTCTTGGGTGTGTCTACTTCTTTTTGTTCTAGAGCTTTCAGCTGTGCTGTCAAGCTGTTAGTGTATGCTCTCTGCAGTTTCTGTTTAGAGGCACCCATGCCTTTGAGTTTTCCTCTTAGCACTGCTTTCATTTTATCTCATGTTTGAGTATGTTTTGCCTTCATTTTCATTATATTCTAAAAAGTCTTTAATTTTGTTCTTTATTTCTTCTTTGAGCAAGCTATCATTGAGTAGAGGAATGTTAAGGTTCATATGTATGTGGACTTTTTGTTGTTTTCATGTTATTGAAGAACAGCCTTAGTCCATGGTAATCTGTTAGGATGCATGGGAGTATTTCAATCTTCTTTCCTGTTGAGGCCTGTTCTGTGACTGACTATATGATCTATTTTGGAAAAGGTTCCACGAGGTGCTGAGAAGCTATATTCTTTTGTTTTAGGATGAAATATTTTATAGATGTTCGCTAAATCTATTTGGTTCATAGCTTCTGTTAGTTTCCCTATATTTCTGTTCAGATTCTGTTTCCAAGATATGTTCATTAATGAGAGTGGGATATTAAAGTCTCCCCTATTATTGTGTGTTATGCAGTATATGCTTTGAGTTTTAATAGAGTTCTAGTTTTTGCTTTTGTTTATGTTTTCTGTTTTGTTTTTTTTTTTAATGAAAGTGGGTACCCTTGTACATGGTGCATAAATGTTCAAGATTGAGAGTTCATCTTGATAATTTTTTTCCTTTAATGAGTATCTTCTTCATCAAAAAATAATTTTTTTCTCATTTTTATTAGATACTCTGTGTTTACATTTAAGATGTTATCCCATTACTCAGCCCCTCTCCCATTCCCCCTGCCACTTCATTTGGCTTCAGAAAAGTATTATCCCTCATCATGCTCCTCTCCACCCCATTGCCTTGGCATTCCCCTACATTGGAACAAAAGCTGCTTCTCACATAACATTAATGCCAGACACTGCAATCTTCAGCTACATAAGCAACTGGATCAATATGTCTCTCAAAGTGGGCACATAGGTTGGTGTTTTACTCCATGGGAGTTTTGGAGGGTTTGGTTGGTTGATAATGTTGACTTCCCATGAGGTTGCAACCCCTTTCAGCTCCTTAGGTCTTTTCTTTAGCAACCTCATTGGGATCCCCGAGTTCAGATCGGTGGTTAGCAGCAAGCATGCACAGCTGTATCTATATGACTCTAGTACAGTTGCTAAGCGGACATCTCTGTCTGATTCCTGCCAGTAAGTACTTTTTGGGATCATCTATAGTGCTTGGAGTTGATGACTGCATATGTGAGGCAGCTTCTGAGTCATCATTTCTCTCATCCATGCTCCTTTTGATGATTTTTTTGTGCAAATTATATATATATAATATATATGATATTAGGATGGCTACTCCAGGTTGTTTATTGGAACCATTTGCCTGGAATTATTACCCTAACTCTTTACTCTGAGGTAGTACCTATCTTTGGTACCGAGATGAGTTTCATATATGCATCAAAATACTGGATCCTGTTTACATATCCAGTCTGCTATTCTAAGTCTTTTTATTGGAAAATTAAGTCCACTGATGTTCATAAATATTCAGAAACATTGATTGTTTCTTGTTATTTTTGTTGTTAGAGGTAGACTTGTGTTTATATACTGTTTGGGGGAGGTTTGTTATAAGATTATTAATTTTTTGTTTCTCCTAAGATGAAGTTTCTTTGTGGTTGAGTTTTCTATCTATTATCATTTATAGGGCTGTATTTGTGGACAGATATTGTGTAAATTTACTTTTCTTTTGGAATATCTTGGTTTCTACATCTATGGTGATTGAGAATTTTGAAGAATAGAGTAGCCTGAGCTTGCATTTCTGTTCTTTTAGGGTCTGTATGATGTCAGTCCAGTATCTTATAGCTCTCATAGTCTTTGTTGCAAAGTGTGGTATAATTCTGATCAGTCTGCCTTCATATGTTTCCTGTCGTTTTTTCCTTACTGCATTTAGTATTCTTTATATGTCTTGAACATTTGTAATTTTGACAATTATATAGCAGGAAGAATTTCTTTTCTGCTCTAATCTCTTTGGGTTTCAATATGCTTCTTGTGTGTTCATGGTTATCTCTGTTTTAGGTTATAGAAACTTTCTTCTATAATTTTGTTGAAAACATTAGCTGAGCCTTTTTTGGGGAGAGTCTTCCCTCACTTCTACACCTATTTTTCTTAGGTTTTGTCTTCTCATTGTGTTCTGGATTTCCTGGATGTTTTGGGTTTGAGGCTTCTTGATGTTTCAATTTTCTCTTTCTGTTGTGTCAATGATTTTTGGTGTGTTCTACCTCTGGGATTCCCTCTTCCAATTTTTGTTATCTGTTGGTGATGCTTGCATCTGTCACTTCTGATTTCTTTTCAAGATTTTCCAACTTCTGGGTTGTATCTTTTTGTGATTTCTTCATTGCTTCTATTTCTTTTTTTCATTTCTATCCCATGTTTGGTTCTGTATTCCTGTAGCCCTTAATACGTTTTTCCTGTAGCAGTTTGATACTTAAAAATAATAAGAAGAAATGCTTACTTTCCAAGAATTCTACTCTAATTGAACACTATAAAAATTTGTTGTAGGCCTTGGTTGATGGCTCATCAGATAAGAGAACTTGCTGTATTGAAGAAGATTGGAGTTTGATTATCATCACCTATATAGCACAACTAACTATCTCAAAGTTCAGTTTATAGGAATCTATATATACTGGCACATATACGTGTATATAAGCAAGATTCTTACAGTCATAAAATAAAAACAAATGAATGTTTTAAAAAGAAAATAATTTATCTTATAAAAACATTAATCATAATGTTATGGATAATGAATTAATTCTGCTACGAGTAAGCCAGTTTGTACCTGTTAAAATTTTTTTTGTAATTAAAATATGTATTCCTTTTATCTATTTCAATTGAAGATTATTCTTTTACTTTTTGTTTATTCATCTTGCTTACTTTTATACTTCTCTAAATTTGTTGTGTGCAGGAATCATGATGTGACAGTATAATTAGGAAAAAATAATGAGGGACTAATATAAGACAAACAGAGAAATGTGTTCATTGTGTTTTATCTCTGCTTAGCTATTATGGTTTTCTAATTCCTGCGCTACTCAGTCAATATCTCATTTACTTCAAGGATTCCTGTTGATTATGTAACCTACCAATAGGAGACAATGAAAAATTAACAAGAATACATCAGTGAATGCAGTGATTCAAGAACTTATGATGGGATCTCAATTCTTATTCCACATTACTCGTAGTTTAGATTGGCACATATGCTAGCAATTAATATTAGTGCTTATCCTTAAAGAAGTTTATTCCTTATTAAATATGATAATGTCATCTGTTCAGCATCAGTATTTAGAACTCTGAAAATATAAAGTATTTATAAAAATGCAAGAAAGAAGGGCTAATGATTCTGTCAAAGGGATTACCATTTTACACTAAGGAGGTTTTATTTGAGAAACATTTTAACTCTTGTTAAGCATGGACATGTCTAGATTATGAGATTCAACTCACTTAAAGATACAAAATGAGCATCATCAGACAGTAGGGATTGGTATATAAATTTAGTCTGAGCAGAGAGAGATTGTCATTATGCATGAAAGAATACAAGAACTGTCAAGTTTGGTACAATTGATAGGAACATAAACAGAAGCTTAGATTTTTTAAATAATGCTTAGGTTTTAAGTTAAAATACTAGTGAAATAATTAAGTTGCTAATTCAAAACACAAGTCCACAAATTGCTGGATACCTGTCCTTCCATTACACAAGGATTACTTTCTTTCTATTTGAGTAAGTCTACTTAAAATTGGAACCTGGAATGGCTGTCCTCTGAGAGGCTCTGCCAGCACCTAAGACAAATGCATATACTTACAGCCAATCATTGGACTGAGCCAGAGGATCCCAAAGAAAGAGTTTAGGGGAAGGGTTGAAAGAGCTGAAAGGAATAGCAACCCAACATAAGGAGAACAGGATCAATTATACTGATGCCTCAGAGCTCCCAAGGACTAAATCAA
Source organism: Micromys minutus (assembly GCF_963924665.1). NCBI lineage: Eukaryota > Metazoa > Chordata > Mammalia > Rodentia > Muridae > Micromys > Micromys minutus. The sequence continues at coordinate 9,094,217 of NC_137974.1, forward strand.
CAATCAAAAAGTATTCATAGACTTGTCTATGGCTCTTGCTACATATGTAACAGAATTGCCTTATCTAGTGTAAGAGTGAAGGGAAATGCTTCCTCTTGTGGAGACTTGATACCCTATCTAAGGAGGATGGTTGGGGTGAGAAGGAATTGTAAGGATGATTGGTAGATAACCTCTTTAGAGACAAAGTGGAGGGGTAAGGATGGGGGTTCATGGAGAGGAGAACATGAAGGGGTATAACATTAGAAATGTAAAAGAATAAAATGATTGAATAATAACTCCATCTACAATAGTCACAAATAAAACAAAATATTTTATATGACTCTAGCCAAGCAAGTTAAATATCTGTATGACAAGAACTTCAGGTCTCTGAAGAAAGAAATCAAAGATCTCATAAGACTGAAAGATCTCCCATGGTCATGGTTTGGAGGGCTAACATAATAAAAATTGCCATATTGCCAAAAGCAATCTACTGATTCAATGCAATACCCACCAAAATTCCAACTAAATTATTCATAGAGTTAGAAAGAGTAATATGCAAATTCATTTGAAAAAAACAAGATAGGGAAATCTTCTCTCAACAATAGGGGAATTTCTAGGTGAAACAACATCTCTATCCTCAAGCTATATTACAGAGCCATAGTGATAAAACTGCATGGTATTGGTACAGTGATAGGCAGGGAGATCAATGGAATAGAATTGAAGACCCAGAAAAGAACCCAAACACATATGGTCACTAGCGTTTTGACAAAGAAGATAAAACAATCCAGTTGAAAGAAAGACAACATTTTCAACTGGAGGTTCAACTAGAGATCAACATGTAAAAGAATCCACATAGGTCCATTCTTATGTCCTTGCACTAAACTTAAATCCAAGTGGATCAAGGACCTCTATATAAACTCAGATACACTGAATCTAAAAGAAGAGAACGTGAAGAAGAAACTCAAAAACATGGGCACAGGGTAAAATTTATAGAACAGAATACTAGTGACTTATACTCTAAGATCAAGAATTGAGAAATGGGACTTCATAAAATTACAAAGCTTCTTTAAGGCAAAGGACACTCATTAGGACAAAAAGGCAACCAACAGATTAGGAAAAGAATAAAAAGGGGTGACAGAGCTAAACAGAGAATTCTTAATTGAGAAATATCAAATGCCAGTCAAGCACCTAAAGTTCAACATCTGTACTCATCTCACACCAGTCAGAATGGCTAAGATCAAAAAAACTCAGGTAACATCAGATGGTATCAAGGGTGTAGAGAAAAAGGAACCCTCCTCTAATAGTCGGTATACAAGCTGGTACAACTATTCTGAAAATATGTCTGGCAGTTGTTCAGAAAATTGAGTATAATACTAATTGAAGACGCAGCTATACCCTTCCTGAGCATATACCCAAAAAGTGGTTCAAATATAACAAGGACACATTCTCCACTATGTTCATAGCATCCCTATTTATAATAGCTAGAAACTGGTAAGAACCCAGATGTACCTCAGCAGAAGAATGGATACAGAAAATGTGGTACATTAATACAACATAGTGCTACTCAACTATTAAAAACAATGATTTCATGACATCTTCAGCCAAATGGATTGAACTAAAAATTATTATCAAAAGTGAGGTTCAACCCAGTCACAAAAGAACAAACATAGTATGCACTCACTGATTAGTGTATAGTAACAAAAAGAAGTTCAGAATACTCATGATACTACTCACAGACGATGTGACGCTTAAGAATAAGGAAGACCAAGTGAGAGACCTGGGCAGCCAGGGAGCAGAGGGATCTAGGCGGAGTGTGCACTGTAAGCGCACTCCAAGCCCTGCCTGATCCAGGGACCAGGAACAGAACCTTGGAACTATGGTTTCCACCCGGCAGCGACTTCAGTGAGAAGAACAGGGTGCGGCCCATCTGCCACAGGGATCAGCAGTGCCTAAAGCTTTAAAGACTGGTGAGAAGGAGACCTGGGCAACCAGGGAGCAGAGAGATCTCTGCAGAGTGTGCACTGTAAGTGCACTCCCAGCCCTGCCTGATCCAGGGACCAGGAACAGAAATTTGGAACTTCTGTTTCCACCCGGAGACTCTGAGGCATAGAACAGGGCTCGGCCCATGTGCCACCTAGACCAATGAAGAACCAGGAACACAGACCAGGTACAAGGGAAAGGCGAGAACATATCACTGACAACAAAATGGCAAAAGGAAAGCGAAATAGTATATCCCAAGGAAACCAAGACAACCTGGCAACTCCAGAACCCAGCTCTGCCAAAACAGCAAACATAGAAATGCCAAACACTCCAGAAAAAGAAGGTGCAGACCTGAAATCATACATCAAGATGCTGATAGAGATATTTAAACAAGAACGGGAGAAAAAGCAAAAAGAGTCAGAAGCTTTTAAAGAGGAAGCAAGAACAACACGCAAAGAACTCAAAGAACTAGTGGAAAACACAACCAAAGAGATGAAGGAATGAAAGAGGAAATTTAAAACAGAAATTGACACCATAAAGAAATCACTAAAATAGATAACCCTACAGGGAGAACTCCTAAAAAAGAAATCAGGAGACACAGAAGCAAGCATTTCCAATAGATTACAAGAGATGGAAGAAAGAATCTCAGGGGCAGAAGATAAAATTGTAAACATAGACAAAACAGCCAGAGAAGATGCAGAAAACAAAAAGCTCCTAACCCAAAATGTCCAGGAAATCCAGGACACAATGAGAAGACCGAACCTAAGGATAATAGGAATAGAAGAGAGAGAAGAGTATCAACTAAGGGACAGAGTAAATATCTTCAACAAAATCGTAGAAGAAAACTTCCCCTACCCTAAAGAATGAGATGACCACGAGCATAAAAGAAGCCTTCAGAACTCCAAATAGGTAGACCAGAAAAGAAATACCTCCTGACACATAATAGTTAAAACACCAAGTGCCCAAAGCAAAGAAAGAATACTAAAAGCATAAGGGACAAAGGTCAGGTAACATATAAAGGCAGGCCAATCAGAATCACACCCGATTTCTAAACAGAGACTATGAAAGCTAGAAGAGCCTGAAGAGACATCATGCACACCCTAAAAGAGCACAAGTGCCAGATCAAGCTGCTATACCCAGCAAAACTATCAATCACCATAGATGGAGAGATGAAGATATTTCAAGGCAAATCAAAATTTACATAATATCTGACCACAAACCCAGCACTACAATGAATTATATGTGGAAAACCCAATACAATGAGGGAAGATACAGCCTAGTAAAAACAAGAAAACTCCTAAACAAGAAAACTAAAAGAAGAAAAAGACACAGATACAACTCAACCCAATAAAAGCAATAATGGCAGGAAACAGAAACAACTATTCCTTGATATCTATTAACATAAATGGACTCAACTCCCCAATAAAGAGACATAGGCTATCAGACTGGATCCATAAACAAAATCCAGCCTTTTGTTGCATACAGGAAACTCATCTCAGAGACAAAGACAGACACTATCTCAGAGTAAAAGGGTGGGAAAAAAACTTCCAAGCAAACAGCCCCAAAAAAGCAAGCTGGAGTGGCTATTCTAATATCGAATAAAGTAAATTTCCGACCAAAAGTTATCAAAAAAGATAAGGAAGGACACACTTTACTCTTTACCAGGGAAATCTGTCAGGAGGAACTCTCATTCCTTAACATATGTCCTTCAAATAAAAAAGCACCCACATTCATAAAAGATACCCTACCAAAGCTCAAAAAATACATTTCACCCCACACATTAATAGTGGGAGACTTTAATATCCCACTGTCAACAATGGACAGATCATGGAAACAGAAACAGAACAAGGACACTGCAAAGCTAGCCGAGTCTTTGAACCAACTAGAATTAATAGATATATACAGAACATATCATTCTAAAGTAAAAGAATACAACTTATTCTCAGTACCCCAATGCACCTTCTCCAAAATGGACCACATAATTGGACACAGAACGAGCCTCAATCGATATAAGATTGAAATACTCCATGCATCCTCTCAGATCACCATGGTCTATGGCTTGTCTTTAACAACAACAAAGACAAGAAAAAGCCCACATAAACATGAAAACTAAACAATGCTCTGTTAAACGATAGTGGGGTCAAAAAAGAAATAAAGAAAGAAATTAAGGATTTTCTAGAATTCAACGAAAATGAAAACACAACATACCCAAACCTATGGTATGCAATGAAAGCAGTACTGAGAGGAAAACTCATAGCCCTAAGTGCTTCCAAAAAGAAACTGGAGAGAGCTTACATCAGCAACTTGACAGCACAGCTAAAAGCCCTAGAACAAAAGCAAGAAGATATACCCAAGAAGAGTAGACGGCAAGAAATAATCAAAATTAGGGCAGAAATAGACCAAATAGAAACAAAAGGAACCATTGAAAAACTATCAACAAAACCAAGAGTTGGTTCTTTGAGAAAATCAACAAGATTGATAAACCCCTAGCCAGATTAACTAGAGGGCAAAGAGAGTATACAAATTAATAGAATCAGAAAGGAAAGTGGAGACATAACAAGTGAAACGGAGGAAATTCAAGCAATCATCAGATCCTACTACAAAACTTATACTCCACAAAATTGGAAAATCTGGAGGAAATGGAGGAATTCCTAGACATATACAAGATCCCAAAGTTAAACCAGGACCAAGTAAACCATCTAAATAACCCTATATCACCTAAATAAATAGAAGAAGTCATCAAAAGCCTCCAAACCAAAAAAAAGCACAGGTCTAGATGGGTTCAGTGCTGAATTTTATCAGATATTTATTGCGGACATGACACCAATACTCTCCAAACTATTCCAAAAGATAGAATCAGATGGAATACTACCTAACTCATTTTTTGAGGCTACAATAACCCTAGTACCTAAATCACACAAAGTCCCTACAAGGAAAGAGAACTTCAAAACAATCTCACTTATGAACATTGATGCAAAAATACTCAACAAAATACTTGCAAACAGAATCCAAGAACAAATCAAAATGATCATTCATCATGACCAAGTAGGCTTCATCCCTGGGATGCAGGGATGGTTTAATATAAGGAAATCCATCAATGTAATCTACAATAAAAACAAACTCAAAGAACAAAACCACATGATCATCTCACTAGATGCAGAGAAAGCATTTGACAAAATCCAACACCCCTTCATGTTAAAAGTCCTGGAAAGAACAGGAATCCAAGGTCCAAACATAAACATAATAAAAGCAATATACAGCAAACCAACAACCAAAAACAAACTTAATGGTGGGAAACTTGAAGCAATCCTACTAAAATCAGGGACTCGACAAGGCTGCTCACTCTCCCCCTACCTATTCAACATAGTACTGGAAATCCTGGCTGGAGCAATTAGACAGCAAAAGGAGATCAAGAGGAAACAAATCGGGAAGGAAGAGATAAAAACATCACTCTTTTCCAATGACATGATAGTGTATTTAAGTGACCTTAAAAATTCCACCAGAGAAATCCTACAGCTGATAAACAAGTTCAGCAAAGTGGCTGGATACAAAATTAACTCAAACAAATCAGTAGCCTTCCTATACTCAAAGGACAAACATGTGGAGAAAAAATCTAGGGAAAAGGTACCCTTCACAATCGTCACAAAAACTATGAAATACCTTGGTGTGACTCTAACTAAGCAAGTGAAGGACCTAAACTACAAGAACTTTAAACCTCTAAAGAAGGAAATTGAGGAGGATCTCAGAAAGTGGGAAGATCTCCCTTGCCATGGATTAGAAAGATCAACATTTTAAAAATGGCCATCCTACAAAAAGCAATCTACAGATTCAATGCAATCCCCATCAAAATTCTATCACAGTTCTTCATGGAATTGGAAAGATCAATGTGCAATTTCATATGGAACAACAAAAGACCTAGAATAGCGAAATCCATCCTCAACAACAAGAAAACATCTGTGGGAATCACTATCCCTGATGTCAAGCTATATTACAAGGCAATTGTGCTGAAAACTGCATGGTACTGGTACAGAAATAGGCATGTTGATCAATGAAATAGAATAGAAGATCCAGAAATGAGCCCTCAAGTATATGGTCACCTGATTTTCGACAAAGGAGCCGTAAACATTCAATGGAAAAAAGGACAACCTATTCAACAAATGGTGTTGGTCCAACTGACACTCAGCATGCAAAAGAATGAAAATAGACCCTATCTTATCTCCTTGTACAAAGCTCAAGTGTAAGTGGATCAAAGATCTCCACATTAAACCACACTGAAACTATTAGATGAGAAAGTAGGGAAAACTTTAGAACATATAGGCACAGAAAAAAATTTTCTGAACAAAACACCAATGGCTTAAGCTCTAAGGTCAAAGATTAACAAATGGGACTTAATGAGATTGCAAAGTTTCTGTAAGGCGAAGGACAATGTCAAGAAAACAAAACGGCAGCCAACAGAATGAGAAAAGATATTTACCAACTCCACACCAGATAAAGGCCTAATATATAAGGTATACAAAGAACTCAAAAAGCTAGACACCAGAGAATCAAATACCCTATTAAAAATGGGGTACAGAACAAAACAATATGTTCTCAGTTGAGGAATATCGAATGGCTGAGAAATATCTGAGGAAGTGCTCGACATCCTTAGCCATCAGGGAAATGCAAATCTAAACAACACTGAGATTCCATCTCACACCAGTCAGATTGGTCAAGATCCAAAACTCAGATGACAACAGATGCTTGTGAGGTTGCAGAGAAAGAGGAACACTTCTCCACTGTTGGTGGGGTTGCAAACTAATACATCCACTCTGGAAATCAGTCTGGCGATACCTCAGAAAATTGGACATAGTACTACCTGAAGACCCAGCTATTCCACTTCTGGGCATATACCCCAGACACACCTTAGTACACAACAAAGATATATGCACCACTATGTTCATAGCAGCTCTATTTATAATAGCCAGAAGCTGGAAAGAACCCAGATGCCCTTCAGTAGATGAATGGATACAAAAATTGTGGTACATTTACACAATGAAATACTACTCAGCTACCAGAAACAATGACTTGACCAAATTCTTAAGAAAATGGCTGCATCTGGAGAATATCATTCTGAGTGAGATAACCCAGTCACAAAAGAACAGACATAATATGCAGTCACTGAGAGTGGGATGCTAACCCCCTGTGCCTTGCACTGCCCCAGAAACAACTCACAGACTGTAGGAAGTCCAAGAAATAAAGAAAACAAAAGAAAACAAAAAAATCTTTACACAACAAAAAATCTTTGACTATTTTCATGTTACATTTTGTTTTGCATGTACTTTGTGCTTATTGTAATGATTGGGTTTTCGATGCATACATTCAAACCTTTAAAAAGGTCAAGTATTAACTATTCATATAGATTTATGTAAAAATTATTTTAAAATCTGAAAAAAAGTACTGACAAAATAGTATTGTATAATTTTACGCAAAAAATTCTTGAAATCTGTACATTTATCTTTATTTTGTAAAATAAAGATGTTTTTAAAAAAAGAATAAGGAAGACCAATGTATGAGTGCTTTAATCCTTTTTAAAAGAGAGTAAAAAATGCTAGAGGTATTTTGCAGAGGGTGATAGGAATTGATGGGGAGGGAATAATTGGGCAGGATCAGGTATGGGAAGAGAAAGCAATGATATACATTGGGACAGAAAATTAAACAGAGGTGTGTAACTATGGGGGATATGGACCTGGGTTTAGCCACCAGAAAATCCTAGATCCCAGGAAAGGCAAAATCCCAGGACCCAAAAGAAATGAGATTAGCCAAAATGCCCAACTAAGCATAGGGAAAACTTGTAGAGACAATATCCAGAGGTTAAACAAGGGCACCACTTGGGGGATGGGGCCACCTACTCATCTCCAAATCTTTAACCCAGTCCTACTCCTGTTTAAAGGAATTATAGGGACAAAATCAGACCAGAAACTGAAGGAAAGACCGTTCAGAAAGTGTCTTACCCAGGGATCCATCCCTTATACAGATACCAAACCCAGGTTCTTTGTAGATGCAAAGAAGTGCTTGCAGACAGAATCTTAATACAGCTGTCTACTAAGAGGCTGTGCCAGAGCCTGAAAAACACAGATGAGGATGCTTGCAGCTAACCATCGGCCTGAGAATAGAGACCCCAGTGGAGGAGTTAGGAAAATGATTAAGAAGCTGAAGGAGTTTGCAAGGTTACAGCTGCATATGTAGCACAGTATGATGGCCTTTTGTGTCATCAATGGGAGGAGAGGCCCTTGGTCATGTGAAGGTTTGATGTCCTTGTGTAGGGAATGTGGGGGTGTGGTGAGGTGGGAGTCGGTTAGTTGGTGGGGAGTAATCTTTATAGAAACAGGGTGATGGGGATTTGAGGAGGAGAAACTAAGAAAGGAGATGTGTAAACAAAGTATTTAATAAAAATGGAAGAAGAATATTACTCAGCTTAAATTTAAAAATAAAAAGAAAACAAGAAAGTTGACTATGTGCTTCTAACCAAGGTGGGTCTTGAAAGTGAAAAACAAAAATGCTAAGATTATCAAAGATGTCTGTTTCCTCCTGATTTCTCTCTTCTCATAATCTTCTAAGTCTGAGAAAGTCAGCGGCCTTCTGCCCAGCCATCTCAGGCAATCTACACCACAGTTAGTAAGAATAACACAACAACAAGAAGCACAAATTATGTAGTTAATACTTTACACAAAGGCGAGCCACATGCAATTGTCTTAAAGCTTCCAACAACAACTGGGGCCCTTAGGAAAGTGCTTTCCTTCAATAAACACTTGGTCTCATTGTTTCAATGCAAGTTATAAGTTTAGGATGTGTTCTAACCTACTCTTGAATGTCGCAGTCACAGAAAAAGAGATAATATTTATTTATATACCATTCAGAAATAACTTGTGGTGCAAAAACATATAACTGAAAAATCGTTTAAAACATTTGGTCTGGATGAATGTTAGATATCTGTTACAACCTGCTTTTCCAATTTAAAGTTTATTGCTTAATAAAGATATGTTCAGTATTCTAGAAGTTTCCTTGAGCCTGAGTATTAATGATTTTTATATAAAAATTATTGCCCGGCAGACTCCGCTGTGTTTCTGAGGGAGGCTTTGGTGGTTCCGGGTTCCGAGCTGAGACCAGTGGCTAGGAGCTGTGAGGAGAGTGGGGCAAGCTGGGAAGCCGCACCATGGCTTCACTGACCTATGAGGATGTGCATGTGAACTTCACTCATGAGGAGTGGGCTCTGCTAGATTCTTCTCAGAAGAGTCTCTACAGAGATGTGATGCTGGAAACCTGTTGGAACCTCTCTGCTATAGGTATAACATCTGCCATTGTGGATACAAACCTTGTGAGCATAGGGGATATGGACAGAAGCAATATATCTTTGCATGTAACAATTTTTTTCAAATGTATGATAGAATCCAAACTGAAGAGAAACTGTATGGATGTAATCAATGCAGTAAAGCCTTTGCAAATTTCCGTAGTCTTTGAAAACATGAAAAAAATCATACTAGAGTAAAACCCTATGAATGTAATCAATGCAGTACAGCCTTTGTAAGTCGCAGTTCTCTTCAAATACATCAAAGAACTCATACAGGAGAGAAACCCTTATGACTGTATGGAATGTGGTAAAACATTTTCAACTCGAAGTCATCTTCAAATACACAAAAGAACTCATACAGGAGAGAAACCCTATGGTTGCAATGAATGTGGTAAAGCATTTGCACGTAGCAGCAATCTTCAAATACACAAAAGAAGTCATACAGGAGAAAAACCCTATGATTGCAATGAATGTGGTAAAGCATTTGCATGTCGCAGTCATCTTCAAATACACAAAAGAACTCATACAGGAGAGAAACCTTATGATTGTGATGAATGTGGTAAAGCCTTTGCAACTCGAAGTCATCTTCAAATACATGAAAGAACTCACACTGGAGAGAAACCTTATAAATGTAATCAATGTCATAAAGCTTTTATAGGTCGCAGTCATCTTCAAATACATAAAAGAGTGCATACTGGAGAGAAACCTTATGAGTGTAATCAATGTGGTAAAGCTTTTGCATATAACAGTGATCTTCACCGTCATGAAGTAACGCATACTGGAGAGAAACCCTATGGATGTAATCAGTGTGGTAAAGCCTTCGCAAGTCGTAGTAGTCTTCGAAATCATGAGGAACACCATACTCTTGAGAAACCATATAAATGTACTCTATGTGGTAAAGCCTTTGCATATTACAGTAATCTTTATATACATGAAAGATGTCATACTGGAGAGAAACCGTATGTATGTACTCAGGGTAGTAAAGCCTTTGCTCGTCGTAGTCACCTTCCTATACATGAAAGAATTCATGCTGGAGAGAAACCTTATGAGTGTAATCAATGTGGAAAAGCTTTTTTACTTCGCAGTAGTCTTCAATTGCATGAAAGAACTCACACTGGAGAGAAACCTTATGTATGTAATCAATGTGGTAAAGCCTTTGCACGCCAGAGTCTTCTTCAAATACATGAAAGAAGTCATACTGGAGAGAAACCTTATGAGTGTAATCATTGTGGTAAGGCCTTTGTATGTCGCAGTAGTCTTCAAATGCATGAAAGAACTCACACTGGAGAGAAACCTTATGAATGTAATCAGTGTGGTAAAGCCTTTGCACGTCGCAGTCTTCTTCAGAAACATGAAAGAAGTCATAGTGGAGAGAAACCTTATGAGTGTAATCAATGTGGAAAAGCCTTTGCAAGTCGTAGTAGTCTTCGAAATCATGAAAAACATCATAGTATTGAGAAACCTAACAAATGTAATCAGTGTGCTAAAGTGTTTACATCTCTCCCGCCATCTTCAAATATATGAAAGAAACCACGCTGGAAGGAAACTCTGACTGTAGTCAATGTGGTTAATCCTTTACAAGTTACAGTTATCTTCAAATACACTAAAGAAGTCACACTAGGGAGAAATTCTATGAACATACTCAATGTGGTGAAGACTACATATTGGAGTAGTCTTCATAATCACAGAACATGTCATACTAGAGAAATCCTATCAGTGTAATTGATACAGTAAAGCTTTGGCATGTCAATGTAATCTTCAAATGCATCTAAGAACTTAAACTGGAGAGAGACCTTAAAATGTAATCAATGGGATAATATCTCTGCATCTTACAGTCTTCTTCAAAGGCATAGAAAAATTTCTACAGGAGAGAAACACCATGAATCTAATACATGTAGTAAGGGCTTGTACAACAAGCATATTTTTTTCCTACTGAGTCATGCCACTGGTGCTCATTAGAACCATTTCATCCTTAAAATACTGTTTTTTTTTTTTTTTAAGATTATATACAAATTGTCACCCAAGTAGAGAAGAACACAGAAAAACTTGGAACAGTAAAACATACTTTCAAATGAAAATGATATTTATACTGCCATTCATTTTTATGGGTTATCTTGTTTTATTCTGAGGAACAAATACTTGTTCTTAACATTTTATCAGAAACACAAATTAATCCAGAGAATTTTTTCAGTGAGTGAAGTTATCTGCAGTTAAGTTTGATGACCTCAGCTCATTGTCTGAGAGACCTACAGTACTCAATGCAAATTTGATTTCCTCTCTATTTCCTCTGTGTACCATTGTAGGTGAAGTTAGTAGTCTCCAATATCAAAAGGCCTGGTGATTCTGTTATGGGAAATGTGGCCATTTGCAAAGACCGTATGTCCGAGCTGCTGAAAGGCATTAGATCTCAAAGTGTCTGGTGCATTAATTGTGAGAAATATTGCACTTTGTTTAGAAAACATTTGTTCAGGTTCAGAGCATCTCTAAGGGTAATAGTTTTTGTAGATATAAGCCAGAAAAACAGCCTAGGCTTCCAGATGTGTGTAAGCAATGTGTCAAGGGTTGAGATTGGACCACTGAGTGTTGGTCCAGCAGAGATACCCAAGGCAATTTTCTTACTATTGAGAAGTGGCTTTGGAGACCTGGTCCTAGGTCTTGCAGCCAAAAAGTATAAGGCGTGTGTCTCTTGTAAGCCATGAAATAAGTCAGGCAGAAAAGCCTCAGTTCCTATTGCAGATCTAATGCATGCAACTGCATACAGTGCGGCTCTAGAGTTGGCCATATATAAATATCTTATTCCACACTCCCCTTCCCCAATTCAATGTTACAAAATATCTACAGAGTTTATGGTCCTTTACCTTCTAGGACAGTAGGAATGATTTAGGAAAGGAGTGAATTGACTTTCTAAAGATTCATTGTGTATCCAGGAATTATAGATGAAGATTTCAAAGATATTAAAATGGCCTATGTAATAAATGGGATGCATTTTAAATCAGTGAAGGTGATAGGATTGCTCAGCTGCTACTGTTTCCCTATACCAAAGCCAAAATTGTTCCAGTAGATAGAACAAGAGAGGTTGGAAGTACTGGAACACGTGTGTTCTGGCTAAGAGTTTATGATAAGAAGTCAAAATTAAACTAGCAAGTGATGGTATTGAAATAGAAGGTTTGGTGGGTACAGGAGCAAATGTAACTATTATTTCAAAAAGGTCTTTGAATTCAGAATAACCACTTCAGAAAGTTTATACACATTGGGAAGTTATTAAAAATGAAGTGTGAGATGTGTTAAACGTGTGGAACCAGAAGGTCAAATAGGAATATTAATACCTAAAATTATGACATACCCATAAATTTATGATGAATGGATATTTTACATTTGGGTACTCAGTTTAATATTCCTGCATTTTCAGAGACTACCCAAAATGAAATTAGGGGAGAAATGACAAATGCTTCTTGGGAATGTATTGAGGTACGGGTGTGTGTGTGTCAATTATTAAAATAGCAACCCCAGGCTGTGTAGGTGTCCAAACACACTTCACCACATGGATAGAGTTTTCATATTTGTAAGTGAGGCCACTGCTGAAATTATATAAATGGCCCTACTCTTAAAGTGGTTGTCTGACAAGGCTGTATGAATAGATCAGTGACCCTTAACTAAAGAAAAATTAAAGGCACTGGAGTAGCTAGTACATGAGCATCTTGAATTTCAACAGTCTGCCAGCCCATGGAATCCCCCTGTATTTGTTATAAAGATGAAATTAGGAAAATGGAGGATGTTAACAGATTTAAGAGCAGTGAATAGAATTATTTAACCAATGGATTCATTACATCCTAGAATTCCTTTACCTTTTTTATTACCTAAGCCATGGCCTATGATACTAATTGATTTAAGAGAGTGCTTTCTTATCATCCCCTTGCAAGAACAGGATAGGGAAAACTTTGCTTGTACAGGGCCCACTTACAATAATAGTGGTCCAGTAAAAAGGTGTCAGTGGAAAGTTCTTCTATGAGGAGTGTTAAATAATCCAACTTCATGTCAATATTTTGTCCTACAACTGTTAGAAACCATTCGTAAGCAATTTTCTCAATTCATTATCATTATTATTATTTTTTTTTTTTTTTTGGCTAATTCTGTTGGAGATACCTTAGAGAAAATGTTTAAGGAAGCATAAAGAATTCTGCCATTCCTGGGTTTACAGATTGCTCCCGAAAAATTACATGGAAGAGATTCTATTAACTATTTGGGTTATGAAATAAGTCAAAAGAAAATTTAACCACAGAAGTTACAAACCAGAACGATCAGTTGTGAACTGTTAATGATTCTCAAAAATTATACAATTATTTTGATATATTGTATATTGCATCTTAAATATACAATTAATTAATTGTATAATTAATATAATAATTTGGACTTAAAACAGCCCAAAATGTATACATCCCAAGCAGAGAGATTTAACTCAAGTAGAACAGAGATTGCAAGATGTGTATGTAGATCACAAACTTGGTTTTTTTCTGGTTCTTTTGCTTTCAGTTCATTCTCCTACTGGACTTATCATGCAAAATCCAAAACAAAGGACTTTAGATGAAGTATGGAACATAGTCTGAAAGAATACTGAAAAGGAAGATAACTAGGCCATTGCCCCAAAATCTCCTTAAACCAGGGGAAAGGACTTGACCATCTATCTAATCTTAAATTTTCACCATTTCTTGATGAAGATTCAAGAGAGCCTGAGTACAAGCTAACTTCACAATGTAAGAAAGTTCGGGCACACAGAGAAAAGGAAATTGTTTATTATTTTTTCCCTGCCTCATGTACATTGTATTTCAAGCAAATTTTAACAAAATCAAAAGGTGTAAATCCTAATTTTGCACTAACCAATCGATTTAAAACTCTGGATAGAATTATCTCAAGAAACAAGGTAAAAGCTAAAGCTATTGAATAAAGACAGAAAGAAGCAAAAAAAAAAATTATTGCCCATTAATCATCTAATAAATGAAATATTAGCACTTCATAAAAATGTAATGTTTATAAATAAGCAGAATGTATTTAAATGACATATAGAGTATGTATGCACTTATTAATACATGATATATTTTAAGTAGTTTTGAAATATAATTTATTAACTAAAATTTAATAAATCCAGTTATACCATAGGCAATAAAATATTATTCAAATGTAATCACAAGTTTCTATAAATTTTGTATTCATATTTCCATATGTAAATTTATGTGCTTATCTTATTTTTAAAAGGTTATTATGAAATGCTTAATTATTTCTGCTCTGTAGCCTACATTTTTTTTGTGAATTCAAGACTGAGATAGAATATAACTACTGATCTCATTTCATTTTAAGAAATTGCTAGATTATTTAGCTAATGAAAAGACAGAAAGGAATAATAAAATGCATAATTAGATAATCAATACGATTTAATTGATTCTAAGTGGTCACTTTACAGAAGGAGAAAACAAATATGCACATGAGTTGTGCTTCATACTCGGATACTTAAACAGAAAATAAAATAAAACAAAGAAAGAACAAATCTACGATTTAAAAATTACATGTAAAAGTTTTACAAAATGTCTTACTACAGAAAGCAGCCATAACAGGTGTACTACTTGCTTGTCTCCAGGTGAGTTTGGTAGTACAAGTATTTAAAAATAAAAACAAAACAAAACAAAACAGAACCATTGTCTTTCCAGGATCCTGGAATTATTGTGGGAGTTGGTCTTCTGTACTGTGATGTTTGTCTACAGCTGCTTCTTTCCATAGACATTTTTTCCCTCAACTGTTCCTATGTGTCTAAAGTTTCTTTCCATCAGGGATCTATTGTTTACCTGCCTCTTGTTTGTCTTCAGTCTTTTTCCTCTGTGTGTTTTCTCAGTGCTCTAAAATTATTGCTTAGTGTAAATATCTCCAAGCAACCATTTTCAGATGATAAATAGAAAGCATGAAAACTCAAGCCCTGGTTTCACTGTGAGTTTTATTTGAGTCAGATTGTCCAGTTACTCAGGTAGGCCCTCTAATTATGAATATAATTTTAGGAGAAATAACTACGCCATTCTAACGTTAATGAGATCACTGGTAAAAACAATTCAGAAAGACATCACAAATATTTTTACATACTACAAACATAGAAAAGCATACAATATCATGGCTTAAAGCGTTGCTGTTCATTAGAGCAAAAGTTGATAAAGGCTGATAAATATATGAGAAAAATTAATAAGTTTAGGCAAAACATATGTTTGAAACATCTATGTCAATAAATATATGTAGTTCAATATATATATATATATATTATTAAATATATATCAATAATACACAGAAAGAGAGAAAACAGTATTTAAAAGAACAAAATCCCACAGCTATTAAACTTATAAAATACAACCATTTGATATCTAAATGATTATATTAGCAAAATATCAGATAAACTTTTTAATTTAAGGCAATGAAATATTATTTAAAGTTATTAAATATATGTATATGAATTGTTTAAAATCTTCACCATATAAAATTATTGATGTGGAAGGACAGAGCCATAGCTGGGTCTTTTCTTGTCCATCACTTCTGAGGCTCATGTTTCTGTATCATTTTAAAACTGTTTGCCATTTAAAAGTCCTCCTATCTATTAATAACAAGCACTTAGCCAGTTATCTTGCCAACTTACTTTGCAACCTTTTTCTCAGGTTTTATACTTACGATGGAATGGTAATTAAATCTCAAAAGTAATTAAATTCATAACCGGTACATATTTTATAGTTAATATAAATAACAATTGTATGAGAATTTGATTACTGCAGCATAGCTCCTCCAGCAAGGGATTTAATCCAAGACATTTTAGGTCTATATTATTAAACCAGAATGTAGATAGACCCTGGATTGCAGTATAACCTGTCTGAAATACAGATGTGTCCTTAATACAAAACATAATCTCTAACAATGAAGGTAAATTTAGTTTTTGGAATAAAGCAGCCATGTTTGAAAGTGCCTTCTAATTGAGGGTCAAAGTGATGGATCAGAAAATATTTGACTGGATGAGTCAGAGATAAGATATTCAAATGCTCATGAGGGGAGGATAGAAAAACTCTTTTAGACAACAGGGAAGAGAAAAGGAGAAAGTGAGGAAGAGATAGTTTAATGAGCCAGAGAATGAGAGGGAGCCTGAAGATTAAAATAGATCGCCAGAATTTATGTGAGGCTAAGCTGAACAATTTTGTTAGAAGCAAACAAACAAATAAAAAAGCCATTTTGTGTTAGTCTAGAGAACAGTTTGGGATAGAACAGCTGAGTTCGACCAGCAATCCAGAATTCTGAAAGAGCTAGAAAGGGTGAATTTATTTTTGTTCAGCAGCAAGCATCTGAAATGACAATTATATCTGGCAAATAAAATTTGCTTTTGCAACAAATTTATTTTATTTGTAGCTCAAAACCTCAAAAGCCACATATATATTTTATTTTTGATTTAGTATTGTTTACAGAGCTTGAATAATCTTTCCAGCTGAGATCTCAAAATTGCTGAACATCAACAGTCTTACTAAATCTGAATTTCTTTTAACATAAATTTTACTTAATGAGTTGTATTAATTTCTTTTCTCTTTAACCCAAACAATTGGTAATTTTATATTCTTTAATTTGTAGAATTTCTACATAGATGCAGCTATATAATAACTCCTTATTCATTGAGTAATCTTTGCAACTTGGGTTGGAGACATAAATAGATTAGATCATTTACATAGTTACATGTAAATTTTCCACTTACATGCTTAGGGTGGGGAATACAGTAAATCTCTAGGAAGTCACAGAGACCCAGGATGTAGGAGACTCCCAGGAGTCACGGCTGGTAACCACAGATGATATGCCTAGCAGGGCGACATGAAGCCTGAAAAGGTCATTTCTCATAGCCAGGAAGAGCCCCAGAGGATGGACAAAGATACTATCCACCCTCAAAACTTTTGACTCAATATTGTCTAAAAGAAATGCAGAGATGAAAACGGAGCAGTCTGAAGGAATGACCAACCAAATACCGGCCCAACTAGAGACCAACCCTCTGGGCAAACACTAATCTCTGACACTATTAATGATACTCTCTTATGCTTGCAGACAGGAGCCTGGTATAACTGTCTTCAGTGAGGCTCCAAGCAGTCACTGACTGAAACAGATGCAAATATCTACAGCCAAACTTTGGTTGGAGGTCATGGAATCTTATGGAAGAGTTGAAGGGAGAATTGAAGGTCATGAAAGGGATAGGAATTACACAGAAAGACCAGCAGAGTCAGGTAAACTGGACCCCCAAGAAGCTCTCGTCGGTTACTAAGCCACCAACCAAAGAGCATATACAGATTGAACCAAGGCCACAGACATGTGTTATACATATATACATACATACATATGTATATATATACATATATATGTATATATATGTATATATGTAAATATATATTATATAAGTCATATATATATATACATATATATATATGTGTATATATATATATATATATATATATATATATATATATATATATATATATATATATTATATAAGACTCTCTATGGCTGCTTTGTCCAGGTACCAGGAGAGATACACCATTTGGGATGTTAATTCATTAATTATTGAGACAAAAATAAATCTTAAGTCCTCAAACATATGAAGAAGGGTTTCCATGCTCAGCTTCATTACCATCCCCTCTTCCTTTGCTAAAAGATGATAGTGATACACTCTTTAAAAATCTCTTATATTCACCTGGTTTGTAGTTGGCATAGAACATTCCTCTGAGTTGGTGACTACCCTCTAAATAATTTGCTATTCTTTGGTCTAAATATAGCATTCTAGTCTAAACTGAAAACATGGATTTAGTAGTCTTTTATCTTATCTTTACCTCTGTTTCAAAAGTAATCTTTTTTATCTCTATTTTTTTTCTAATATGAAAATTCCTCTTATTTACTTCATTATTACTATATTATTAATGATATAATAATTATATTATCAATATACATATAAATAAATACATGTATTTGCAAATTTAGCGTATTTATTTGTGAACAGTTGGACCGTTCTACCATATAAATATTGATTACTTAATGGTTTATGTTGGAAGTACAGTCTAAGATAATAGATCTCCTTTTTTCCAATATATAGCCATCCTAAATTATGATGGGAGTTCTCAGTGAGATCATTTGGAAACATGAGAAAGACAAACTTAGACTACACAATTACCCAATTAGTATTATTTCTTAAATAAATAGTGTTTCCTGTCACATTTGCGCCTCATTTCAAGAAATTCAGTTAGAAGTACTAGTAGGAAAAAAAGAACTCTTTGATTCATAAGGGCTCAGATCGCATGTTTCCAGTGACAGATATTCAGTTCATTCCACAAATCATGAAAATAATGTTAAACAGACTGATCAGCTTATATTTAGGAATGTGTGTGTCTGTGTGTACATATACACATATGCATGCAATAATTAATGAAAGAACAGACTCTTATTTAAATGACAAAAAAGTTTTAGAAAGAGGAAAGAGTTAAATGTAATTATATTATAACCTTTAAAAAGTAGAGAAAGAAGTGTTGAAATTAATATATTGAGTTTCCAATTTTTCTTCCTTATATAATGTTTCTAAAAGTTAAGAATCTTTGAGAGTTTCCTGTTATAATAACACATTTTTATTCTAGGACCTTATGACCCAAGGTCAAGCAAGTTAATTTAAAAGAAGTATGAAACTACTACCTACCTGCATTTAAATAAATTGAGCAAGTTCTTAATTGAAAGTGTGCGTGTATGTGTGTGTGTGTGTGTGTGTGTGTGTGTGTGTGTGTGTGTGTGTTTGGAAATTTGTAAATATTTGATTGAAAAATAAAGAATAAAGAAATTCTGAAAAGAAATGTTTAGCAACCTGATAGCATTATGGTAATTAATACCAACATATCATGGATCATGCAAAATTGAGTTAGTTAAGATACTGAAATATTTATTCTATAACAATTTTGCTAGAATTAAAGAAACACATAAAAAGTCCATGAATGATACATCTGGTTACATTACTTAGGTATGTCATAAGACAGTCATAAGATAAAATGTGTTTAAGACTTTTTCCTGAATGATGCTTCTGAAATAAAATTGTTGCAAAAACAATAAAAATGTCAAGGATCTAAATTGTATCTACTTAAACACTGGACACTCATAATATTCTAGTGTCACAAAATAGTGATAAAAATTTCCAATTGTCTTAGATAAAAAAGAGCCTTGTGGATATAAGACCGACTGAAGTACAACAAAGAAAATGTCAATGTACTTAATAGGGTGCTACAGGGATCAGAGTGGGGCTGATCTCATTTAACAACTTAATTAATGATCTAGAAGATGGAGAAAACAGTATGCAAATGAAGTTTGTATCTGGTATTAAATTGGAAGTTTTGCCAACATCAATTAAGATAACAAAAGTATTTTAAAAGAAGTTGGAGAGGCTACCGTTATGAGGAAAAAATATAAATCATAGGTTTAATTTGTTAGAGCTAAAAAAACAATAAATGTAAAAACAAAAAGAATAATACTTTTATATGAAACTATTGAAGCTGAATAAGAAGACAATATTTTTAACCTCATCACCATAAACCATTCAGCAGAATTTGGACACTTCTAGAGGCTCTAAGTACATTAAAATTATGCAAAAGATAAGATAATCTTGGTGGTTAAAACTTGTAGGTGTGAGCTAGTACTTGGATAACTAACACAGAAAAATTTACTCAAGATATAGGCATGAGTGATAACATGATCAATGGGACTAGAGTAACATGCTGTCTCAAGAACCCTCAAAAGTGAATGCTTTCATGAATCTTTGGCTGCTATGTATACTATTATATTTTAAAAGATAAATAAAAATTAAAAGTAAAATAACAAAATTTTGAATTTAATAATATAAATAATACTACTATGTGATAAACTTGTATATTTATGATATTAAAAATCAAGGATACTCCATTAACATTTTAAATACAACAATTAGAGGATTTCTTCAAGTTAAATGCTACTTGCTAAAAGTAGTTTTCCACCCACATTAGTGTTAATGCTATTTTGGTAGGCATTCTCTAGATTAACTTTTTTTTTCTTTTATCTTTTTTTTAATGTTAACTTAACACCTCATGTTACATCAGTTTATCACTATCAGTGAAGTATGCAATATTTCAAACTGAAGGTGGGTAACATCATAAAGAATAATCACATATGTTTTGGATGAACACACATATTTATAATATTTTCTAAAGAATTAAAAGAGGCATATGCACTAAATTAGAACCAGCTATTATGTTGCTCAATGATTCCATTGTCTGATGGATATCCACATATTTATCTATTTCTCCATAAATATGGTTGTTCTGAATTTTGGTCAATGAAGCTTCTCACAGTCAGCAACCAATGGAGAATGGAAAATTAGGCAAAGTACTGTGTGTGCTCAAGACTAAAGGGTATACCTAAACCAATGCACCCTACAGCTCACTGAAGTTCAGGAAACATGGGAGAAGATGAGGCAGATGTCGGGAAATACTATCTGTTGGACATGACAGGGTTATCAGAACCAAAACCTGACAGTAGCTTTGGTGTCTGTACAAGATCAAACCAGACAAACTTCTGTCATAAGTAAAATTGATCATTTTTATTTTCCGCATATCACTGGGGCACTAGAAATAATCCCTAGTTTCTGAAGAAGAAAAAATACTTTCTTTTGAGTATGTGGTAATTGATAGCTACTTGCTCTGTAGATACACTTTGAACTCTGAGACCTGCCTGGCTCTGTCTTTTGAATGTTGAGACTAAAGGCATGTACCACCCCCACACTTATACCTAAAATTTTTGTAACATAGAACTTGTTCTCTCCCAGGTTGGCCTTGAAATCTGAAATCTGCTTGACTTTGTCTTCTGGAATTATGTGTATACCAGCATGCCTGGGCCTAAGGTTGTCATAGGCACTATTCTTCAAGATCTAGATCAAAATACTATATTTTCATGGCTCAAGATCTGGATCATGGGTGTTCTCTTCATTTTTGGGTTGTAGTTCATTCTAGATTAAAAGTTCAAACTATTCCTTGATCAACTGCAAACACACTCATACACCCACAAAATCATCTTAGCTGTGTGGAATCTTTCCCTGAGATCATCTCTTCCTAAATCTCTTTATCTTCTACCTTAATATCTTTCAGGGAAAGCTGGGTAATTAGTATAGCTGCCTATGTTTTATCGGGCATGCAAAGGACCTATTACAATTAGTATTCACATTATATTCTTATATTTTGCTTAGTTGTGAAATCCTATAAAGAAGAGTGTGTATATGTATATATATATATATATATATATATATATATATATATATATGTATATATATATATATATATATATATATATGAAAGATTTATTCATTTATTTTATGTATGTGTGTACTTTTATTTTCCTCACTCATGCCAGAAGATTGAATATAACCCCATCACAGATGTTGTAAGCCACCACGATAACATTGACCGTCTTTTATTGGTAAAAGGGCACACAGAAACAATAAAAAGCACAATGGGGTTTCCCAGAAAAAAAAACAATAGTACACAAAACATCTAAAGGAGGAGCACGGTGTTTCTAATACACAGAATTTAACCAAACTCTTTCTACATGGTAAATAAGGCAGTGAAAAATTTGCAGGCAATAGTCCCCTGGTTGTCCAAGACTTTAGAAAAACATTTTAGAGAGTTTAATAGAAAGAAGAGAATGTTGTAGAAAATATCAATCAATACAAATTTTAATGAAATAGAATGTCATGATTTTTAGAAAAATCTTGAGAAGAGTATAATTAAGATATAGATAGAATAGACATAGACAGACATATACATGGACATAGATATAGACAAAGATAGACATAAACATAAACAGGCACAGACATAAACATAGACACAGACATAAACATGAATGTAGGTATAGACAAAGACAGACATAGACATAGACAGACATAGACACAGACACAGACATAGACACAGACTGAGACTCAGTCATAGATATAGACACAGACAAAAACACAGACACAGATATAGACATTGGCATAGACAGACATAGACAGACAGACACAGACATAGATAGATATAGACCTAGACACAGACAAACACATAGACACAGACAGACACAGACACAGACAGACACAGACAGACATAGACACAGACATAGACACAGACATAGACATATAGACATTGACAGAAACAGACATAGACAGACAGACACCGACATAGATAGATATAGACCTAGACACAGACACACAGACAGACACAGACACAGACAGAAAGACACAGACATAGACACAGACAGACACAGACACAGACACAGACAGAAAGACACAGACATAGACACAGACAGACACAGACACAGACACAGACAGACACAGAGAGACAGACACAGACATAGATATAGACACAGACATATATAGACATTGACATAGACAGACGTAGACATAGGGATTGATATAGATATAGATATAGATATGGAATGAGTTTACCATGTCTAAGTGACATGGTTTAAGATTTCTGAAGGCAAAATGCTATTTAATCCAAATTCTAAACTGATGACAGACAAAAGGGATAATATCATTCATATTGACTAGTGAACTAATACATTTGCAATGTATTTACTGATACATACAATAATGTAAATACCTAAGCACCTCAAAGACATCATAACAATAAAAGAAAAAAAGAAGGAGAGAAGGAAAGAAAAAAAATAAGAGAAATAGATGGTAGGAAGAAAAGAAAGAAAGAAACTGCTCCTTGATGAGTTATGGCTAACAAATGATGAGATTCTGGAGCTGTCTATCCACCTTGTAAACACACATACTCTACTGTCTTCTCCCTTTATCAATCGTATTGCTTTTGTAAACTGATGGAAAGATTTTAGATACTTATATGAGTCTCTGCAGAAAAGCAAGCCATCAACCGCCAAAAATAAAATAGAGTAGAATAAAATAGACTGGACAAGAGTAGATATATCTGTGAGTAAAACATTTTCTTGGTAGTATGTCTCATTCCCTGAAATCCATTAAGTAAACCAAAAAGATATTTTTGACACACATACCAGGAAATTTAGTAAACTATGTGAGTGAGCACAAATAAATGGACTTCAATTTGATAGGGACATTGCATCCATTCAAAAAGACCATAGAAATTGCTTGACCCATGGGCTGCATGACCTCTCCAACTATAGACTGTTGTTCTTATAGCAGTACTACACATAAGTTTCTATGACATAGCTGAGCTTAAATACAGTCCTAAAGCAGTTATTTATGGCTCTAAAATTTGTGCCACAATTTCTCAGTGGGCATACCTCATCATGAGCATTGGTGATATGGCACATACAGTCTTTCACCAAGATGGACTGTTGAAGCAATTTTTTACTATGATCTTGCTAGTGTACCTTCTGGATAAAATATATCACTTGGGCCCAAATCTTACTATTTAGACCCATACAGAAATCTTCAGTAATGTAAGTAAAAGGCATAGACATGTATTATCTGAATCTGACACACAAAGATCAATCTATGTTCAAGGTGGGGCCTCAGGGAATTTCCTGGTCAACAATTCCTAGAATGTTCACTGCTGGAGTTCCTATTTTTATATTGTATTATCTATATACCTATAATCTATCTATCTATCTATCTATCTATCTATCTATCTATCTATCTATCTATCTATCTATTTATCTACTATTCACTCTTTAATCATTTTGCACATGAATAAAATCTCTGATGACTCACCATTATTTTAGGTAAGCAAGCACTAATTAAACATCTAAGACAATAGTAAGAAAAATTTCTCACAGATGTTCGATACACAAATAATATGATTCCATCACTTTTACCTATTATTTGTCAAAAAGTCAATATTGGGGTCAAAGAACAGTCTCAATAGGTTTGGGTACATAAATTTCATCCTGATGACATAAAGTATAATCCCATGGCCTACAGGTAAGAAAGAGAAATCCAACTCCTATAGGCTGTTTTCTATGACTTACCAGCACAACATGACAAACCCATCCCCCATACAAAGTATATGATAGATGGAAACATTCATAAAAATACTTTTATACCTAGAGATTAGAATTCTATCATTTTGCCACTTAGTTTTATCTTTCCAAACTGCTTCATAAACTTCTTGTTCTCTTTCAAATGCATTACTTTATTTGTTTATTAATTATTAATTTATTAATTGTTAATTTATGCACACATACTCATAAATACATAATATAACCTGTTAATTGTGTACAATGTTACATGTATACATGTTTTCAGGGCTATTTGGTATTGAATAATCACTTGGTGTACTCTTCCCTGGGGAAGAGTATTCTGATTTCAGTAGTCTTTAGTTTCCTCTAGTTCTTTGTCTAGGGCTGAGACCTGAGTTTTTCTATATTCACACTGGCCTGTCAATTTGTATTATCTTTTATGGGTCAAGTTTGGTCAATATACCCAAAGAACTCAGCACCCTACTCCATAAATTATTTCATTTATTTACACTCCAGATATTACCCTCTCCCTTCTCCTCCCATTCCCCTCCCACAGTTCTTCATGCTATTCCCCCTTTACTTTGCTTCTGAGAAGTTGCATCCTCTTTGGCATCCCACTTCCCTGGGGCCTCAAGTCTTGGTAAGATTAGGCTCATTCTCTACAACTGATGCCAAACTAGGCAGTCCTCTGGTCCATAGGTGCTGGTTGCCTCAGACCATGTATGAATTTGATTGGTGACTTACTCTTTTGGGATCTGCAAGGGGTTGGCATTTGTTGAGACTGTTGATCTTCCTGTGGGGTTGCCATGCCCTTCAGCTCCTTCAGTGATTCCTGTAATTCTTCCATAGGGGACGTCAGTCTAATGGTTGGCCATAAGTATCTTCTTCTGTCTCAGTAGAAAGCCAGTATTGAAAATGGCAGTACAGATTGGGAACAATTTCTCATTCTGCCCTCTATAATCACAATTTTCATGAATCATTTGGCATTGTAGTCCTGGGATGCTCAAATTTTGGTGAGTCCTTCACACATTTTCCAGCTGCTGCTTTTATTGATGAGACAGGCTTAAGCTTCTCAATCAAATAGAGGTTCAAAAAGGGACAAATAGTATTCAATTGTATTCCACAATGGATTTTGCCCAAAACAGCTCTCTGGTTCTGACAAAACTGATACTGACATGTTGGCGTTTGCATTTTCACCTGTGATATCTGGCTGCTGAAACAGATTCAGTTTGGAAAACCAATGTCTAGACCCAGTCTGCTTCCACTTATAGGAAAAATGTACATGATTTATAGTGAAGATCTAGCTGCCCACTTACAGGATTGGTATAATATTTTCACCATATCTCTCTGAAAAACTCTCCCAGTAAGACTGCCTTCTCTTTTTTTTTTTCTCTGCACTGATCTTGTAAATAGTTTTCTTTTTCTCTCTTTGTTGGGCATATTCTGTAACATCTTTCTCTTATTAGTCTGTAGGAAAGCTGGAGCTGGTTCTGTGTGCTCTCCGGCCAGTGATGAGGCTGGAGCCATGGGGTTCTCAGACTCTTGGATATCCAGGCATCATTGGGAGTCCTGGAAAAGCAGAGAATGTTGTCATGGCCTGCAGGCTGAGGACAGCATCGTTCCTAGGGAAAAGGAGAGAGCTCTTGGTTCTCTCAGCTGTTTTATTGTCCTTGGCCTGATAGTGGCAGGCTTGGTGGAGGTTGGGTCTCAGAACACAGAGAGACCTTTTATGGGATATTAGGCTGCAGCTCTGTAGATGAATTCCTTCTTTGTGGCTCCCCACAGAGGATCTCAATGCAAAGAGATGGGCCATGGCTCTAAATAGTTACTTGTCATGATGTAAAGTAGATGCGTAAAACTATACTGCACTTTTCATCTCAGGGTGGGTTTGAGAATATATACTTTTGGCAGGGAGGAATGTCTGGCAAGGGAAGCTTATTAGCTAAGCCCTGAGGGCCTCTAGGCACCTAATTATCATGGAGAACTCTGCTACTCTGTGTTGAGTCTACTTGAGTTTTGTTTTTTGTTTGTTTGTTTAATTTTGTTTTTTGTTGATTTTTGTTTTATGAGTCACATCTCTTTCATATGAGAAGCAAGGCACATCTTCCAAGTCAGAAGTCTGGCTGGGAGCTGGGAGTCGACTAAGTCTCAGATGTGTGCCCAATGAATCTGTTGGTCTCTACCTGCTCTGTCTTACCATGGTGTGGTTCTGAGTCCCACAGTTAGCAATTTCGTTTTTGAAATTCCACCATGAAGCTGATCAACCTCAGTTGCAGAAAACATGCAATTCACCATCCAATCCTGTGTGGTTTTATCAGTTCCTATTCATTGCAAGTTTTGCTTTGCATCTTTTCCTTGAGAAATAGGAAGCACATGTTTATTTATTCAAGATAGGTTACTGAGCAGAGACTAAAACAAAGACAAACCAAACAATAGCAGAAATAAACACGTTTATAAACTTTTCATTGATTCTTTGTGAAGTTCACATATGACCCATCCCACTCATCTTCCTATCCCTTTATGTTTGCTCTTCACCCTTGTAACCTGCCCCCTAAAAGCAAGCAAAAATAAAATAAAACAACAAGCAACAAACATCAACAGACGTCTCTCTCTTTCTCTCTCTCTCTGGAAGCTGAGGAGTTTCACACAGCATACAAACAGCTTTACTTGCAAATGTTCATTACAATGATTCTGATTTGAGGCTTCTGCTATAATATTAATACTAGATTCTCAACATGATTCTTCTTGGATACCCTGTTGCTGCCCAGTGCCATGGAGATCCTGAAGCTTTGGACCTGAAGGACCAGCCTCTACTCACTCTCCTGTAGATCATGGATGGAGTGGAAGATGGGATGGACCAACTCAACTTCTTCAATCTGGGTTTGCAAAAACACTGAGTAGGTTGGCTTGCCATTTCTCCTGTGCTGATACCATCTGGATCACCTGTCTTTCTTTGCTCAGGTGAGGTGCAGGAACAGCTCTCAGCACTGGGACCAGCTCATCCAACTGACACAGGTGGTGAGATGTAGGCAGTGGGCCAAAGAAACCATCTCTCCATCTGCCAGTCAGGGTCAAGAACCGATCTCTGCAGCCTTTGGACATGAGCATGCCCCAAGGTGACTGCCTAGACCAGAAATGTTTGCATGTCCTTTAGCTGTAATATGGATCACAAACATTGGAACAGATCCCTGGTGCTGCAGAGCTATAGATTTCGACAAGGTCCTTGGTGGCAGTGTGACTGGGATATCGTTTTGGACTTAAGTAGCAATGCAAGGTACTCACATCAGGCTGTTCGTCTCCACCCTCCTATTTATGATTCTGCCTTCATAGTGCATACATTTTTATGGTTTCACATTTTCTCCTGTCTCCACCACATATTATTCATCTTAGTTGGTACCTCAGTGAATGAGCTACTCAGAGGGCAGGTGGGCGTCTTGGTTCTCCTGAACACCTACACTACACAGCTTTGGACAGGCCTCTAATAATAAACATTTTTAAATTTGGTTCCAGTCTTATTTTGTGACCACTGTGTTTCATAGGGGAATATTGGATGAAAAATTACTTAGAGAAGCATGACTGAAATTTGGATGGATCATGGGAAATCTAGTACCATCATGAATGATTGCTCCTTAATCTCTGGTAGTCTGAGCACAAATTACATACACTCCACTGAACACAGACTCATCTCCCTATCAATTGTTTACTATGTCCATAACCTTGGTAAAGGACCTTTCTAGCTTTGCAACTTTTATGAGTTTCTTGAGTCCTGTTCATTTCATTTTCTTCCTGAGTATCTCTGCTCCTCAGAGGATGGAACTATTTGGATACATGGGTAACATGTGTTACAGTAAATGAGAAGTTAACATGTGATGATTGTCTGACTATACAGAATATCTGAGAAGCCAATTCTGTGAGTGAAATCAGAGCACACAAAATTAGCTATGGTGTCTTCTATAGATCAATTTCTGAGGTATTGTGTGGAAAGACAGAGAGCATTGGGCAGACAGAGTCTGGCTTCATTATTATATTGGGAAAGACATCATCAGCTGATTCTACAGCAAAAACTAGAACTTCATATCTTTTCTATGCTCTCGAGAATCAAAGTGTGGACCTTGCTTTTCTGTACCAGCCATGATTAGTTACTGAATATAAGGATGCTCTTTGCAAGGATCGTGAACCAGGCAGCCAGCAGTCCTCTACAACCTCAACAAATGAAGAGGATTCTTGACAAGGACCATCTGTTTGTAGAACTTCCAACAGTTGGGAGGATAATCCTTGGGCCAGAAGGGAATCTGAGTGATAGAGTACAACATCTGATATGCTGGACTTCAGTAGTAATGCCCTAAAGCTTTATTCTGAATATAATGTTTTTTTTAATTAAAGAGGTTTTACATTATATATATATATATATATATATATATATATATATATATATATATAAATTTACATATATACATATATATATATGGAATTTATTTTCCTTATTAATTTATAAATTTTCTGTTAAACAGCACATTATAAGGCTGGTTTTATTTTCGAGAAATTACTAATTAAAATATAATAATACCATAATATATTACTTGGGTTACTACCGAAATTTGGATGTTATTTTAATATTAATGATGAGTCTAATTTCAATATAATTTAATCAACCAAATTAAAAATTTGCATGGTTACATATATTTTCATTTCAATTTGTCTTATCTTTTCTGATTTGCACATTGAAGTTTCTGTTGACTGGTATCGGTTTTTATTTTCAGTGCTAAACAATACAGCATTAAATGGCTCTTTAAATATAAACACATTAATAATTTTATGTTTTAATTTTGGCACAAAGACCATAGTACTATATAGTGAAGTATATAGTATATACATATGTATATACTATAACCTGTTTAAGTAGAATTGTCTTTCTACAATTATGAAAAACATATTGATTAATTTCATCTTTAGTTTACAAGGAAAATAATATTTAAATTTAAAGTCCTTTATGAATTATTGAAACTATTATAGAAGAAGATCACATCAAATTTCATTAGTTTCAATTATCTCTGGAAGGTGTTAACCTTGGGGAGGGAAATTGTGAATGTAATGCAAACTGAAATTTTCATTTGCAGTGAAGTACTCATCTATCCAAGAGAATTACATTTTCAGCTAAACAAGTATCCTTTAATCAGTGGTGTCTTCTGAACATCTGTCCATGTTGGCTCATCATGCATAAGAGTTTTATCCCTGCCTAAATTTGAGATCATAAATTCATAAGCAGCCTTATGTATGGCCTTGTTCCATTTGCCTTCTTCCCCAGGCTTGGTGTCCATATATCCTTCTACATTCTATTCCTGTGCTAAAGGCTGACTTTTCCTCCTTCTTAAATCTTTTGGATCAGCAGTACTGTTAAGACTTTCCCTTCTTTTCCTTCAGTGGAAAGACTTTTCCTTTCTTGTGCCACAATTGCCTTTTCCTTTTATTCATGGAATATTCGTGCTTTATACAAGTACTTAGTACTGCATAATAATTGCACACTGAACATGTTACTTATATAAAATAAATTAACCTTACTTTCAAAGTTCTTAAAGACCATATGGGAGAAGAAAATGTAAATTAAAGGTTAAAAGCTAGCACACTAATCTGAAAATTCAGCTGACTAAACATTACTAATCATTCATCAAGAATGATAATAATCAGAGTCATTCTAGTTAGACCTGTCTCATAAGAAAAAAATCAATAACTCATCACAATTTATTTTATTAAAACTATTTCTATTTCTTGTTTGTAAATGTGGTAGATTTAGAGGAAAATGTTCTTTGGATAAAATTTTGACCATACTTTCTCTCTGTGTCATTCTTTTATTTATTGAATAATTATAGACATATTACAAAGTTTTACTAACCAGTAGCACAGTTCCCTTTCTGGGTAGCCATTTGATATACTGAGAAGATCAGTGCATAAAACATTGCTTATTTCTCAGTCATCACTATATCCCCTTGCTTCAAAAATGTAAAGAACTGAAGAAATATCTAATGAACATCTGCACAGCATATAAAATATTAAGAATGAATTAATATAATCAGCTGTCATCATGTGAGATACACAGACACACATATGTGTGCATATATACACATGTATCTCTTTCATCAACTAAGTTTTTCATGGCTTTTATTTTATTTTGGAGAAGAATAATTTTAATGATCAAATCCTAAAATAAATTTAGTTGCATGAGAAAAGGCACAGGAATCTTTATTCACATTTAATTTTTAGTATCATGTTAATATTTAAAATTAAATGAAAAAGGCATATTTTAATTTTTTGAAAAACCTGTAACTTTATCTACACACATAATAAAAATCTTGAGGAAAGATATACAATATAACCTTCTGATGCCATCTGATGATGAACTTTTTTCTTATATATTTGTGCCTGCATGTGCGTGGAGGTATATACTTTCCAGTCTATGTGTGTGTGCCAGTGGGGGATAGATCCATATGAACATAATCATATGTTTATGTGCATTTCTGCATTCATGTGTATTTGTGTATCCTGATATTCCAATGGTTAACTTGACACTATAACCTCCATTCTCAAGTGATCATTGCTGATGGGGGAATATAGATTGTAAAAGTCAATGTTTATAGAGTTCAGTGGGAAACTGTCTTCTAAGAATAAAAAGGTAGCATCCTCTATTTGGCTTCTTAAATGGGAAAGAAGTGAAGGACTACAGTAATAAACTTGTTTAAATGACCAACAAGACCTCAGACCCACAGAAAGTTTTATAACTAACTGAAGGATGCTGAGAGAAGTAGTAATCATCTTCACCAGGGAAGAGTATACTGATTAATTATCTAGTAAGAATAAGTCATCCCTGAAAATATACATAAATTATTATACAGAAAACACTGTATTTATATATTCAGGAATATATATGTATATATATCATATATGTATTATATAACTTGAACATATTTATATACACATAACAACAAAAAAGGAGCATATGAACTTGTAAAAGAGAAAGTAAATGTATTAGAAAGATTTTGAATGCAAGAAAAGAGAAGAAATATTTATGTACTATATTATAATCTCTAAAAATATAAAAGCATAATTAAAAATGTTTCTAGATATTTTTATAATCCAAGTCTTTGGATTACATAGAAAAGAGAATCTAAAAATTGGAAACAACTCAGACATCTTTCAACTGAAAAATTAATACAGAGAATGTAGCATATCTACCAACACAATGCAATATTAATCATCCATTAAAATAATGACATCATGATTTTTTTCAGGCAAATAGATAGAACTAGAAATAAACACCCTGGGTGGAGAAAACAGGACACAAAAGGGTCTAGCATCATGGGTACTAACACGAAATTGGACATTAGACAGAAATTACAAGATCACTACACTATAATCAATAAACCCAAAGAAGCTCAGAGCATACATTGGACCACACACAATAATCGTGGGAAAGTTCAATACCCCACTGTCATCAATGGAGAGATCATAGAAGCAGAAACTGAACAGGGACACAGAGAAGCTAACAGCAATTATGAATCAAATGGATTTAACAAACATCTATAGAATATTTCACCCCAAAACAAAAAATATATAACTTCTCAGCATCTTACAGCACCTCCTCAAAAACTGAAATTACAGTTGGTCACAATAGAGGCTTCAACAGATACAAGAGCATAAAAATCATCCCATGCATTGTATCCCATGGACTGTGGACTAAGGCTTGTCTGCAATAACAACAAAAGCAACAACAACAATAAAAACAAAAACAAAGCGCCCACATACACATGGAAGCTGAACAATGCTCTACTCAACAATAATTGGTCAAGGAAGAAATAAAGAAAGAAATGAAAGACTTTTTAAAAATTTAATGAAAATGAAGGCACAATATACCCAAACTTAGAGAACACAATGAAAGCAGTGCTAAGAGGAAATCTCATGGCTCTGAGAGCTTCCAACTAGAAACTGGAGAGAGCATACACTAACATCTTGAAATCATAGCAGAAAGCTCCAGAACAAAAAGAAGTAGATACACCGAAGAGTAGTAGACAGCACAAAATAATCAAAGTCAGGGCAGAAATCAATCAGGTAAAAACAAAAGGAGCTATACAAAGAATCAACAAAACCAGGATTTGGTTCTTTAAAAAGAAATAAACAAGACTGATAAATCCTTAGTCAGAATAAGGAGAGGGCACAGAAAGAGTGTCCAAATTAACAAAATCAGAAATGAAAGGAGAGACATAACACCAGAAACTGATGAAATTCAAGAAATCATCAGATCCAACTACAAAAGTCTATCATCGACAAAACTAGAAAATCAGGAATAAATGGATAAATTTCTAGACACATACCAGTTACCAAAGTTAAATCAGGATCAGATAAACCATCTAAACAGTCCCACACAACTAAAGAAATCGAAGCAGTCATCAAAAGCCTCCCAAGAAAAAAAGTCCAGGACCATATTTATTTAGTGCTGAATTATATCAGACCTTAATATAAGAGCTAATATCAATACTTTGCAAACTATTTCACAAAATAGAATCAGAGGAAAAACTACCCAACTCATTCTTTAAAGCCATAATTAAGCAATTTTTGTAATCACACAAAGACACTACAGAGAAAATAAACTTCAGAACACTTACTCTCATGAGTATTGATGCAAAAATACACAATAAAATGCATGAAAATCGAATCCAAGAACACATCAAAATGATCATTCATCATGATCAAGTAGACTTCGTTCCAGGGATACATGGATGGATCAATATTCAGAAACAAATCAATGAAAACAAATATATAAACCAACTCAAAAACAGAAAACAAAACAACATCAACACATGATCTTCTCTTTAGATCCTGAGAAAGCATTTGTCAAACTTCAACACCCCTTCATGTTAAAAGACCTGAAAAGATCAGGAATTCAAGGCACATACTCAAACATAGTAAAAGCAATATACAGCAACACAGCCTACATCAAACAAAATTGTGAGAAACTTGAAGCAATCACACTAAAATCAGGGATTAGACAAGGCTGCCCAATCTCTCTTTTTCTCTACCTATTAAATAAAGTACTGGAAGTACTAGACAAAGACATCACACATCAAACAGAGGTCAAAGAGGTTCCAAATTGGAAAGGGAGAAATCAAAATTTCACTATTTGCAGATGATATGATTGTATACTTATGTGATTCCAAAAATTCTACCAGAGAACTTCTACAACTGATGAACAATTTTAACAATATGGCTGGATATAAAATTAACTGGAACCACTCAGTAGCCTTTCTCTACTCACAGGATAAACAGGCTGAGAAAGAAAATAGATAATTGACACCCTTCATAATAGTCACAAAGACTATAATATACGTTGGTGTGACCCTAACCAAGCAAGTGAAGGATCTGTCTTGACAAGAACTTCAAGACTTTGGAGAAGGAAATTGAAGAAAATCTCAGAAGATGGAAAAATCTCCCATGCTCATGAATTGGAAGGATCAACATAGTAAAAATGGTCATCATGCCTAAAGGAATCTACAGTTTCAATGTAATCCCCATCAAAATTCCAACTCAATTCTTCAAAGAGTTAGAAAGTGTAATTCGCAAACTCACTTGAAATAATAAAAAAAAATCAGGATAGAAAAATTATTCTCAACAAAAAACAAAACAAAACAAAACAAAAGCCCAAAAAACTTTGTGGGGAATCACCATCCCTGAATTCAAGGTGTATGAAAGATCAACTGTGATAAAAAACTGCATGCTATTGTTATAGAAATAAGCAGGTAAATCAATACAACACAATTGAGCACCCAGAAATGAACCCACACACCTATGGTTACTTAATCTTTAACAACGGAGCTTAAATCATTCAATAGATAAAGAACAGCCATTTCAACAAATTGTGCTTCTTCAACTAGCTATGAGTATGGAGAAGAATGTATATCAATCCTTTCTTATCTTCTTGTACAAAGCTCAAGTCCAAGTGTACCAAAGTCCTCCGCATAAAACTAGGTTCGCAGAAACTAATAGAACAGAAAGTGGAGAAGAGCTTAGAACAGATAGGCACAAGGAAAATGTTCTTGAACAGAACAGTAATGTCTTATGCTCTAAGATCAAGAATCAACAAATGGGACCTCATGAAAGTGCAAAGCTTCTGTAAGGCAAAGGATACAGTCAAAAGGAAAAGTGGCAAGCAATAGATTGAGAAAAGATCTATACCAATCCTACATGGGATAGAGGACTAGTTTTCAATATATACAAAGACCTCAAGAAGTTATATTTTAAAATTGGATAACAAAGCTAAACAAAGAATTCTCAACTGAGGAATATTGAATGCTCAACATCCCTAGTCATCAGGGAATTGCAAACCAAAACAATCCTGAGATTCTACTTCACACCAGTAAGAATGGCTAAGATCAAAATCTCAGGTGACAGCAGATGCTGGCAAGGGTTTGAAGAAAGAAGAAAACTCCTCCCCTGATGGAAAGGTTGTAAGCTGATACAACCACTCTGGAAATCAGCATGGCAGTTCCTCAGAAAACTGAACATAGTACTACCCAAGTTCTCAGCTATTCCACTTCTGGGCATAGATCCAATAGAAGCTCCAACATCTAACAAGAACACGTTTAACCCTGTTCATAGTAGCCTTTTTAATTACAGCCTGAAGCTTGAAAGAACCCAGATGTCCTTCAACAGAGGAATAGATAAAGAAAATGTGATTCATTTACACAGTGGAATACTACTCAGCTATTAAAATCAGTGACTTTATGTAATTCCTACATAAATGGATGGAACTTGAAGCTATCATCCTGAGTATGGTAACCCAGTCACAAAAGAACATACATGGTATGTACTCATTGATAAGAGGATACAACCCCACCCCCCAAAAAAACCTTAATATACAAAGAAACAATTCACAGAAATTATAAAGCTCAAAGATAAGGAAGGTGTGAAGCTGGATGCCTCAGTCCTTCTCAAAAGGAAGAACAACACACTATGGGAGGAAATAAGAGACAAATAGAGAAGCAAGGATTGGAGAAAATATCATTTAAGGACTGCCTCACCTGAGGATCCATCCCATATGCAGCTTCAAAGCCCATGCACTATTGCTGTTGCCAAACAGTCCTTCCTGAGAGGAATCTGATATGGATGCTTTCTCGGAGGCCCTGCCAGAGCCATACTGATTCAGAGGAGGATGCTCGCAGCTAACCATCAGACTGAACATGGGGACCCCAATAGAAGAGCTAGAGAAAAAATCCAAAGGAGCTGAAAGGGTCGGCAACCCCATAGGAAGAACAAAATGATTAACTAACCAATCCCACCACAGCCCTCAGGGGCTAAAACATCAACTATTAAGTTCTTATGAGAAAATCTATGGCTTCAGGAACATAAGCAGCAGAGGATAACATTTTCTGACATCAGTGTGAGGAGAGGCATTTGTTCCAGTGAAGGCTAGGTTTTCCAGTGTAACAACGTGCTGAGATGGGAGAAAGTGGTTGGGAGAGGAAGCATCTTCATGGAGGAAATAGGAAGAGCGGGGGGGGGGGGATGGGATTGGTGGAAAGGGGATAACACCTGAAATGCAAATACAGAGAATATCAAATAAGATATATATATACATATACATATATATATACACATGCACACACACACATGTACACACACACACACACACACAGACACACACATATGTCTTTTCAGTTAAAAGAAAGAGAAATACCTCTGGGCATGACACTTACAATTACATGTATGCCAGCTATCTGCTGAAATTATTTATGGAAAATGAGATGAAGACCTCAAAGAAGCCCTGGCAGAATACATAATAATTTTAGACTTTATTTTGGGTTTTGCCTTTTGGTGAGAATTATCACAAACCTACCCATCATAAAATTGATTTAATTATTTATAAATGTTGTTGAGGTATATAGTTAATATGAATATATCTTTAATAAGAGTATAACATTTTACAAATTATTTTAAACTCTTTTGTCACAATACCTTTATTTCACTACTTTATTCTACTCAAAAATATTATTCCTAATATTAAAATGCCTCTGTTTGAAGGGTTATTTTGATTTTGTTTTTGTCATGATTTTGAGAAATATTGGATTTATTTGTACTTATTATCAGAATATAGTAGAAATCCAACAGGCGGTAACCAGTTTTTAAAAGTACCCAATCTCTGTGTATTACTCAGAAACTAAGTTGTAAAGTCGGTAATCAGAACACAAAGACTATCAGCATCTCTGCAAACTGGCTGGGCAAAAGAAGTAGTGAATGAATGTTCAAAGAAGACTGGGATGAACACTTTATGTTCAGCCAGGTCAAAGCAGGCTATGAAATATGGTCTACTTATGTTTTCTAATAACATTTTCATGATGCTTTTTAAGCTGTCCAGAATGTTAAGAGTGTTTGTTAATTCTCTCATAAGTTTGCATTACCAATGAGTAACATGTTTCAATTTTCATTATACTGGTTTCTTCATAATGGATTTAAAATGCTTACCATATTTAGGATTATACTATGCCACTAGCAGTAAGCATAGAAGCATTTATAGGCATTGTTAACATCCAAACAATTGGAAGCTTTCTTTTTCATATAAAATTACAAAATTTTTGATAAATTCCTTTTCTAAATATTTATATTTACAAATAGTAACAATGAATTTGGGGATGTTGTGGAGTCTCGGTGAGCAAAGTGCACAATTTATAAACATTTCAGATCCAGGGAAGCACCCCTGTAGAAGCAATGATTCAGGGCACTTGTATGTAACCCAGACACTTCGCAGGCATCATTAATACAAGAATTTGTACATCTTGATTTGCCAGACAGCAAGTCAAGTCAATGACCTAGAGATTCAGCAAGAGTTCCTGTCTGCAACATTGATATAAAGAGCATGTCAGAAGAAAACTCTATGCTACACTCTGGACTCCATTTATGCACTCATGTGCAAATATGTATGAATGAAGACACACTTAAATTATTCATATTTACAATATGTAGCTTTCCCTCTTTTGGTCTTTAAACATGTTTAAATTTAACTATAGAGTTTTCCTACCACACTAACAGGAATCATCTACAAACATTGAATGAACACATAAATGTTTAAAGATTTGTAGTGTTACTGAATAGACTCAACAATGTGGTAGATGAATTATATGATGTACAAACAAAAAGAATGTATGAATTTTATTCTTTTTGGAATAGGGCCGTTCTGGTATACAGATCCAGAGCATTATGAAAGATAAAGTTATGTAATTCTGTAATATTTTTGTCTGAAAAGTTTTAATTATATAAAGCCAAATGAGTATTATAATAAAAATGTTAAATAAAATAATCTAAGAGCAACTTTGCTATATTAATATATTGTATAGAAAGTCTGGAAAGACAAATGAAGAATTTATATCTAAAATCCTAGAGAGCCAAGAAAATGGTGACAGGTAAATTGGAGAGGGTAGCCTAAGGCTAAACAATCATATGCAAATAAAAATCGGTATAAATGAAAAGCAGCCTTAGGGGAAAATGGGATTTTGTCATGGACTATTTCTACTTGGCATAGGGTGGCTTTTGAATTACACTGAGAGAAATGAGAGTCTATGTAACCAGAATGTTTTCTTTGAATTAAAGGCATGGCAGTGTTTCATTGTCGTGGTGGTAGTGGTTGTAGTGGCAGTGATAGTGGTTCTTTGAGAGTTTTAACTGCATGGTTTGATCACATTTTTTGTGCTTCACAAGTCTTTGTAGATTTACCTGCCATTCTGCTTCACACCTAAGTGCTAGTTTCCCAAAACCTTTCAAGATCAATTCATGTTTTCCACTGACTTTTGGAAGTGAGGGCTTCTATTGGAAGTTGATTAACTTACCAGAGTCTATAGTTGCAGAAAATCTGTCACATTCCCAGGATATAGAAATAGTCAAGGGCTTCACAGCACGAAATGGAGTCCTGAGTCTAATTTATGTCACTGTGGTAGGACTTAGTCTGGTTTGGTATCAAACTCATTTTGTGTATACTATCGCAAACACTGAGTACATGTGTTCATCTGTCTTGCTGTATCCACAGCA
Source organism: Micromys minutus (assembly GCF_963924665.1). Lineage (NCBI taxonomy): Eukaryota > Metazoa > Chordata > Mammalia > Rodentia > Muridae > Micromys > Micromys minutus. Next base: position 9,132,585 of record NC_137974.1, read on the forward strand.
CATTGTTTCCTGAAAGTAAGACACAAGTTGAGGTTCTTAGATCATTTGTGCCTCTTCTCCTCAATATTCCCAAGCCCTGGAAGAATCGGGTTTGTACTCTACTTAGGGATGAACATTCTGCAGTCTTTTAGTTAATAAATCTAATTTACTTGTGACTCTCTGGTTCAGCAACCATCTACTACAAACAGAGGCTATTTTTTCAACTATTTTTATTGGATATTCTCTGCATTTACATTTCTGATGTTATCTCTTTCCCACAATAACATGCCCCTCTCCCCCTCTCATTACCTCCATGAAGGTACTCCCTCTCCCAACCACCCTCTAACACCTCAGCATCTTGGCATTTCCCTACATTGGGAAAATGAGCTTTCTCTGGACCAAAGTCCTCTCCTTTCGTTAATGTCATAAAGTGCTGTTCTCTGCTGCATATGCACATAGGGCCATGGGTCTCTCCATGTGAACTCATTGTTTGGTGTTTTTGTCCCTGGGAGCTGTTCTGGATTTGGTTAGTTGATCATTATGCTCTTCCCATGGGTTTCAGACCCTTTCAGCTCCTTCAGTACCTTCTCTAGCTCCTTCATTGGGATACTATTGTTTAGTCTGATGGTTAGCTGCAAGCATCCTCTTCTGTATCAGTATAACTCTGGCAGAGCCTCTGAGAAGGCATCCATATCAGGTTCTTGCCAGCAGCATTACTTGGCATTAGCAATAGTGCTTGGGTTTATTGGGTGCATATGGGGTGGATCCCAAGGTGAGGCAGTCCAAACAGAGACTTATTAAATAAAAGTGTAGAGAAACAATAATATATGGGTTTAATAATTAGTCACTAAGTGGTTTAATAATACTATGTACATTTATCAGTATAGTAATAATAATTACAGCCCTATGGACTATGAACTGTTTAACCTTAGGCTATTAGCCCAATATTGGAAATACGTATTTGCATCTTATGGAGTGAAATTTAAATTTGATATGTATGTGATTTGATATTCCATGATTATTTTTTCAGTATTGTAATAATTGGCTTATCTTGTCAGGCCTTATTCTAGCTCACAAAACTCCAAGTTCTGTATTCTGAAGATCATTTTTCTTCTCATATAGTTCTCATAGAATCTTTTAGAATTTAGAAATCTAAACAGAGGGGATGAATCTTCCAGATTAATATTATCTTGACTTCCTCATATTCTGTGAATTAAGGATGTAGTGTTTTTACCTATAGAGACTTTTGCAGCAAATTGTGGAGGATAACCCAGAGTAATGAAAATAACCTATAATAACATTAGTGGTCAATAATCATAAGAGTTGACTAAATGATTAAAAAATTCTACTTTGTTTAATTTTAAGCCCATTGTTCCATTATCAGGACCATGAATTAGAAATTCTCTACTTATAGTCTAGAATTTTATTTCTTATCTACTTATATTATAAATGATACATTTTATATTATCTATAATGTATAAAAACAATATAAAGAAACTTCTGAGAATCACAACTCATTTTCTTTTTTCTTTCTTTTTCTTTTTTTAATGATGGCATATTTGTGAAAATTGATTTGGAAAACCAAGATCAGGGCTTTTAAGGATGTTCATGTGTTTTCTGAAATATTTCTATGGAACAATTGTGCTGTAATAGGTTCAAATGTTAGAGAATAACCGGTTCAGTTACAAGTTCAGAAAGAGATGTGCTCTGAAAAAATACATCTACAGTACAAGACTCGAATAAACACAAAGTCTAGCTTTTAAGAACTGATCGCCAAGCTTTGCTTCTAATGATATCCCAAGTTGGAGTGTCTCCCTGATTTTAAGATCACTCATCATTAAAGGAAATTAGGAATAGTGATGTACAGTTTATTTTGATAAAAATGCTGTAAAGATAAGATAAATTAAGATAAATTAATCATGATTATTCATTGTAAATGCATATTTAAAGTACTTAAAATTTTCCATCTTATATAACAATAGCTGAATGATCTCAAGACATTTTATATAAAACAGCAGAGCATGACATGTTATGGAGATAGTTGTGTAGTGTTAAGAAACTGAAAATTTATTATAAATCTAATAAAATGATACAAATATGAAAGTAAAGTATATTAATATATTGATATACATTAATATATATCAATAATATAATAATATACAATGCTATATATAGTATATCCTCTAAAATATATATGTATATATCAATAGGTAGATAAATAGAGAGATGATAGATAGATAGATAGATAGATAGATAGATAGATAGATAGATAGATAGGTAGATAGATAGATAAATAGGTAGGTAGGTAGATAGATAGATAGATAGATAGATAGATAGATAGATAGATAGATTTCCTCAAAAAGAAATGACAATGCAGCTTTGCACAAACCGGATATAATAATGTCTAAACAAAATTAATTACTATATGATTTCATAGCCTTAAAATTTCCAAAATTTTCTCTTTAAAATAGGAAAAAAATAAAAACTTTAAAAAGCCGTGTTCTATAAATTAAATGCTTATTTTTTTTTTAAATGCAGCTAAGCTTGGAAGCTAGACACACATTTAAAAACAAGGATCTGATTTTTTGGTTTTTATTGCTTCAATATTCTCTGCATACCTGTCAAATGTGTTCTCTACAATAGTGTCCTTCTGCAGCTCCAAATGATGTCCTGGTAGAGGTAATGTCTACATATGTCGACTTGTCAGAGCTACTTTCAAAAGGTGCCTTCAGGGTGTCATTCACAGGCATTAACTTGTGTTGTGGTAGTTTCTGCATGTTGACCTTACAACCTGCTTGATATTCACATGACTTTGTTCTGTCTTCAGAATTTGTTTTTTGGAGAAGAATGTTTTTGTCTCATGTCATGCTGCATCATATAGCCTTGTGAAGTGGGTACCTTTTTGTTGTTGTTGTTGTTATAGGCAGTATGTTTTCTGTTTTACTCTCTGAATCTGGATGATCATTACTTAAAAAAAAATCAAGTTTCCACAGTAGCAAATAGTAAGCTCATGACACACATTTTATATAGAAATTATACCATGCCAGATAAATCTAAAATACGTAAAATTTTAAACTGTATTTTTAAGTTTTATAAGTTAATTTTTAAATCATTGTTTAAAATTGATTGATGGTAAAATAGATGTGCTGTTCGTAAGATTTTTTATTGTGTTAAACTAAAAAATATGCTTAAATTTTAATGATTAATAAATTTAACTTTGTGATATAATTTTGTACAATCTGTGTTTTATTTGAAATATAAGTATAATATTGCTTAGGAATTTTGCTCGAATCATCATCTTAAAACTGTCTTTGATTTAGATTTTAAGAAAAATTTACAGTTCCAATTGTGTTTTCATAATTAAGTCCAAAAAAAAAAGAAATTCAGATATGGGAATATACACACCCCCCCACACACACACACATATATTTGTATGTATATGTGTGTGTGTGTGTGTTTATGTGTGTGTATTAATTGTTTGATCACAAAAATCATGAAACAAATGGACACTCTTAGTTATATTATCTCTGATTTTGTATTTGTTAATTTCCACCATGAATATATAACTCTCCATTATTATTTTAAGTTTCTTTTTTTAAATTTGTTATTGGGTATTCTATGCATTTACATTTCAGATGTTATCTACTTCTTTCAATTTCATCCACACTCCCATTGCCTCCATGAAGGTGTTCCTTCTCTCAACCTCCCTCTCCTACCTCAGCACATTGGCTTTCTCCTACCCTGAGAAAAAGAGCCTTCGCTGGACCTAAGGCTTCTCCTTCCATTGATACCAGAGAATGCTGTCCTCTGCTTCGAATCACCTGGGGCCATGAGTCTCTCCATAAGAAATTGTTGGTTGTTGTTTTAGTTTCTGGAGGTTTGATTGGTTTGACTAGTTGATGATTTTGTTCTTCCCACGGGGCTGCAGATCTTTTTAGCTCCTTCAATTTTTCTCCAGCTTCTTTACTGGGGTCCTCATGTTCAGTCTGATGGTTAGCTGCAAGCATCCTCCTCTGGATCAGTTTGACTCTGGCAGAGCCTGTGAGGAGGCATCATATCATGTTCCTGCCAGTAAGCACTACTTGGCATCAGCAATACTACTTGGGTTTAATAGATTCAAATGGGGTGGATTCCCTGGTGAGCCCATCTCTGGATGCTCTTCTCTCCAATCCCTGCTTCATTATTTTTCTCTTTATCTTCTCTCATGAGCATTTTGTTCTAGAGGAGGGCTACTGATTTGTTTGAGTTGATTTGATATCCAACTAGTTCTCTGAAGTTTCCTTAACAGAGCCAATGGCTCATGCTCTAAGATTACCTATAAATAAATGTGATCTCATGTAATTTAAAAGCTTCTGTAAGGCAAAGAACACTGTCATCAGGAAAGAACCTAAATCCAAAAACCAAAAGTCAGCAACCCACATATGGGGAAAGATCTTTACCGATGCTATATCCAATAGAGGAATAAAAATCTAAAATATACAAAGAACTCTATAAGTTAGACTCCTGAGAATCAAGTAACCCTATTAAAATGGGGTAGAGAGCTAACCAAAGAATTCTCAACTGGGGTATTTTTAGCAGAAGCACCTAGAGACATGTTCAACATCCTTAGTCACCAGAGAAATGCAAATCAAAGCAACCCTGAGATTCCATTTCACACCAGTCAGAATGTCTAAGGTCAAAAACTCAGTTAATGGCCAATGCTTGTAAGGAAGTGAAGAAAGAGGAACACTCCTTCATTTTTGGTGGGGTTATAAGCTGCAACAACCACTCTGGAAATCAGTCTGACAGTTACCCAGAAAGTTGGATCTAGTACTACCTGAGGATCCAGCTATACTACTCCTGGGCATATATTCAAAAAATGTTCTAACATATAACAAGAACACATGCTCCAACATGTCCATAGTAGCCTGATTTATAAAAGTCAGAAGCTGGAATTAATCAATATGTCTCTCAACAGAAGAGTGCATTCTGAAAATGGTATATATACACAATATATTACTACTCAGCTATTAAAAATGACTTCATGAAATTCAAATGTAAATCAATATAACTAGAATATATTCTCCTGAGTGAGGGAACCTAGGTACAAAAGAATGATCATGCTATGTATTCACTGTTAAGTGGTATTAGGAAAAAAAAAAAAAAAAAACAAAACATTGGATTACCCATGATACAACCCATAGACCATATGAAGCTCAGGAAAAAAGATGCAAGTATGGAAGTTTCACGTTTTTTCTCAGAAGGGAGAATAAAATAAACACAGGCAGTAGAGGGAAGAAGAGACTTAGGAGGAAGAGAAAAAGCAGAGGGAAAATGTGGGGTAGTACCAGGTGTGGAAGGAAAGACGAGAGATGTATAAAAGTACAGGGAATTTAGCAAACATGTGTAGCAGTGAGGGATGGGGAACTGGGGATGGCAGGAAAGAAAGAGGGTCCTAGAACCCATCAGAGATGGCATTACCTAAAATACCCAACAAAGTGGTGACAGAACCTGTAGAGAGCATATACAGAGGTTAGGTATGAGGTTGAGTGATAGTAGCCACCCATTCATCTCAAAAGTATTAGCACAGATTTGCTCCTATCTAAAGGAAATACAGGCACAAGGAGTGGAGCAGAGACTGAAGGAAAGGACTCACAGAGACTGCCCTACTTGGGGATTCATCACATATGCACACTATTGCTGATGCCAAGAAGGGCATGCTGAGAGCAGCCTGGTTTAGCTGTCTCAAGAGATATTCTACCAAAGCCTGATCTATACAAATGAGGATGTTGGCAGCTAACTATCAGCCTGAGCATGAGGACTCCAATATGGAGTTAGGGCAAGAACTGAAGGAGTTGAAGGGGTTTGAAACCCCATGTTAAGAACAAAAATATCAACTAACCAGACACCCAGGGTACCCAAGGACTAAACCACCAACCAAGAGTACACATGGCTCCAGGTGCACATGAATCAGAAGACTGTATTATATAGCATCAGTAGTAGGGAAGCCTTTGCTTCTGAGAAGGCTTAATGTCCCAGAGTAGGGGAATACTAGTACGGTGAGAAGGGATTGAGTGTTTGTGTGTGTGTGAGCACCATCATAGAAGCAGAGGGGATGGTTGTTTTTGAGAGAGATTTTGCAGTGTAGAACCTGGAAGAGGAATAATATTGAAGTATAAATAAATAAAATAACCAATAAAAATAAAATAAAAAATGTAAAAAGATATAAATAGCCAAATCATGTAAACAATAAAATAATTTTAAAAATTAAAAATTGAAAGACACAAATGTAAAAAAATTATTTGATTGGACTCTGAACATTAGAACAAAGAAAGGTATTCCACAATGTATGATTATATTACTAGCTTTATGATTAATGTGTTGCCATGTTAACCAATAAACTATAAGAACATTGCCAAAAGTTTCTTCTAAAGAAGCAACTCCAAGTATTATTTATACTATAGTAGTTTGAGTGAGAACGGCCACCAAATTCTCATGTTTTTGAAAACTCAAGCCCTGAATTGTCGCGCGCCCATGCTTCCCGCCAATAGGAACAGGCATGCAACAAACAACAAGATTCTTCTGTGGACAACTTTTATTGTACAGCACTCTGAGCAGGGGACTTCTTGAGCAGGAAACCTCTCTGAGCAGGGGACTCCCTACCGGGGTCTACTGTATAGGCGACCTCTCACTTGCAGTCTCCCACATGCGATCTCTCTGCCCAGTCTCTTTCTACATGGGATCTCTCCGCAATCTCTCTTATCGGGTCTCTCTCCACGTGGGATCTCTCTGCCATCTCTCCATGTGGTGTCTCCTGCAATCTCTCCACTATCTCTCACGTGGGAGAGAAATGCACTGCTTATATATGCCTAAGAGACTTGTGTTGCTACCTGATTGGTGCATCCTCCAGTAGCTCATTCACGTGCCACGAGATTGGGCTGTGACTTATGTGGTTGCCAAGCAACACGAGGGGAAAGGTTTTTTGTAGGCTGAACAATGGGCGGGAAGCTGGCGCCATCTATTGGCGCCAACGGCTTTCTACACTGAATGGTTGGTGTATATGCTCCGGAAATATTAGGTGGTGGTAATGTGGGGGGAGGTATATCATTGGGGCTGGGATTTCAGGTTGAAAATATTTACAACATTTCTAAATACATAAATGCACCCTACTCAGAGTATATATATATATATATTGTATGTTTTTAGTACTGAAAATTTATTTTTGGATAACTGATGTTTTTTAGCCTTGGGCAAAGGCTATTTCTTCTGCTTCCAGCATTCCTTAGTTAGCTATAGTTTTTGGTGTATTGTTAAGGCCTCATCAGTTTGCACCTGTGGATGTCCATTGTTGCTCTACTTGTTCAGTTCACCTTCATGCAGTCATGTTTGTGTAACTATATGATATTCCCATAAGATGACTGTAATGGAAATAGAAAAAGAGGTGATGGCTTTTAAGAGAGCAAGGAGAAGACAACTGGAGGACTTGGGAGAAGAAAGATAAGTGGAGAAATGATGTAACTATACTATAATTTCTAGAATAACATAAAAAATGACTTGTGCCATCCTAGGTGTTGGTCTTTGTCTCGTACTTATGAATCATGCCATGAGTTCCATGTTTCTGAGCTACGACCTGGCCTTCATGGTGGGTGCCATCCTTCCAGCCATGATCTCTGAAACCAAGTTTCCTTCATCACGAAGCCTTATGAGAGCAAACAAAAGAACCCAAGACCTATAAACTCTACTTGTTTACCTGTCTGCCTGTCATAGCATGAATACAAAATATAGATTTCTTACCATTTCTTCATAGGGTCAATGAATTGAGTGATAATTTAAACAGAATAGCATAAATCCTACTTGTTCTCATATTTAATTTTGGTCTTACCTTTGGTTATTTTAGAAAATATGAATATACCCATGCATGAGTTGGTAAATATTGTAGAATATTCTCAGAGTTCAATGTCCTTTTCCAGATATGGAAGTTGTAGGGAGTGACATTAGATATAGTTAAGGAAACTTTTCCAAACTTTCAAAAGAATACTATGCATATTTAACCAGGGTAGCCAGAAATAAAACAAAAATACAAGTTTTACAGTTAAATTTAAATATATGATAAAAACAGGAAATATGTTGTGTGTTGCATAAAATGTTTGTTTTAAATATCATTGGACACTCTGATTCTTTTTCTATCAAGTGAAAGTTATAGATGTTCTAACGTCATGTTTCCTAACAGGAATATGAACAATCCAGAGATTTTTCTTTTGCTTAAGTTAGGTAAGTACTGAGGTTATAGAGAACATATAATTTGCAATACTGAACAGTTAGATGTACACACTGTGCTATCAGAAAAGCTAGAAAAATATATTTTATGAGCTACAAATATGCAATTCTTTTGAAAATATATTTTAAAATGTAAGAAATATTAGAAAAATTAAACCAAATGTATTTTTTGCTTTTTTTGTTTTTGCTATTTTTCCTCCTTTTTTATTGGCATTTACATTATTGTATTTACATTTTAGATGCTATCCTTTTTTTTAACCAATCCCATCTTCCCTACCTCTCCCATTGCCTCCATTAAGGTGCTCCATCTCCCAACCTCCCTCTCCCACTCAGTGATGTTAAGAAGAATGCTCATCATGACAAATAAAAGTGTTTAAAAGACTAATTCACATTTGGAGTCAACTCACAGGACCATTCTGTTCTTAATGAAGCATGGCTTCATCCAGTAAGGCAGAAAATTTCTTTTTACCCAAGCAATCCAATAAGAGCAAACATATTTAAATTTAATTTGAAAATAGAAAACAACAAATGTAAAACAAATTTGTAGCCAGCAACATTTCTGACTTTGTAAATGGAAATTAGTACATAGGTCAAGACAAAACAAGGATGAGATCCTTTTTAATTCTTAATTAGCATAGCAATAAAAGTCCTCTGATATATAATAAAAGATGTACATTATAGATTGTCAGGAAAGAAAAGGAAATGCTGATTCATAGAACACCTCTGCTCACTCTAAATATATGTGCCCACATGGAAAATAAACAAATAGTAAATAACAGAGCACAGTAAGAATAAAACAAATCAGCAACTTCTGTAGTCAACAACCAAGTACAGCAAGAATTTGACATAAGCTTATTATACAATATTAATTAACAATTAAATTGATGAACTAAATTATTAAAATTAATATTTAAAGAGTTCATAAATTTACCGAAGAGCAAGGGGGAATTATGGAAATGTTCAGCAGGAGAAAAGAGAAGGGAAAGATGTAATTAAATTACAATCTCCAACTTAAGCAAACAAAGAACACTTTTAAGAGTGAAAACATGTAAAACAAAATGTAACATGGAAATAGTTAAAGTTTTCTTGTTTTGTAAATATTTTTTTGTTTTGTTTTACATGTACTTTAGCTCATTGTAACTATTAAGTTTTCAAGTCATACTATCAAACCTTAAAAAAATCAAGTACTGACTAAAAAATATATTCATATAGTTTTATGTAAAAATTATGTTAAAATCTAAAAAAAAAGTACTGACAAAAATGTATAATTTTAAGCAAAAAATGTTTAAAATCTGTACATTTATCTTTGTTTTGTAAAATAAAGTTGTTTTTTTTTAAAAAAGAGTGAAAACAGTAGAAGCAATCTATATTACAAAGATACAAAGATATGTTCACCTTTAGCATTTTTTAATAGATGATGGGCCTAGGAAAAAAAGCTTTCTAATAATAATAATGTTATTATTATTATTATTATTATTATTATTATTATTATTATTAGAAAGAATAAGAAGAAAGAGAAGGAGAAGGAGGAGAAAAAAGAAAGCAGTTAAGAAGTATAGATCACCTGGGGATCCATCCTATATGCAACCACCAAACTCAGTCACTGTGACTGATTCCAAGAAGTGCTTTCTGATAGGAGACTAATAGAGATGCCTCCTCAGAGTTTCTGCCAGAGCAATACTGATACAGATGAAGATGCTTGCAGCTCACTATCTGAATGAGCATGAGGACCCCAATGGAGGAGGTAGAGTGTGAAGAGCAGGTGTGGCAGCAGTCCAAAGATGGCGCTTGGGACTCCAGCCTAGTCTGTGACTAGCACCTGAGTTCATCCTGTCCCCAAGATTAGCCACTCCCACCATTCGAGCTGCAAACCCACGACATGAGATCAGGCCAGATGACATAGACCTATGAACTACAGCCACACAACATAGACTGAGGAGGTGGAGTTGAAAGAGAATAAAAGGGACTGTGCTTGGGAGAAAGAGAGGAAGAGAAACAGAAAGGGGACAGAAAGATTTTAACTGGCATGCTGTAAGGTTCCTGAATGAACAGCTTTGAGAAGAACGCTGTGTTGTCGCTCCTTTTCTGCTGGTCGGAGACGGTCGCAACACTAGAGAGTGGACTAAAGGAGCTAAAAGAAATTGCAACCCCATGGGAAGAATAAAAATATCAATTACCCCAACCCCAGAATTTCCAGGGATTAAAACACCAACCAATAATTTGAACCCAAGGCTCTGGCCACATATGAAGCAGGGGATGACATTGTCTGACATCAGTAGTAGCAGAAGCCCTTGGTCCTGTGAAGGTTGGTTTTTCCAGTGTAGGGAATGCCAGGATGATGTAAAACACTATTGCTGATGCCATAAGTGATTACTGGCAGGAAGCAGATATAGATTTCTCCTCAGAGGCTCTCCAAGTGTCATATAGTCATATAGATACAGATGAGGATGCTTTCAGCTAAACATCGGACTGAACAGGGGGACCCCAATTAAAGAACTAGAGAAAGGACTGTAAGAGCTGAAAGTTTTGCAACCTCATGGGAAGAACAACATCATCAACCAGCCAAGGCACTGAGGTGGAGAGGGTAATTGGAAGAGGGAGCATCTTCATGGAAGCAAGTTGAGGGGGAGGAGGTAGAGGAGTGGGGGGGTATAACATTTGAAATGTAAATATGGAGAATATCCAATAAAATTGAGAAGAGTGGGAGTATTTTAATGGAAACAAGGGGAGGGACATAGATGACTGGGGGTGGGGGATAGTATTTGAAATGTAAATACATAAAATATCCAATAAAATTTTTAAAAGAAAAAGAAACTATCTTCGTCTACTAAACTGAAAGTAGTGTGCTCTTCTCTATCACAGGATCTGACTAGCCCCTGGTATTAGCCATGTTTCCAGCCAGGCTTAATTGTCTCCTGGTGAACTAGCCTAAAGTAGATTTAGAAACCAACTGGCCATTGCTGTAGCCACATTTGCATATTTAGCATTTTTTTACCTTGTTGGTCATTGTTGTGGTTGATGGATATCTGAGCTGACTAGGGTTATTGATTGCTTCTCCCATTTAGCAGCTTTTATAGCATCTTCTGGTAATAAGAAAAAACTCAGGAAAAAGGTTTTCTTATCAGGTCCAACACAATATTGCATATTCTGTATCCAATGTACATGTTTTCTTCAGAAATAGTTACTTCAACTTCTAGGAGCAACTAAGGAAATAGAAATGTTATAGTCTATTGGTATCTTAAACTCCTCTGTTAATTCCAAAAGAGATCGCCTACTGCTGAACTTGGTTTCTTGTTAAATGGTCTGTAGATATTAGTGTAGCCAATGACAAATGGCAAATCTCAGGAGCTCTTTCTCTAAACAAAAACTACAGAAAAATAAAAACTGAGAGAAAAATAGCCTTTGCCCAAAGATGCCCACCCCTCCCTCACCCCCAAATTTATTTCCTCATTTTTCCTTGACTGCTATTTTTAATGGTATAAACATATAGATATATGAATAAAAACCGAGTAATCCATTTTGTAGTGCTTGTACTCATCTGGTTTCAGCTGTGACCATTTTGGTATTGTATACCCAGTTGTCAGAAATGAAAATTAAGAATTGACTAAGAAAAATAGCTCTCTTTTTATATTAACAATTTAAAGTAAAAGAGTAGAATAGCCAACCCCAAAACAGAAAAAAATCAAACAATAACAAAAATTAATAATGATGCTCTACAAATTAAATCCTATAGACCTACTTATGTTCAAGATGATTGATGGAAGAAGATAACAAATAAATTACTATATAGATAATCTAGACATATATGTGGAAAATGGTCAAAAGAAAAATCAATTGTCTTGTAACAGAAGTACAAGAATGTTTCAATAATACAAAGATAATACTTGTAATATCCTGGAAATTTAATGGCCATATATAAGAAAAAAGTCCAAATATTTAACTCAAATATTTTTTAATATTGTATCCAAAATCTGTCAAAAGCCCAAAAGTGATTTAATTATGAATGTCGGAAGAAAATAAAGGTAATGATGTTGACCTATTCTTTGTTGATGAGTTTTTGATAATATGCAAAACCTTCAGTGAGAGAAAAATAGAAGAAGATCAAAATGTTAAACATTTTAAGTTATTCAAACTTCCATTTATTTTTTAAAATAATTTTTAAAAATTAAATACTAGTTAAAAATAAAAGTGAAATAATATCAGAAGTTAAAGTTGATAATAATATGTAAATGCCACACATACTAACACTTCAAATTTAACATCAATAAATAAAAAGTCCAGCAAAAACCATCCAGAACAGTCATCTCACTGAAGAAATCACTCAGATCTCAACGGAAGGATATGTAAATTTCAAAAAAAACTAAATTGTCATTTGAGTGAGAAAAATATAGCGAATGAAAATAGATTGATATTCTCATATTAGCCATAAAGATTTAGCTGAAAGATGTCTGTATTTCTGTTACTGAAAGGCACAATGATTTTCACGCCACTAGAGTATGTTTCTTCATCTCCTAGATAAAGCCATTAAAGAAATATGGAATACTAAGTTTTTGAAGATGCCTCATATAAAAATAAAAGAAAAGATTCTCATAAATGCTGCATTAGTAACAGTGGTATTTCACATATGAGACTTGGACTGTATTATTTTAAATGTTCACTTCATATCTTATTATTTAGAAAACATTCATTGATTAATTTCTAGGTCTCAGGTTTTTCATTGGAAAGAGTAAAAGGTCACAAAACTTCATTTCCATGCTGGTTTAGAGAATTATTTAAAGATTGTATGTATGTGTGTATATATAATTATATGTGGAACCCAGGTTTTGAAAGGTTGTTAGTGCTGAAAGCAAAGATCTTTGCTTAGGTGTCTATACCAGTGCCTAAAAATGTTTAGTTTATGACAGGTGATTTCTCATATTGTATAAGAAAACAATTGCTTGTGCCTTAACATACTAAATGGTGAATAATTACAGGCTATTATTACACTAAAAAGTAGAATAAGTAAAGCCCAACTCTTAACTATAATACAATTTGTCAGTTTAGATGAGGACATAAGATATTTCACATCAAGTAATGATTCTTGACCTTACAAATGTTCAAAAATGGCTCAAAGAAAAAGTAAAAATCGCTATCTCTGGAAAATTTTTTGACTTTTGACATTTATATAATTTAACTAATTTGAGTTTTTTAATTCATATATTCAGTAAATATGTTGTCTGTTTTTGAATAGTGACATTGTGTCATCGTTTTTATAACACGCTTTAAAAAGGAATTTCATCTGTTATCATGAAAATAAATCTGTTCATTTTGAAAAATTATAAGGAGGAATAACCACCTAAATAAATTGATTAAAAATTCATCTACAATAAAATAAACAATTATACTTTTTATTGAAAATAATTTTCCTGAGGTACAATATCAACACATTTTTACATTAATCTTTGAGAGTTACTTTTATTTAAGTGAGCATGGTAAATATTAATTAAACAAATCATAGCTCATGTTGTAGAGGGTATGGAATAGAAACCAACAAGACCCTCTGAGCATCCAGGGTCTAAATCATCAATCAAAGAATTCACTTGGAGGGACCCATGGCTCCAGATGCATATGAAGCAGAGGATGGCCTTATCTGGAATTAATGGGAGCAGCCTTTGGTCCTGTGAAGGCACATTTCTCCACTGTAGGGGAAGGGCAGGATGCTGAGGTATGAGTGGGGCGTAGGAGGAGGGAGGAAGAGCATCCTCACAGAAGCAGAAAGAAAGGGAATGGGAGGAGGGATCTTGGAAAGAGGATAATATTTGAAATATAAATACACAAAATATATCCAATAAAAGGGAAAATTATACCTTGTAATGTATTTCAGGATTGCCTTTTTTTCATGTTCCTACCAGATCTTTAAAATTAATAAAATCTTCTCTAACCTGGGATGATTCTATGGGTTTGGTTAGAAAAGTTGCAGTGAATAGTTTGTTAGTAAGATGTAAGCAATTGAGTGAGGTGGCTGGATAGCTAGATCAGAGGGTAAGAACACACTGTCTGCTCTTCCAGAGGTCTTAAGTTCAATTCTCAGCAAGCATACGGTTGCTCATCTCATTTATAATAAAATTTGGTTCCCTCTTCTTGGTGTATAAACACTCACGTAGACAGAACACTATATATACATAGGAAATCAATACATTTTTAAAGTAGAGGTTAACATAAAGAGGTTGGGTGAACTGTGACAGAGTATTTTAGTACTTTTCAGCCTTGTGCTAACAACTGACTTATGAGAAAAGAGCACATTACAACATATGTTCAACTTATGCAATGATAGACTTCTTCCTAAATATAAAATTTCAGCTTCATCGTTTTCAGAAAACATTTTAATAACAATGTGAAGGGAAAGATTGTATGTTTTGAGGGTCACACTTTGGTATTTTATAGGGACAAGAGACATAAATAAGTGAGAGGTCCTTAGCTTTCAAAACAAGGCTGGGAGGTCATAGCAGGAAAAAGCAGTATAAATACCAGGATCCCCACAGATAACATCCAAATGCGCATGAAGTGAAATGATGTTATCTAAATGTAGAATTCAAAAATCAACAATTTTTGTATGATAATTATTTATTAAAAATCTATATTAATAAATCAATAATCATTTCTACGCCAGGTATTTTAACAAGTAAAAACTTGTTAAATTTCAATAAGGAAATACATTCTGAGAGAGATAGCTTAGGGCTGATAGCATGGTGAACTTAGGATACTCTGAGCTCAGATTCCCTCTTTTTGTGTTTTATTTGTGAGCGTGTGGGAGGTGGGGGTGGAGTCTAGATTTGCTTCTACATTGCAATATCCAGGTTGTAATCTAAGTTGCTTCTAAGTTCATTATCTATGCTTTTATATATGACTTTTAAATTTGTTCATTTTTTATTAATTATTCTATTCATTTACATCTCAAATGATATTCCACTTACCGGTTACCCCTCCACCAAAACCCCACATGAGCCTTCCTCCCACCCCTTTGCTTGGATATGGGTGCTCACCCATCCTCCCAACCACGCACTCCTGTCCAATAGCTCCAGTATCTCTACGGGCATTAAACATCCAGGGAAGCACGTCATCCTCTCCTATTGCTGTCAGGAAAGGCCATCCACTGCTAGATATGTATCTGGAGCCATGAATTCCTCCTGGCACTCCGTGGTTGGTGGTCTAGTCTCTGGGAGCACCAGGTGGAAATGCCAGCTTATTTTGCTCTTCCTATGGGGTTGCAATGCCCCCTATTTCTCCAGTCCTCCTGCCAGCTCCCCCACCAGGGTCCCTGTCCTCAGTCTGACGCCTGGCTCCAAGCATCCACATCTGCATTGATCAGTTCAGGCCCGTACCTTCCAAGGAACCACCACACCAGTTTCCTGTAAGCAACCGCCTCTTGACTCCAGCAACAGTCTTTGGCTTGGTGTCTGCAGTCATTATGGATCCAAGGCGGGACAGTCCCTGGATGCCCTTCCTTTAGTCTGTGTTCCATTTTTCCCCCTGCTCTTTTTTAAGATGGGAACATTTCTGGGTTAAAATTTCGAGATGTGTAGATGGCCCCATTCCTCGATCGGGAGCCCCCATCCATGCCTATCTACTGGAGGTGGTCTTTACAGGATCTATTTCTTCATTCTCTGTGCATTGTAGCTAAAGTCATCCCTGCTGGGTCCTGGGAACCTCAAGATTCCCTAGAGTCTGGGAACCTCTATTAACTGCATCTTCCCTCAACGCTACATATTTTTTTTTGTGTGTGTAATTTCCTTACCTTTTGTACCTTGTTCACATCCCCTCCAGTTTCTGATACTTCCCCCCTTTATTTCCTCCCCCTCCTCTCCCTCTAAGGTCCCCTTCTCCTTCCACATCCCAAAAATCATCCTGTTTCTCCCTCAGTGCAGGGCTGAAGTATCAACATCATGGTCTTCCTTCTTTCTAAACTCCATTTGGTCTGTAAGTAGTATCATAGGCATTGTGAGCTTTTGGGCTAATATTCATTCATCAGTTAGTATATAACCAATGTGTTCATTAGTGTTACTTCACTCATGATAATATTTTCTACTTCCATACATTTGCCTGCAAATTTAATGAAGTCATTTTTAAATCACTAACTAATACTCCATTATGTATATATAGCTGCTATGGACATAGCCTGTGTCCTTATATGTTGGAGCATCTTTTGGGTATATGCCCATGAGTGGTATATCTGGGTCTTCAGGAAAAACACTTTCAATTTTCTCAGAAACTTGCAGACTGATTTACAAAGTAGTTTTACCAGCTTCCCACCAGCAATGGAAGAGTCAACACTTTCTCCACATCCTCACCATCATGTGCTGTTACCTGAGTTTTTTATCTTAGCCATTCTGACTGGTGTGAGGTAGAATCTCAGGATTCTTTTGATTTGCATTTCCCTGATGACAAAGGATGTTGAACATTTCTTTAGGTGCTTCTCAGCCATTAGAGATTCTCTATTTATCTTTGTACATCCCTTTTAGTGGGGTTATTTGGTTCTCTGGAATCTACCTTTTTGAGTTCTTTGTATATTTTGGATATTAGCCCTCTATCAGATGTAGGGTTGGTAAAAATCTTTTCCCAATATGTTGGTTGCCTTTTGGCCTATTGACAGCACCCTTTGCTTTACAGAACCTTTGCAATTTTATGAGGTTCCATTTGTCTATTGCTGATCTTAAAGCATGAGCCATTGGTGTTCTGTTCATGAAGTTTCCCCCATTCCCAGGTATTCAAGGCTCTTCCCCACTTTTTCTTTAATTAAATTCAGTATATCTAGTTTTATGTAGAGGTCCTTAATCCAATTGCCCTTAAGCTTTGTGCAAGGAGATAAGAATAAATCAATTTGCATTCTTCTACATGCAGAACACCAGTTGAACCAGAACCATTTGTTAAAAATGCTGTCTTTCTTCTACTGGATGGATTTAGCTTTTTTGTCAAAGATCAAGTGACCATAGGGGTGTGTGTGTGTGTGTGTGTGTGTGTGTGTTCATGGTTTGTTGAGATAAAGCTTACCATGTAGACCAATAATGTCATGAAACTGTGATCTTTCTCTCTTAGTTTTGCCAATTATGTGATTACAGATGTGTGCACTTTGCCTAGACCTTCATTTTCATTCTAGTTCTAAATAAAAGGAAAAGAGATGAAGTTCTTTCTGCAAACCCTTTGCATTTGATTATGAAGGAACACACTGCCCTTTTACATCTCATTTTTCATATGGTTCTTTGTCCCAAGTTTAGTAACATGAGTACTGCTAATTACAAGAGCAGACTGGGAAGGCAGTTCTTAAGATTCACACCTTCTGGTAGACAGGGCTGCATCAACACTCAGAGAGTGTAGGCAGGAATGTTGTGAGGAAGCCACTTGTCTGATTGTTTTCTTATATAAGCCTCTGTAGGAGCAGGGGGAGTGGGCTTCTCTTTTCCATGACTAAGAAACTCTGATGGGAGATGTGAGGTTGGCTTATAATAGCCAAGAAGGACACTCTTAAAAGGCCAATAATAAACTGAGAGCCAATATTTTATTGCCCCAGGAGCCAAGTTCTGGCTGTAAACCACAGTAGCATGAAGGACAATCATGAGCCTTATATGTGAGAATAGTTTGGGAAAGATATTCATTTTAGCCTGTTGAGACCCTGTGTTTTGCGTACTGATGTTCAGTGCCCACATTTGTGGAAAAAAAATAAACAGAGTGAACACATAGTGGTTTTGTCTGTGGTAATGCTCTGCACAACAGCAGATGACAAGTCAAGGCTGAGTACCATGATATACTATGTGGTTTTGTGTCACCTTGACACAAGCTGGAGTTATCACAGAGAAAGGAGCCTCGGTTGGGGAAATGCCTCCATGAGATCCAGCTGTAAGCTGTTTTCTCAACTAGTAATCAAGGGGAGAGGGCCCAGGCCATTGTGGGTGGTGCAATCCCTGGGCTGGTAGAGCTGGGTTTTATAGGAAAGCAGGCTGAACAAGACAGGGGAAGCAAGCCAGTAAGTGACATCCCTCCATGGCTTCTGCATCAGTTTTTTCTTCCAGACCTGCTTGAGTTCAAGTCCTGAGTTCCTCTGGTGATAAACAGTGATATGGAAGTGTAAGCTGAATAAACCCTTTCCTTCCCAACTTGCTTCTTGGTCATGATATTTTGTGCAGGAATAGAAACCCTGACTAAGATAAATTGGTATCAGCATAGTGAGGTATTCCTTTGACAACCTAAAGATGTTTTGGGGAGGACTGTGGAAGGACTTTGGAACTTGGAGCTAGAAGAGCCATTGGGATATTAAGAGCACTGTGGGATGTTCAATGGGAGCTTGGAAGATAATCTTGAGAACAGTACAGAAGACAGAGGCCTGACTTGTGAAATTTCAGAGGGAAGATTAAAGACTCTTTGATCAGAGCGATGACTGTTTTAGTTGTGAAGATTCTGTGGTTTTGGTTAACTGGGGTTGAAGAATCATCTGTGATTAACAAGATACCAGAACTACTAACACAAAACCTTTGCATTACTTGGACTATTGATGCTAGTCAGCTGGAACTAAGAAATTAGTGGTGATTAAGAACAGACCAGCATCACTGAGGTGAAATCTTCTTGGAACTGTTTTGTGACTGGAAGTTATTGCTGCTGGAAACACAGTTGTTTGCTGAGGGAACCAGAGCAGTGTAGAGAGTGGGAAGTAATTAAGTATACCTATCTATAAAATATTTTTAAAATATTTCACTATTCCAAATATGTGCTTAAGTAAATTACAAGAATTCTTTGAAAATTGTGTTTTTAACTTAATAACTTACTACTTCTTTTGACTGTATTAGACTTCTTCTGTAATTACATTTCCAATGTCTTTTTTCTTCAAATTTGACTGTGGGAAGAATAAGGTGCTTGGTGCCAGTACTAGGTTACATGACTTAGATTCCTAAAACCCATGACATAGAAGGAAAGAACAGATTCTTACAAATTGCAAATTGTACTCTTTTGAAAATAAAATCACATCACAGCACATATGCACAGAGTCTACAAACACTAAAAACAAATTAATTATTAATAACTCAACTAATACAACATACTTATACTTTCTATTTATTTTGATTGTTTACATTCTAATTACCATTTTTTTTCAAAATTATATGACATTTACAGATATTACGATGAAGTTAAAGGACAGAGAATGAAAGAGGGTATAATTGTTAATCAATACTGAATCGATAAAATCCTATCTACAGATTTGCACAACAAAACATCTAAAACAGAAAATGCCCCCTAGAGCCAACTAGGTGTATGGAATAGAGGGTGACACAAAGGACCTCTATGGTAACTGAATTCATTTTATAGTTTTGTCAACATCTAAGGAGTCCTTAGTATACATAGGTTTGCAAAATGCTTGCATTATAAACAACAGTTTGTCTCTTATGAGATACCGAAGGCATCCTTTTTGGTCCAGAAGAGGGAATGCTTGACTCTGTAAAGAAAAGCTGCAGCTGGCATTCATGTGGAAGGTAATGCAGAGCACCTCCAATTTAATTACTTTAACCACTTGATTCCTGCTGGATGAGCTGAGTCCAAGGGGTTAATCACTTATCAGTAGGAAGGTATGTGGTTTATGTGCAGGTGTATATGCAGTCAGCAGGTGATGGCCTGACTTATGTGCTCTGCTGTGCCCACTGACTGGTGGAGCCAGTGAAGCATTCAGCCATTGAATTTCTTGGCTGCTTAAATGTCTCATATAGTACACAGGTCACATTGGCTTTGAGGAATTATTTTCTTAGATTTCTTTAAATAAACGTAGGCTATTGTTGTGGTTTTTGCTTGGTTTGCTTTTGCCCTTTATTTATTATTTATTTATTTTGATTTCTAAGTGTACTCGCTGAGCTAGTCATTGAATAATAACCAAATTCTTATATTAAAATTATTTAGAAAAATTTTTGATATAGAAAATACAAAAGAAAACACTGTAGTTAATATGAAAGAAAGTTTTATACTTAATTAAAGAAAAGAGTTTTCTAGAAATGTTTACCTATTTTATCTAAATATACATCATAGTTAAGGTTAATACTTAAAAATTAACAAACATGAAATATTGATAGAAATATAAACACTTGAGGTAAATTTTGACTTTTGATAAAGGAACAAACTTTCATATGTATTTTGTCAAAGATAAACTGTTGAAGGAAAGCAAAGTTTATAAGCCCTAAATCTAAGTATTCTCTTTAGTACCTTAAAGAGAAAGAATATTGACTATAATTACCAGAAATACTCTATTTTTTGAACACATTTTAAAGTATTTTAATATTTATGATTAAGTAAGGAATATCTTATTTGAAATTGATAAAGATTCAGGTAATTACACTATGTTAGTCGAGCTACCTTTTTGTTGTAAACATGAAAGCTAAGCATAAATATACCATAATACCTTCCACTCTATTCATTTTACTGGATATTTAAAATTATGCACAATTATGCACTGGCTGTAGACAATGAAAATTGTGTGTCTTCTTGGAGAAAATACTTAATTACCAGTGCTGATTTTCCCCTTTGTTTCTCTGCTACTTCAATGGAGGAAGTGGTATCTTACAGCTGATGTAGCTAGAGCATGGTGTGGTGTAGCCTCCTGGATCACTGACTCGGAGAAAACTGTTGCCCCTGATGAGTTCCAAGTGTAAAACAGAATTCAAGTTATTGGAAAATAAACGCAATTGTTTTTCCTGTATGACTAAGCTTTTGAACTTCTGTATGGGTTACTGGAGAATATCCTATTCTGTTGTGATTGAGAAAAGTCTACCCACTCTATCTATAAGTCTCTGGATTTTCTTTTAGAAATTGTGTAGCAATTTCTTATAATACCTGCGATTGTGTCACCTTTCTGATTTTACTTCCATCCATGCTGAGGAAAAAAACAGAAGGAATTATGGCTATTTTTTCTTTGTTTTACATGTACTTTGTGCTCATTGTAACTAGTAAGATTTCAGTGCATACTATCAAACCTTTAAAAAAATCAAGTACTGACAAATATATATTAATATATTTTTATGCCAAAAATATCTTTAAAAATCTGTACATGTATCTGTTTTTTTTTTTTTTTTTTTTTTTTTTTTTTTTTTTTTTTTTTTAGAAATAAAGTTGTAAGAAAAAAAATATTTTCACATGGGCTAGGAACTGTCGTCTCCCAGAAATGAAATGGCCCACAATGAAAATTTTAGTTTGATATTTTCTAATAATATCATGGTAGAACTAACTCCATAGATCAGGCTCAGGTTAGAACATTGTACAATCTTTGGGTTAGCAGTCACTCATGTACTTTGAAATTGGATAACTTGTTGGATTTAATTTCAATAATATCAATGGTCATTCATAATGAGAAGAAATGTATCTGTGTTTAAAAAAAGAAATGTTCCAGTTTTTTACCTGAAATAAAATAATCAGTCATGCTCCCTGTTGTAAAAAGAATATATAATGCCACCAATATTGAAGCATATACTAGGTGTTTTCTGAATGCAATATGTGAAGTTCTAACATCCTGCAAGTGTGTGAGAAACAGAAATGTTTGAGAAGCCAAGTGTGTTGGGGTAGGTGTTGTGGCCTCCTCAGCATTGATCCTTGGTGTGTTTGAACACCTGGAAGTTGGCCTTCCTTTGGAAGAATTTGTGATTCAAAATGTAGTTACAAATACTCAAACCTCACATATTTACAGACCACCTTATAATACCATGTCTTCAATGCCACAGCTGTGTCCACATGTGACAACAGACTGCTAGCACTTAAATCATTTTCTAACTTCACATATTTAGAGAGTATGAGATTATCTATTCTATATCTGTCCTTTAAAGCAATATGATATTGGTTTGCTAGATTTTCCCTGTCTGCTGCTTCTTTACATATGGAATTGGGGTATGCTAGTTTGTTCTGTCATTCATTGTCACAAAGGTCTTAAAATTTAGAAGGATACTAATAAAATAAGTTTTTGACAGAGATATTTAAGACCATTTCTTGACTTAAGGGCTTCCTATCACATTCTTTTCTTCAATTTGATCTTCCACAGTAGCCAGCTTTTGTCCCACCCAATGTTATCACTCCTATTATGTTTAATTGCTTTCCATTTTACAAATTTTTATCTATTGTAATTATTTTTACTTACACTGTTACCACCATCATTTCAAGCATGTATAAATTCAACATGTTATATGTACTGTATATCTATGCAAATACATAGCATAGACAGAATACAAGTTGTATATGTGTAAGTAAACCACAATATTCATATAATACTACACTTACAAGTGCACATATATGTATATATTTCATGTTCATATATTTGTATGAAATGCATATATATATATATATATATATATATATATATATATATATATATTTCATATGTGGACCTCCAGCATTTCTTTGTTATTACAGTCATATGTGTACTGGAAAAGAAAGATTTGGATTTAGAAATCACATCTCATGATGATTATAGAGGACTTTAAAAAGGACATTAATAACTCCCTTAAAGAAATACAGGAGAAGACAGGTAAACAAGTAGAAGCCCTAAAAGAGGAAACACAAAAACCCCTTAAAATTCAACATCCTTCATGTTAAAATTATTGGAATGATAAGGAATTTAAGGCCCATACCTAAATATATTGAAAGCAATATACAGCAAGCCACTAGCCAACATCAAACAAAATGGGGAGAAACTTGAAGCAATCCCACTAAAATAAGGACTAGACTAGGTTGCTCACTCTCTCCCTATCTATTCAATATAGTAATAGAAATTCTAGCCAGAGCAATAAGACAACAAAAGGAGATTATAAGGAATCAAATTGGAAATGAAGAATTCAAATTATCAGTATTTGGAGATGATATGATAGTATATTAAAGTGACTCCCAAAATTTCACCAGAGAATTCAGAAACCTTTTAAACAACTTCAGCAAAGTGGCTGGATATAACATTAACTCAAACAAATCAGTAGCCTTCCTTTACTAGAAGAATAAACAGGCTGAGAAAGAAATTAGAGAAACAACACACTTCATAGTAGTTAGAAATGATATAAAACACCGTGTGTGACCATAGTAATCAAGTGAAAGTTCTGACAAAAACTTCAAATCTTCGAATGAAAAAAATTGAAGATCTTCCATGCTCATCAATTAGCAGGATGAATTTAGTAAAAATTGCCATGTTGTCGAAAGCATTCTACAGATTCAGTGCAATTACAATTCAATTCTTCAGATTTAAAAAGAGCGATTTGAAAATTCAATATAAAAAACAAAATACCCATGATAGGGAAAACTATCTTCAACAAAGAACTTCTGGGGAACCACAATCCCTGATTTAAACTGTATCAGTTGTGATAAAAACTACATGGTATTGATACAGAGACTGGCATGTAGACCAGTGGAATAAAACTGAAGACCCAGAAATGAGTTCATACACCTATGATCACTTGAGTTTTG
The DNA here is from genome assembly GCF_963924665.1 of Micromys minutus. Taxonomy (NCBI): domain Eukaryota; kingdom Metazoa; phylum Chordata; class Mammalia; order Rodentia; family Muridae; genus Micromys; species Micromys minutus. The sequence continues at coordinate 9,156,261 of NC_137974.1, forward strand.
AAATAAGAGCTAAAAATATTCAATTGAAAAAAGACAGCATTTTCAACAAACAGTGCTGGTTCAAATGACAGTCAAAAATATTTATCTCTTTATACAAAGAAATGTCCATGTGGATTGAAGAACATGCACCACATAAAAGTAGATGCATTGAAACTAATGAAAGAGAAATCAGAAGATCATAGAACACATAGGCACAGGGAAAAATTACCTGAACAGAACACAAGTGGTTTATGCTCTAAGATCATGTATTGACAATTGGGACCTCATAAAATTACAAAGATTGTATAAGGCAAAGAAAATTGTCAGTAGGACAATATGGCAACCAACAGACTGCAAAAGATATTTTACCAATCCTACATTGATAGAGGGCTAATATCCAATATATACAAAGAACTCAAGAAGTTAGATTCCAGAGAATCAAAACGTCCAATTTAAAAACTGGGGCAGAGTTAAAGAAGAATACTCAACTGAGAAATATGGAATGCCTGAGAAGCACCTAAAGAGTAGTTTAACTTCCTTAGTCATCAGGGAAATGCAAATCAAAACAACCCTGTGTTTCTACCTCAAACCAGTCTAAATGGCTCAGATCAAATCTCAGGAGCAGCAGATGCTGGCAAGAATGTGGAGAAAGTGGAACTCTTCTAATTGTTGGTGGGATCACAAAATAGTACAATCACTGTGAAAATCAGTCTGGTGGTTCCTCAGATAATTGGACATAATACTACCTGAAGACCCACTCCTGGGGAAATACACAAAAGACTCTCCAACATATAACAAGCACCTGTGCTCTACTATCTTCATAGCTGCCTTATTTATGATAGCTAGAAGCTGGAAATAACCCAGATGCCCTTCAACAGAGAAATGGTTACAGCAAATGAGGTGCATTTACACAACACAATACTACTCAACTATTAAAAACAATGACTTCATAAAAATTTTAGGAAAATAGATGGAACTATAAAATATTATCCTGAGTGAGGCAGCCCAGTCACAAAAGAATACTCACTGATAAGTAGATATTATCCCAAAAGCTCAGAATAGCGAAGAAACAATTCACAGGCCATGTGAATCTCAAAAAGAAGGATTAACAAAATGTGGATGATTCATCTTTCTTAGAAGAGAGTACAAATTACTCATGTGATGAAATACAGGGACAAATAGTAGCACAACAACTGAAGAACAGGTCATCAAGAGACTGCCCCACCTGGAGAGCCATTCCATATGCAGCCACCAAACCCACCAAAATGACTATTGGCTGATGACAAAAAGTACTTGCTGACAGGAGTCAGAGGCTTTGCCAGAGTCATACTGATACATATAAGGATGCTTTCACCTAACCATTGCGCTTAGCATGAGGACTCCAAAGGAAAAGCAAGAGAAAGGACTAAAGGAGCTAAACGGGTCTGCAACCTCATGGGAAGAACAACAATATCAATCAACCAAAACCCCAGAGCTCCCTGGAACTAAAACACCAATCAATGTGTACACATTGAGAGACCCATGGCTCCTGCAGCATATGTAGCAGAGAAGAGAATTAGTTGACATCAATAAGAAGAGAACCTTTGTTCCTCTGAAGGCTCCATTCCCTAATGTAGCAGAATGAATGCCAGGATGATGTGTTGGGAGTGGAAGCATCTTCATTGTCACAATGGGAGGGAGGAGTAGTGGTAGAAGAGGGGGAAAGGGGATATCATTTAAAATGTAAATATATAAAATATCCAATAAAAAGATGTTAAAAATATGTGACAAATATTTAAATAACCCCTAGTATGTTTTCACAATTGCTTTTAAATAGCCATTGGCAATATTATCCATTGGTCATCAAATAAAATTTCTTCAATAAAATTAAAATATTATACGAATATAGTTTGCTTATAATTAGAATGTCTTGAGTTCACTTGTTGTAGGTTTACTCCCTGGGAACTCTGGAATGTCTGCTTGGTGATATTGTTTTTAAAACTATCAGACTGCAAACCTTTCAGCTCCTTCAGTTCTTTCTCCAGTTCCTTCATTGCGGTTTTTGTGCTCAGTCTGATGGTTTCCTGCAAGAATCTTCATCTTTTTCAGTAAGGAACAGGCAGAGTCACTCTGGAAACATCCATATCAGGCTCTTGTTAGTAAACACTTCTTGGTATCAGCAATAGTGACTGGGTTTGGTGGCTGCATATGGAATGGATCCCCACGTAGGTCACTCTCTGCATGGAATTTCCTTCAGTTTCCTTTCTTTGAGTATGTTGTTCTCCATTATAAGAAGAACTGAAGTGTCTACATTATGGTCTTCCTTATTCATGAGCTTCAAATGGTCTGTGAATTTTTTCTTGGGTATTTTAAGCTTTTGGTTTAAAATCCATTTATCAGTGAGTGCATACCATTTTTTGTGAATGGGTTACAGATCCATATTTCTGCTGATAAATCACTCCTGGCCTCAAATAAGGCTACTGTGATGAAATGATATTGTTTTATTCTATTTCTTCATGTTTTACATTACACACTGAATTTGTCAGAGAAGTCATAAGAGGAGAGGGCTTTATTTCAATGATAAATCAGATGAAAACTACAGACAAATTAAAATAATGGTTATGGAATTAATGTCAATGTCCCAAATATTCTAAGAGAAATAAGTGAGAGAAGAGTTAAGAGTTTGAACTTGGTGTATCTATGTTCTATCTTGGTTCATATAATAAGCCTGGTATAGTTTGGTATAAATCAGATATTATTGACTGCATATTGCAACTTCTGTGTAACAAACTACTTCAAAATATAAGACTCCATGAACATGGATTACGTGAGAAGATTGCTGTACTTCAGTGTATCCCCTGATGAGAGATGACATGGGGCTTGCTGGTGCCATCTGGAGATGTATATATGATACAATTGTATGATTTTTAGCCAGAAGATGCTTCATACCATGAGCACTGCTTTTGTCTATGAGCATCTTCATAGCATGGCAACTAGATTTAGGGCATGGTGGACTTAATGACAGAATAGCAGATACCTACTCTTATTTTGCCCATAAATTCCTATGTTCTATGAGTGACAAGTTATTTTGCAAAGTCATAAATACCAGAGATGTGTAGTAATCTGGCAACTATTTTGTAGTCTAGTTACCTGAAAAATTATATTTTTCCCATACATAAAGCATCACAGTTTTAATGAACATGTAAATACTATATTTGGTATGTTGATCAAATGGTATGAACTATTGGTCCATCCTTATTATTTCCATACTTTTAGACAGACTCCACAAGTCATCTCTGCTTTACTTCTTACTTCCACCAATGCTGTAACTATCAGGTAACCAATAAAATGGACAGCGATCATATATTCCAGTACCTTACTTTGGGTCTCTATCACAAATATTTTTACAATAACACTCCCTACAGCTTTACCTGTACTCCATTTTAAAAATGTGATGTCCAAAGGAATTTGAAAAACAACATGAATAATGCATAATTTCATGGCGAAATGAGATTACCCTTGAAGTATGGGCAGTTGTGTTAAATGTTCTTCAATTTTGAATTGTAGGTGGCTATTTATAAAATTTATTCCGATGAATTTTAGCATTTCTTCAGAGGTCAAATTTAAATGATTATAATATAGTACATATATACCAGTAGATATTTCAAATGCTCCACAATTTTCTATTTATTCTGCCTTTAAAACTCTGTACATCTATCACTCTTTTTTTAAATAAAATTTCAAGACAAAAAAATGAGAAAAATAAGCAAAAAAAGAAAGAAATATCCTTCAAGGTAGCAATAGTGATGTAATAATATTAATTTATTTTTTAATAATTACCAATGTATAAGTGAGTAAACTGAGGTCACAGAATGAAGAAATTGTCATATGCAGAATTCCAATAAAAATATGATCCATAAAAAACTTCTATTTATTCTTTTAGGATATTGTTTGTAATAATTCATAGATAAACACTTATCCAGAATTATTGACAATAAAGAAAGTCCACCTTGCTCAAAAGTATATAAAAAATAGTTGCGTCAGTCCTTTGAGAATTATAATCCTTGGATGGCATGAGAAAATTATGATCAGTCGTTACCACACCTAAACTCGCTGTTTTATAAGCCCTGAAGCTCTTGCTTCAAGGTCATGTCTGTTCCATTTCATATCTGCTCCAATCTCATGTACTTTTCAGTGAGTTGCTCTTAAACAGCTTTGAGAATTTTACCATTTGTGTGCCAGTGGCTCTTAGTAGAAAATAACATCTAAGGCAGATGAAAGCAATTTCTACAGGTTTTCTGTTCTGTTAATTGCTAACTCTCTCATAGAAGCCAAACTAGGATTGAACATTAGTTGAAGAGAATGTAATGTTTAAAAAGGAGCTACTTTGAAATATATGATAAAGATATTTTTATGATTATGCCTTATGACTGCTACTCATTTATGATATTGTGAATAGTTTGTAAATTCAATACAAAGCATAGATGATAATGAAATTACTTGGAAATATTGTAGGAAATATCTCTGTCTTATAGAGACAGTACTAAGGATAAAACTACAAATGATTGGGGAAGGTAATTTTATGCCTGAGTTTTATATAATACTGTTAAGGCATTGTGCTTAAGTAACTTTTGTCAATTAAATAAAAGTCTTTTTTGCTAGTTAGATGGCTTAGTAGGTAAAGATACTTGTACCCCAAAATTAACAATATCCATTTAAACACTTAAACTCAAGGGGAGAAGGAAAGAATCAACTCTATGACAAATGGTCTTCTGACATTGACATATACAGAAGATGGCATATGTGCCCACAAAAACACATCAAACACACACATGCACACACACACACTCATACACACAAATAATAAATATGACAAAACTAAGGTCAGAGTTACGTAAAATAGGAATTTTCCTAGTGTCTTAGACAGTTGGGTGTGAAGAACATTATAAAGGGACAAGAAAGAAATTTTATGTAAAAGGCAATATATCTTAGATAAGGTGATTCATTAATGTGATTAGAATTGATTTTCTGTAAGCTTTAGATTTTTAATAACAAGCTTATAGGGCCAATGATAGGTTAAAGGGAAAAGGGGAGACAGAAAGTTGAGGTTGGAAGAGGTAAGGGGAAAATGCATACTTTTAAAAAAACAACTTTTGTAAGCTGAAAGAGTAAATGGGGAGAGTAGGGTTGGTAAGGCATCTCTGCAAAGGAGCAGAGACATGGGAAGACATCCACAGAGTCTATGAGGATGACTCTGAGACTCTTAGCAGTAGGAAATATGAAGGGTGATGTGGCTACCTCCTGTCACCAGGCAGGAACCCTAGTGAAGGAATAAGCATATTAACCCACCCACAAAATCTTCCATCCAAAATGTGACCTGCCTACAAGTAGAGGGGCAAAGATGAAGCACAGACTAAAGAAATGACCAACCAAGGACTGTTCCAAATTGAGGGCCACCCCATGGGCAAGAGGAAACCATAACAGTACTAATGATACTCTGGTATGCTTGTAGACATGAGCTTGTAGTAAAACTGTCCTATTAGAGACTTCACCCAGGAGTTAACTGAAACAGATGCAAAGAGCTACATCAAATATGAAATAGAGCTCAAGTGGTCTTGTGGATAAGTTGGGGGAAGGATTGATAGCATAAGGATCCACAAGCATGTCAACAGCATAAAATAATCTGAACCCTTTATGACTACATATGACTGAACCACCAACCAATGAACATATATTGTGCACCCTGGTCTTCAAGCAAGTCCCCCAACAACTAGAGCAGAGGCTGTCTCTGACTCTCTGCTGGCATGTAGATCCTGTTTGCCTAACTACTCTGCATTGTCTGGCCTCAAAAGATTGACATACCTAGACCAGCAGTGACTTGATCTACTAGGTTTCATTTGTATATAAGGGAAAAGCGGCAGGGGTTCTTTATTATAGAATGAGAAGGGGAAAAAAGATGAGGGAGTTATTCTGTGAAGGTGGACTGGGAGGGGAGTGGGATTAGTCATAAAGTAAATGAATGAGTAAACTAATGAGAAAAAAAGAAGCAGATAAAATGATTTTGATATGTATTCAGGATATTTCAATGGAACACAAAAGTATACTAAAATAAATCTAAGTTTAATTCACTGAAAAGTATTAAAAGCAATATTGTATAATTAATTATTTTTCCAAGTACTAAGCAGTAAATGAAAGATGGCAACTGAGGAGTTTGAAGAAAATCAAAGGATTCTTCTAGAGTAGTAAGAAATGTTAACAGAAGTTATAAATTAATAACATCTTGATTTGTTCAAAATATAATAGACATTTAAATATATTTAAGATAGACAATGTTAGCATATAAGACACACACACTTAAATATATCATGCAAAATTGATTTTGGACTGTTCCCTGAAAAATATTAATGATCATATTACTATAGAAGCAAATATACAGAATTTTATGAAGCAATAGACACTGTCCAGATTATTATTAAGCTATTTTAAGTATTTGAATATGTATCTATTAAAAGAATTTACAGCTGAAGTAATTTGGTAAAATAAAAATACTTAAAAAGTGTTTTAGGTTAATAATATGCCAAAAATCATTATGGAATCCTAATTACTAAAACTTGTTAATATTTATTTATCAGGCTAAAGTGACTTTGCAAATTAAATTAATTAAAGGTTTGTGGGGTAGAGATTTTTCCAGATCGGTGTAATATAATCACAGATGTCTTTATAAGGAAACAGATGACAGAAGTCACATTAGCGTGATAAAGTTAGGAAGAGGTTGCCTTAGTACAAAATAGGAGTCTTAGAGATTGGTTGCATATTGCCACTAAAAATTGGAAGTGAAGAGGGAGTGTGGCTGCAACCCTGAGCTAGGGAGTAAGAACACTCTTGCAGCACTTCTAGGCACCCAGCAGTTTGTGGGAAGGCCACCAGTCCTAATGCAACTGGTCCTACTCTGACCTTCTACCAGGAGTGTCAGTTCCAAGGTAGAACCACTGCCTGTGCCCTGAGAGTAGTGGGTGGCCTATCTGAGGATAGGCAGTGGAGAGGGACTGTGGGCTCCCCTGGGCAAATAGAAACAAACAACAAAAAAGAACTATACAAAGCATAAACAAAACCAGGTGATGGTTCTTTGAGAAAATCAACAAGATCCATACACCCTTAGCCAGAATAACTAGAGGACACAGAAAGAGTATACAAATTAACAAATTCAGGAATGAAAGGGGAGAGATAATAAAAGAAACTGAAGAAATTTACAAAATCATCTACAAATAGTGATATTTTGACTTCTTCCTTTCCAATGTGAATCCAATTGACTTCTATTTGCTATGTAATTGCTCTGGCCATGACATCCAGCACTACACAGAATAATAGGTAGGGGAACAGTAGGCAGCCTTGTCTAGTTCCTGATTCTAGTGGGATTGCTTCAAGTTTCCCACCATTAAGTTTGATATTGGCTACTTGTCTGCTGTACATTGCTTTTACTATGTTTAGGTATGGGCCTTGGATTCCTGAACTTTCCAAGACTTTTATCATGAAGGGGTGCTGAATTTTGAGGAATGCTTTCTCAGCATCTTGTGAGATGATAATGTGTGTGTGTGTGTGTGTGTGTGTGTGTGTGTGTGTGTGTGTGTGTGTGTGTGTTTTAGTTTGTTTAAATGGTGGAATAAGTTGATAAATTTTTATATATTCAACTATACCTGCACCCCTGGGATAAAGCCTACTTGATCATGGTAGATGGTTGTATTGATGTGTTCTTGAATTTGGTTTGCAAGAATGTTATTGAGTATTTTTGCATCAATGTTCTTAACAGAAATTGGTTTGAAATTCTATTTCTCTGTAGTGTTGTTGTATGGTTTAGGTCTAAGCATAATTGTGGCTTCACAAAACAAGTTGGGTAATGTTCCTTCTGTTTCTATTTTTTGGCATAATTTGAAAAGTAAAGGTATTAGATATTGTATAAAATCTGATAGAATTCTCCAGCAAACCCATCTGGTCCTGGGCATTTTTTGGTTAGGAAGGTTTTGATGACTGAATCTATTTCTTTAGGTATTATGGTAAAGTTTAAATGGTTTATCTGATCCTGATTTAACTTTGGTATCTGGTATTTGTCTAGGAATTTATCCATTTCCTCCAGATATTTCAGTTTTGTTGAGTAGAGGCTTTTGTAGTAGGATCTGATGACTTTTTGAATTTCTTCAGTTTCTGTTATATTTCCCCTTTCCTTTCTGATTTTGTTAATATGGATACTCTCTCTATGCCCTCTACTTAGTCTGGCTAAGGGTTTGTTGATCTTTTTGATTTTCTCAAAAAAACAGCTTTTGTCATCAGATCTATACTACCAAAATATATACTCAACAAAACTGGAAAATCTAGAAGAAATGAGCAATTTTATAGACAGATAGTAGTTACCAAATTAAATCAGGATCAGATATAACATCTAAACACCCCCATAACCCCAAAGAAATAGAATCAGTCATCAAAAGCCTCCCAAGCAAAAATACCCCAGGAAAAGATTGGTTTAGTACAGAATTCTATCAGAACTTCATAGAAGACCTAATACAGATACTCTTCACACTATTCCATAAAATATAAACAGACTGAACACTACCCAATCTTCCTTGAAGCCACAATTATGCACGTATGTAAACCACACAAAGACTATAAAAAAAGAGAACTTCAGACCAATTTCCCTCATCATCATTGATGGGAAAATACCGAATAAAATTCTTGTAAGCAAAATGCAAGAATGTATCAAAACAATCATTCACCATGATCAAGTAGGCTTCATGCCAAACATGCAAGGATGGTACAATATACAAAAATCAATCAATGCAATCCATGGAAAAAATAATAACTCAAAGGAAAAAAAAAAACAACAACACATGATTTCTTTAGATGCTGAGAAAGCATTTGACAAATTCAACACTCCTTCATGTTAAAAGTCTTAGAATAATCAGGAATTAAAGGCTCCTATTTAAACATAGTAATAACAATATACAGCAAAGCAGTAGCTAAAATCAAACTATATGGGAAAACCTTGAGACAATCTCACTAAAATTATGGACTAGACAAGCCTGCTCTATCTCTCCCTATTTATTCAATATAGTACTAGAAGTACTAGCCACAACAATCAGACAGCAAAAAAAGTTCAAAGGGATAAAAATTGGAAAGGAAAAGTAAAAACAACAGTATTTGTAGATAATACGATAATATCATGAGATAACTTAAATGATCCAAAAAATTCCACCAGAAGACTTCTACAGCTAATAACCAAGTTCAGCAAAGTGGCTGGATATAAAATTTCCCCGAAGAAAGCCTTCCTCTACTAAAAGAATAAGCAGGCTGAGAAAGAAATTAGAGAACAGAAATCTTTTAGGTAACATTTACAATAGTCACAAAGAATATAAAATACCTTGGTGTGACCCTAACCAAACTCGAAAGATCTGTATAACAAGAACTTCAAGAATCTATATAAGGAAATTCAAGAAGCCTTCAGATGGTGGAAAGATCTCCCATATTCATGGATTGGAAGAATCAACATTGTAAAAATGGCCATCTAGTCTATGGCAGTCCTCAGATTCAATGTAATCACAATCAAAATTTCAACTCATTTTTAATAAAAATAGAAAGAGGAATTTGCAAATTCATTTGGAATAATAAAAGAAACCAGGATTGAAAAAATATTCTCAACAGTAGAATCACCATCTCTGACATCAAGCTGTATTACAAATCAATTGTGATTAAAAAAAAACAAACAAACAAACATAGAATTGGTACAAAGACAGGTTGGTAGATCAATGTAATAGAATTGTACATCCAGAAATAAACCCACACACCCATGGCTGCTTGATCTTTGACAAAAGTGCAAAAAATATTCAATGGAAAACCACAGTCTCTTTATAAATGGTGCTGGTTCAACTGGCAGACAACATGCTGAAGAATCAAAATTGATCCTTACTTATTTTTTTTCAAAGCTCAATTTCAAGTGAATCAAAGCCCTCCAAATAAAACTAGGTACACTGAAACTAAAAGAACAGAAAGTGGGGAAGAGCTTAGAACACATAGCTAGAGAAGAAATTTTCCTGAACAAAACACCCATAGCTTATGCTCTAAGAGCAACAATCTACAAATGGGATGTCATAAAAATGCAAACTTTTTGTAAGGCAAAAGACACTGTCAAAAGGACAAAAATATGTCTAACGGATTGGGAAAAGATCTTTACCAATCCTACAACTGATTGAAGGCTTGTATCCAATATATACAAAAAATTTGTGAAGGTGGATTCTAGAGAATCAATAATCCTATTAAAAAATGAGGTACAGAGCTAAACAAAAAATTCTCAACTGAGAAATACCAAATGCCTGAGAAGCACCTAAAGAAATGTTCAACATCCCTAGTCATCAGGGAAATGCAAATCAAAACAACACTGAGATTCCACCTCACACCTGTCAGAATGTCTAAGATCAGAAACTCAGGTGACAGCAGATTCTGGCGAAGTTGCAGAGAAAGAGGAACACTCCTCCACTGTTGGTGGTGTTGTAAGCTGGTACAACCACACTAGAAATTAGTATGGCAGTTTCTCAGAAAATTGGATATAGTGCTACCTGAAAATCAGTTATTCCACTCCTATGCATATACCCAAAAGAAGCTCCAAAACCTAACAAGAAGGTCATATGTTCCACTTTGTTCTTAGCAGCCTTATTTATAATTGCCAGAAACTGGAAAAATCCAGATGTCCTTCAATAGTGAAATGGATACAGAAACTGTGGTATATATACACAATCAAGCACTTCTCAGCAATTAAAAACACTGACTTAAAGATATTTCTAAACAAATGGCTGAAATATGAAGCTATCATCCTGAATGAGGTCATTCAGTCATAAAAAATCAATCAAAAAAATAACAAAAACAATAACAACAACAAATAAACACTTCTGGTATATAGTCACTTATAAGTAGATACTAACTCAAAAAGCTTGGAGTTCATCTCATTCTTGAGGGTAGGGAAGTTTTCTTCTATGATTTTGTTGAAGATATTTACTGTGCCTCTTAGTTGATACTCTTCTCCCTCTTCTATTCCTATTATCCTTAGGTTCGGTCTTCTCATTGTCTCCTGGATTTCCTGGACATTTTGGGTTAGGAGCTTTTTGTTTTTTGCATCTTCTCTGGCTATTTTGTCTATGTTTGCAATGTTGTCTTCTGCCCCTGAGATTCTCTCTTCCATCTCTTGTAATCTATTGGAAATGCTTGCTTCTGTGATTTCTAATTTTTTTTTAGGTGTTCTACCTCTAGGGTTATCTCTTTTTGTGTTTTCTTTATTGTGTCAATTTTAGTTTTAAATTCCCTCTTCCATTTCTTCATCTCTTTGATTCTGTTTTCCTCTAAATCTTTGAGTTCTTTGAGTGTTTTTCATTTCCTCTTTAAAAGCTTCTGAATCTTTTTGCTTTTCCTCCCTTTCTTGTTTAAGTATCTCTATCAGCATCTTGAGGTATGATTTCAGGTCTGTGTCTTCCTTTTCTGGAGTGTTTAGAATTCCGATGTTTTCTGTTATGGGAGAGCCGGGTTCTGGTGTTGCCAGGTTGTCTTGGTTTCCTTAGGATATACTCTTTCGATTTCCCCTTGCCATTTTGTTGTCAGTGATATGTTCTTGCCTTTCCCTTGTATCTGGTCTGTGTCCCTGGATCTCCACTGGTCCAGGTGGCAGATGGGTCGAGCCCTATTCTATGCCTCATAATCGCTGGGTGGGAACAGAAGTTTTAAATTTCTGTTCCTGGTTGCTGGATCTGGCAGGGCAGGGCAGGGCAAGGGAGGGAGTGCACTTTTCGTGTGCACTCTGCAGAGATCCCTCTGCTCCCAGGCAGCATAGGTCTCCCACTCCTTATTTATTTATTTATTTTTGATACCCAGTGACAGACTTGTATTTTAGATGGGAAGAGTTTAAGTAAAATGGATATAACTAAATGAAACAATATGTATGTTTGAGATTGTGCTAATAAAGTTCATCATTTTGAATGATAAATTTGAACCAACAAAAAATATTGCACTAAATAGTTATGCATATCAAAGAAATAAGCAAAATAATTTTAATTCAACAAATTTCTTATTTTAAATTGTATTATTAGCATACTTTTTCAAATAGAAAACTTGAAACTGAACGAATAAGCTGTAAAATATTGGCCAAGTTTGAGGAGAATGCTTGGATTGTTTACTGGGCAAGCTAAATACGAATGAAAATAATTGTGTGTTCTTGTGATTAGTAGAAATAGCAAAGGTTGGTCATAGTAAGCATGAGGCATTGATCAGTTGACTCACAAAAGTCAATGACTATGAGACTGTGTTGCAATACAACAAAATTTATTCTCAGCTTTTATGATGTCAGTACACTACTTTTCAGTGTGAAGATGAATCACATTTACGATTTGTGAATTACACCTACATTCTATTCTCACTCATGGGAAATATTTTAAATTATTAATGAAATATAGACATGAGTTCCAGACTCTAGTCAAGAAAGCAAAAGTTGATATATGACTCAGATATTGATAAATCTAAGGTAACTTTGTAGAAAGATGAAAAGTTGATTAAGTCTTTATTGGTAATCAGATGTTTGACAGAGAGTATGATGAGGGATTAGATATGTCCTATGATAATATAGAGTTATTTTTGACCTTCAGGAAATATATGAAATACCTGGGTTTTTATAATTATTTATTTAATATAAAAATCACAAAATTCACATAACGACTGGTTTGCTTTAAAGTTATTCATTAAATATGAGTATTTGATCATTGTTATAAACTTTAACCTCAAAAGTTTTAAAATGTATTGTTGCTTTAGTTATTACATTTTATTTTTATTATAAGTTCAAAAATTATAACTAAAAACAGCAGAAATAGATTCTGTACTGGCATACATATTAAAATTGTATGTTGTATATAGTTATATTTATTATAAAACAGACTACTACCCTGTAACAAAATTATAAATGTAAAAAATTCAAAATATGTTATATAAAAGAATGGGAAATAAAAATGAAATAACACTAATAAAATTATTTTAATAAATATAAAACATTTCAAATTATGATATAATTCTTAAACTTCTATGTCTTTGTTTTATAGTTATAAACTGTTTTCAAGTATCATTTTAATGTGTTGCTTTGATTAAAACTATGCAAAAATATTCATCAATATATTTGTATTTTTCAATAAAATTATAATTATTGTAATTTTGAATATTTCTAAAATGAATGGAGTATCAGTTAATAAATAAAAGTTTATTATTATAGGCAGTTAGGAAGGTTTATAATTCCAATTTGTATGAATAATGTTTTGTACACTGTATAAAGTTTACCCTTGAGTTATTCAAATGCTGACTTTTCTGTCTTCATATGTTGTTTCAATCCAGATACAGCACTGTAATGTTTATACCAAGGGTCTCATTTCCCTCTAGTTTGTGTAAACATTTTTTACAATTCATCTTCTGATTTGTCAATGAATGCTGATTATCCAGTGGTAAGTCAGAATATAGAATAGGGCAGAAAGTCTGCTAATGAAAGATTCAGATGCTCCAAGGGGAAAGAAATATTAGAGAGATGAAGAAGGGGCTCTGAAGGGACAGGTTAATAATAACATGTACATATCATAGAATGTAGCTGGGTTATAGCCAGATTAGCCCAGAAGTATAAGTATAACTATTCAACATTTGAGGTACCATCTTAAATAAATCGTGGAATCTCTGTGTAGTTATTAGCCAATTCTATAAGTTAAAAACACCCCAACCAGATTAATTCATGTTTAAATTTATATTAAGAACAATATGTTTATATCCACTAAAATTCTGCCTCATTTGATTTAGGAAAAATAAAGAGGTTCAGCTAAAGATCACTGCAATTTACTTAAACTAAATAAATTTAAATGACTGCAAACTAATTCATTAAAAGCATTATCATGTTAATAAATTGAACAGAAACATGGCATTTACTTCAAACACTTGAAAAAGCATACTAGGTCTTTTTAGCTGTGTATGCATTTTGAAAATTCCACATAGAAAAAATAATGTTGAGATATAACAAACATATATGCAAAGGCTTATATAGTTTATACACATTTAATTCTTCACTGAACTTTTATGCCACTTGGTGAAATGCTCTGTCCTTTCTTTAAAATCTGAGCTCTAAGTTGTCAGTTGAATTCATACTTGAATTCATTCGACAGCACACAAAAGAAAAGATTTTATTCTTAATGCTCCCCCCCAAACTTTTCTGCACTCATGATTTTAAAGATTGAAGAAGTATGGATCAAATATTTTAATGTGGGCCCTTAATATTCTGACATATACAGCTTGTTATTGCATTCAATATTGATGCTTTACTCTGACTGTTATAAACTAAATTGGGGTTATGTGTCCTTTCAATGTTGCCTTCTACTTCTACAAAGAAGCTCATGTGTGTTGTGCCAGACTATTTTTTTTTCCCCTGTGGTGTCACTTTTGTTTTCCATGGTTGTGGGATGCAATAAGTAAGCACTAATGGCTGTCTGTAATGTCTGCCCAATGCCATTGGTATCCATCATCGTATTAGGTCTGGGAAACTTTTAGTTCTGATGCAATAGATCCAGGATAGTGCATTGAATGGCAATAGGTTGCCTTACCTTGGTAATTTATCGAGCTCCTTTTACATATTTACATAGAATAATAATTTCTTAATTCACATTCCTATCTTTAAGTTTCATCCAGTTTTGCTTTCAAGAAACTGAAGCATCTGTTTCCACCTGGCTTGGGCAAAGGTGGCATCCCTGATCATAGGGGCTAGAGTTAAACAAACATACTTGGGGCGGGTTTATTGTGGCTGTAGTGGCTCTGAGTTGTGTGGTTGGCTCCGTTTTATCAGAATCTTTCTTGTCAGCATCTTTCTAATCATATACCTCATGATATTTGTACATCTGTTCTTCCAGTGCTAGAGTTGTTTGGCTACCTTGATAAACAATTTCCTCCAGGCCATCTTTGGTTATTGTTGTGAAGTACAACTTTAAGGATGTGGAATTGATGGCCTTCTCACAGTCAAGGGTTCCTTCTGTTTCTATGACTATAAAAATGGTTTTGCAGACCTTTGGTGTTTTATAGGTGTTGTATCTTAGCTGTGAGGGTTTTCTCAAATGGTTATTGAGTATAGCCCTAGCATTTATATACAGTTCATTAAAATGACATTGTAATGGATTTTGCTCAGAAATGTTACCATTATTTCCATCTGCACTGTCTAACATGTAGGTCTTAGATGAATATACTGGTTTAATTGCTGCTTTGATCTGGTTCCATCTTTTAAATAATAATTTAAAAAAATGAGCAAGTTTGTGCCAAAAGGAATGGATGCTTCCATTGAACCATGTCTGATATCTCTCCTTTTGTTGAATAACCTGGTAATTTTCTCTCTGGTTCAGCAATAGTGGGGTAGCTGGAAGATCTGGTATTTGGTATGGCAGTGCTTTTTTTTTTTTTTTTTTGTTTCTGGAGTACTAGTTCACTGGTTTCTACAGTCCCTGTGCTGATGACTCTGCCTGTGATGCTAGGTATTGCACAGCTGGTTCTTGTATTCCTTGGTACACTGATCATAGTGCTCCCAGTGTGTTGTTGCCTGCTGTTGTCTGGCATAATTCCAAGACAATAAGAGCCACAGCACAATGGTGATAATATGCTAGCCACCGATATCACCAGCGGAGAGGCCATAGTAATTATAGCTATTTTTGCCATTGCTTCCAGGAGCTTATACAGGATAGACATGCTGAGATGTTTCCATGTTTAGGTTATAACTAGTACTATTTCTACTATCCAGTGTAAAGCTCATGAGCTCAGCACCCATACCCAGAGGACTGCCAGGGGACCTTAACTTCAGGGTGATGTAGGAATTAGTCCAGCAAATAGTGCAAAGGGAAAACTTTGTTCCTGCCAAATTGGTGTTGGTTGTTTATCTCTAGACTTGTTATTTGCACACACTAGTGTACTGCACAATTTACCACTGGTGCTACAGTATAAGGAACTACAATTATAGCTAGGCATGTGTAGTAGGGGTTTTTGCATAAAGTTCTACTAAGACACATCATCTGTCATGTAGTATCTTCCAGGTCTGCTTTTACTTGCTTAATTCAGACAGGATTTGCTCTTTGGGTTACCAGTTCTGCTTCAAGTGTCAGATCCTTCTTATCCCTATGTATTCCTTTATAGTCCTTAATTAGTACATTATCCTGTTACATTGGGAAATACATACACACATACACACACACACACACACACACACACACACACACACACACATATGTTGTATTTTATTGCTTTTTGTATCGGGTTTTCCCTAATCACTATCACCCTAATGTTTAGTCCACTTGTGCATTTCATTAGTCATATATAAGGTATGATTGAAACTCAGCCTATATATTGTTTCTCCCCTATAATTGTGTGTGAATCTAGTTTCATCTCTTGGGCAAAGTTTGCATTTGGTTTTTTGGATTCTCAATTATTTTCCTTGTCATCTTTACAATTTTTTTTTTTTTTTTTTGGAATCCACTGGAATGGGGCATGCATTTCAGCTTGTGCCAGGATCTCAGGTACTTTTCATCTTTCTTAGGTTTTAATCTCTGTCTCCATGGCCCTAGTCAGTATTGGCTTCCATTCTGCTTTAAGCTTTAATTATTTGGAACCTATCTGTTCTGTTTCCCCCATCCTTTTATTAACACTCACTGCTAGGTTAGCTAATATATTCATAGTATGATTAAGTCCATTTTGGTCACATTTTTGTTAGTATGAAATTCCACAAGACACATGTATACCTTAACTTCTTTGTCTATATTGTATAATTTCATTCAAAATTCCTTGGACCATATATATATATCTTTGTCATTAATTTTTCAATTGTTCACTTTCCGTTTTTCTATTCATATGCCTATACCATTCGCTACATACCATGGGTTGGTACCTTTTGTTTTTCTTTGAGGCTTTTCCTTGCTGCTAAAATGGCTGCTACTACTTCTGCATGTTGTGCAGATGAAGGTGTTTCTTGATTTTCATGATAATTGTCCCATCCAGTGGTCTGCAGGCTACCACCTTCTATATGACCATATTCTCTCTACTGGTTGCTTAGCCATCTGTAAATCAGGCATTAAACTGGGAAGGCTGTGCCTTGGTGGTAGGGGTGGAATTTCGGATGATTGATAATGCTTGTGAGGTCATAGGGCATTTGGTCTTACATATCGACCCCAATGCCTTTGACACCAACCCGCTTTTAGACGGAGTACCAGAGTAAAGGAGCTCTACTAAGTACCATTTGCATTGTCATACTTTCCCTTTCATGTGTAGACTGGCCCATGCTTCCTTCCTCTTGTGCCTTGATGCAATGTAAGATCAGGATGATGGTTATGAATGTTATTTGTTTGTGCTGCAAATATTTGGTGGCAATGTTTTAAAGCTTTGTATGTTGTGCAAATTATTTTTTTTCAAATAAAGAGTATTTATTTTCTCACCATAGGAAGGATTTACAATAGAAGCCTAATAGTCACTCTCCACCATTTATTTTGGCAATGATATTCTAATTTCCATACTGTTTCAGTTGCAGAATGGCTGTATATACTTTATCATATGATTGGATGCATTCAGATTTAGAATAATCCTTTATATATTCTAGCACCATTTTCACAGCTTGTTCTTGTATTCTATCCCAGATTAAATCATTCCCTTTTCTTGTAATATTATACAAGGGTTACAGAATGACATGTAAATACGGCATGCATTGTTTCCCATATCCAAATAACCCTAAAAGATGTTGAACCTCTGTTTAATTGGTTGATGTTTTAAGCTGTTCTAATTTACTTAGGACTTCTGTAGATATGTCTGGCCATGTAGTGGACCACATTCCACCAAAGACCTTGACCATTGTATCCAGTCCTGATGCCTTATGCTTACTGATAGTCCAACCATCATCTCTCAATACTTGTATGGTTTGGTCTACTATTTTTTTTTTTATATTTCTCTTTTCTTGTTCAGTTATCAAAAGATCATCAATATATGAATATAAAACACAATTAGGTACTGGTCTGACCTTATCCAGTGACATTCTTAGAATGCTGTGGGCAATTATTGGGTCATTTTTATATGCTGTGGTAGTCTTTAGAATTGATACTGTCTTCCTTACCTAGTAACTACGGTGTATCCTCTGCTTTGTAGATGCAGTGATATGACAAAGAAGAAGTCTGACAAATCTGTAGTTGCAAGCCATTTTTTGGCACTGCTTTTATAATCCTTATAAAACTACCTTTTAAATCTGGTAATTGTCCTAGAAATTTAGAGAGCAATTCATTAATTATCCTATAATATACTGTCATTTGCTATTGAACATTTGGTTTTAAAACTGGCCAAATCAGACTGTTGAAATTGAAAGTTTGAATTGATTCAATTACTCCTTTCTTTAGTAGGCTTTTAATGGTTTCAAATACCTCCCAATTTTCTTCTTTAACTGAGTATTGTGGCATAAATGGGGATTTAATTGTTAGTAGCCCTATAGTTCTATTTTTATTTCTGTTAATTGCATTTTACTTTGGAAATCTTTTTAAATTTAGAAAATCAGGGAAATCTTTTAACATCATTGGAAAGCCTAAATATTTTTTTTTTTTTTTTTTTTTTTTTTTTTTTTTTTGTGGCACTGGAACAGGTGAAATCTAGGAGAATTATTTTGTCATATTACACTAATTCTGTTTAATTGGATATTTTATTTACATATCAAATATTATCCCCTTTCCCTGTTTCCCTCCATGAAAACATCTTCATCTTCATTTTCCTGGCTTCTATGAGGGTGCTTCCCCACCCACCCATGCACTCCTACCACATAGCACTGGCATTCACCTACCCTGAGGAATTAAGCCTTCCCAGAACCAAAGGCCTCTTCTTCTGTTGATGCTAGACAATGCAATCCTCGGTTTCATATGCATCTGGAGCCATGAGTCCCTCCATGTGTACTCCTTTGTAGGAGGTTTAGTCCCTGGGAGCTCTGGGAGGGAATCTAGTGGGTTGATATTGTTCTTCCTATTGGTTGCAAACCCCTTCTAATTTACATACTGGTACTATGGATTCTCCTGAGATTGTGTGTATAATTTTTTTTTTCTTTCTTGGTATAGTGTCCTGTAGCCCTGTATATTACCACCACTATCACTGTCCGTCTCAATTAGCCATTGAACATTTATTTTCTAATTCTTAATTGTAGAGTAACTTAATAAATTGTTTTATTGGTGACTGACTTGACCCTAATTAAAGTATATGTGTTTCTTCTAGCTGGGCATTGATTGTTTCTTTGTACTTTGTGATAGCCTTCAGTTTCCTAAAATAAATAAATAAATAAATAAATAAATAAATAAATAAATAAATAAATAAATAAATAAAGGGGTTCTGTTTGTTCCTTCCAAAAATTCTATTTGGTGTATCCCTTTGTATGGTTCTGTTTAAAAATGGCATTCCAAGTTTTCTGCTAAAGGATTTAATATCTGTGAGTGGTCGGAAAAATATGGGTGTTCTTATTTTTTTTTCTTTATTGGAAATTCTCTGTATTTACAGTTCAGATTTAAAGAATGTTACTACTTTTTTTTGTTCTAACTCCCTGTACCCTTCTTGATATTAGTTTTGGAGCGGTCCTGCCAAATTAATTCTCATGTATGGTGATGCCCCCTTCACTAAAATTCTTTCCAATTGTGGTATAATTTGAGCAGCCTATGGTATTTTAGTATGTATATTATTATTATTTTATTTTATTTTATTTATATATATTATATATTATTTTATTATATTTATAGCTAATTTATTATGTATAAATAAGATTACTCTTAGTTGAAAAAAAGTGTTTCATTTTACTGTTGCTTCAAAGTCTAAAATGTGTGATGTTGAAAGATGGAGATGAGTATCTCCAAGCTGAAGGTGATGGTGAGCATTACCTTGAGCAGTATCTAGGACTTGCTCTGAAGCTTTATCCACTGATGAGTTTTCTACTATAGCCTCGATTTTTCCTCACCTCTAATTCTGACAGCATGATTTTGTCTGTTCCTTTTTTTTTCCCCTGAGCGTTTTATCATACAGGATGCTTCATTCCATTCTGGGCACATCCTGTTCTCCACTGACGTATTTACTGAGGAGTGTATGGTCTCATTTCTATTTGTTCCAGCTGCTCCTCATTGTTGTTACTGAATATTGTGAATCTTTTAAGTGTATCAAATTTAGAAGATATCATTGGGAAGAATATGACTGTCTTGCCAGAGTTAGGACAGTATCTTTAAAAAGACTGTTCACCCCCATTTCTTAGTTATGTTTACGTTGAGCCCTTGCCCATTTGTCTTTTTATCTATCTCCACTATGCTTTTAGTCAATGTTGCTGGAACTTCTTTATCAGCTTCATATTCTAGCAGTGGCTCTACTCCTTGTGGATTCGTTAAAAGTACATCGATCTTCATTTCTTTAAACCCAACTTTCCTCTTTCTTTGTTCCAAGCCAATTCCTCTCTGTGGGACCAGTGAGATCTCGATTTACTTTTATGGCTTTGAAGCCATCAATAAGTTTCTCCATTCTGGTGTTGCTGTATGTGCTAGGGAATATAGAGCTTTAATGGTTTTCCTTTTTTATATACAATCCACAGTTAGTTTGAGTACTGTTTCTTATTACTTTCTCCAATACTGTATCTGATTTCTCACCAGAAATGTGGCTAACCAGTTTCTCATGGCTTTCATTGACCTTCAGCTCTTCCTTCCACTTAAACAGCAGTTGGCATCAAGGTATTGGTAATCAGTTGGTGATGCCATTCTTCACCCCAGGCTTTGGAGTGCTTGTCTTCTTTCACTATCTCCCTTAAAGCTCTGACTAGTTCTGAACCTGGGCTGCAATTAATTATGTACAACCAGAGACTTACTTTCAATATAATGACATTTAGAATTGTGAGAAAAGCTGTAATCTAGAAAATCCACTTTTCTTCTTCTGATTCAACCCTGAAGTTGGAATCCTGTTGCTTGGAGTCAGGAAGGAGAGATAGAGCCCAGATGCCATTTGATCTCAAGTTGTATTCACTACAATGACAAACATCTACCTACAGCACATGTATACTAACATGACTCAGAAACAAGTGGCAGAGAGATTTTCTGGTCAGAGAGAAAGGCTACTTTAAAAATAATCATTATTTGATCCTTAATTAATAAAATGATGCTATCTACTTAAGCAAATTTCTTTTTCACAGACAAATTGTTACTATCTCAGATATGTAAATTAACATAGCATCTTATTCCTCAGCTACCTAAACCAGATAAAATAAATAAATCCTAACTCTTCACTCTAGGTGACTTCCTACTTAAAGAATTCTTTCCCAGACTAAAATTTCTTTAACATCCTTGCCGCTTTTTTAGACCTATAATAATAGAGTACCCAGATACCTCGAATTAAACTGTTACCGGCTTAACATGTGCATTAACCCCTCTCTTTACTCCTATAGTAAATATTTTATGGGTCTGTTGCTACAAGGAAAAGATGTCAAAAAGCAATGCAGAACCAGATACCCAGCTCTCCTGATGGATTGGACAAAGTCCAGGAAGCTCTCAATCAGCTCCAGCTAGCTGACTGGGAGGAACCTACTCCTCTCCCTGTAGTATCCAAAGAGATAGCGAGAGCCTAGTATGCTATGGGCTGGGTCTCACTTATGATGCATCCTTTTATTTCAAAGGAGATTGCCCTTCTCAACCAGATTTTGTTTATAGAGGCTTTGCATTGGGCAACTTTGGCTCACAAGAGATCTAAAAGATTTGTTGTAGCCTTGATATTGATGATAGGTATGATTTCTAGGTTTTGTCTATCCACTATATCCTTGGTTGAAAAACAGTCACATAAAACATCATATACATCAGCTATCCAAAAATATGTCAATAGTGCTCATGATCCAGGAGAATATTGATAGGGGATTTCAGGATAAGCCTAAGGATTTAGAGAAAGCAATTCTATTTATGGAAAATCAAATTTCAAATATTAAGATCAGGCTTTCAGTACAATGCCATTTAATGTTCCACCAGGTATATGTAAATTCCTTGGAATATAACACTTCTGAACATAATTGGTCCAAGATGCGGTCTCATTTAAAGGGGCTTTGGAACAATTCTAATTTGGCTTTGGATATGGATTTCCCACATCATACAATCATGGATATTAGAAACTCTAGAGTGGATTTTACCTCTCCTGAGGAACTGTCTGCAGTTGTGCTTCTCTTTGCCTGAGGGCATCTGTTCATCTTCCTGGACAACATGGCTGAAAAATACAGGAATTTCAGTAGGTTTACTCTTACTCATTTTGACTCTCCTCTGAGTCTGCATCATGCAAGTCATGATCTCACAGTCAACTTTTGCACTCTCCAATGAAAAACAAAAAGGAGGAGATGGTGAGTCCTGTGTGCTCATGAACAGAAACCACAAGGTGTGAGCTTCCAGGACTGGCATGGTTGCTGTGGGCATAAGGATTGTTTGTATAATAATGTAGATGCTTTCATGCTCATCCTTTGTCGGGGCTAATGACTCTAAGGTAAGCAGGGATGGCATGAATCCTGGAGGACCAATGACACAGCAAGATGCGAATTCTACGAACATGAGTTTGAAAGTGTATAATTTCTCAATTATGAAAAATTTAAGAATATACTATGAGAGATTTCATACACCTGGAAGAACAGAGACAGCTGCATTATGAGCAAGGATATCAGATAGAAACTGACTGGCAGATTCAGGGACAGGAAGGAACAGTGTGTATTTAGGTCCAGGCTTGGTTGGAATGGTATACTTGTGACACTATTAAACCCAGATAAGTTTACACAGCAAGGCAGATCTCTGAATTCTTTTGCATGTTAAAAACAACAACAACAGCAACAGCAGCAGCAACAACAACAGCAACAACAAACCAAACCCCAAACCATGCACTGCAGTTCCCATCAGTTTCCTAAAAGTCAAGGAGCTAAGGTGATTAGATGCTGATTCATGTGATGGTCTAGAGAGAATTTGGAGTAAATAACTGAATTGATATATAAATTAAAAAAAAAAAAAAACCTGGGCTTTTGGTCTGCCAGAGAGGAGTTAGCAATCCCTTAGTATTTCTTCCAGCCAAAGCTGAGCTCTGTGGTGATCTCTGGAGAGCTAAAAGAGATCTTTGTTTGGTTAGGGTTTTTGTTTTTGTTTTTGTTTTCATTCAATATTCTCTGTGTTTACATTTCTAATGTTATCTCCCTTTCCCCTACCTCCTCCACTCCACTTGCTTCAATGGAGGTTCTCCCTAACTACCTCAGCATCTTGGCATTCCCCTACACTGGGAATACAAACCTTCACTGGACCAAAGCCCTCTTCTCACATTGATGCCAGACACTGCTATCTTCTTCTCCATATGTAACTGGAGGCATGGGTCTCTCCATGTGTGCTCAACCATTGGTGTTTTAGTCGATAGGACTTGTGGAGAGTTTGCTTGGTTGATAATGTTGTTATTCTCATGAAGTTGCAAACACTTAGCTCCTTCAGTGGGGTCCTTGTGTTCAGTTTGATAGTTAGCTGCAAGCAAACTCAACTGTATGACTCTGGTATAGCCTCCAAGGAGTCATCCATATCTGGCTCCTGTCAGTAAGCACGTTTTGGCATCAGCAATAGTGCTTGGGTTTGGTGGCTACATATCAGGTGGATCCCCAGATGAGGTAGTCTCTGAATAATCTTTTCTTCAATCACTGCTCCTCTATTTGTCCCTCTGTTCTTTAAGATAATGATGAGGATGCTTGCATCTAACCATCAAACTGAGCACTGGGACCCAAGAGTGTAGGGATAAAAATGACTGAAGGAGCTGAAAGAGTTTGTAACCCTATATGAAGAACAACAATATCAGCTAAACCCCTCAGAGCTCCCAGGAAATAAAACACCAAACTATGAGTATACATGGAGAGACTCATGGCTTAGGCGGCATATGTAACAGAGGATGACATTGTCTGGCATCAATGGGAAGAGAGGCCTTTGGTCTAGTGAAGTCTCATTTCCCCAATGTAGGGGAAAGCCAAGGCACTGCTAGAATGGGAGTGGGTAGTTGGGGGTAGGAGCACCTTAATTGTGGCAAGGGGAAGAGGAGGGGTGATGGGAGTAGGTGGGAAGGGGATAACATTTGAAATGTAAATACAGAAAATATGCAATAAAATAATAATAAAAATAATTTAATATATCCTCATTCTGCTCTGCAGGTACAACTGAAACCCTGGGAGATTTCTCATAGCCTACCTCTCTCCCAGGAAGTCTGCCATAACCAGGGACAAAGACTGTCTTGCTGCCCTCTATCCTAAACCTGATAATCTCCCAGAAGTTCTGCCTTAACCAGGCACAGGAAGACACAGCGATACAGGAGGCCTAATCTAACTAGGGATACTTAAGCCTGTCCTAAGCAAAAACAGCCCTCCCTGCATCCCAGGAGGCTTGTTCTAACTCAGGTCACACAGCCCTACTTGCCTCCAAGGAGGCATTTTTCAGACTAATGCACACAAGCCAGTTCATACCCGAAAGAACCAGATGTGCCACTCAGTTTTTGTTACAAAATCTTAGGACCATTGCAACCCTCCCTTTCCTCATGTATATTATTCATATTTGGATTCTCCTCATAGGTTCTGCTTTGATCATATTTGACTGTATTTAAATTCCAGATGTTAGGCAGAATTTATTAATATGAGGACCCATAAAAAGAGATATAAAGTTTAGAAGAAGTTTCTATGTATTTTTTATGATTTTTTTTTCATGGGGAAATATTTTAACTCAGTCAGTGTGTTTGTGGAATGCTTTAAAACCTTAGATCCACCAAGGCACCATTGAGCTAAGAGTTCAGTTTATAGATATTAATACCCACCAAAATGACAAGGACTTAATTCATCAAAGTATAGCAGAGTTTTGAGAAAGTTCTTATATATACTACTACCTTTGCTCTTTGTCTTTTGTAGATTTGTTTCTGGCTGCCCATTCTTGCTAACTAAAGTATCTCATCCCAGGATGTGGTCTATTTGCTTAAAAGCTCAACCTGAGAAAGGTCTAGAGCTTCATCAGGTACAGAGCAAGAAGTATAGTCATGGCTGGCTAATAAAGACTTGACTGGCTGAACCATGTCCAAGTGGTGCTCTCTGTTGGATACCTCATAAAAACATCACATGTCTCTTCTTCAGAACCAAAGAATAGGTAGCATAGCCAGTTCCTCATGCTTCACAGAAGTAGAACGAGATGGTATTTTATCTTCAGGTCAGCTTTTTATCACCATTGACTCAGAAACATCCACCCAATCTATCCACCCAATTAACTCCTTTCCATTGTTCTCTGGAATAACTTTGCATGTGGGTGTCAATCATAGTTCTCTTGATGTTGATCTAAGAATAACTTTAATGTTTTATTTCTATAAGTTATAATGAAGCAATTATAATATTTTTATTGTTCTTGAAGGTGTAACTATGACTTATCGATTATAAATGGAAGATGGCAGCAGTCAATTTGAGTAGGTAAACCAACAAATAGTTTTAAGTTGAAACAACTTCCTTTACCCTGAGCCTCCTATGACTGTCATGGTGGATGCATAATCTTGTTGCCTTCAATTATTTTTAATCTTTCTCTTTTATTTTTATTGCAATTACTGAGGAGTAACCCACTTGGTAACATTTTGTTGTATAATTATTAAAAGTTGTATATCTTAATAGCAGCTTATGCTAATTTTAAAATTACTTACATTTAAACAATAATCCTATTGGATATATTTTTGACCTTTAAAATGGTTCCTCCCCAGACATAAACATAGAAACACACAAGTTATGTATTTATTTTAGGTAAATAATACAAAATAAACCATTCTATACTCATTTTGTCAAACATACCATGCTTTTTTTTTTTTTTTTTTTTTTTTTTTTTTTTTTTTTTTTTTTTTTGGCTTGTTCTAACTTCTAATACACATTTCTCCCCAAATCAATAATATTATTTTTAGCATATTTTAAGACAACAGTGTAGTACATGTCCACAGACTCTTGACAAAAAGTTCCACCATTATAAACAAATTTGTAAACTATATTTTTATAAACTAAGGGGTAAATATTTATGTACTATGTTTAATTAATACACTATAATGTTGATGTTTTTATATTGCCCTGATAAATTTTGGTTATCAGTGTATCTGTACAGAGAGATGCCCATGAAAATAATAAAGGAAACATTATAGCTGTAGCAATGAAAGTGTTTTCTAAGGTTACTGGCAAGTGTCTGATAAAGGAGACTAGACAGGCCAGAACAGAGCAGTACTGCCAATGAGCTGTATCCTAAATGAAACAAAACACATGCACACACAAAAATACAAACAGAGCAAAACAGGGATGGAGCAAAGCTGTACTCATCAGTTCCTGTATCTGTGCCCTCTGCATCTGGCCCAGGACTTGAGACATTCAAAGACTTCCCAGGTGTGCAATCCCAGGCATGTCCATGTTGTTTCTTCCTATTGCCTTGTGCTTCCAGATTCTGAGATTGAGAGATTGAGATTTTCTTCATTCTCCAGTTTCCATGGTTGACCAACTCAGCCTGTCATCATGAACAAATCTACTAATATCTCCTAATCAATACCCATTTGGATATTTTTGTTCTCCCTAAAAACCCAGTTACACTCAGCATTTCAGTTCTTTTTCTGTTCTCCCCCACTTTTTTTTCCTTTTGACACATTTTTAAATGTTGTTTTTTTTTTTACTTTTATTTAATTGGATAAGTTTTATTTACATTTCAAATGTTATCCCCTTTCCTGGTTTCCCCTCCATAAATCTTCTATCACACCCCACTCTACCCACTGCTTCAATGAGGGTCCCCTGTCTCACTACCCTACCCCTTCCCTTCTCCCTGCCCTGATATTCCTCTAGACTGTGGTATTGAGCCTCAGCAAGTCCAAGGATTTCTCTTCCCATTGATGCCCAACAAGGCATCTCCTACATGAGCAGCTGGAGTCATGGGTAATCTATATTTACTTTTTGGATAGTGATTTAGTCCCTGGGAGCTCTGGTTGTTGGTACTGTTGTTCTTATAGGGTTACCAACCCCTTCAACTTCTTAAATCTTTTCTCTAACTTCTGTATTGGGGACGTTGTTCTAAGTTCAGTGGTTGTCTGTGAGCATCTGCCTCAGAATTTGTCAAGATCTCACAGACCCTCTTAGGAGACAACTATATCAGTCTCCTGTCAGCATGTACTTCTTGGCATCCACAATATTATCTGGGTTTGGTGGCTGTTCTCTTCTGGAATTCCATAGAGGATATCCTGTTTTATATGCACATTATGCTTTCACAGTTGCAAGAGTTTGACAGACTCCTTTTTTCTTTAAAACCTTGTTTGCTTTAAAGATGCATCTCAAATTTATTTTGGACTTTCTCTAGTGGAATGTACTTGTTTAATTAGTTACGATTGGGGTGATGATGTTATCCATATTAGAAGAAAGCTTGATTAGCTTGGGAAGTCAACTACTCAAAGGTTTAATAAGGTCTATGGCACTTAGAAGCTGCATGAGCATTTCCTGAGCATTTAAGTACAACTATCTGCTGAGAACACACTTAGAAAAATTAAGTTGTCCGGAAGAGACCTGAGGAAGAGACCTGAAGAAGGAAAGCTGCCTGCACTTTGTTCAGGGAGCTCTAGGTTTCCAGCTTTTTCAGCCATCCCTAATACTGTGGTGGACTTTTACTATGGTATTTGTGTATTTTTAAGTGAACCCTCACTCTGACCAATGTATATGATCCAAATACAATATATTAGTTTGCCAGTTCATACACTGGTAGTTTCAATGTCTATTCCTGGCTATCCACCACACTATATCTTGAATGAACAACAATCCAGAATTGGAAGGCTTGACTGTGATCCAGATATTGAGGCTGGGGGATACCAATTTCAGACGTGGATGTTGGCATGGAGATCTTGAAGCACAGTGTTGATGAATTCCAGGAGACTAAGGCAAAGGAATCTCTTAGCTCAAGGTCAGCTTGGAAGGAAACAAGACCCTGAATCAGGTGTGGTGTTACACAACTTTAATACGTGTCACACCTTTTGCTGAATACATTGGAAAAGGGAAGATTCACTCTTCTACTCCTTCTTGCATTAACTTGCCAATGTTTCTCTTAGAATCTACTAGCCTTGTGGGACAGAGAATCTACTAGATCCTTGGACTTCCCATTCCCAGCTTACAAAGAATGTAAGTCATCATAACAGATTCTGTTACTACATAGAGGCTATGTATAAGTTCTGTGCAATTAACATAAAAAACATTAATTTAGTGGTAAATTACACTCAAAAAATTACTCAGGAATCACTGAGAATAGAAATCTAAAACAGAGAGTACAGAGACTGGCTTCATGAATGAAACATTTGAAATAATTGTGGGACTTAATTTCTTTTTTACTACATCTATTCCATAAAAGCCACCATATGCTTCTTTAAAACAAAATACCACATTGTGAATGGGGTCACTGAAAGTGATAGGTGGACTTGGGCACAGTAAAAGTACAATAACACCATCAGTTTCAAATTGTTGAAACCCTCACTGTCATGCAGATAATGAGCATGTGTCACTGTCACATTTAACACATTAATGAGAGAAGCAGAAGAGTGTAAGAGCTTGTTAAAACCCTGTGGAGCTGGTGCTTGTGTAATGTAGAAATAAATGCTGAAATAGGATTGCTAGTTTTGAGACCTATAAAGTTTCAGAGATTTTAAACTACTTTTAGTCTAAAACTTACTTGTTCTATAATTATACAAATATAGAACACACAAGACTCTTGGGTGAAACTTTAGAAGAAAGTAAATTACTTAGAGCAGATACAATCATCAGAGAATAACTTTTGCCCTGCAATTCCCACCAAGAGATCTAATAACGACAAGAACATATGTAGAAAGTTTACTTTGTTAAAAAATATAATGCCATCAGGTTAAAGGGGAGAGTTTTAACTTTTTGTTCATAGTGTTTGAGGCAACTGAAATTAAACTCAATTTCTACTTGTAATCTACACTTAAAACAGAAATTATCAAAAGCAAAATGGACCTAGGACAATTTAAGAATTAATAGCAACTCATTTTACATATTTGTTCTGCTTGTTGTGTTCATTTAGGTAATTATAATAATATTAAATTAATACACTTGTAGTGTGCATAAGTATGTAGTGTTGATAGCCATACAGCATAAGGTTGCAGATCTGCCTTTTATCTCAAAATATTAAAAAATTAAAATGATATTTTGCAATTTGATTGTTTTATCAGCTACAAGTCTGAGGGTCCACAGACAAGAGCAATTCTAGAATCAGTTATGTGAAAAAATTTCACAGATGACTCTTTCAAAAACCACATTAGACTAAGAATTACACCATATCAAGTAAAGCTGAGATTTTATCTTATCATTTTTAGAATGTATTCATTAGAACACCAATTTAAAGGAGAACATAGATTTAAAATATGCAAGTAATTATAATATTAGTAAAAATACAGAGGAAGTAGGGGATTTTAGTATATGTTGTTGATATATTACTTTTGTATGCTATGCAGTACTAAAATAGACACAAGAAATGGTATCTACCTGAACATCTTCCGGCCTTTTGTTCTGCTATGCTTTGTCACTCAAGTAAGAACATAAAGAATAGAAATTTTCTAAAATATTTAATTTCCATAAACCATTATAGAATTTATAATCCCTACTCTAGAAATGAGCAACATTATTTAGAAAAATAAATGTAAAAGTTATATTGTCCATGACTACACACTGAGTTAGAACTATTGGTAAAAAAAAAATCTTCTTTGATTTTCCACACTTTAAAAGACATCATGAGATCCTATTCTTATAGCTACCTACCTATTTTGTGGAGTTTTAAGTGTCCTACAGAAAGACTAATGCCATTGTCACTACACTGCACACACTGGTAATCTTTTCATGGTTGTTTAGTATTCATTAACTCATTTCAAAAAGTGACAGTTTTCCCTAAGATAATGAGTATGATCAGAAAAACAAAAATTTAAAAATGTTAAATGAGTTCTTCATGATCTGATAAAACTATTCTCTGGAAGAAAAAACTACATATACATCTATACAGATAATATTTATATACATATGCATATAGGATATATATTTGTGTATTTGTATATATTCATGTATAAAATCCCTCGTTTCTCTGTGATTATATATATTCTTGATTATACACAATTTGTGTATGCACATGGATAACAATTAATTTTTCTCCTATATTATTCTATGTATTATTTTGAGACAACTTTCATTAATCAAACTAACAACTTATTAATTGGGTAATGAGTTTGGCCAAAAGGGTAATGGTCCCTGCCTCACAATTATTGTGGTTATAAATATGCACTTCTGTTGTCTGACTTATTATATGTGAATTCTCGATTTCCAAAATCTTGTCATCATCCAAGTAAAACTAGGGAAATCATGTTCTCTCACAATAAGATTCTCAGAGTCTTGAGAGAAGGCTCAAAGTTAATAGTATGTGTTACTGTTATAATGGAGTGGAGTTAGCCTATCAGCACTCACATAGTGACTCAGAACAATTCAATCTCCAGTTTCAAGACATGCAACACCTTCTTCCTGCTTCTACAAGGACCATCATACAGAGAGTAGACTATATACATACCAGCAAAGCTTACACACACACACACACACACACACACACAGAGAGAGAGAGAGAGAGAGAGAGAGAGAGAGAGAGAGAGAGAGAGAGAGAGAGAGAGAGAGAATCTTTTGGCTTTATCTCAAATTTTTTGTAATCGTGTATGTCTCTATTCATGTTCACATTTGCTCATAATAAGTGTCTATTCTTTACAAGAAAAGCATAACTAGGGAAACTCTTTTAAGTCATTTTATCAGGGGATTGTTTTTAATATTTTATATTATTTTATTCACTAAAAATAAATTACAATTATTTATTTTGTATGTGTATGTATGTGGGTAAGCACATACAATAGTATATGCAAATGTCAGGTGACAACTTATAAGAACTGGTTTTGTCTTTCTACTAATTAAGTCCTGAGGTCCTAGGGATAAACTAGATCACCAGTTATTATTGCATATACCTTTAACTAGTAAGCTATCATCACAACATTTGTTTTCTTTGATAGTTTTTCACTTCCAAGCTCAAGAAAGAAATGAAGTAATTCTGGTAAGTTGAAGAAGAAATAACTAAACAAAATAGTTTAAACAGGCTAAATATTTCTGGTTAATATGGTTAGGTTTGTGTCAATATCTGATGACTGATATAAGAACAATAGAAGTAGAATTGTGTTCTTGTGTTTGTGTGTGTGTGTGTGTGTGTGTGTCTGTGTGTGTGTGTGTGTTTGTGTGTGTGTAAGCTATTGTGTAAGGGGTGATTTTGCATGCACTCGAGGAGCCTAGAGTTCATATGCTGGCCATCCTCCTTTACTGTTTTACATGTTTTCTTTTTGAACTGGGAGGTAGGCTGGAGTCCTACCCACAAGCAAATCCGTAGGATACTTCCCAGGTTCCCATTGATGCCCACAGTATTACAAATTACATACCCGCGAAGTCGTGTCCTCACAGTTTGGATGGATGCTGCAAAGTTATTTCATGTCTTTATGCTTGTGAAGAAAGACTGTTACTCTTAAGTTATTTTATCAATCCCCAGAAGTAAAATTGTAGTAAAAATAATTATTATATAATTTCTTTTATTATTTTTATAATTACAATATATAAGCATAATTTTCTTCCTCCTCCCATCAAACCCACCCATTGTTCCCTCTTCTCAAATGCATGGCCTACTCTTTTTAGTAATTGTTGGTTTCCTTTGCAAGTAACTAAATTTAAATCTAATCCCTGTAGTATTTTCTTCTAAAATGTAAACTATAATGTACTAACCTTTAATCATATGCAATAGAGTACCTGAAGGATGAAATCACCAATTTATTATTATAACCTAGTATAACTAAGGTCAGGATTAGTTAATCTCTCTGTGTAGATATGATTTGTTCTTTGAATTTCAAGCCATAATTTTTAAGTTAAAAAGGGGAACATTTTATTACTGAAGACATCAGGGAAGAACAAAGTTAACTTTCATGCTCAGAATTCTTTGAATGCTCAAAGTTTCTGAATATGAGTTAAGAAAAAGGCATGACATAAAAAGATTTCCAATAAGAATAAGGTGTTGCACATGTCACTGGTTATTGTGATGTAAGCAAGTTATGAGTCTTGTAGCCTCATTAGGTACATGTGGAAGACAAGAGTTTCTGAACACACTTTCAAAAAAGTCATGTAAATCTCTGATGAAACCTCAAGAGCTTCACAGTTTCTTCAATTAAAAAAATTCTCATTAATATAGTGAACCATTATTATCTTGGTATATGGCACAAAGCCTAAATAACATTAAAATTGTGAACAATTAATGTTGTACACCAATTTCACAATTTTAATGCAACATACAATCAGGCTAATACAATTACATTTTTGTTTAACAACCTAAAACTGCAAGTTCTATTTGTTTCTATGAATCTAGTTAACTAAATGGAGTCTCTGTGTGTGCATATCTATAACTTTATCTATATCTACATCTGCATCTACATCTATATCTATGTTTGTATATATATCATCATGTATATATGTATATATGTATATGTTTTATATGCACATATATGTGTTTAATTAGCTCATACCTTTTTAATATGTGTGGATAATAGGTCCATGTTGTAAGATTAATTTA
Source organism: Micromys minutus (assembly GCF_963924665.1). Taxonomy (NCBI): domain Eukaryota; kingdom Metazoa; phylum Chordata; class Mammalia; order Rodentia; family Muridae; genus Micromys; species Micromys minutus. The sequence continues at coordinate 9,188,981 of NC_137974.1, forward strand.
AAAATAGGATCCTTTCTAATGTCCCGGGGCATGGTAGCATTTCACAACAGGGTTATATCTCTGGTCACACTGCACCTAAACTTAAAAAGAAAGAAGAAATGAATGTGGGTAATCAGCTTTCTTTCTCTCTCTCTCTCTCTCTCTCTCTCTCTCTCTCTCTCTCTCTCTCTCTCTCTCTCTCTCTCTCTCTGTCTCTCTCTCTCTCTCTATCTCTGTCTCTCTCTCTCTCTTACTCATCTTAGGATTGAGATCATGCAGTGGTGCTACCCACACACAGAGGGTTTAATTTCTGCTCTAAAAATACCTTTCTCATGGATACACACACCTAGAAGTGTTTTTCCTAGGAACTTTATAAACCATATTAAATTGACTAGCAAATTTAACCCTAGTGAGTCCATTCCTTGTTAACCTTAAATTCAAACAGACAACTGTAGATATACTATTCTGCAAATAACCCCAAGCCTGACGAGCAACTACATATGCAAAATGTATTCAATTAAATGGCAGGAAGCACATCTCCAATATTGCAACATGGCTCAGAAAGGGTCAACTTTCTCTGAGACCCTGAAAATCAAAATAATCTTTGTCATATAAAATAGATTTTAGTAAAGATTCAGACTGTGAGGCACACACACACACACACACACACACACACACACACACACACACATATATATATATATATGCAGATGTATTCAGAGATCATAGAAATTATGCAAGTCAAATACTCTATCCTGTAACTCTACATCCATTACCTTGCTCTGATGATGTAATCATCTGGACTTTATCAGACTCGTTATTAGACTAGATATCAGACTCAATATTAGACTTAATATTAGACTTAGACATCAGAGCCTTCAAGTATGCAGACTCCCTCTTGCAGCTGATTTAATTTTGTGGCTGCAGCTTAACTCATTGTAATATAATATGCTCTTAGTATCAGAAGCTCCTTTGGGTTTATATGTTAACTTACTTTTTCCCTCCATAACTCCATGTAATAATCTCCTGGGCTTTTTTCAAAGTATCCGTCCTATGACACATTGCTTAATCTCATTGGTTTACTTGAACTCAACATGGGCAGAATGAAGCCATATTCTTTGCCAGTCTATTGTATATCTGTTTTTCAGAATGCTTTGTTCTTCTTCTGCAGTATTATAAGGCAGGGTTTGTCTTTCTTCATTTCTTTTGGTATTTAGTCTTCCAAAATCATAAAAGTAGTCCACATTTGCTTTTTTCTGGAATAATATTTTTATAGCTTTATCTCCATACTCTTCTACTTGACTCCAACAAACCAATTACAAAGATGTAGAATCTCATGAAACGGTTTATCAACATGTGCACGTTCTTGGTACCAATGCTCTGTGTTAGTTTCATTTCTCCATGCTGTAAAAAATATCTAGTACACACTACTGTGGTGATTTGAATAAAATGTGTCCCTAAAGGTGCCGAAGGACTGGAACTATTCAATCACTCTGGAATTTAGTCTGGCAGATCCTCAGAAAATTGGACATAGTACTACCTGAAAACCCAGTTATTCAACTTCTGGGCATATTCCCCAAAGATGCTCCAACATATAACTAGGACACCTCCTCCAACATGTTCATAGCAGCCTTATTTATAATAGCCAGAAGCTGGAAAGAACCCATATGTCCTTCAGTAGAGGAATGGATACAAAAATTGTGGTACATTTTTACAATAGAGTACTACACAGCCATCAGAAACAATGACTTTATGAAATTCCTAGGCAAATGGTCGGAACTAGAGAATATCATCCTGAGTGAGGTAACCTAGCCACAAAAAAAAATTCATGTATGCAGTCACTGATAATTGGATACTAGCCCCTGAACACTCTGAATACCCAAGAAACAACTCACAGACCATATTAAGTGCAAAAAAGAGGAAGGCCTAAAAATAGAAGCCTCAATCCTTCTTAGAAAAAAAAAATAAGAGTGTGGTACACCTAGACCTTAAATTATTAATAATTCAAGAGCTAAGAAATCAGCCTTGTGACAATCCTTGGTATTTAAAAATCATTATGTTCAATCTATACACACCAAACAAACTTTGACTATTTACATGTTATATTTTGTTTTTTATGTACTTTATGCTCACTGTAACTAGTAAGTTTTCAATGCATACTATCAAACCCTTAAAAAAAATCAAGTACTGACAAAAATATATTCATATAGTTTTATTCAAATGTGCTTTTAAAATTTGTACATGTATCTCTGATTTTTTTTAAATAAAATTGTTTAATTTAAAAAAAAGTCTGAAACTATTAGCAGGTATGGACATATGTTGGTAGAGATGTGCTTGGAGGTTTTATAAGTTCAACCACCTCTTGGTGTTATTTTCTTCCTCTTACCTGTTGATCTGTATTGAAAATGCACAGCTATTATTTAGCATTTGGTCTCCTGAATGTTATAGTGTTTCCTGTCACATACACAGTAGAGCCAACCTCTAATCTGTAAGTCATTGTTAATTAACTGTTTTACTCCATAAGAGTTACTGTGGCCATGGCATATCTTCACAGGAATAGAACTAAGTGTTCATGAATAATAGAAATATTTAATTTCCTTCATATTCTGTTTATACAGACTATGATTAGTGGAAAGGCACAAATGCATGAGCCACTAAAATGTTATAGTTAGTCACAGGGCATCTCTTGTAAGGAAGAAAATGGAGGACACTGGGAACAGCAGAGATCCAGGGACACAGGCCTGCTGAGACTGCACTGCAAGTAGCTGGGTTGCAGAGAGGTCTGGGCTGAGTGCACAGAAAGTCCCCCCCCATTGGTTAAGGGAAGCAGGAACTGTGTATTAAGTACTCAGTTTCCACCTGGAAGGCCCTTGCATGTGGACCAAATGCACAAGACATTTGCCACCTAAAACAGGAGAGGTCCAGGGACATAGGCCATGTTCATGAGAGAGATGGGAACCAATCACTGACAACAAGACCACATATAATCACAGAGAACAAGATGGCAAGAGAAAAACTAAGAATAGAAACAAAGACAACCTGGCAACATCAGAACCCAGCTGCTCATCACAGCAAACAGCGAAATGACAAACACTGAAGAAAAAGAAGACTCAGACCTGAAAACGTACTTCAAGATGATGATGGAGATCTTTAAACAAGAATGGAAGGAAAAGCATAAAGAAATAGAGGAAACAAGAAAAACACTCAAATAAATTAAATATCTAGAGGAAAACAGAATCAAAGAGATGAAAGAATTGAAAGAGGAATTTAAAATGGAAAGGAAACAATAAAGAAAACACTAAAAGAGACAACCCTGGAAGAAGAAAACCTAAAAAAAAGATAAGGAGTCACAGATGCAAGCATCTCCAACAGACTAAAGAGATAAAATAGAAAATCTCAGGGGCCAAAGACAACATTGAAAACATAGACCAAACAGTCAGAGAAGATGCAAAAGCCAAGAAGCTCCTAACTCAAAATGTCCAGGAGATCCAGGACACAATAAGAAGACCAAACCTAAGCATAATAGTAATAAAAGGGGGCAAAGAATATCAACTAAGAGGCACAGTAGATATTGTCAACAAAATCCTAGAACAAAACTTCCCTACCATTAAAAATGAGATGACCATGAGCATAAAAGAAGCCTACAGAACTCCAAAATAGACTGGACCAGAAAATAAATTAATCCTGCCACATAATACCAAGTCCCCAAAGCAAAGAAGCAATACTAAGAGCAGTAAGGGAAAATGGTCATGTAAAAAAAAAAAGACCAATCATAATCATACCCAACTTCTCAATAGAGAGTATGAAAACTAGAAGATCCTGGACAGTCATCATGCAGACCCTAAGAGAACACAAGTGTCAGCCCAAGCTGCTATACCCAACAAAACTCTCAATAACCATAGATGGAGAGACCAAGATAGTCCAGGACAAAATTAAATTTACATAATATCTGAACACAAACCCAGCACTACAACGAATTATAGGTGGAAAACCCAATACAAGGAGGGAAACTACATCCTAATAAAAACAAGAAAATACCTTATCAAGAAAACCAAAAGAAGAAAGACACAAAGGCACAATTCTACCTCTAAGAGCAAAAACAGCAGGAAATAGCAATCACTGTTCTTTAATATTTCTTAACATTATTGGACTCAATTCCCCAATAAAAGATATAGGCTATCAGACTGGATACATAAACAAAATCTCGCATTTTGATGCAAACAGGAAAGTCATCTCAGAGACAAACACAAACACTATCTTAGAATAAAAGATTGGGAAAAAAAACTTCCAAGCAAAGGCCATGAGAAACAAGCTGGAGTAGCCACTTTAATATCAAATATAGTAGATTTTCAAACAAAAGTTATCAAAAACGATAAGGAAGGACAGTTTTTACTCACTAAAGGAAAAATTATTCAGTAAAAACTCTCAATCCTTAACATATATGCTCCAAATACAAGAACACATATTCATAAAAGAAGCCCTACTAAAGCTCAAAAATTTGCACCCCACACAATAATAGTGGGAGACCACAACACCCCACTCTCATCAATGGACAAATCATGGAAACATAAACTGAAGCTGAACAAGGACACAGTAAAGATAGCAGAGGTTACAAACCAATTGGAATTAACAGACATCTACAGAACATTTCATCCTAAATCAAAAGAATACACCTTCTTCTCAGCATGTCATGGTACCTTCCCAAAATTACCATATAATCAGTCACAGAACAAGCCTCAATAGATATAAGAAGATTGAAATACTCCCATGCATCCTATCAGAACACAATGGTCTAAGACTGGTCTTTAATAACAACAAAGACAACAAAAAGCACATATACACACTGAAACTAAATGCTCTATTAAATGATAGCATGGTCAGAGATGAAATAAAGAAAGACATTAAAGGTTTTCTAAAGTTTAGTAAAAATGAAAACACAACAAACCCAAAACTATGTGGTGCAATGAAAGCAGCACTTTGAGAAAAACACATAGGTCTGAGAGCTTCCAAAAAAAAAAAAAAAAAAAGAAAAAGAAACTGGAGAGAGCATACACTAGCAACTTGATAGCACAATTGAAAGCTCTAGAATAAAAGGAAGGAGATACAAACAAGTGGAGTAGATACCAAGAAATAATCAAACTCAGAGCAGAAATTAACCAAATAGAAACAAAAAGAACCATTCAAAGAATCAAAAAAATCAAGAACTGGTTCTTAGAAAAAATTAACAAGATTGATAAACCTTTAGCAAGGCTAACTAGAGGACAAAAAGAGTATCCAAATTAGCAAAATCAGAAAGGAAATTGGGGACATAACAACTGAAACTGAGGAAATTCAAGAAATCATCAGATCCTACTATAGAATCCTATATTCAAAAAAGCTGGAAAATCTGGTGGAAATGCATGAATTCCTAGACAAATATCAGATACTAAAGTTAAACCTGGATCAGGTAAATCTTCTAAATAATCTCATAATACCTAAACAAATAGAAGCAGACATCAAAATCCTCCCAACCAAAAAAAAAAAAAAAAAAAAAAAAAAAAAAAAAAAAAAAAAATCCCTAGGTCCAAATGGGTTTCAGTGCAGAATTCTTCCAGAAATTTATTGATGACCTAATACTAGTACTCTCTAAACCATTCTTCAAAATGGAGTCAGATGGAACACTGCCAAACTCATTTTTCAAGGCCACAATTATCCTTGTACCTAAACCACACAAAGACCCTAAAAGGAAAGAGAAATTCAGACCAATCTCACTTATGAACACTGATGCATAAATACTCAACAAAATCCTTGCAAATCAAATCCAAGAACACATCAAAATGATTATTCATCATGATCAAGTAGGCTTCATCCCTGGGATGCAGGGATGGTTTAATATTTAGAAATCCATCAATGTAATTTACCATGTAAACTAACTCACAGGAAAAAAAAAAAAAAAACAAAAACAAAAACACATGGTCATCTCACTAGATGCTGAGAAAGCAATTGACAAAATTCAATACACCTTCATGTTAAAAGTCTTGGAAAAGAACAGGAATCCAAGGGCCCATACCTAAACATAATAAAAGCAATATACATCAAACCAATAGTGAACATCAAACTTACCAGTGAGAAATTTAAAGAATCCTACTAAAATCAGGGACTAGACAAGGCTGTCCTCTCTCCCCTTACCTATTCAAAATAATACTGGAAGTGCTGGCTGGAGCAATTAGACAGCAAAAGGAAATCAATGGGATACAAATTGGAAAGGAAGAAGTAAAAACATGACTGTTTACAGATGATATGATAGTATACATAAGTGACCCCAGAAATTACACCAGAGAACTTCTAGAGCTTAAAAACAAGTTCAGCAGAGAAGCTGGATATAAAATTAACACAGACGAATCAGTAACCTTCCTCTACTCAAAGGACAAACATTCAGAGAAAGAAATTAGGGAAAAGATACCCTTCACAATAGTCACAAACAGTATGAAATACCATGGTGTGACTCTAACTAAGCAAGTGAAGGACCTGTATGACAAGAACTCCAAATCTCTGAAGAAGGAAATCGAGGAAGATCACAGAAGATGGAAAGATCTCCCATGCTCATGTATTGAAAGGATCAACATTGAAAAAAATCTCTCTCTTACAAAAAGCAATATACAGATTCAGTGCAATCCCCTTCAAATTTCTAACCCAATTCTTCATATAGTTGGAAAGAGCAATGTGCAATTTCATCTGGAACAACAAAAAACCTAGAATATCGAAATCCATCATCAACAACAGGAAAATATCTGCAGGAATCACTATCCCTGACCTCAAGCTATATTACAAAGCAATTGTGTTAACAACTTCCTGGTACTGGTACATAGATAGGCATGTGAATCAATGGAGTAGAATAGAAGAGCGAGAAATGAGCCTTCACATATGTGGTCACTTGACTTTTCATAAAGGAGTTGTAAACATTAAATGGAAAAAGGACAGCCTCTTCAACAAATGGTGTTTGTCCAACTGGCACTTGGGATGCAGAAGAATGAAAACAGAGCCTTACTTACCTCCTGTACAAAGCTCAAGTGCAAGTGGATCAAAGATCTCCACATTAAATCTACACTGGAACTGTTAGAAGTAAAAGTAGGGAAAACTTAGCACACATAGGCACAGGAGGAAATTTCCTGAACCGTAAACCAATGGCTCATGCTTTAAGGTCAAATATCTTGACAAATGGGCCTTAATGAGATTGCAATGTTTCTGTAATGCAAAGACACTGTCAGGATAACAAAATGGCAGCCAACAGAATGGGAAAAGATCTTTATCAACCCCACATCTGTAGAGGCCTAATATCCAAGGTATACAAAGAAATTCAGAAGTTAGACACCAGAGAATCAAACAACCCAATTAAAAAATGGAATACAGAGCTACACAAAATGTTCAATTTCAATTGAGGAATGTTCATATTCAATTGAGGAATATGGAATGGCTGAGAAGCATCTAAGGAAGTGCTCAACATCCTCAGTCATCAGGGAAATGCAAATCAAAACAACCCTGAGATTTCACCTCACACCAGTCAGATTGGCTAAGATCCAAAACTCAGATGACAATAGATACTGGGAAGGATGCTGAAAAAGAGGAACATTTCTCCACTGTTGATAGGGTTGTAAACTGATACAACCCCTCTGGAAATCAGTCTGGTGCTTCCTTAGAAAATTGGACATAATACTATCTGAAGACCCAGTTTTTCCACTTCTGGGCATTTACTCCAGAGATGCTCCAACAAACAGTAAAGACACATGCACCACAAGGTTTATAGCAGCTCTATTTATAATAGCCAATAGCTGGAAAGAACCCAGATGTCTTTTGGTAGATGAATGGATACAAAAAAAATGTGGTATATTTACACAATGAATTAAGTGAGGTAACCCAGTCACAAAAGAACAGACATAATATGCAGTCATTGATAATTGAATACTAACCCCAGAAAGCTTGGAACACTCTAGAAACAATTGACTGAGGTAACCCTGTCCCAAAAGAACAGACATAATATGCAGTTATTGATAATTGAATACTAACCCCATAAAAGCTCTGAATCAAGAAACAACTCATAGACTATATGAAGCTCAAGAAAATCAAAGGCCAAAAAAAAAAAATCAGAAAAGAAATAAAAAAGAAAGCCGCAGTCCTTCTTAGGAAGAAAAGAAATGAATAGTACCCTCTCAGAGTGTAGTACACCTGGATCTTAAATCATTAGTAATCCAACAGCTAAGATTGGCAATTTTTGGTATTCACAGATCACTGTGCTTAATCTATACTCAACAAGAAATCTGTTTCCATGTTACTTTCTGTCCTGCATGTGCTTTAAGCTTATGGTAACTAGTGGGATTTCATTGCATGGTATCAAATATCTAAAAGAATTAAGTACTGACAAAAATTTTCATATAATGTTATGCCAAAATGCCTTTAAAAATCTGTATATGTATCCCTCTTTTTTAAAAAAAGTAAAGTTGTAATAAAAAAAAAGAATGCAGTAGATTGAAGAGAGGAGAGAAGTGTGACAGGCAGGCTACCCTTGGATATGCTGTCTGCTTCTTCCAATGAGCTCCTTTTTTTCTGCCATTTTCTTGACTTGTCAATGATGCCATCAATAAATGAATCCATCAGTGGAATAAAAAAAAGTAAAAAAGGAAGAAAACGGAATGCGTTTGTTAATGTCTCTTTCTCTTCTGTTGTCTGCATTCATAGATCATATAAAAAGTGAATACCTATTTGAAGGATAGCCAACCCCAGTTAAATGTCAGTGGAAATGCTTTGTTAAAACAGTTTAGGACTTCATCTCCTATGTGATTATAAATTCCTTTAATATGATCATCAAATTAATTATCACAGGACTTATTTGTTTTTCTTTTCTATAGTCAAAGAACCACTTTTACCCTAATAATTTGATTGTGTAATGGATATTAATGATATATGTGAAAGATTAAGACTTATCTAAAAAGTTATCCAATGTGCACTACTGTTACAGTCATATAGATTTTTTATAATTGATCAATTCTTCAAAAGAGTCGTTAGTGCTTATCATTTAGGACTAAACAATAGGAAGTGGAAATCAATTTCAATCTGCCCAAAACATATATATATATTGTTAAAATACTCTTTGTAAAAGAAAAAATTAGCAACATATGATTACAATATTAGTTTGTTTAAAATTACTTTAAAGACCTCAGAACAAAATTTAAAAAATTAAGGCTTGAAAATAGCTTGTCCCCAGTAGATTTATGTTTGATTTTGACCATGTAGCGCTTATTTTATGCATTATATCTGGAAACCAGAAACTATTTATACATAATACAGGGTTCACCTAGATATACTATTTGCAATAGGCCTTGAAATTATACCCCCTTTTATTTCAATACTGATTTTCTTCATCTTCTCTATCAAAAGGAGAAAAAAAATCTATGCTGAATTTTTCTGCTCGCTAAAAGTGCATCTTTCTCCATCTTTCTCCATCATGAAGGACTATAGTAACTCATTTGTAATACTAACTATTTGATCAGAAGAATAAAAAAATAATAATTTGTAAAGAAAATCGGTTCCAAGAAGTGGATCATCGATGTGATAAAACTGATAATATGATTTATAGTTCTTTCAAAATTACATTTTGAAAAAGAATATAGAAGAGTATTGTGTCAGTGACAAGAGAATCCTGACATAAGCAAATACTCCATTTTTTCTAATGTGAGAGTTGTATACTAGAGTGCTTGTGATAGTTTGAACAATCAAAAATGTTTTCCTAAGTATTTATTAGAGAAAATGAATTCATAAAGAACAAAAATAGTAGTCATTCACCTTACATTTTACCAAAGATACTAGCTAGCTTGTGAGCATGTCCTGAGAATTTAAATAAGAAAAATAAATCAAACAAATGAACTAATTTGTTTGACAGGAAATATTTCCAACAGCATGTCAAGCTAGGTTGTGCCATGATTCCTGCTAATTTTCTGTTCAAAGGTTTACAGTGAATGTATTGATTAAACAATAGAGTACAAAGATGTAGAACATATATAATCCAGCAAGGAAAGAATTATTAGAACAGGAAAACTTGCATATGAAGCATGTTTCCATAAACATCCATACTTATTGAAGAGATTATTGTCATTATATCAAAACCTTTTATTCTGTACTAGAAAAATATAAAATATACCTTGAGGGCAATACCTCGTTCAGTAAAATCATCTGAATTACAAATGAGTGTAACTTTTGTTAATTGTAGCCATGTTGAAGACTGCCTAGGTGAATTTTTACCTTATAGGAGACCTTGGAAATAATCATGTAGTCCTATTTCTTAGGCATGTAGAATACAAGAGTAATGTGGTTAATGAAAATTTCTAGAAAGAAAAATGAACACCACCACAATCACAAACAACAATAATGTTTGAAAATCCAAGTAGCATATGACAAGAACATGTCTAGTGCAGGTGACTGAGAAGCCAATGCTTAAAGGATTGAGAGTGAACCCTAAGCTTCAATGAAAAGACAATGATGGTAAACATTCCAACAGCACTGTATTTTACCCAAAGAATCTTTATGTCAGAAGAAAGCTATTTCAATGAAACATCGGTGCCCCAAACACAAGGGTACCCACATTCGTAAAAGATATCCTACTAAAGCTAAAAGCATATATTGCACCACACACAGTAATAGTGGGAGACTTCAACACCCAACTGTCATCAGTAGACAGGTCATGGAAACAGAAACTGAACAGAGACTCGGTGAAACTAACAGCAGTTATGAACCAATTGGATTGTTTGGAAATCTATAGAACATTTTATCTTAAAACAAAAGAATGTACCTTCTTCTCAGCACCTCATGGTATGACCTCCAAAACTGACCATATAATTGGTCATAAAACCTTAACACTGGGGTATCAAGCCTTCTCAGAATCAAGGACTTCTCCTCTCATTGATACCTGACATGGACATCTTCTGGAACATATGCAGCTGGAACCCTGGGTAGGTCCAGGTGTACTTTTTAGCAGGTGGTTTAGTTACTGGGAGAGCTGGGTGTTCTGGTTAGTTGATAATATTTTTATGGGGTTACAAACAACTTAAGATAGTTTACTCCTTTCTTTAACTTTTCTATTGGGGATCATGTCCATAGTTCAATAGTTGGCTGCAAGCATCTGCCTCTGTATTTGTCAGGTTCTGGCACACTCTCTCAGGCGACAGGTATTTTGGGCTCCTGTCAGCATACACTTCTTGGTGTCTGCTACATTGTCTGGGTTTGGTGCCTGAATATGGAATGGATCAGAGGTGGGGCAGTATCTAGTTGGCCTTTTCTTAAGTTTCTGCTCCACACTTTGTTTTTACATTTCCTCTTGTGAATATTTGTGTCACCCTTTCTAGAAAAGACTAAAGTATCCACACTTTGGTTTTCCTTCTTGAACTTCATGTGGTCTCTGAATTGGATCCTGGGTAAGCCAAGGTTTGGGGTTAATATCTACTTATCAGTGAGTGCATTCCATGTGTTTTTGTTGTTGCTGCTGCTGCTGCTGTTGTTGTTGTTGTTCTAGAGTTTTTTTTTTTTTTTTTTTTTTTTTTGGGTTGGTTATTTTGTGTTTGTATGTGTGTGTGTGTGTGTGTGTGTGTGTGTGTGTGTTTAGTGTACCTCACCCAGGATGATATTTTGTAGTTCCATCCATTTGCCTAAGAATTTCATAAAGTCATTCATTTTAATAGCTTGGTAGTACTCCATTGTATAAATGTACCATATTTTCTTTATCTGTTCCACTGTTGTAGGACATCTGGGTTCTTTCCAGCTTCTGGCTATTGTAAATAAGGTTGCTATGAATATAGTGGAGCATGTGTACTTGTTATATGTTGGAGCATCTTTTTGGGTATAAGCCCAGGAAAGGTATAGCTGGATGGAAAGTTGCCCAGTGCTCACAGATTGGAAAGATTAATATAGTACAAATGGCCATCTTGCTGAAAGCAATCTACAGATCCAATACAATCCCCATCAAAATTCCAACTCAAATCTGCATAGAGTTGTAAAGAGCACTTTACAAATATTTTGGAATAACAAAGAAATCCAGGAAATTGAAAAGCATTCTCAACAATAGAAGAACTTCTGTGTGGACTCTCCATCACTAACTTCAAGCTGTATTACAGAGTAATAATGATGAAAAACTGTTTAGAATTAGTACAGAGACACTCAGGTAGATCAACGTAATAAAATGATAGACCCAGAAATGTCCCCCCATGCTTATGGTCACTTGATCTTTGACAAAGGATCTAAACACATCCAGTAGAAATAGGACAACATTTTCAACAAATGGTGCTGGTTCAACTGGAGATCAACATTTAAAAGAATGCAAATTGATTCATTCTTATTGCCTTGTACAGGGATCAAGTCCAGGTAGATCAAAGACCTCCACATTAAACCAGATACATTGAAACTAATAAAAGAGAAAGTGGAGAAGAGCCTAAAATACAAGGGCACCTGCAAAAATTTTCTGAACAGAACATCCATGGCTTATATTATAAGATCAACAATTGACAAATGGACCTCATAGAATTTTAAAGGTCTGTAAATCAAAAGACACTATCATTACGATCAAATGGCAACCAACAGACTGAGAAAGGATCTTTAACAATCCTATAACCAACAGAGGGCTAATATAAATATATATACCAAGAACTCTAGAAGTTAGACCCCCAAAAAATCAAATAACCCTATTAAAATGGGGTTCAGAAACAGAGAATTATTAAATGAGCAATATTGAATGGTGGAGAAGCACCTAATACAATGTTCAACATCTTTAATCATCAGGACAATGTAAATCAAAACAACCCTGAGATTACACGTTACACCAGCCAGAATGGCTTAGATCAAAAATTCAGGTGACAAGAGATTCTGGCAACAGTGTGGAAAAAGATAATAAACACTCCTCTATTGTTGGTGGGATTGCAAGCTGGTACCACCACTCTGCAAATCAGTTTGGAGGTTCTTCAAAAAACGTCGACATAGCTTTTATGTTTTCTTAGTACCAAAACTTAATTGTGAATGTATCAGTTTAAAGAATAAGAGCATATAGCTTTCTCCTGTAGCAGACAGGATCAAATAAAGAATTCAACAGCCTGACATTATGTTGAGAGTAAGTAATTCTAAAAATCAGCCTTGGTGGGGATAATTCCAACAAAATATTCTCTTCATGTCTTAGGGAATACCTTGGATGAGGAGTCACAAAGAGTAAAAGTACCACAGGGGTTGGCAGGCACCAAAGAAACAAAGCCTTCAGAATTAATGTGACAGACTAGTTTTTGAAATCATGAGAAAACATATAATACCTACAGGGTCTTGCACACCTTCTGTTGGATCTGGAAGAAGAAGTGGGGTCATGTCCCATTTCTTAACCCAAAAGTTATCTCCAATTGTTAGTCACTTGCAAATGAAAATTTATTTATCATTAAGGAAGTATCACTGGAAAACAGACTACTCTTATGGCTATGTTACATGGCCATTAGTAGATGACCAAAAGAAAACCAACTCAAGTGCAAATTCAGAACTTTCTTGTCTCATAAAGTCAAGTCAAAAATTTTCCCACCTTTTAAAAAAGTTTATTTTATTAATGTTTATTTTTCATTCTTAATTATTTTACATACAGAACATACACAGGTTCTTTGTCCATATATTATGACATACAGGTTATTTTCATCTTATACTCGAGTGAATAAATGACTGGATCCCTTTGTCCCTTCTCTTGGCATTTTGTCCTCGACTTTTGAAGTGTCAATATTTGCTTCCTCTTAGCTCATCTTAAATTTTATTATCTTATACAGTCATGTTTGTTTTTTATGTAGAGACAGAGGAGAGAGGATCTGGATGGGAGTAGAGGGAGGTTTGGAGAAATTGTACATAGTAGAATTTAGGGAAAATCAAAATAAAATTATAGTATTTAAGAAATGCGTATTTTTAATAAAAAGGAAAAATTAAAATCATAAGGAAAAACAGAACAGTAACCATGTATAAATTTAGAGATTTCAGGGTTAAATACAGATAATAGAAAAATATTGATTTTTGAAGTGTTTTGTGCTTCTTTTTTTGTAACAAGAATGTATGCCACACTTCCACATGATGCTTACACTCAACTGGCATTTTGTTTTGTTGTCGATACTTATAGAATATTGATAAATATGTAATTCAAAGGAAATATTTTACATGATTACAGTTGCAATTTCTTGACAAAATCAATTACTTAAGCTGGACTAGTATTAATCTGAATAGGATAGTATTTCATTTTTTATTCTGTTTAGTGTGTCTTGGATATAAAAATTCAATTTTAGAGTGTGACCAGTGCACTTGAGCCCCAGTGCTGCCTGTGTTTCAGACACACAGCATCTATGGACCTTACAGTTCTCATATCCAAATATAGTTTTGAAGCCTTTGTACTTTTAAAAGTTTTGAAGCCTCTGTACTTTTAGAGAAAGCTTTAGAATTGTTTATTAGGAAAATAATTTAAAATGTGACTTACCAATTGTTCATTGCTTTTATAAGCCAATTCTTTGGAAAAAAGTGGGAAAAATTTTTATGATAAGCAGTCAACATCATTACCATATAAGAAAAATGTATCACTGTGTTCTATTTATTTCACATGAAAGAGACAGTCCCACTCAAGGGAAATGTGTCTGTTGTTCACACTCTTCCTCTATACTCTTGAAAATATCATTTAACTTTGAGTGCTCAGTGTCACACCTCTGAAACTTGCTGAGCTTGGCAATCCTGGCACGAACCCATGACAGCTTGTCAGGCCTAAGGCAAATGCATGTAATCTTCGCTCCTGGTAATTAATAATTAATTATTGTTCATTAATTTGTAATGAATGGTGGTTTGGAACAGTAGAGCTCAAAAACAGTGAAACAAAATCATTGTTATTGTAAAAAGCGCTTTCCAGCTGAATTTTTCTTTATAAAATTATATAATTCTGAATTTGATTTTGAAAGTCACTGAGATGAGATCAGTGCAGAGATGCGATGAAATAGCAACAGAGTTGTCTTTGGACTTCAGTGACGTTTATCGTTAGATGAAGTGTGAGCCTCTCGTAAAATTGAAATCAAGAAGTACACTTAATTTCAAGGTAAGAAAACTAAACACACCAAGGTCAGTTAGTTTCCTAAGAGAGAATGCTTTCATTTTAAAAACATCATTAAAAAAGCAGATTTTTCAGTACTGCTATGAGAAAACTATTGTCTATACTGTCATATATATATAATATATATAATCACATTCTACTGAAAAATAAGAAAAAGAAAAGGCTGGTAAAATCTTTTTAATAAATGTGAATCATTAGACATTATTTGTATTCAGCTTTGTTCTTCAGGTATTCACAGTGTCACCATTTGTAATGACAATGTGTTGAGTGCTTACTTGATGGGAAAAAGCAAAAATTCCTCTTACATGACATTTATAGAAGTTGTGAAAGAAAATTTTAAGGTATCCCATAAACTATTGAATCTAATGTCATTCTTCAGTGTGCAGAGATAATGCTTCTCTGCTCACATGAAAAATCACTTCAGAATTTCTCAATGCACAGAAAAAAAATGCCTTTACAATCACTCTAAAAATACAACAGAAGATGTAGAAAAGATCCTCACACACATATTTGAATGAAAGCAGAGCATATAATTACCAGGGTATTAGGCTATTGAAATCACCTCTTGTTATTATCACATTCTTCCTTGTATCAGAGGATGGTTTTGTACAATAGTGTACTATATGGGGAAAATTGTCCATTTATACCCCAATGCCTAACTTATGAATCTGAGAATGTTTAATTTTGCATTGTGATAATTAATATTTCAACTTTAACATATTTAATTTGACTGATTTTATTAGGAGCATCAAGATCTTTATCTCTTAGAAAATCTTATCTCTAAAATTATAATCTGGCATCAATGTAAAAAGATGTCCAGGGAGGGCACATTTTTCCTGTGTAGGGGAATACCAAGGCACTGAGGTAGAGAGGGTGATTGGGAGCTAGTGGGCCTTTGTGAAGACATGTAGAGGGGGAGGGGGATAGGAATGGGGTAGGCAAAGGGGATAACATTTCAAATGTAAATACAGAGAATATCTAATAAAAAATTTAAAGGATATATGAATTTTATCACTGTGCATTGATTTTAAAAACACAAAATCTACATTTTAAAGTTTTAAATATAATGCAATACATTAAAAACTGATAGAAAATATTTTACCTTCTCAAACATGACATATCATGTTTACTTGACTAACAAAAAGAAAAACAGACTGCATATTTAAACATAACCCAGCATTTTACTGCATACAGAAAACAGTAACACAACACAGAAACCTCAGTAACAAAGACAGAAAATACCTCAATGTAAATGGTTGAATTTTTTTTCCAAGCAAGTGATCCTAAATAAATAAGCAAGATTTTTGATTAAAAATCACCTTTTAATCAAAAGTTATCAACAAAGATAAGAAAGGACACTATACTTGCCAAAGAGGGGAAAAATATCCATCAAGATGAACTCTCAATTCTGAACTTTTTTTTTAAAGAACTTTATTTTACAAAACAAAGATAAATGTACAGATTTTAAACATTTTTTGCTTAAAATTATACATTTTTCTCAGTAATGTTTTTTCAGACATTGAAATAATTTTTACATAAAACCATGTGAATATATTTTTTTCGTCAGAACTTTATTTTTTTCAAGGGCTTGATGGTATGCATTGAAAACCTAATAGTTACAATAAGCATAAAGTACATGCAAAACAAAACGGAACATGGAAATAGTCAAAGTCTTCTTGTTTTGTAAATATATGTATATTTTTTTATTTTCTTTTTTTTATAATCAATTATATTTTAATTAAAATAGCATAACAAAAATTGCTATAAAAATCCAGTTGGAGCAGTGTAGAATTAGCATGCAAATAGACATTTCAAAAGAAGGAAATGTTGGACACACAGTATCTTGTAAAGAAAAAAATGGAAGGGAATTAACAAACAGGTTTAGTATCTATAATTTACATTGTTCTCCATATTAAAACAAGTTATTTAGCATCTAAATTTCCACAGCTCATTTTTTTCTCTTTTTTTTTATTTTTTAAACGACTTTATTTTGCAAAACAAAGATAAATGTACAGATTTTAAACATTTTTTGCTTAAAATTATACATTTTTGTCAGTACTGTTTTTTCAGACATTAAAATAAATTTTACATAAAACCATGTAAATATAATTTTTAGTCAGTACTTGATTTTTTTCAAGGGCTTGACAGTATGCATTGAAAACCTACTAGTTGCAATAAGCGTAAAGTACATGCAAAACAAAACGCAACATGGAAATAGTCAAAGTCTTCTTGTTTTGTGAATATATGTATATTTTTTGTTTTCTTTATTTCTTGGACTTCCTACAGTCTGTGAGTTGTTTCTGGGGGAGTGCAAGCCTCTGGGGTTAGCATCCCACTATCAGTGACTGCATATTATGTCTGTTCTTTTGTGACTGGGTTATCTCACTCAGGATGATCTTCTCTAGATGCAGCCATTTTCTTAAGAATTTGGTTAAGTCATTGTTTCTGGTGGCTGAGTAGTATTCCATTGTGTATATGTACCACAATTTTTGTATCCATTCGTCTTCTGAAGGACATCTGGGTTCCTTCCAGCTTCTGGCTATTATAAATAGAGCCGCTATGAACATTGTGGTGCATATATCTTTGTTGTTTATTAAAGTGTCTCTGGGGTATATGCCCAGAATTGGAATAGCTGGGTCTTCAGGTAGTACTATATCCAATTTTCTGAGGTATTGCCAGACTGATTTCCAGAGTGGTTGTATTAGCTTGCAACCCCACCAACAGTGGAGAAGTGTTCCTCTTTCTCTGCAGCCTCGCCAGCATCTGCTGTCATCTGAGTTTTGGATCTTGGCCAATCTGACTGGTGTGAGGTGGAATCTCAGGGTTGTTTTGACTTGCATTTCCCTGATGGCTTAGGATGTTGAGCACTTCCTCAGATGTTTCTCGGCCATTCGGTGTTCCTCAACTGAAAATGATTTGTTTAGCTCTGTACCCCATTTTTTAATAGGGTTATTTGATTCTCTGGTGTCTAGCTTTTTGAGTTCCTTGTACACCTTGGATATTAGGCCTCTATCTGATGTGGTGTTGGTAAAGATCTTTTCCCATTCTGTTGGTTGCCGTTTTGTTTTCTTGACGATGTCTTTAGCCTTACAGAAACTTTGCAATCTCATTAAGTCCCATTTGTTAATATTTGATAATGAACGGCCACCTGCATTCATAAAAGGAGCATCACTAAAGCTCAAAGCACACATTACACCTCGCTTAATAATAGTGGGAGACTTAACACCCCACTCTCATCAATGACAAATTATGAAAACAGAAACTAAACAGAGACACAATAAAACTAACAAAAGTTATCAACCAAATACATTTAACAGATATCTATAGAACATTTAATTCTGAAACAAAAGAATATACCTTCTTCTCAGCACCTCATGGTACCTAGTCCAAAACTGACCATATAATTGGTCAGAAAACAGGTCTCAACAGATACAAGAAGATTGAAATACTCCCATGCATCCAATCAGATCACCATGGACTAAGGGTGTGTTCTTCAATAACAACAGAAACAACAGAAAGTTCACATACACATAGAAGCTGAATAACACTCTATTCAGTGATAACTTGGTCAAGGAAGAAAATAGAAATTCAATAGTTTTTAGAATTAAATGTAAAAGGAGGTAAGGCATACCCAAATATGGGACACAATTAATGCTATGCTAAGCGGAAAACTCATAGCACTGACTGCCTCCAAAAAGCAACAGGAGACAGCATATATCAGCAGCTTGACAGCACATCTGAAAGCTCTAGAACAAAGCAGCAGAGGATAGCATTTTGTGACATCAATGGGAGGAGAGGCCTCTGGTCCAGCAAAGGCTCACTTTCCCAGTTTAGGTGCTGAGGTGGTACAGGTTGGTTGGGAGAGGGAGCTCCTTTATGGAGGCAATGGAAGGGGGAGGAGCAATGGGATTGTGGGAAAGAATAACATCTGAAATGTAAATGCAGAAAATTTCCAATTTAAAAAGAAGCAAATGCACTAAAGAGGAAAAAAGACAGCAGGAAAAAAAAATCAAACTCAGGACTGAAGTCAACCAATTTAGAAAAAAAATAACTATACAAAATATAAATCAAACCATGAGTTGGTTCTTTAAGAAAATAAACAAGATAGATAAACCGTTGTCCAGGTTAACCTCTAGTGACAGTACCTAAATTACCAAAATCAGAAATGAAAAGGGACATATAACATCAGAAACCAAGAAAATGAAAATTAAAAAAAAAAAAAAAACATCAGATCCTACTACAAATGCCTATACTCACTAAACAAAACTGGAAAATCTTGATGAAATGGACAATTTTCTAGACAGATACCAGGTACCAAAGTTAAAATTGGATCAGATAAGCCATCTAAGCAGCCCTATAACTCCTAGAGAAATGAAAGTAGTCATTAAAATAACCCAACCAAAAAAGCCAGTGATATTATGGGTTTAGTGTAGCATTTTATCAGACCTTTAAAAAAGACCTTATACTAATACTCTTTATATTATTCTACAAAATTGAAACAGAAGAAACTACTTTTCTTTTAATTTTGTGTTTCATTTGTTTTTGGGGCAAGTTCTTTGTGAAGACAAATATGACTGAGAATACAAGGACTTTGCTAATGATAACGGTGTTTATAATTTATCCTTTTATACACTCACTATAGTAGCAAGTGGAAACCATGTAATGTTTTCTAATAGTATTACTGTGCCACAACAGTGTGAACTGTATTCAATAGTGAGAAATATATTTGGCAATAAAGAAATTACATGCCCAAAACAAAACATTCTTTATATTTATCTCATATTTTGAGACCTATGTCCTAATTTTTCTTTTACTTTTTATTCCTGTCACAAATTTTATTACAGGAAAAATTATAGTAGTAGGTGGTGGTGGTAAATATTTGGAACATGGTCAATCTCCTGGCACTTCTCTTGTGAAAACATGTCATAGGGTGTCCAAACACATGCTGAAGGCCAGGGTTCCCATGACCGTATACTTGATCATAAAACAAGCGTTAACAGATATAGGAATATTAAAAGAACCCCATTCATTCAGTCAGATCACTTTAAACTAAAGCTGGATTTCAATAACAACTAAAAACACAGAAGGCATCATTGATATGAAACAACTCAATAATAGCTAAGTCAGCAAAGAAAGAAATAAAGAAATTAAAGACTTTCTAGAATTTAATCAAAAGAAAGGCACAGCTTACCTAAACTTATGAGACACAATGAAGGCAATGGTATGAATTAAGAGTAAATTTATAAATTTCATAAAGAAATTAGATATATCTATTACTAGCAATTTAAAAGCCCACCAGAAGGCTCTAGAACAAAAGGAAACAAACACACCCAAGAGAGGCAGACTATGGGAAATATAAACTTAGGGATGAAATAACTCAATTAGGAACAAAGAGAATAAAACAATGACCAAAATAAACTAAGAGCTTGTTCTTGGAGAAAACCCACAAGAAAGATACTTAGCCAAAATAACTAAAAGGTACAGAAACAGTATCTAAATTATCACAATCAGAAATAAATGGGGAGACAAATAGAAAGTGAGACAAAATAGAGCCAGAGTTCTCATTGTCTCAGTCCCCAAAGACTTTGACTACAGTTTTCCATGGTAATGTCCGGTTTTCAGTATCAGCACTGGGGAGTCCAAATCACAGTTAATGCTTGTGCAGCAAACACTGTGATACAGAAGTAAATAATTCAACTCTAAAGTATGTTCTGAAAATATTGGATCACTGGGAAAGTGAACAAGTATTATTGATATATGAGAAAAATTTCTTATACTGAATTAATATGTAATAATAATTTTCTAATAAAGAGATAGAGGAATTATTATAGGTAGGAGATCAGATTAAAAGCTCTAAGAAAAATCATAATATAAAACAATTGACTTTTATTCTGTATTTAAAAATTTATTAACCTAATGTGCTTTTTCTTTACAAATCTAAGACAGTAAGTCAAGAGAATAGAGATAAATTTCATAAATAATTATTTTCAAATCTATGCACAAAAGTAAATTATTACAACATAATTAAATTTCTTCATGACTTGGGAATTTTAAATTGGTATAGTCTTTCCTATAATATTTTATTGTGTACATTATGAAACATTTTACTTGTGATTTATATTATTTTTCTTATATTTATAATATATATGATATGTTTAATAATTTAATATATTTTCAGTATATTTGTACAAGTGTATAGGTAGAAAAAGCTATACAAGCTAAATTTATTTTTCTTGTTTTTTTGACATGATCATGTTGAAAAATAATAAGGTAAAAAAATAGAAAATATTTTATAATAGATAAATTAGTTTCACTTACTCAAAATTTTATTTATATAATTATTAATAGAGGGCCTTGTGAAGTCTTGAAGATCTAGCCAGCCTGTGTATGAGGTGAGGAAGCATTCTTTGAAAATGTATTTAATTCTAACAGAAATGGAGGAGTGTTCCTCTTTCTCCACATCATCGGAAACACCTGCTGTCACCTGAGTTTTTGATCTTAGTAATTCTTATTGGTGTAAGGTGGAATCTCAGGGTCATTTTGATTTGCATCTCCCTGGTAATTAAGGACTTTGAACTTTTAAGTGCTTCTCAGCCATTAGAATTTCCTCTGTTGTGAATTGTTTGTTTAGCTCTATATTCCATTATTTGAAGTTAGTGAAGATTTATTCCCAATCTATTAGAGGCTGATTTGTGCTATTGACTACATCCTTTGCCTCATAGAAACTGCACTTTCATGAGGTCCCATTTGTCAATTCTTTTCTTAAAGCCTTAGCCACTTGAATTCTGTTTAAGAAATCCCAACTGCTTCCCTCCCCAACCCACCCCCTGTGCCCAGGAGTTCAGGCTCTTTCCCACTTTTTCTTCTACTAGATTCAGTGTATCTGGTTTTATCTTGAAGTCCTGATTCCACTTGGACTTGAGCTTTGTGCAAGGTGACAAATATGGGTCTATTTTCATTTTTCTATATACTAACCACCAGTTAGATCATTTTTGAGATGCCTTTTTTCACATCTCATATTTTTGCCTTCTTTTTCAAAGATCAATTTTCCATAAGTGTGTGGGTTTACTACTGCTTCTTTAATTCTACTTCACTGAGCGAAGTGTCTATTACTGTTCAATATTTATCACTACTGCTCTGTAGTACACCTTGAGATCAGAGATGGTGTTTCTCCCAGAAATTTTTCATTTGTTGAGAATTGTTTTTACTATCCTGGGTTTTCTGTTTTTCCAGATGAAATTGAGAATGGCCCTTTCTATGTCTTTAAAGAGGTAACTTAGTCACAAAAGTACAGACAATATGCAGTCACTGACAACTGGATACTAGCCTCAGAGAGATCTGAACACTCCGAAAACAATTCACAGGCCATATGAAGCTCAAGAAACACAAAGGCCTAAATGTGAAAGCCTCAGTCCTTCTTAGGAAAAAAAATGTATAGCACCCTCTGAGAGTGTGGCCCACCTGGACCTTAAATCATTAATAATTCAAGAGCTAAGAATATAGCCTTGTGGCAATTTTTGATATTCAAAGATCATCATGCTTAATCTATACACACCAAGAAAACTGACTGTTTCCATATTATGTTCTGTCCTACCTGTACTTTATGCTTATGGTAACTAGTCGTATTTCAATGCATGCTATCAGACCTCTAAAAGAATTAAGTATAAACAAAATATATTCATATAGTGTTACACCAAAATGCCTTTAAAAATCTGTACATGTATCCCTCTTTTATTTTTTAAATAAAGTTTTAAGAGAAAAAATAAAAAATTGTCTTGGATTTTTGATGGGGATTGCATTGAATATGCACATTGCATTTGGGAGGATGGCCATTTTTAGTTCATTAATCTCAATAATCATTGAGCATGGGAGGACTTTTAACTTTCTGAGGCTTTCATTATTTTCTTGAGAGACTTGAAATTCTTATACAGATCTTTCACTTGTTTGGTTAGAGCTACATTCATATATTTTATATTGTAGTGAAGTGTGTTGTTCCTATGTTTTTCTCAGCCAATTTATCATTTGTTTAGAGAAGGTTACTGATTTGCTTGGGTTAATTAATCATCTTTTCTTGCCTTATTGCCCAGGGTAGAACTTCGAATACTATACTGAGTAGATCCAAGGACAAGGCATTCTAGTGTAATTTCAAACTGGTAGAACCACTCTGAAAATCAATATGGAGGTTCCTCAGATTAGACATAATTCTACCTGAAGACCCAGATATACCTCTCCTGGGCATATACTCAAAAGATAACTCTACCCCACAAGGGCATATGCTCCACTATGTTCATAGTAGTCTTATTTGTGATAGCAAGAAGGCGGAAACAACCCAGTTGTCCCACTGTGGAAGAATGGATACAGAAAATGTTGCTTGTTACTCAATGGGATACTATTCAGTTATTAAGACAAAGAGCATCATGAGTTTTGCAGGACACTGTATAAAACTAGATAATATTCCCATGAGTGAGTTATATCCAGTGGAAAAGAACACGCATGGCATGTACTTACTAAGTTGATATTATCCAAGAAATTACAGAATACCCAGGATACAATCCACAAACTCAAGAAGGTTAACAAGCCCAAGGACCCAAGTAAGGGTGCTTCGATCCAACTTATTAGCGAAAGGAAGTAGAGGGCAGATGGAAGGAGGGAACTGATAGGGAGCAGTAGGAGAAAGGGGAAACATAATTAGGTATTGGTGAATAAAGGAGTAAAGTTTTAGGGCCAGCAGCATGAATGGAAATATGCAATCCCGGGGGGGGGGCACTCCAGAATGTACTGGACTTGGGAGTTGAGTGACTATTAGGGCTTAAAGAGAGAAACCTTAGATGAAATACCAAACAATGGGAAGAGAAAAATGTAGTATTTACCTCCAGTAAAAAGACAGGCCATTAAGTAGAGGGACAGAAAGATAGGGTTGCTATCCCACAGTCTAAACTCCGACTCATAACTGTTCCTATCTAAAAGAACTTCAGGGACAAAAATGGAGATGATACTTAGGGACAAAATTTCCAGTGACCAACCAAAATTAGGATATATCTCAAGGGGAGACTCCAAGGCCTGACACTAATGATACCATAGCATCAGTAATGTTACTATGATATCCTTACAGATAGGAACCTAGCATGGCTACCCTCTAGGAGGCACAACAAGAAGTTTACTGAGACTTACAACAAACCAATGGAATGAATTTGGGGATTCTTGTGGTTGAATTAGGAAAAGGCTGGAAGAAGATGAGGAAGAGAGCAACCCCATAGGCGGACCAGTAATTTCAACTAACCTAGACCGTTGTAATCTCTCAGACACTGAGCCACCAACCAGGCAGCATTCACTAGATAGCTAGTCTGAAGCTTTAGGTGCATATACAACAGAGGGCTGCCTCGTATGGCCCCAGTAAGAGTAGATAATTGAGGCCCAAGGGAATGGGGAATTCTGGCAGGCTATGGGATTGTATTTGAGCCTGGATACAACCTCTTAGAGACAGGGGAGGAGAAATTGTATGAAGAACCTTAGGAGGAAAGAATAGATTGGGACAATGACTGGACTGTAAAAAAATGATTACAGATAATAAAATTAAAATAAATATTATATATATATTCTGTTTGCATGTAAGCCTACATGAGCAAAGATGGCATCACAGCCCAATATAGATGGTTGTGAGCTACCACGTGGTTTCTGAGAATTTAATTCAATACCTCTGGAAGAACAGCCAGTTCTTTTAACCTATTAGATAGTCTATCAGTCCCCAGAATGCTTTCTTGTTCCAGGTCTACAGGCAGTTGTTCACCCACAGGGAATTTGTCAAAAGAATCACTTAAGGCTCCAACCCTGAAATTTTGACATGTGCTTCACATGAAAGCATGTTTTTGAAGCCCACTGGTGTTATAACAAAATTTTATAGTCCTTGAGGGATATGACTCTTAGAACATCTAAATGACAATTATCAATGTCACAAAGCATGTTTTTGCTATAGTAGCACAATTTAATAAATATCCTTACTTTTGCAATTTAAAATTATGAGAAGATACTGGAGAAGGAGATGAAACGGTGTTTTCTATTTTTAAAGTTACCTCATTACACGATGCTATAGACTCACATATATCTTGGGGTTGTATAGCTTGATCTTTCTCTCGTAACAGTTAGAGCATGGGTTGTCTCTGATTCTTAGGACTGTTTAGGATTTTCCTCCTAATGGTTTATCTTGCTCAGCTGTATTATCAGGGAGGTGCTTAGTCTAACTACATAGTCGATCATTTTACTTATTATGAGTTCTAGTAAAAAGCTTGATAGAATAGTGATCACAAGCAACTGGGCAGAGTCTGGCTCAGAGCAGAGGTGATTATGGCTCACATGTTTTCATTTAGATGGGAAATGTAGGTTTAACAAACCTATGGAGAACACAGTTGATATATTCTCTAAATGTACTAAAAGTGTTGTAGTGTTCTCATTACATAATGTAAGTATAAGTTATTTTATATTTTATTAAAGATTTAGTAATTCTAGTGTATATATATAATATATGCATATATATATATATATATATATATATATATATATATATATATATATGGTATATGCATACATGTGTATAAGTTTATATCTTTTTAAAATAGCACTTATCTGCCACAAGTATATGTTCAGAGTTTAATAGCATGTCCTGTTCTTCCAAAGTATAAATTCTACTTTCAGATGTCATGTAAGGTTGTTTGCAACCATGTTTACCTCCAGTTCTAGGAGATTGCATAACCCCTTCTGGTTTCTTAATGCATCAGCACACATATGAAATTAATACATTCAGATACCACTTATACATAAATGTAAAATTACAACTTATGAATAAAATAAAGGGGTAGAAATAACAAGAACAAACAAACATAAAAAAGAATCACCATCCTAAACTGTTTCTTAGACACAACCTAGACCATCTAAATTGTATTACAGTAATGGATAATCATTATTCTAATTTTTTCATGTTTATCTGGTGAGAAATGAGAGTTATATTTAATGTTTAGATAGGCTACAAACAATTTCATTTTATGAGACAGCTATTCTGTAGAACATTAGAAAATAAAGCACTAATTTTTGTTGCCATCAACATTATGGTGCCTGATTAAAACAGAATCAACCCAGCAATGATATAGAGACTAATTATGTGTATGAAACAGTTGCAGGCATTAGAAATTCAGCATACAATTCAACAGCAGTTGCCAGATCTCACTGCTTATCAGACACTGAATGAGAAGTTTTAGTAATTTTCAAAGGTTTTTTTTTATAGCAAAATACACTAAGATTGACTTTATATGTTTGCTTGCATGCTTATGTCTTTATGAAAGTAAAGACCCTCATGTGGTTACTTGAAAGCAGAATGCAAATGAGTTATCATATTTCTAATCATTCAATTCTAAATTAAAGAACAAGATAGTGTATCTTTGTGGTTAAAATATTTATATTTTTATTACTATGGTTAATATTTTGCTTGGGAAAAGAGTATCAGTAAGGCAAATACTTTAATTATGTGTTTCTTTATTCTCCATTTTTGCACATACATGGCACACATGCAAATACATACATATATATATATATATATATATATATATATATATATATATATATATTACAGAAGCACACACATATGAAAATATTATTCAACAATTTTCATTTTAAATTCTTCTCTCACTGAAACCATTCTTCTTCCCAGGAACATATACCCAACAACATCCAAGCCTTTTTTGTTTGTCTTAATGTGTGTTGTTTAATGCTATGATCTATGATGACCCTGGTATCTATTTTAAATATGTAAAGATTTTAATAGTATTATGTAAACAAACACATTAGTTTCTCCTGTCTTTTGTATTGATGTCAAACCATTTTTGATCTAATGATGCCACTGAAAAGACTTTATTATTCCTTAAATCTTACATTCTTATAGCATTTTAATTTATAACATATAAATCTACAATGATTTTTAGAGTTTTACTGCTGTGAAAAGACACCATGGCCTAGTCAACTCTTATAAAGATGAACATTAAATTGGGGTGTCTTATAGTTTTAGGTGTTTGGTCCATTATCATCATGGTGGAAAGCATGGCATCTTACAGGTATAATTGGTGATGGAAGAAACAACATTTTTACATCCTCAGGCAGCAAAAAGTTATTGTTCCATATGGAGTAGAGCTTGAGCACCAGGAAATGCCAAAACTCACACTTACAGTGACATGCTTCCTCTAGCATGAACACACCACCTAATGGTGTCACTCTTGTAAGTAAAACATAATGCATCTGAGTCAAATCTATTCATGCACCACAGATTTCCTTGGTGTTAAAATATTTTATTATGTTTTGAGAATCCCATACAGTGTATTTTGATAATATTTTAAAGATTTTATAATAAAAGAAGCTGAAGGTATGGGAACATAAAAATTATAATTTTCATTTTGAATATCTTTAAGTAATACAAAGATACAACACACATGAACTCAGAAAGAGAGGTGTCTAGTCTCTAACATCAGTAGGACTTAGTATAGCTTAGACATATAGTGAGAGACTCTAGATGATTATGTAGAAACCAAATTCTTTGGAAAAGAGTTTATGGTTAGTTCTAAACATTAAGTTTTTCTAATGATGTTAGACCAAAGGCAGGTACATGGAAAATTGTTTTTAATTGTTAATAATACACTTAAACAGACAATAATATGAGCAATTATCATAGACAATGTAGACTGTAAATCAAATGTCACTATTATGTGAACAGTATTAGATCAAATGTTTCTCAAAATTTTTGGTATAGAAACACAGAAGATAGGATAGATAATACTTAAGACCACTATCACCATGAGCATAAGTATTTCACCTTCATTTTCTTTAAGCAAGTATATAATTTGACTGTTTTGTAAACTATGCTCATTTTAACTATGTCATTTGGTTTATTTTAACAGCAAATAATACTATTGGAAAATGTTTTAATCAGTACAAGTATTATTATATTTTATTTAATAAAACCAATAAATTAATTGTCTAAAATAATATTTATTAGACTTCATTTAAGCTTGCAGAAAAATTATTAAATTAATTTATCATAATAAATTCTTCAAATTTTTAGTTTTGAACTGAAGCATATTTTATTCTTTAGACTCAAGTACAGGCCATATGAAATAATTATAATCCCACTATACTTTCTACAACCCTATAAACAGTAGATTTCTTGATGGTAATAGGATGAGATTTCTTTTATGATAATTGTAGAAGAGCTGTAAGATGAGAATTCATAACTTATAACTGACCAATAAATCTGACTGAAGATCATCTTACTTGAGTGTCAATAATAAGAGATTTTATATTTATACTACTCAAATGTGAATGATATTAATGTTAATGATAATTTCAGTTTGTAAATTAGGTAAAGTCAGAATATTATAGTTCCTTTAGAGTGTCTAAATTCTGAATTTATAACTTGGAATAAAATATAGACACAGTGAAAAGTGAAGAATCTATGACCATTAATGAAATTAGAAAGAACCTCATTTTGCTTTGCTTACACTTTCATTTATGTCTATTAATTTTAATTTCTTAAGGAAAATAAAAACCATCCTTTAAGTTTGTTTTAGTATATGGGATGATCATATGTATTACATAATTGTCTTAAACTTCAACATCTTGCCAAATGGAGCCTGAGGTACATATAAATGATCTGGACACCAGATAGAGAGTGTGCAGAGAAAAATTTACATGCATGAAAATCAGCCCACCAAAATATGTAGGCATCATACCCCAGCTGTTTTTTTTTTTTTCTTCAAATATTCTGGCTAACTATCCAAAGCTTAGATTTGGTTCTCTGTTAATAATACAAACAATTCTTTAGAAATAATTTACTTATATATGACGAAATCTGGATTTAGAGTAAATTTTATTTGAATTTGTGTTTTTTATATCATCTGCTCAACTTTAACATATTTAAGTTTAGTCTATTCTCAGGAAATTAATAGGCTATAAAATTAATAGTGAGATCAGTGACCTTCTATAGACATATAGCAAATATTGCATAATATTAGAAAATTCTCTTCACAATACCCTCAAAATCCTTATATATACATATATATGTGTATATATATACACATAACCAAAAGGAATGAAAGAATTGAGCAATTAAGAGGCTGGAAAAGTTACAAAGAAAAATAGAAGATATCAGATAGTAAACCCCCACCCCATGCCCATAGATAAGTTTGTCTAACACTAAAAATGGCCATCTTACAAAAGGCAATTCACAGATTAAATACAATCCTAGGCCAAATTTGATATATTTCTTCATGGCAATTAGACAAAATTGCAAATTTCACAAATAAATACAAAAGATTCTCAAATAGCCAAGACAACTCAAAACAACAAAAACAATGGAATCTTGCCCAGCTGTATATAAAAAAAAATGTGTAATTTTCAAGTAATTGAGTGGATCTGAAAAGAGATTTTTATTGAAGGAATCTAGAAACAAAGACTAAGGTCCCATGTTTTCTCTTCTCATTGTTAGATTTGAACATTCTTGTTATATGTGGATATGTGAAATATTGATAGAGGTCTTGAATGTTGTTAAAGGGCTGTTATGACAGGGAGTGGGATGCTTCCAAATGCAAAGTTAGAGTGCAGTGTTATGAATAAAGTAGAGGCATGTGAGTCATGGTCCAGAGGCTAATAATAATGTCGAATGTTCAACTGCAAATATAGCACAAATATTAATTTCTTCTCGCTAAAACTTAAGAAAGATTATGGAAGAGGTAATAGAAAGATTGTAAGAACCAGAGTCTATATAGATCACTAAAAAAATCTTGTTTCCAAGCAGATATAGACACTTACACATATGAACTCAAATTACTTTGTTTTTTGTATGCCAAAGACCCATGCAAGCACCATTCTGAGAACCAGCATTGTAAATGGAGTTAGCCATTTAGTCTTTCTTCTAGCTTTGAAGGCATTATTAACTGATAATTTCAAGTCAAAAGAGATTGAATTTTCTTTTATAATGCAATGCATGATACCCTATTATAATAACAGCATTAATTCTACATTATGCATTTAAGCAAAAAAGTAAATGCAAAGTTTGGTGGGTAGTGAAGAAGGAACGGTTTTGGAAAGAGTTATGATAGGTGTGACTATGAATAAAATACAGTATATGCAGTTATAAAAGAAGGAAGATGTAGAATAAAGCACAAAATCGCTAAATTTATTATACCTTTAAATTTTCTATGTTGTGTGTATTCACAACTCAGAGACTTTTAAGTACAAATATAATTACTGCATACATCAATTAACATATTACATACTATGTGAAATAGAGTATATTTATTTCCCTGCAGTCAGCTTTTATTTCTAAGAGAATTGTGTGTGTGTGTGTGTGTGTGTGTGTGTGTGTGTGTGTTTATAATACATACATACATAGAGAGAGAGAATGTGAGGGATTAATATGATAAACAAACAAACAAAAAAAAAACCAGAAAGAACCAGGTAGAATTCCATGATTCTGGAAATGAAACATAAAAGACTCAGGAAGATCATTCAAATTGAAAACCTCAGAAATTTCATAAGACATAAAAGTAAGAAAGCTTAGAAAGCTACAAGATTTACTCCAGGACCTAAAATTATACTCTAGTAATAATTACAATTAAATAAAATTTGTAGCGATCAACACAAATTAAACATTGTGCAGAAAGATCACACACACACACACACACACACACACACACACACACACACACACACACAAACCTTTAAGAACTACCTAGTGATGCAAATGTCTATCAATCACTCATACTGCTGTACGTTTTGCTCAATAATCACTGATTCACCAAAGTAGATTTCATAATATTGTTTTGTTCTTCTTGCTGTTGTCATTAGTTCTCTGTCGCTGAGTGATATGACACATATGCATATCTCCCCAAGAAACGTCATACATGATCCTGGGAGAGAAAAATTGGAAAACTGATTTCTTCTTTTCAAATACATTTTAATATCCATTCATCCAATGGCCATTTACCTGATATTTAACAATCATTAAGTATTAGCTATTTGTGATATTTTTTTTCCTTTGAGTACTGCCCATTGAGTACATTAATCCATTTATTAACTATATGTGCTTTAAAGGTTTTTAACTACTATGTTAAACTATATGTTACTGATTATAGTTCTGATCCCCAATGAATATTTTGTAACTTGAATTTGGCCAATGTTTGGAAACTTTCTTAATGTCAATAGTATTCTTCTTATTTAGCAAAGCTGAGTAAATCCAGTGTCTTAAAGTACAAGTAACTGGCAAGGTCCATATCTGTCACTTTAACATTAAGCTTGTCCCATGATCTTGGAACACAGCTGGCATTGCAACAAATCCATACACCACGTCAATAGAATAGGATCTGGCTAATCCTTGCTCTCTGGGGGATTGTTTGATGGATGTTTCTTTAGATCATCTCTCTAGGATAGAAAACACACCTTGGAAAAAACCCATAGAACCTGCTGGGAGCAATACTTTCACAATTGCTAATTAGTTGATCTGTGTTAGTACAAGATACTCAGCAATAACTTCAAGGAAGATCCTACGCAATAATTTATTAAAGTACATAAATTATTAAGTTTTGGAGTAAAGAAGTGAAACAGAGAAATTTTCCAGCACTAATATTTCAATATACAACTATTGACCATCTAATATAAGAAAATTGCTAAAATTCTAAGAAGTATTCAACATTATATCTTCTGGAATAAAAATATATCTTTTAAAATTTGAATCAAAATATTCACAAGTAATATAATGTCTTGTATTTTGTGTATTGCTAAAAAAATAACAGGAATTAATGTGAAAAAACAAAACTTAAGGGCATGACGATACATGAATATATGTAGACATACTAGCTCATAACAAATCCTCTGTCACAGAAGAGAACAGCATGATTTTAGATGTTATATAATTAAGACTAATTAAAAAGCTTGGAATACCCAAGAAGCAATTCACAGAATTTACAAAGCTCAAAGAAAAGGAAGGCAAGAAGATGGATGCCTCTGTCTTTCTTAGAAGAGAAAACAAAACACTAATGGGAGGAATTAATGAGACAAACAGAGGAGCAGGCATTGGAGAAAAGATCATCCAGAGACTGCCTCACCTGGGGATCCACCCCATATGCAGCCATTAAACACACACACTATCGCTGATGCCAATTAGTGCTTCCTGGAAGGGATCTGATATGGATGCCTCCTCAGAGGCTCTGCCAGAGCCATACTGATATAGAGGAGGATTCTTGCAGCTAACCATCAGACTGAACATGAGGACCCCAATGAAGGAGCTATAGAGAGGACTGAAGGAGCTGAAAAGGTCTGCAACCCCATTGGAAGAACAAAAATTTATCAACTAACCAAACCCACCACAGCTCTCAGGGACTAAAACACCAACCTGGTGAGTTCTTAAGGAGAGCCCCATGGCTGCAGGTGCATATAAAGCAGAGGATAGCATTCTCTGGCATCAATGAGAGGAGAGGACTTTGATCAAGCAAAGGCTTGTTTTCCCAGTGTAGGGGAATACCAAGGCACTGAGAAATGTTGGGAAAGGTTGCACCTTCATGGAGGCAATGGAAGGAGGCAGGGGATGGGATTGGTGGAAAGGGGATAACATCTGAAATGTGAATACAGAGAATATCCAATAAAAAAAGAAAATAAATAAATAAACTCTGATATAGACAAAAGAGTAATTACTCATATAAAAGGATGTTTTCTTAGGATTTTACTGCTGTGAACAGACACCATGACCAAGGTAACTCTTACAAGAATAACACTTAAGAACTATTTCACAGATTCAGAAGTGCAATCCAGTATTTCCAAGGCAGGAGCCTGGCATTATTTGGGTAGGCATGCTGCAGGAAGAGCATCTTCTGAAGGCCATTAGGAGAAGACTGGCCTCCAGGCAGCTATGATGAGGGTATTAAGTCCTAAGCTGATAATAACACTTCTTTCTGCAATGTGTAATATCTACTCTAACAATTCCACCCTTTCTAATAGTGTCTCTCCCTCAGCTAAGCATATTCAATCCACCACAACGTAACATAAACATTTTTATATGGGTTTCTATCTATAGTTCATTTACTATGTAATGTGTATGAGGGAAGAGATAAAAAAAATGCCCATAATTAAATGTAATATAATTCAACATCAAGAAGAGTATCAGTTATTATATCAGTTGTGGGTTATCTTATACGATGATATAGGTTATTCAAGGTCTCCTTCAGAGTCATATAGTTAATTTTTGATAATGAATAATATTTATTGAAATTAATATTGGAAATAGCGAAGAGATAGAAATGGAGGCTTGAGAATATTACTTCGGGGGCCTCCTGTTTTTTACAGATCCCATGTTAGTAAGATGTAAATAGCAACACATAGAATATTTTTTCACATATCCTTTTACCATCCAGAAGAGTAGTAAAGAATAAGACAAGATGAAAAATAGTTGTTTTAGACGTAAATTGTTTGGGGTTTGTTTTCTTTCATTTACTTGTAATTTTGAATCTTAATATTTGTTCTTTGAAACCTTTTGGGGATATTAAAATGTTTCAGATACACTGGAAAATAGCTATATACTGCTTATTATCTTTTTTTTTTTGCAAAAAAAATCAATACCATGTAATAAAAAACAAGAAAAAGTTGACAAAAATACTCTTGGGCCTTTAAAGAATTTTTTTTATTGAAGAACTTTATTTTAAAGAACAAAGATAAATGTACAAATTTTAAGCATTTTTGCATGAAAGTATACGAATACATTTTGGTCAGTGCTTGGCTTTTTTTTTTTTTAAGATTTGATAGTGTGCATTAAGGTCTTACTAGTTACTATGAACATAAAGTACATGTAAAACAGGATGTAACCTGGAATTAGTCAAAGTTATCTTGGTGTGTAAGGCGTAAATATAATAGTTTTTTATTTTCTTTTTTTTTTTTTTTTGTATGAGCTTCACACAGTCTGTGAGTTGTTTCTGGGGTGTTCAGAGCTTTCTGGGGTTAGTATCTCTTTATCAGCTACTGCATATTATGTCTGTTCTTTTCTGACTGGGTTATCTCAGTCAGGATGATATTCTCTAGATGCAACCATTTTTTTAAAAAGTTTGTTAAATCATTGTTTCTGATAGCTGAGTAGTACTCCATTGTGTAAATGTACCACAATTTTTGTATCCATTCAGCTACTGAAAGACATCTGGGTTCTTTCCAGCCTCTGGCTACTATAAATAGAGCTGCTATGAACATTGTGTTGCATGTGTCTTTGTTGTATGTTGGAGTGTCTCTGGAGTAAATGCCCAGAAGTGGAATAGCTGGATCTTCAGATAGTACTATGTCCAATTATTTGAGGAATCACCAGACTGGTTTCCAGAGTGGTTTTACCAGTTTACAACACCATCAGCAGTGGAAAAGTGTTCCTCTTTCTCCACATCCTTGCCAGCATCTGCTGTTATCTGAACTTTTGATCTTGGCTAGTCTGACTGGTGTGAGGTGGAATCTCAGGGTTGTTTTGATTTGCATTTCCCTGATGACTAGGGATGTCCAGCACTCACTTAAATGCTTCTCAGCCATTCAACATTCCTCAACTGAGAACTTTTTGTTTACCTCTGTACCCCATTATTTAATAGGGTTGTTTGATTCTCTGGTGTCTATCTAGCTTCTTGAGTTCTTTGTATACCATGGATATTAGGCCTCTATCTGATCTGGGGTTGGTAAAGTTCTTCTCCCACTCTGTTGGCTGCTGTTTTGGTTTCTTAACAGTGTCCTTAGCTTTACAGAAACTTTGTAATTTCATTATGTCCCATTTGTCAATCTTTGACCTTAGAGCACAACCCATTGCTCTTCTGTTCAGGAAATTTTATCCTGTGTCTATGTGTTCTAAGGTTTTCCCTATTTTCTCATCTAATAGTTTCAGTGTACCTGGTTTAATGTGGAGATCTTTGATCTAATTGCATTTGAGCTTTGTACCAGGAGATAAGAAAGGGTCTATTTTCATACTTATGTATGCTGAGTGCCAGTTGGTTTGGAGCCTTTTGGCTTTTGCATATTCTCTGACTGCTTTGTCTATGTTTTCAATATTTTCTCGGCCCCCGAGATTCTCTTTTCCATCTCTTGTTGTCTATTGGAAAAGCTTGCATCTGTGACTGCTGTTTTCTTTTTAAGGTTTTCTACCTCTAGTGTTGTCTTTTTTAGTGTTTTCTTTATTGTGTCCATTTCCACTTTAAATTCCTTCTTCCATTCCTTCACCTCTTTGGTTCTGTTTTTCTCTAGTTCTTTAAGTTCTTTGAATGTTTTTCTTGTTTCCTTGTCAAAAGTTTCTAATTCTTAATGCTTTCCTCCCTTTCTTGTTTAAGGATCTATATCATTATCTTGAGGTATAATTTCCAGTCTGAGTCTTCTTTTTCTGGAGTGTTTGGCATTCAACTGTTTGCTGTGAGGGGAGAGCTGGGTTCTGGTTTTGGCAGGTTGTCTTGGTTTCCCTGGGGTATTTTCTTTCACTTTCCTCTTACCATCTTGTTGTCTGTGTTTATATGTGATCTTGTTTTCAGTGATTGGTTCTGGACTCTCCCTTGTACCTGACCTGTGTCCCTGGATCTCCTGCTCCTCTGCTACTCAGAATGCCTTCTCACCAGGCCTATGCCCCTGAATCTCTGCTGTTCTTTGTGGAGGATTATCTGAGTGCCTGTTCTGCAACCAAAGGCCTCTCTGGCTTGGAACATCCCAATGCTGGGTTACTGGTTCCCTGAACCAAGCAGGGGGTTGCACTTTCCATGTGCTCGGCAGAGATCTCTCTGCACCCCAGCTACTTGGAATGCCTTCTCACCAAGCCTGTGTCCCTGGATCTCCCGCTCATTATCTTTATGGCTGAAAAGAACATTGAATATATCAATTCAGCCATGTTTCTGATGGTATATATACTATCTCTTTACCTTTTTGCCAAGCATTCTATTAATTTTTATTAGATATTTTATGTATTTACAATTCCAAATATTATCCCTTTCCCGGTTTGCATGGAATCCCCTTGTCCTATCCCCCTCTCCACACCTCTGTGAGAGTTTGCCCCACTCTTCTATCTACTAGCTTCCACCTCCCTGTCCTAGCATATCCCTAGATTCGGGCATTGAGCTGTCACAGGGCCAAAGGCCTCTCCTCCCTCTGCTACATATGTGCTGGAGCCATGGGTTTCTCCATGTGTACTCTTTGGTTAGTAGTTGAGTATTTGGGAGGTCAGAAGTGGGATTCTGGTTGGTTGATATTGCTGTTTGTCCTATGGAGTTGAAAATTCCTTCAGCTCCTTCAGTTCTTTCTCTAACTCCTCCATTGGGGACCCATTTTTCAGTCCAATGATTGTATGAGAGAATCTGACTCTGTATTTCCCAGGCTCTGGCTACTCTCAAAAGACACCTATATCAGACTCCAGTTAGCATGTACTTCTTGGCATCCACAATATTGTTGAAATTTTGTCACTGTATATGAGGTGGATCCCAAAGTGGGCCAATCTCTGGATGACCTTTCTTCAGTCTCTTCTCCTCACTTTGTCTCTGTATTTCCTACTGTGAACAATTTGTTCCCCTTTCTTAGAAGAACTGAAGCTTCACATTATTGTATTTGTTCAAGAAAAAGAATGGCTACTTCTGATTTGTTTTGGTATTTTTTTCACAAGTTTTTATTTCATGGTATGCCAAGAAATCTGCACAGTTGCTTGTCTAAAAATGGCATTAACATTATCTTCATTTTAGGCTGTGACAGGCGTATTTTGTTGTATGCTATTTTTTAAAACTATCAATATTTTTGCCATGTATAGAATGGCACAGTTTATATACTTCCTTGTCCATCATAAGATTATGATAATATATTATCTAATTATAAAAGGAATGAGAATTTAATTTTATTCTTTCATGCATTCAGAGGTGAAGGCATGAGGAGAGATCACGTTTAAACTATATTTTCTTTGATAGTCTTAGCAAAGACCTGATAAAAATAACATTTACTACCAAATTTTCTAACTGTTTTATTATCATGAACACTGTAATTGTTAAGAACATTGAAAGTAAGATGTCTTTCCTTATTAATGGTATCTTCTAGGCTTATTCAAAAATATTAAATAAGAGAAGAACAAAGTTGGAAACATACAGCCTCCTGAAGCATTTTTATGAAAATCTTGTATGAGAATGTAATAAAAGTTCCGCTAATAAAAACATATCAGCTAGGTTTCCATATATTTTGTGCTCCCAAATTAGCTTAGAAATAATTATTGTTTTGTAACTATAGGTCAATAATTTGTTGGCACAAACTGTAAATGGAAGGATTTAGTCATAAAAGATTAGACTACTGTAGCCATTAACTCAAAAAAAAAAAAAAAAAAAAGATAGGTCTCATGAGACAAAGTTGTTTAAAAAGACTGAGGCTTCCTATCCCACTATGCTTCTGTTTTCTTTTTTTTTTTTATATATAAATCTTTTTTTTTCATATATTAGCTCAAACTGAAGTTTCCCCTTCCTGAACTCCTCCTAGTTCCTTGCCCCCATATTCTTTCTCCTGAAGATCCACTCCTCCTCTACTTCTTTTCAGAAGATATATATAGCTAAGACAGCCTAAGAAATTAAAATAAAACTAAACACACACCTTCATAGAAAATCAGGAAGAGGCAATGCAGTAGGATGAAAAGGGTCTAAAGAGGAGGCAAATGAGCCAGAGACACTCTGACTCCTGTCAGGACTCCCACAAGAATGCTCATACATAAAAGGCTAGGTTCAACTTTATTCCTTACTCACAGGCTGTCTGGACACTGTGATATTACCAACTGTCAAACAATCACCAGAAAGAACCTGACTGCAATGTCATGGCCTTGACCTTAGAGTGTTGTATAACGAAGTTATATTTCCTGAAATAACTCAGGCTCTAGTATTAAATTATATTAACTGAAAATAGAATAATACCACATCCCATGTGCTCTCAATATCATTATTATTTATTAATATTTAATATGTACTTTTAGCAAACAGAGCTACATAAAATTCATAGTATAATGTATTGTTTCTTTCTCATTAATTTTATTGTATATTTCAGAGAGTCCTCAAGAAGTTTGGCATTTTTGGAGTTTAAGGGAGACATTGAAAATGGAAAAGATGCTATAATACTATGGACTAGGCCTCATTGTGAAAGGATGCACTTAGAACTGCTGCAATTGGATATCTCAGGACACGGTGGGACACAAGGAGGACTGTCCCTTCTCTGAGGAGAAGGGGAGGATAATACTGGGGGAAGGTATTTGTGAAGGTGGGCCAGAAAGAAGGAGAGGAAAAGGCCACAATCAGGATGTAAAGTGAAAAAATAAGTTAATTAATGACATTTTAAAAAGACAATAAGAGTGTCTGGGGGAGCAAAGGAAAGGAAACTAAAAAATAAAATGAGTATTGTTGAATTTCTGAAAAGCAAATTGCATTTAAAAAAACTGTTTTTAAGTTTATTCTCTATCTTCATAGATGTGCTATGAGTAGATAAACACAAACACACACACACATACAAACACACACACACACACACACACACACACACACACACAACATATATCCACAGAAATATACACTAATAATGAAAAATAAGAGACAGTAATTAATGATGGATGAAAAATAGATAATGAAAGTGTCAGACTCAGAAGTTATTGCATTGTATGGAGAGAGGCCGAATTTATAAATACACCAGTGTCCCTGGAATCCCAGAACACTGGAATTTATTTTAAATTCAGTAATATATGAGTAAGGATTTAAGAGTCAGAGTTTATGTCAGCGATTGAAAAATACACTGTAGAAGATATTGTTCTTTCTTAGGAGCTACTAAATACATAAGAAAAAAATTCAATAGCAAAAATAAGGAAAAGTTATGGGAGCAATTTCTCCTGAAATAGAGAAGAGACAATACAAGCCCTCGCATGTACTTTATTTGATCAGGTATGGTGTGTCAATCAAGTTACTTGGACATAAAATTGATGTGTCTTATTGAAGACCAAGTGGTCTGATTGAAAGTGTCAGAGTTAGTAATTTTCTATGGGAAATCAGACAGTAATTTCCAGAAGTGTTAAACAGAAGTAAATTTCAGTCTTTCCCCATGGTCATTAGTTCCTGAAGTATCTGAGAATACTTTTGTATGAAGTGGTCATATGAGCTTACTACCCAGAAAGCAGCTGTACAGAAATAGCAATTTCTAACCAGATATCCTCTCTCTGAAACTAACCTTTCTTGGGGGGTGTCATAAATGAGAATATGTTATTCTTATACCCTAGAAGCTTGCTTCTCTCAATACAAGAGCCTGATAATGAACATAATATGCGATAACCCCTAATATATTTATATATGTATATGTTACTCACAATTGTCAATTCAAATAAAATTGACCATATACAGATACTTCATGAATACTTCATCATAGAGCAATTTTTGAAATACGGAGTACTTATTCTTATTTTGAATTTTGTCCTTTATTAGGTTTTTGATGTCTGATTTTATTCCCCTCACTTTCCCTGCAAACATCATTCTTAGTACTTTAAGACAGGGTCATCAGAAGTATTTGAATTTAGCAAGAGCTTTTTGTGTTTGTTTTATTGTTGTTATAGTTCTGTTTTCTTTTGTTTTGCTTGTGTTTTTGTTTTTCTTAACATGGTTAGGCTAGAATCACAGCAGAAATGAGTTCCATCTTTAAAAGTTTACACCAAATGGCTTTCTTTAAATTATAATTTTTATTATTTGACTATTTAACAACTTACTTTTAAATATAATACTATGGTTAATTCTTTCAGAATTTTATACATGCCTGTAATGTATTTTACTTACTTTTTCACCTTGCCCAACTCTAACTTCATTCATATCTGCTCTAACCTATTAATAATAATTTATTTAAGGTACTGCAATGGTTTTATACATTTAACTCATCAAAGTGATAAATATAATGAATATAAGTTATATCACATTAGATGTCTTGAATATGCATTTACAGGAAGTTTTTGGACAGGAGCATTTGAGGACCACGTTTATGCCAGTCTCTATAAACATTAACTATTTTAAAATTTGAACATAGATTTTCAATAATTTTTTATTATTCTTAAATTATTTGGGGAAGATGAAGTGATTAAAAACTGGTCCCATAAAATCTACTGAATGAGAAATTGTAGGATAAGAAAATAGTCATCTCTATCCCAAAAGGAAAGAAAGTGCTTCAGAAAGTCTCAAGGTGGGAAACTTCTATTATTTTAATTATTTTATTAGATAGTCTCTGTATTTACATTTCAAATGTCATTCTATCCCCCCCACTGCTGCCATCTCCCCTTCCCCTCCACTCTTTTCATGAAAGTACATTCCTCTCTTTATCACCACCTCCACCTCAGTGCCTTGGCATTTCCCTACACTGGGAAAACATATCTTCACTGGACCAAAGGACTCTTCTCCCATTGATGCCAGACAATGATATCCTCTGATCCATATGCAACTGGAGCCATGGGTCTCTCCATGTGTGCTCAGTGGTTGGTGTTTCAGTCAATGGGAGTGGCAGAGTATTTGGTTGGTTGAGAATGTTGTTTGTCCCATGAGGCTGCAAACCCTTTCAGCTCCTTCAGTCCTTTCTCTTGCTCCTTTATTGTGGTCCCCATGTTCAGTCTGATGGTTGTAAACATCCTCAGATGTATTTGTATGGCTCTGGCAGAGCCTCAGAGGAGGCATCCATATCAGATTCCTACCACTAAGCACTACTTAGCATCAGCAATAGTGCTTGTGTTTGGTGGCTGCATATGGGGAGGATCGCCAGGTGAATCAGGCTCTGCTTGAGCTGAAAAAGGACTATTGAAAACTACACTGAACACTGGATCAATATGTCCATGTAATTTGTAAGCTATGACTTCCAAAATAAGGCCTTATATGGTGATTAAAGATCATAATCAATAACCTTGGAATTAGCTTGTAATGAGCCTTTGGGGGGGGTGGAATCCTTAAATTAGTGACAAATTGAAGAAGCCCTGAATAACTTCTAAATTTCTATTAGTATGTTGATATAAAATAAGTCAGTCTAAAATTGTACCCTAGTATATATATATATGTGTATATATATATATATATATATATATATATATATATATATATAAACATAATAAACTCAAGTTGTAATTAAAATATATTGGTTTCTATATCATTTGATTTACATGGAAGTGGTTAGTTGGAGAAAACCAGGGACCTACTAGGAATATTAAGATTGTTTACCACTGTAATTTTGCAAAGATAAGCTTCATGATTATACAATAAATTTAAGGAAAATTTTCAATAAACATTAATGAAGATTATGTCTCAGAATAGAAATTAATAAAATTAAGTAATTTAGTCTGTAAGACTCAAAAAAAAATTCAATCAATAAGTAATTTCATTCTATTTGACCAAGTTTTTCTGGCATGAGTGAAGAGTCTGACGTTTAAATAGGTATACATCCAGAGCAGACTCCGATAAATAAATAAATGAACAGAGAATGTTGAAAGTCAAGGGTTACACTGATAAAAGGCATTGTTACACCCAACTAATCCAAAATGCTTTATATTCTGTGTATTGGGAATATAATTAAGCACTATATAACTGCTGATAAAGTATAAAAAGGACAATATACCTAATATCTCACATAACTTTTCTACAGCAAACACAATATTTGCTATATTTATTAATGATTTCCTTAACTTAATGCAGTGATTTTATTAGTATAGTTTATACAACATTTTTTAAAAAAATAATTAGATCACATATTAGATGTCTGCGGTAAGTAGCTGCAGGTATTGTTGAACAAGAGTATTTAACATCAATGTTTATGATAGTTGTTTAAAACATGTACCCATTTTATATTTTAAATGTAGATTTCTTTAAATACTATTTCATTCATTATTATTTAAAATCAGGAGGGGAAGTTGAGAGAATTAAAAAATTAGTTCTATACAACCTACTAAAGAAAAGGCAGGATAACAGAAAGTACTCTCAGGAAGAGCTTCAATAGTTTTACAATTTTTGTTTGTTTTTAAGGAAGAGAACTAGAACCTAATTTTGGGGGAGTAAAGAAGTTGGGAGGATCCTGTAGAAGCTGAGTGAGAAACAATCATAGTCCAATATTTCATATTTATATAAAAATTAACTTTAAAAGAAATATAATGAAACCTAATAGTTTTATGTCAATTAAGTGAACAGAAAATCATAATTTTAGAGAAGGATAAAACCTTTAACAAATAATTTTGCACATCTTTGCAGTTAGTTAGAAATAAACATTTTATAGAGTATTTCCTAAACTGTTATTTCCCCAACCGTTTTTTCTATAAAGAGATCACCTTTCAATAGCATTACATAGGATAAAATACAAATGATTGAAATATATCAAGTCTGTTTACTATAATTTCAAATAAATTCCAACTAATGTATATTAATTTACATGATAAAACTAAATTTCTTTATGTTAAAATTTTTGCTTTATTATAGTAACTCCTAAAATTTTTCTGTATGCAATAGTTCACTTGGGAAGTATAAAAGTGTTACTCTACAGAATATAATATGACATTTTCTTTCATAATTATTTGCTGTAATATTATCTTCTTTAATTGGTATCTTAAAACATTTGCTATGGGAAAATTTTAAGTACAAAATAGAATAAAATATATTTTTCAGTATAAATGGTTATATAAAAATTGTTTATAATAGAGGAGTTATGCACCGAATTTGATTTCGTGTTTTCTATAGAGCCTCAAAGTACTTTGTTCTTAAAATGGATCTAAGAAGTTCATATTGACTAAAGAACCACATGTACATTTAAGAAGAAACATAGGAACCTGGGAGAAAGTGAGCACTTTACTAGTTACAGAATTTGTAATGCTAATGAATATAATAAAAAACATACATTATAGTCAAGCATGGTGAGCTGTATCTATCCTAGCATTTGGAGGCTGAGGCTGGACAGGCCTTGGTAATATTCTGACTTAGAAAGTAGAGTTGGGGCCTGGAGAGATGGTTCAGCAGTTGATTGTACTGGCTGCTCTTTTGAAGGTCATAAGTTCAAACCCCAGCAGCCACAATGTGGTTCATAACTATCTAAATTGTGATATAATGCTTTCTTCTGGCATGTAGGTACACATGCAGATGTAACATTAACATACATAAAATAAATCCTTAAATGAATTGAACTGCACATTTATAATTACATTATTTTAGTTGTAACAAAATAAATAAGTAAAATGTAACACTTTTCCACTAATCTCTGCTATATATTCTAAATAATTGAGTGAGTAATCAAATGGCCACAACTTATAAATTCATTTCATGCTTACTCAAAACAAATTTTACTTCCTAAAAATCTGTGTCTCAGTCGCATTAATGCTGATTTTTCTTCCCCCAAATTCTTTCTGCAGTATTTGAAGATTTCAGTCTTGGGTCACATTCAGTCTTCAGTTTATCAGCTGAGTTGGCCAGAAAGGATGTCAATTACTTATAAACATCATGTCCATTTTTTTATTGTGACCATCTGTTCACTTAAGGCTTGAATCTGATGAAAAGCTGATTTCCCGCAGGCTAGCACACAGCTGTCAGATGGCAAAATACTCGTGATCTCTGTGGCCTGTCTTAAATTAAAACAATATAACTAATAAAAAATATTGGTATACTCTCATTTATACATTTATATATTTTAACTTCAGGATGAAGGGAGGTGATTGGAGCGTACTGACTAGTCAATCTGTTCCTTCTATTCTGAGGTACACACACACTAAAAGTCAAGAGTATTTCTTCATAATCTCTATCCCCCTAAATTTAATAATGGTCAGAACTATATTTTCTTTTTTATTGGATTTTTTTACTTACATTTTTAAATATTATCTCTTTTTCCAGAACTATAGTTTCTGGGTAAATGAAATGTTTATTCAGCAACTTAAGTATCTATTTTAAGATATTTACATTTTAGTTACTTTTCAATAAATTTATAAAATTCCTGAAATAGAGCAACAGTTTTTATTTTGGCTCAGGGTTTTAGAAAGCATAGTTCATGACCAACTGCCCATAGGCATTTGGAGAGTGAGAGTATGTAATGCATTTGTTTTTTGTTTTTTTTTTTTTTAATCTGACTGCTCATAGGAATTAGAGAGAGAAAGCAGAGCTTGAAAAGATAATCAAGAAGACTTCTCCTGTGTCTTACTGCCTAAAGTCCCAATAAACTGGAAATCAATCATTGATACTGGAAGCCTGTAAAGGATATTTTATATTCCATTCGTATGATTAACCATTTCTTCCTCACAACTGAGACCATAAAAGTATTACAGGAACATGGGTATTTTTTATTTTATAAGCATGTTTAGAACATACAGTATCATAACCTCCAGGGACAATAGAATTGGTATTATTATTATCCACATAGTACAATAAAGAGAATGAGGATATGAAGAAGTTAATGAAGTTACACTAAAATATTAATTTACTAAGCAAGCAGTAGGGCAGTGGTATTTCTTGAGTTTTTCCTCTAACCCAAATGGAGGTTTATGTCACCATAAATAGCACATTAAATTAACTATTTTCTATTAGCAAAGCACTTCCAAAATGTTGTGCTGAATTAGTTGTTTTTCATAGTAATTAATTTTGGCTTATTCATTTCTCACTGGACAACCTGATTGGTCACTAAATCCTTATCTTACAATATAAAATTAGTGGGAAATAAATAAGCCTACTATTTTCTAATTTATGGGATTTTGTCCATT
Source organism: Micromys minutus (assembly GCF_963924665.1). Classification (NCBI taxonomy): domain Eukaryota; kingdom Metazoa; phylum Chordata; class Mammalia; order Rodentia; family Muridae; genus Micromys; species Micromys minutus. Next base: position 9,233,842 of record NC_137974.1, read on the forward strand.
TTGCCATTTATACCAAGTATAACATTTATACCTGTGTTACTTGAACACCTCGTTTTCTGTGTATAGGATGCTTTTATTTATGCAGGATATATTTATACTAATATTCCATTATATTATAAGTTTTTTATGTTTTCATTCACTGCAAAAGTCCAAGGCAAACCTCAGAAACAAAGTGTTTATCCTCTATTAGAGTAAAAAATAAGAGGAAATCGATCAGTATTATTATTGATCATATAATACAGGATTTACCCAAATGAAGTGATATAAGATATTCTTAAAGTTAACATAGTAAATTTCCAAAAGTATTTTATCTACCTCATATGTTCAAAGTTTTGAGACATGATTACTAATAAGTTTGAGTAAAACTAAATCAAAAAGCATTATTGATGCTCTATGTGTCTCAAGATAAAGACAAGGAAAACTATAAGTACATTTTATAAGAAGACTGATACCTTGACTACCAATACTGGGATATATGAGTATGTAGTAATAGGAAGTAACTATATTTACACATAATTCCAAGGACATGCACACCCTCAAGTTAGTCATTAAAAGCAATTAATAATTATGTGAATTATAAAAACACTTGAGGCAACTGTAGACACAATGAATGCCTAATTAAAGAAAATGTGTATATAGTAGTATGCAGTGTAACAAGACAGGCAAGGATTCTGCTGCAAACAAATATGAGGATTGCAGAAGAACCATGTGAGAAATCAAGTTTAATGAACATACAGACTGGATGTCATAGTCTTAGGGATTCTAAAAAAGAAAATTATTGAAATTTGTTATGCAGCCAACATATGATGTCACCAAGGTTACACATGACCACAAGAACATAATTTATTACAAGTAATTATAATGATCACATTTTTTCTTTCTGTTATCATTTTTATTAGATACTCTGTATTTACACTTGAGATGTTATCCCTTTACCCCACCCCATTGCCATCTCCCCTCCTGCTCCAGTTGCCTTCACAAAGGTGCACTCCCTTTTGATCCCTCTCTCCTCCCCATTGCCTTGTCATTCCCCTGCATTGGGAAAACATGCCCTCTCTGAAACAAAAGCCTCTTCTCACATTGATGCCAGACACTGCTATCTTCAGCTACACTCGCAAGGGGAACAATAGGTCTCTCAAAGTGCACACAGAGTTTGGTGTTTTACTCCATAATAGTTTTGGAGGGTTTGATTGGTTGATAATGTTATCTTCCCATGAGGTTACAACCCCTTTCAGCTCCTTAGGTCCTTTCTTTAGCAACCTCATTGGGATCCCAGAGTTCAGACCGATTTTTTTTTAACAAAATACCTGAACGTGGTTCATAATTCAAAGTTTGAAGGCAGTGAAATGCATTTTAAGTTGTCTCAGAAGATCAAGGATGGTCCAAGATGTTAGCATAAAGAAAAGGAAAGTGTTCTTTTCATTTTGGGCTTTTACCAATGGCTGCTTATAGGTTTGGAAGAAGCCAATGCTCTGCAGGACAGGAGGCACGGAGAGATTCAGTGAAGTGAAGTAAAAGATAAAAAGTACATTCAACTAAATAATCCTGACTCTTGAGAAAGAATAAGAACTAAAAAAAAAAAAAAAACTCTAATGAGGTTATACCAGGTATGAGAACCTCAGTCTTTGTACATATTTCACTTAGGAATCTGAGTACATCACTATCTTGTCTCCAGGGTGCACCCCTCAGTAAAGGACCCTCATCATACTCTTGTCAAAGTTGAAATATTATACAGTTTTGTGTAGAGCCAAATAGATCTATTATTATTATTATTATATTTTATACTTACACTCAAGATTTTATACCCCTTACTCTCACCCCTCATACTATATCACATCTTTGTCTTTCTCCCAGAACCTCCTCCAGTGTCCATGAGGCTGTCCCCACCCAGTCCTTCCCACCAGACCCATAAACTCCCTAGGGCCTTTCTTCTCTTGTGGGTTAAGTGCATCTTCTCTGATAGATCTTTTAGTCAATACAGTCAAACTTCATTGGCTTGAAGATGTCTACTTCTCCTGGATTGGAAAATTGTTTCATTATATGTAAACTTCCAGGATCACCAGTTTCTTTGCCACCATTGTCCAGTTACTGCACTATTCTCACTTGAATAAGTTTCCATGAGAAACAAAGTATTGTCTTTACCATTGTTGTTCTGTACGTGATATGTTCTGTTCATAATAACTATTTTTTGTTTGCTCTTTTAATACATTTTAAAAAATTAATTATGGCTTATGTTAGAAATGAAACTTAATAAAATTTAAGTATGTAAAACATGGCTACTGAAGTTGATATTAATGATTATGGTACTTTTAATAAATGTCACATATCTTTGTTTTAGTAGGCTCGATAATTATTTTAAAATCTCATTTATTCAAGTCTCTCTTATAGTATCGTTCCCAGTCACTCAATAACATTTGGTCTGGGGCCATGCTTGTAAAACATACTGTTGCTGACACTTCCAGTTATAATATGTTTCCTTGCTTGTGTGATGCTGAACTATTTAAAGAGGTGAGATACAACATTCTTGCCTGTGCCTATCTCAGTATCTGAGTTTTGAGAACAAGAATTTTTGGAAAACTTGCAGTTAAGTTTTGTGAACAAGTGGCCATATTTTTCTTTAAAAAATGCTTTGTAGTTGATTACTACCACTACCAATCCATCGTTTTTCTAAGTCCTCCTCCAAAATAACCAATGGCTTATGAGGAATTTTATGTTGCAGGGAATAACACTCTTTTGGGGGAAAACAAAGCATTGTTCCTTTTGTGTCTTTGAATTTGTTCTAGTCTTTATCTGAGCCTACTCTTTTACTATCTTTACTGTTAAGTACTCCACAGAATCCTTCACAAGTGACTGCCTTACAATCTGACAGCTTTCTCTCTGGTAGCAGTCACATTGTGGTATAATATTGTGCTGAGTAACACACAAGTTCTTGCCAGTCTCATTCTAGCTACTCAGCTTGGATACTGTGTCAGGTCTCTCCTGTAGACAGCTTAGGAAGCCTTCCTTGATATGCAAGCTGACAATTAGCAGAGCTGTCATGATTTTCCTTTTCCATACTTAGGAGAACCTGTTTTTTGGTGTCTAATTCAAAATGATTCATACCTGTCTTCATTTGTTGTTCTACTGTTAAGCAATAAGTTTTATCCCTTAAGTAGAGGAAATCCAATTTAATTCATTTTGAATAAAGTCCAAGTGATTTTTCAACAAAGAGCATGTAGCATGGTAATAATACTACCAAGAATTCACATACAGTGTGTAATATATTGGAGCAAGAAATACAATGTTGGGTTCTTAATTATATTCATTATTTCACATGAAACATGACACAAACTCAGTAACTATAAATATTCAATTTGAGATTTGACCTACTTAATAGAATATACATATCTGTCTGCTATATTTCCAATTTTCAATAAAAATTAGAAAATATATGACCAGGATGTATGTTTACTATGGTTTTATTTTAATTTACAAGATAACTTGACAACTTGAAGTATGTATTAGATTATAACCTATAAAATCAATTATATTTTTTAAAAAAATAGGATATTAAAATATATCCATGTTATCATCTACAAGATGTTTTATAAAGTCCAGAAATTGTTTCTGAAAGCTTCCATATATATATTTCTTATTTAATTTAAGACTGGAGCACTTTTCTTCAATAGAAGAAATGTTCTGACACATTTACTGACAATAAATGGGTATTAATATTTGTTACTTACCAAGTTCTTTTAAAGTAATCAATAATACATATATCTAAGTTAAGGGGAATGGTAAAATATATGTCCTCCTTTACAAAAGAAGAATATTGTATGAATACAACAACCTGAAAATTAATAGTTTTTAAATCTCAACTTAATATTCTTTTGCATTTATATCAATATTCCTGAATGATAATTTTTCTAAGTTATGAAGCAACTATTGTACTAAATTTTATGCAAATTTAGCTTTCAAGTAAGTATATCTCAATAACATTCAAATCATTGAAATGAGAACATTATTATATTACATTGCTCAGAGAAAATTACAATAATTAATTTTGATATTAAAATACATGTAAAATAATAATATATGTCTTCATTGTGATATTTTAGTTGCCATTCTCTGAATATAACTATATGTATATCATATCACAATAGCACTAGGAATTATAACCATCCTTTTATAAAAAATGACCTTAGTTTACTGACATACTTTTCTTGTTCTCCCGAACTTGAATTAAAAAGTATGATATAGTGAATTTTTCTGTGACACTTATTTCTATCTGGACTTTTAAAAACCTAGAACTTGCTTTAGTAAATTAAAGATCTTTCTTTTTGTAATCACCACAGACATTGTCACCAATTTCTTTTAATCATCTCTAATTGTGAATCAAAGGTTAGATGAAATTTTCTCCTTTAAATGAGTAAAAACAAATATATTTTATATATCTAATCTTTCTATATAGCTTTTTTATATATTGACTTAATATTTGTGATAGATTACTTTTTCCTGAGGAGAGAGGATACATTTAATCCATAAGCTATAAATAAGTTTTCAGTTAAGGGAACAGTTTTTCATATGTCAGAGAGTCAAATATGTTATAATAGTTTCATTAATGTATATTGGTCAACATAGCCAGAGCTTTCCTCTTAGAAATTTGTGTAGAGTTTTATGTATATATATATATATATATATATATATATATATATATATATATATATATATATATATATATATATATATACAGAGACACACACACATATACATATGCTCACACCAGTCAGAATGGCAAAGATTAAAAACTCAGGTATCAGCAGATGGCAACAATGTGGAGAAAGAGGAACACTCCCCCATTGTTGGTGGGATTGTAATTTAGTACAACCACTCTGGAAATCAGTTTGGAGGTTCTTCAAAGAAAGAACACAGTACCTCTAAGAAGGGAGATCAAATTACTCGCAGGAGGAAATATGGAAATTATTTTCTTTATTATCAAATACAGGAAAGAGATTGAAGAAAAGATCTTTCAGAGGCTGCCTCACCTGGAGATCCACCACATATGCAATCCCCAAATGAAAGCACTTTTGCTAATGTCAAGTACTTAATGGCAGGAACCAGATGGATGCCTCCTCACGGGGCACTGCCAGAGTCATAGAGATACAGCTGAACATGCTCACAGCTAACCAAAGGACTGAACATGAGAACTACAATGAAGGTGCTAAAGAAAGGACTGAAGGAGCTGAATGGGTTTGCAACCCCATGGGAAGAACAACATTCTCAACCAACCAAACCCTCCACAACCAACCACTGAGAACACATTGAGACACCTATAGCTGTAGTTGCATATGTAGCTGAACATAGCAGTGGCATCAATGTGAGAAGAGAACTTTGGCCCAGGGAGGGCATGTTTTCCCAAAGTAGGGGAATGCCAAGGCACTAGGGTGGAGAGGGTGATTAGGAGGGAGTACACCTCATGAAGACAAGTGGAGGGGGAGGAGGGATGGGAGCAGGGTGGGGGAAGGCGATAACATTTCAGAGGTAAATACAGGAAGTATGTAATTTTAAAAAAGCAACTACTGAGATTAAATCTTATCATTTTTCTAGTTTTTCAAAAGTATAAGGTAAACTTTCTGTGGTAATTGTATCATTGCTTTCATCATAAACATAATTTTTAAATCACAGTTCTTGGCACTTTGATACACAGCATACATACAATTCTTGAGCTTTACATATCTTTAAAATTATGTATGTTTATATAATGTGTGTTATTTAAAAAACTCATTTTGATTCCATAATAAATAGGGATAACAAGAGCAGCAACAACATTTACTTATTGTCTACATATCCTTAATAATAAAGTAATAGTAAATTCAAACTTCTAAATTCACTCCAGGTTAGATTTTCCTTCAGTATCAATTTCCACTACTTGTTCGTGCAAATATGCTATTCTGTGTTCTTAAAGTATTGTTAAAATATTAACATATTTTCAAATATGTATTAGATATAAACACACAACCAGTGCTATAGTGTTTCTTACTGGTGGTTTGATTCAGTTTACTGGAAGGTAACCTTTACATCATATCAATGAGATATATTAGTCATGGTTGAAATTATTAAATATGTGGTTACATTCTTGGAATTTCTTTATACTCTTTAGTCTCATGGTTATGATATATTACTAGTTACATAAAGTATTTCAGTATATGTCAGTACCTGTATTTGAACAATATTTGTATTGCCTTTTTTATTATTCAAATGTCCTGCTATAATTAGGATATATTGTGCTTTATACTCTGCTACATGTTTTTTTCTATTGTCTCAACATACTTATTACTGTATGATACATGTAGTGCTCCCCCCAAGTTAAATAATTTTCTTTAATATTTTTATGTTTGATTTAATATTTTTCCTCTTCCAATCAAAACAATGTCAAAAATTTTCCAATGTATTATATGAAACTGTCAAATAGAACCATACAATTTAAAGTAAAAAATTTTTAAATCATGAAAATTGTAACAAAACAAAGTTTTTATTCATGTGGTAACTTTTTCCATACATATTCAGGTTTTTTGCATGCAACAAAGCACAAGAATATTTTGGACCTTGCCTTTGAAAATCATAACTTGTTTTTATGTTTATTGTTTGATTTTTCAGCAATGTATATATAATACAAAGTAAATAAATTATTTTATATACATTAATTCTTCTTGGAACATATGTAACATACATCTATGAACAAGTCAGGCTTGATGTTATCTCGTGATAATCAGTTGATTCTTCACAGTTGATGTGAACACTTAAGAACAGAGAACTGAACACTGAAAAGTGCTACTATTTCTTCTTTCTAAACCATGTTCCAACCTATCCCACTCTACTAGATGAACATAAAAGAACTTTGATACGTAGAAAATTTCAATGCCAAAATGACTGAATAGGATAGCTACATAAATTATTTAGGAACAAATTTCTAAGAGTGTAGAGATTACACAACACTGAAGATTAAAACAAAGACCATGCTTTAACAGGTAAAACAACATGACCAAGCTGTGAAAGGTGAGAAAGATTTTTATAAAGACCATTTAAACCTCTATAAAAATTTGAAATCTTTTTTTGGGGGGGGGGGATGTGTGTTAGTTTTAAATTTGCTTTATTGCAGTTTATGTATTTACATTTCAAATGTTATCCCTTTCCCACTTCCCCACTCTCCCCTCCCCCTCCTGTACGTCTATGAAGATGCTCACCCTTCAAATCAACAACCCAGCATTCCCCTTCACTGGGGAAATGAGCCTTTACAGGAACAAGGGCTTTTCCTCCAATTGATGTCAGACAAGGCTGTCCTCTGCTACATATATGGCTGGAGTCATGGGACCTGCCATGTGTACTCATTGGTTGGTGTTCTTGACAGGAGCCTGGTATGGAAGCCTCCTCAGAAACTCTGCCAGAGCCATACTGCTACAGATGAAGATGTTTGCAGCTAACCATCAGACTGAGCATGGGGACCCCAGTGGAGGAGATAGAGGAAGTGCTGAAAGAGCTGAAGTGGTTTGCAACCCCATGGGAGGAAAAAACGATATCAACTAACCAAACTCATCAGAGATCCCAGGGACTAAATCAAACAATTCTTGGCATAAGAAATAGTGACTGGGTTTCATGACTGCCTATGGGATGGATCCCCAATAAGGCAGTCTTTGGATGGCCTTTTCTTCAATCTCTACTCTCTTCTTTGTTCTTCCATGAGTAACTTGATCCCCCTTCTAAGTTCAAAATGACTGAAGCATTCAAATTTGGTCTACCTTCTTGAGTTTCATGTGGTCTGTGAATTGTTTCTCAGGTATTCAGAGATTTCTGTGGCTAATATTTACCTATTAGTTAGTGCATACCATGTGTGTTCTTTTGTGACTGGGTTAACTCAGTCTCTAGTTCCATCCATTTTCCTAGGAATTTCATAAAGTCATTGTTTCTAATAGATGAATAGTACTCCATTGTGTAAATGTACCACACTTTCTTTTTTTTTTATCAACGACTTTATTTTACAAAACAAAGATAAATGTACAGATTTTAAACATTTTTTGCTTAAAATTATACATTTTTGTCAGTACTGTTTTTTCAGACATTAAAATAATTTTTACATAAAACCATGTGAATATATTTTTTAGTCAGTACTTGATTTTTTTTCAAGGGCTTGACAGTATGCATTGAAAACCTAATAGTTACAATAAGCATAAAGGACATGCAAAACAAAATCCAACATGGAAATATTCAAATTCTTCTTGTTTTGTAAATATATATATATATATATATATATATATATATATATATATATATATATATATATATATTTGTTTTCTTTATTTCCTGGACTTCATACAGTCTGTGAGTTGTTTCTGGGGGAGTGCAAGCCTCTGGGGTTAGCATCACACTATCAGTGACTGCATATTATGTCTGTTCTTTTGTGACTGGGTTATCTCACTCAGGATGATATTCTCTAGATGCAGCCATTTTATTAAGAATTTGGTTAAGTAGTTTCTGGTGGCTGAGTAGTATTCCATTGTGTATATGTACCACAATTTTTGTATCCATTCATCTTCTGAAGGACATCTGGGTTCCTTCCAGCTTCTGGCTATTATAAATAGAGCTGCTATGAACATTGTTGTACCACACTTTCTGTATCCATTCTTCTGTTGAAGTAGTTGCTTTAATGGTTTGCTCCCAAATGTATCTTTTGAAATAGCACTTAGCTGTGATTAATTTGTATAAACATATATCCTTCAATTATCTTTGAGGATAACTATCATCCATATAGATAAATTCAGTGTTTATATATCGATACAATTCTACTTTATTTTCTAGTAATGGGAAAACAAAGAAATGCTCTTAAAATGTGTTGGAAATAGAAAGCAACATTCGGAAATAAAGAAAAACTGTATCAGCCTGTAAAACTATCAGTGTTGGTTTTAGGAAGTGGTAGAAAACTATGTACAGAGTGACAAATTTCAGCAAAGACAAAGCCATGTTATTTAATTTCTCTGCAATATTCGCAAGTAACTCAACAGAGCAGATGGTTCAAATCTAAGATTTTAATGTCTTACATATTGTAAAAACATTAAATTTTACTTGCTCTTGAATTAGAAATACAGTTCAGTTCAATAGCATGTTATGGATGTTTTACTTATTCTTTACTAAAACTTTGGTTTGATTTTCCTGGTTAAAATGGCAGTTGCAGTGGTAGCATTTTAATCAATTCATAAAGTTATTTGTAATTTATGAAAGTAATAAAGAAAATATGGATATTTGCAGATTTGCTTATTGTTGACATTTTTGAGTTTTGGGTTATTTTCTCAAGAATACTTTGCTTCTTCCCTTATTTTCTTATGTATTGAAGCATGCTATGCTTTTCTGTTTTATTTATCTAATTTAGATGTATTTTTTCATTGAATGACCATGTGGCAATGTATTTTTTCATATTTTAAACACTGAATGCCATTTTTCAAAATTTTAATTTTGGAGTAAAATCTATGTACATTGTCTAATAAAATCTGATATAAAATTTATTAAATTTTATTAATTAATTATTTGATTAATTGGATTATGAAATTTAAATAATCAGTTATTATTTATTATTAATACCAAAATTATTATTAGCAAGATAAACATTTTATTCATTGTAAGTTTGTGTAAAGCCCCACAGATTTCAAAGCAATTTTACCAGTAGTGTTTTGTTTTTGGTTTTTATTTTTTTCTTCCCCATGCATGTTCTCTTTAAAGGTGGTCATTGGCTACCAGAATATACTTACTGTGAAGTTTTAGAAATTAATGGTGTATTTTAATATTCCCACAATTGTGAGTGGTGTTACAGAATCCTCTCTTATTGTCCTTCTGCTTGAACCTATCTTTGATATAAATCATTCACTGTAGGCTTCATCTACAATTGTCAAGTAGTCATTCAATATTCAGACCAATTCCCTTGGTGACTCAAAATGTTCATGTTCAAGCAACTTTATTTTACTGAATAAAGAACTCCAACCCAAAAAGAATAAATCATGTTTACATGTATTCTTAGCAATTAATTCAATTTGATTATTAAAGTTAATTCAAGCCCATCAAATTTAATATATTCTAGTGATCTTCTTCAGACCAAAGCAAGAATGGGGATGTTAAGAGCACCTCCATTCATGCCATTAAAAAAGAATTAAATTGTTGAAACACAAACAAACAAAAACACTTCCTGTTGCCTTTGAATGCACCATAGATTTGTTGTTACTGGTAAGACAAATATTAAAAATAATATTGAGAGGCTTAAAAATCAGACATTTTTATTAGATACATTATATATTTACATTTGAAATGTTAACCCCATTCCTGGTTTCCTCTCTGGAAACACTATTCCATCCTCCCTCTTCACCCTGCTTTGATGAGGGTGCTCCCGCACCCACACTTCCTGACTCCCTGCCCTGGCATTCCCCTCAACTATGGCATAGAGCATTCCCCAGATCAGAGGTATCCCCTTCCACTGATGTCCCATAAGTCCATCCGCTGCTTCATATACAGCTGGAGCCATGGATCCCTTCATGTGTACTCTGGTTAGTGGCTTAGTCTCTGGGAGCTCTGAGGAGGTCTGGCTGGTGGATATTGTTGTTCTTCTTAAGGGGTTGCAACCCCCTTGCTCCTTCAGTCCTTTCTCTAACTACTCCTTTGGCCACACACTGCTCAGTCCAATGGTTGGCTAAGAGCATCTGCCTCTCTATTTGTCAGACTCTGGCAGAGAATCTCAGGAAACAAATACATCATGTTCCTGTCAACAAGCATGATTTTCAGTTTATAAAAAATGTAATAAAAATAAAATTTACCAGCATTTTACAAATTTTCATTAATATGCTGGAACCATTTATAAAGACTTTTTATTATTTTTAGGGGGGAATTATTTTTAGTCATTACAATTTTCTCTTATATTTTAAAATGTAAAATAACTTTTAATTTTCAAAGGTAGAAATTGTACTTTAAAATTATTAAAATGTAGATTTTATATATTCATGTCACAAAACATAATTGATATTTTAGATTACTGAGATGTTAATTACATTTAATTATTCTATAACATAATTGTATGTCAATAAATCATTTTATCTCTTTCAATTATATATATTGTTCAAATATAATTATTTAGTAATTTAAGAAAGCAAGCACTGACACTTCGAATCTATCTGAAGGATTCTTCAATTTAGATAAGTACATGCATATTTAAATATCATTAAGTTTTATTTCTCTGTCTTATTTGGCATCTGCATATTAGGTGAAAAATCCAGGCTTATGAATTAATCAATGCTCTATAGTGAGAGTAATGCTTATATATAAAATGTGGTTTTTGCCATCATCCTTACATCTCTCTGATAGTTCCTCTGTATTTAACTTTAAATAGGACAACACTAAAGGTAATTTAACAGAAAGACTATCATCTCTCTGATCCTGAGCCTTTTTAATTTTTGTTACGATTCTAGAAAAAAAATCTCTCTTTTTTAGTTTTTCTCTCCTCAAAAACAAGTCAAAAGATTCCTAAAGTAAAGCTTCTGCTGATGTAATAGTTTACTTTTTTTAATTTTATGCATATAGGAACCCAGAAAAAAGATGTGTGTTAATATAAGGCGGTGTTCTGATGAGAGCTTTGATAGCTGTGGATTCTGTGTTTTTAATATATGCCAGACTAACAAAGCTGTTTAATTTTTAACCATAGAATTAGCATGCTTATTCTAGTTCTATTTTCTAATTTCATTATTTTTTTCACTCTGCTTCCTGTTTTTTTTTTTAGCTGAATGTTTAACTGTAAGCTTAGGTCTTTTATCTTTTTCTGTAATTACCAGCCACATGTTTTGGTAGTGAGATGGCAGGAGCAAGAATTTATTTTCCTACAATTCTACAAGAAAGGTTAAACCTTCACAGAAAGAGAGGAGACATTTTTCTGCCCTTAAAACTGACTCCCTCTGCATTATGTTTCCTCCATTCTCAGCATATGTGAGCACTGCGAACAAGATGCTATTTTAATGTGGTTAGACCTTGCTAGTAAATGCTGCTTTGCAAATGTAGAGTTTAAGAATAAATTATCACTTCTTCCCAAGATATCATAAATGGAATGAACTTGGCTATCAATGAAATAAACTATTTTACATGTTTTAATTTATTCTTATTTATGCACTTTATATTCTGATCACTGCCCCTTCCCTGGTGGCCCACTCCCACAATCCTTCTCTCATCCTCCTCCCTTTCTCCTCTAGGAGTGTGCAAACCCCTCCCCACAGTGTGTTTGCCATTGTACATCAAGTCTCTCCAGGACTAAGCACATCCTCTCCCACTGAGGCCAGACATATTGCCCAACTAGAAGAATGTATACCACAGATAGACAACAGCTTTTGCGATTGCCCCTGCTCCAGTTGTTTATAAAACACACACATGAAAACCAAGCTGCACATCTGCTACATCTGTGTGTGTTTGTGTTTGTGGAGAGGAGAATAGATCCAGCCCATATACCATGTATGCTTTTTTTTGGTGGTTCAGTTTTTGAAAACAATAACTATGGATGCAGGATATTTGACTCTATTGGTCTGCTGGTAGACTTCCCTAAAGTATTTGTGCAATGATGTTATAAACTTTTGTGAAACCATGACAAATTTCATTAACTGGAATTAAAAAAAAAACTGCATCAAAGACTTTCTAATAACTTGTGAGTGATCCCTCTAATTTCATTATTCTTTTATTCCTTATAATTACAATATAATTACGTCATACTCCTTGTCTTTTTTCCTTGCAAATCTTTCCATATAACCTTTTTTGCTTAGTCTCGTTAACTGTGTAACTTCTTTAATCAACTGCACTATATAAATATATAAATGTATATATACTATCATGTATATATTACACATATGTACATATGTAATATATACCATGTATTATGGTGATATTACATATATAGATTACAACTATTAAAGGAACATTGAAAGTCATCATTGACTAATATTTAGGACTTGATTGTGTTCTGGCAGTGTTTCTCTGAAAATCATAATAAATTCCATGAACCACATATTTTAATTCACTGTATTCTCAAACACTAGCTAAATATTTCTTAAATATTGAGAGGTTAAGTAATGTTAGTGGAAGAACAACATGATTCCACAACAGTGTTTCGTATTTTCCTCTTCTACTTTAGAATGAGGAACAGTTTTGTACTGTGATGACCAAGCATAAGAATAACCTGTGAACAGTGCCAGAGTCTTCGTAATAGAAATGTCTTATTTGGAAGCAGTGATAATAAAATACAGCACAGTGGAAGCTTCGTCCCATACAATTTTTCTTGCAACCCTGAAGATTTTTGCTGCTGCATGGAATTGCTTTAACTTTGAATTAAGCAGTAGGTGTGCTTTCCCCAAAAAATGAGAGAAAGTTGAAAACATTCTGTGATACAGTACGATGTTACTGAGTCAGAAAAAAATCTTCTAAAACATTCAGAACTATAGAAAAAATATTTATGTTTTTTGATTTTTGTTTTTATATTTTACAATAATTAACTATGCTCATGGTATGGGCATGATGGAAATGTTTTCCAGGCATGCTCTCTCTCTCTCTCTCTCTCTCTCTCTCTCTCTCTCTCTCTCTCTCTCTCTCTCTCTCTCTCTCTCTCTATTTTTAATTTAATTTAACTTAAACTTACTTTTAGCCAAGGGAAAATTAAAATGCTCATATGCATATATCACAATTAATTTATATTTGAAACATTGTTATTCTAGACATAAATATTTTAAAAATAAAAGGATGGAGTTGCTATTAAATGACAGTATATAATTTTAAAATTAAGGGCTTAACTTTTTTTTATTCTGTATTAACCCATTCTTCATTGTTCTAAGAACCCCATAGAACTGGAAATGAAGGCTCTCAAGTGCTCGTATATAGAACCCAGAGGATAAAACAGCAATCTCCAGCTATTGCTCCTTCTGTCAGTGGCTAGCAAAGTATCCCCCTAAAGCAGAAACCAAGCCTTTTGATTGTTTTGTTTACCTAAAACCCACCTGGGTTCTCACTGTCTCTGGTGTACAATACTGGAGCTATACATGTAATTATATCTGGATTTTTTAATGGTATCATGGATTTGAACTTAAATGTTCACCCTTCCACATAAAGTTGCCATAAATACTGCCTTCATCACTTTTCTGTTTGCTTGCAGAAACACCATGGCCAAGGCAACTCTTATTAAAGACAGCATTAAATTGGGGGCTTACTTAACAGTCTTACACTGTTAATCCGTGATTCACATATGGAAAAAAGACTAGGAAGGTGTTGGAGGAGCAACTTAGAGCTCAGAGTCATGATCCCCAGATAGTAGGTAGCAAAAACTAAACACTAAGTCTGGCATGAGGTTTGAAGTCCTCAAAGCCCACTCCCAATGCCAGACTACCAACACTAAGCTACCCAATTCTCCTTAAACTGTTCCTCTCTCTCCTGACTAAACATTAGAATATATAACATTGTGGGGCTTTTCTCATAGAAAGCACTATATACACTAAGGTATCTTCTATTACTTACTAGTATCTTTAATTTTACTGTATGCCCTTACATGTTTAAATTTATATTTATTTAAATTTAATTTTCTTTATATTTATAATTTCTTTATAAATATATTTTTTAAATTTATATGTTTGCTTTGTTTTTAAGGCAACCTAAAGGTACAGGTATGTACATAAGAAAATATTGGATTATTCACTTCTCACTGGCAATTGGAAATTATTTAATACACTCATGTATTTTCATGCTGTTGTAATCAAATGTCCTCATTTTCCTATTCAGTTTAAATGGCTATTAAACAAATGCCTCAGGTCACACTGATAGTTATCTAAACTTCGCAAGAACTTTTGTGCTTATAATATACATATTGCTCTCTCAGCCTTCTTTTGCCTTTCTATGGGGTCTCTATATTATTTTGAGTTTTAAATGTTATTTATTTGTTTGTTTTTGTTTTTTATATTTTTGAGAGTAAAATAAAATTAAGTAAGTAGTTAAGAAGGTGGGAGAGTAAGGAATTGGAGAAGACAGAATATCAAAATATACTGTACAGATGTTTTAATTAGCAATTAATGAATGAAGGTATCCACCCCAAAAGACACACCATGAACAAAGCAGAGAGGACTATTTGGACTATTCTCCTATATTTTTGTTAAATGTGTCATCAAATAAACTGACATGGGTTCTGGTTTCTCACATTTATCATACTTTTTAAACTGGCACACTCTTTTGTATATACACTCTTTGATTATAGTTCTTTCTTATCACTTGTGTGGGTTATCTAATAGGTTCCTGCAACTGGTATCCACTCTGTCCATAAAAAATGTTCTTCTGTGAACATCGAATTGAATCCTGATTGTTTCTTACATGAAAATTAAGCATGGGGCATCCAGTGAGCAAAATCAAAGCAAAGAAACATTGCCACAAAACTTGAGGGCTGTTCCGTCAATGTTTGCTTTAAATGGAAGGGGGCTTACATGGATGATGTACACTATACAAAGCAAATGTTGTTAAATTAACAAGTCTGAGATACAAATGCAGAAAGAATGATTTAGGATAAACATGTTACTTTTTAAAAAGTCAAAACCCACCCATCTTCAATATTTTAACCCAAAATCGGGCTCCTGTCTAAAGGAAATATAGGGACAAAGATTGGAATGAAGACTAAAGAGAAGGCCATCCAGAAACTGGCCCATCTTGGGATTCATCCCACATGCAGACACCAAAGCCAAACACGGTTGCTGATGCCAAGAAGTGCTTAAAGACAGGAGCCTAATACAGATGTCTTGTGAAAGGCTCTGCCAGATCCTAACTAGTACAGACAAGATGCTTGAAGCTAAACCATCTGACTGATCACAGGGCTGCCGTGGAGGAATTAGGGGAAGGATTGAAGGAGTGCAAGGGGTCTTATTGGCATCAATGGAAAGGGAGAAATGCTAGGGCAGTGAAGCGATTTTGCTGTGGGGAGAAATCTCATAGACACAGGGTAAAAGGGTATAGGGAGTTTGCAGTGGAGAAACAGAAAATGGAATAACATTTAGAATGTAAATAAATAAAATATCCAATTTACAAAAAAGAAAAATCACAACAAAAATATTTTATCTAAAAATTTCCTCATACTCCAAAATATTTTATTTACTTGTAGAAAATTTGATAAAATTGTTCTTTTTTAATGTTTTTGAAGCTTTTAAAGTCTTTGAAAATCAAAGTTGCTTTAGTGGTGATAGGTTCAACAAGCCCTTCAGTTGTTGGGAGGTCTTTTTTTCCAAGTGAGCAACACAGGAACCATTCTGATATCCTATCCTGATTATCTAATTATTCAGATTACTGCAGCTGGGACCAACAGCATTTCCTTTGAATACATAATATGCAAATCAACCTTCCTACATTCCTATTTAAGATCAGAATAGTCATACTTCTCCCATGTCTAATGGGTACAATTTAGAAATATAATATTTATCTAACTTTGTCCTCTATACAGGTGTACTGTATTTTCAATCTTTGCTAGCATTTTTAAGGAATACCAATTAATAAAAAGTATACAGTAAAGCTCTCGTAATGCCAAAAACAAGAGACTATGGGGGCTTTATCTAAATATAATAAGGTATTTTATACTTTATAAATAAGAAAGATAATATATAATAAATACATTTTATGCATACATATGTACAAATATGTGTGTGTAAAATTCTTGTATCTAACATCTATATATCTACCTATCTTTGTCATATATCTTTTTTATCTTATTAATCATTAAAACACTAAGATAGTGGTATCAGCAAACATGAGTTAATATACATTATTGAATTTTTTAAGAATTTATACATAGGAATTGATGATGCAGCTCAGATGTTAAGGACACATAATATTCATACACATGACCTAGCTGTATGCATGTAATTTTATTTTATTTTTTTCTTTATTTTTTTCTTGGATATTTTCTGTATTTACACTTTAGATGTTATCCCATTTACCCCAATCCCATTTCCTTCTCCCTCCAATTGCCTCCATGAAGGTGCTCCCTCTCCTAATATCCCTTTTCTCTACTGGCACCTTGACATTCCCCTACACTGGGAAAACAAGCCTACACTGGACCAAAGTCCTCTTCTCTCGTTGATGCCAGACAATGCCATCCTCTGTTGTATATGCACCTGGAACCATGGGTCTCCCCATGCAAACTCATTGGTTGGTGTTTTAGTCCCTGGGGTCTGTGGTGGGTTCAGTTAGTTTGTCATTTTGTTCTTTCCATAGAATTGGAAACTGTTTAAACTCCTTCAGTTCTTTCTTTAGCTCCTTCATTGGGGTTCCCATATTCAGTCCAATGGTTAGCTGCAAGAATCATCCTCTGTATCAGTATAGCTTTGGCAGAGCCTCTAAGGAAGTATCCATATCATCTTCCTGTCAGGAAGCACTACTTGGTATCAGCCCTAGTGCATGGGCTTAGTTACTGCATATGGGATGGACCCCAGGTGAGGCAGTCTTTGGATGATCTTTTCTCAAGCCCCTGCTCCTCTATTTGTTTCATTATTTGCTCCCATGAGTGTTTTGTTCTTGCTTCTAAGGAGGACTGAGGCATCCAAGTTCTGGACTTCTTTCTTTTTGAGCTTCATAAATTTTTTGAATTGTTTCTTGGGTATTCCAAGCCTTTTTGGCTACTATCCACTTATCAGTGAGTGAATACCATGTGTGTTCTTTTGTTACTGAGTTACCTCACTCAAGATAATAGCCTCTAGTTCCATCCATTCGCTTAAGAATTTTATGAAGTCATTGTTTATAATAGCTTAATAGTACTCCATTGTGTAAATGCACTATAATTTCTGCATCCATTCCTCTGTTGAAAGACATCTGGGTTCTTTCTAGCTTCTTACTATTATAAATAAGTCTGCTATGAACATGCTTGAGCATGTGACCATGTTAGATTTTAGAGATGCTTTGGGGTATTTGACAATAGAGTGGTATAGCTGGGTCCTCAAGCAGTAACATGGCCAATTTTCTGAGGAACTGCCAGACTGATTTCCCTAGTTGTTGCACCAGATTTCAATATGACCAGCAGTGGAGGAGTGTTCCTCTTTTTCCACATCCTTGCCAGCATCTGTCACCTGAGTTTTTGATCTTAGCTATTCTGACTGATGTGAGGTGGAATCTTAAGGTGGTTTTGATTTGCATTTCCCTGTTGACTAGGGATGTTAAGCAATACTTTAGGTGCATCTCAGGCATTCAATATTCCTCAGTTGAGAACTCTTTGTTTAGCTCTGAACCACATTTTAAATATAACTTCTTGATATATATCCCTCTATCAGATCTCTATCAGATTTAGGATTGGTAAACTTCTTTTCCAAATCTTTAGGCTGCCATTTTGTCCTTTTGACAGTGTCCTTTCCTTACAGAAGCTTTTCAATTTCATGAGGTCCCACTTGTTGATTTTTGATTTTAGAGCATATGCCATTGTTGTTGTGTTCAGGTAATTTTCCCCTGTACCTATGTGCTCTAAGCTCTTCCACACTTTCTCCTCTAATAGTTTCAGTATACCTGGTTTTATGTGGAGATCTTTGATCCCCTTGACCTGAGCTTTGCACAAAGAGATAGAAAAGGATCAATTTGCATTCTTCTGCATGCTGACTGCCAGTTGAACCAACACTGATTGTTGAAGATGCTGTACTTCTTCCATTGGATGTTTTTAGCTTTTTCGTCAAAGGTCAATTGACCATAGGTGTGTAGCTTCATTTCTGAGTCTTCAATTCTGTTCCATTGATCTACATGTCTGCCTCTGTACTAATACCATGTGGGTGTTTTTAAAAATCACAATTGACTTGTAATACAGCTTACAGTCAGGGATGGTGATTCCCCCAGAATTTTTTTTTTTTTTTTTTTTTTTTTTGATGAGAATAGTTTTTGCTATTCTAGGTTTTTAATTATTCCAAATGAATTTGCAAATTGCTGTTTCTAACTCTCATAAAAATTTAAATCTAGCCCTGGAAATCTGAAAGTCTCTTCATTAAATTGTGGCCATCTTACCTCAAAAGCAGTGCTACCACATCTATCCCATATACTTCAAATTGAAAATAAACATTTTTGTAAAGCACTTACACTTATTAAAATATATCAAATAATATTTGTATAAATATAACTAATTTTCTGAAATGCTATGCGCATCATGGATGCATTATACCATAGTGTGTTTCTTGAATAGAACAATTATCTTCATATTGTATTAGTCCATTTACTCAATTGTGAATGATTTGTAATTGCTGTTAATGTGTATATATATTTGCTTAATTTTATTAGAATTTTCTTATAAACACTATTCTATTTTTTTTTCAGCCTATGCTTTTGAGTATAAAATTGCAACTCTTTTGAAACACACCCAAGTAAAAGAATATCACACTGAAACTTGCAAAAACATCTTTGAGGAACTCATACTGATGTTCAAAGTCATTTCTAGTAGTCACTTTATATTAGATGCCTTTGTTTAAGTAATTTATTCAAGTCCTTGTGTCTTTTATTTTCATTTACATACTGAAGAAATGACCTCTCATTTCTGTGACCTAGGCCTTTCTGAATGAACCATCTATTCAGTTCACCTACTCATCTGAGACTATGAGAGTTTTCCCTGCTACAGTTCTATGTAGATATCTGTTTACAGTCTAGTAATGTCCCCCACACTTTCATTTAATTCTCTTCTTTAAGACAATAGCTTCTGGGTGTGTTCTGTTTGTTATTATAGTTTGTAATAGATCTTCCATGGCATTTCAGCTTGCATTTTATTTCTGAAAACATTACTTTTAAACATAGTTTCAAAGTTTCACATACAGTCTTTTTCTTGATTTAATGACTGGATCTTAAATTTATGCCTTTGTTCTATCATTCCAGCATTCCAGATTACTTAATATCCTCTTAAGATTTTGGGGGATGGCAAGTTAAATTAAAAGTAAAGCCAAAACAACCTTTTATACTCAAAAGTTGCAGAAATTGTGTCTGGATTAAGAGCCATAACAAGTGAACAGACTCTAGGGAAAGTTTACATTGACAAGGTAAATGACTTGATGATGTAGCCTTGGGCTTTAGGAATTTAACAAATCCTTGGTCCCACAGGCTTGTGGAAAGAAGTTCTCATGATACACAATATTCAGTACGGATAAGTTATCCTAGGCATAACACTTGAGCTTCAGCTTACTGCCAGCAAAGACTTTGCAGTCATACCAGTTTCTGTGACTTCTGTACAATATAAGCTTCCCTTTCTAGGTGCTCTGAATATTCCCTGCCTATGCAACAAGTTTAGAGGTAATTTGTAACTAGTAAAAATATTTTTCTATTTAAGTCCAAAATAACTGAGACTCTTAATGCATAGCATTACTGACTATGTTCAAAATTCTTTTATATTACTAGAAAAGTACAGGTTTGCAATGTCACATTGAGAAGCCACCTGAGACAAAAGGACACCTCAATGCTGTGTACCAGGATAAAGTAAGTTTTCATTTCCAACCAGAAAATCTGGTCAGACTCTTAGTTGTTTTGCAATGGCCTGCCCTGTAAGATCTGAGCAGATAAACCAAATTTTTGGATATCCTGGTTTATTCCTTACGCAAGAAGTGGGGCCTGGACAACCTATTCTTTCTTCACTCACTTGTCTCTCTCTCTCTCTCTCTCTCTCTCTCTCTCTCTCTCTCTCTCTCTCTCTCTCTCTCTCTTTCTCTCACATACACACACACACACAAGCAAGCAAACACAGAGAGAAGCACAATATTGGAAACTATAATGTACAAACAAAAGGTCACTTAGTTAAAAGTACCAAAATGGGAATATAATTATGAAATATCTAAAAGCTAAAACCTTAATTGGAGGCATATTTTCTACAAACACAGAAAAAAAATTACCCAAAATATCACAGTTTTTAATAGTTTCCTTCTGAAACCTCTCCAGCTGGGCTTCCAAAGTCCACATTATTCCCAGCTCTACAGTCTTCCTATATTCTACTAGAATATCCAGTAAATTCTTCTTATAACATTCAAATGTTCTTTTTCTAGTTCAAAGTCACCAAGTCTTCTAAATTCCTCCAAAACCCAGCACTGTCATGGCTGGGACAGTTATACCCCACACCTGCTACCAATTCTTCCTTACTTACTCTGATACTACTGTGCTAAGACATCATAACCAAGACAGCTTATGAAATAAAAGTGTTTATTTTGAAACTCATGATTTCAGATAGTTAGAGTCTGTGATCATTGTAGAGAAAAGAGTGGCTGCGATTAGCATGTTGCAGGGTCAGTAGCTGAAACGGATATTCTTATCTTCACATTGAAGGCATCAAGAGTTAATGATGAGAAATGTTTGTCTTAGGGTTACCATTGCTAGGATAACTCACTAAGGACAAAGAAAGTGCAGAAAAAGGGGTTTACCGCTAATGTTTCTATATCACAGTTCATGAAGGACAGGAACTAAAAGCAGGGCAGAGACCTGGAAGCAGGAACTGATGCAGAAGCCATGGAGAAATAATGCTCACTAGATTTTTTTTTTAAGGCTTGTTCAGCCTCCTTTCTTATCACACACAGAACCACCATTCAGAGAAGGCACGACCTAAAATGTATTGGACCCTTCCCTATCAGTCATTAAATAAACACTCTATAGGTTTGCCTACAGCCTGATCTTACTGAGGCATTTTCATCATTGCAGTTACCTTCTCCCAGTTTACTTTAGCTTGCTTCAAGTTAACATGAAATTATCCAGCACAGTGTGAGCCACTGAAACCTCACATCTCACTTCCCAGTGACATGACTCTTCCAATGAGACCACATCTAGTAATGGTTCTGAAAACAGCCCACAAACTAGGTACCAAAGAAACAACTATATGAGTCAATGGGGATCAGTCTCATTCAGTCACCATGGTTCCTTACTCTTAGTATGTTTTCTTTAGTAATTCCTGGCAATTTGGTTAGTTTTATAAAGATGATAAATAATGCCAAGTTGTCTTGAGTACACTCACAGTTTTAAAGGAACCACAAGAACATATTTTTATCTCCCGGATTGAGCTTCAGTGAGGTGTGGCCAGATTTCTGGGAGCACATGAAGAGCAATTAGAAGTTCTGTTATCGAACAAAATCATGTTTTACTCTCTAGAAATTGTCATTCTCTACCTACATTTAGAATTGGGTGTGGATATCTCTGAACAGGTGCATCTATCTCCTTAGACACCTTGCTGTTAAGACACTTCGGTTTACATTAGTTGCCACTTTTGTATTTCTGCATGGAGAACTTACATGTTTTACTTTATTGATCTCTTTTTTCCTTGGGAGTACACAGACACTATAAGGATAAATAAAATCTCTCTGAATTTACATTTATTATTTCTATATGAAGAATGTAACTTGTGAACAAATAATATTTGTTGAATAAATTGTATCATATGAAAATAAAATATACTTTTTGATTGCTACAATTAATGTTTTAGTTTTCAAATATTATTTCAATATTTGTATCTAGTATGTATCTATCTTATTTTATTGTATGTTTTTTAAAATACTTTTTCACCTTATGACTCTAGTGAAATGACACAAACATATTTGAAAGTATTCTGTAATAAAATGCTGGGATATGTAACATATACCTTTAATCTCATTTACTGTTAAATATTTACTTTCTTTGTTTAATGGGCAAAGCTTAAGGGAACAATCTCTATTCGTTACTGAAAATAAAATAATAGTAAGTAGTAGTAAATTGTTGAATAGGCTATTGATGTTTAATGTTTTAATTAGCCATGTTAACATATGTAAAGTTTGAAAGAGAAAGCCTTTGTACATTCTCAGTTATTAGTCTACCATAAGGAGCATTTTTTTTTAAGTTCATGTCACATACTTACTAAAAAAAGAAAATCTAAATTACTGTATTAATGTTTCATTGGCATATAATAATTATCCATTTTATACAAGTATCTTTAGAAAATTATATATGCATGACTTAAAATTATAATCAAGAAGCAAAACATATGAATTAATTATATTTTCATATATTCTATTGCTACTAGTGAACATAACGGATATATAGTTATTATCTTTTGACTAAAATTTTATTAGCCTTTAGATTTACATTGTTTCGCGATATACGAATGCTTTTTCAATTGCTAATAATAGAGTTATTGAAGTGTAACATAATTCATTATATAAAATTATAATCAGCAAAAATATCATTCGTCAGCCATTTTTTCTGATAGAAAGATCATGACATGTTTCTTAAGTTTTAATTTATCCTTGTAAGCAACTGAAATTTTATTATGTTGCTTAAAGAAAGAGAGCAAGACAAAAAAGGTCATTTGAAAACAATATACCATCATTTTTTATGATGAAGCGAGGTTAAATATTGAATGCCTGCTAAGTTCTTCAGTGTCAGTCTTAAACCATTGGTATGTTGGTGTTTCAATATATTTAAACCACACCCATTCATTATTGTAGAGTGCTTTCAATTTCATGGTCTTCATCTTTTACAGTTATTGAGTATATGTCACTTCTTTTTCTAATATCATCTGATATCAAAACCTAAAATATAAGGCTATTTATGTTACCTTAATTTTACTCTGCAAACGTTCTACATGATAACTTACTCAGTTTTATGAAGAGCTTATGTTAATGATAATTTATTTTTAACACATTTTCAACAATCAATATCTAAAACTGGATAGTTATAAGTCAAAGCCTCAGTGGGAAATGTTGAATGTTTCAATATGAAATTCATATCATGCCTTTAAAATTTTATATTTATTAGTGTTAATGATGTTTGGATATTTGATACTTTTTTCTTCAAAGTGATATTTTAAGTTTAAATCAGACAATTAATTGCTTCAAAACATACTTTTAAGGACAGTAGAGTAGAAACATCTTCTAATATATTTAATTAGTGTTTACATTGAGATGATTATCAGTTATTAATTTTATTTAAACTGACAACAACTAGAAATGAGGAGTTTGCAAAGTGACATATCAAGAAATCACATGAGGTTTGGGTGAAAATATAAACTGAAGTGATACAGATTGTTAAAAACATAACTGTGAAATGAAATCTCTGAACCTCTGTAGAAATTAAATACAAATAAACAAAACTATATCCATCTGGACTGTTTTAAAGCAACAATGAGATTTTTGTTAAAAAACATTACTGGATTTTTTTTTCCTCTCTACACTTTTCTTTTTTTTTTTTTTTTTCACATCTGTTATTCTCTCACCCTCCCTCCCTCCCTCCCATGCTCCCTCTTTCTTTCCCTCCCATGCTCTCTCCCTCCCTCCCTCCCTCCCTCCCATGCTCCCTCCCTCCCTCCCATGCTCTCTCCCTCCCTCCCTTCCATGCTCTCTCCCTCCCTACCATGCTCTCTCCCTCCCATGCTTTCTCCCTCCCTCCCATGCTCTCTCCCTACCTACCTCCCTCCCTCCCATGCTCCCTCCCTCCCTCCCTCCCTCACTCCCTCCCATGCTACTCCCTCCCTCCCTCCTTCCCATGCTCCCTCCCTCCCTCCCATGCTCTCTCCCTCCCTCCCTCCCTCCCATGCTGCCTCTCTCCCTCCCTACCATGCTCTCTCCCTCCCATGCTTTCTCCCTCCCTCCCATGCTCTCTCCCTACCTCCCTCCCTCCCATGCTCTCTCCCTCCCTCCCTCCAATGCTCCCTCCCTCCCTCCCATGCTCTCTCCCTCCCTCCCTCCCTCCCTTGCTCTCTCCCTTTCTCCCCCACCACTCTTTTTTCTCTGTCTCACTTTCTACTAACCCTCTTTCTCACACTTGAGAACACATCTGTACTACTATGTTAAAAACTCTCAGAACCCCACCAGTTCACTACAAAGCTATATCATCATCCATATCCTTAAATATAGCAAACTTACCATTCATGTGGACTCTGTAACCTTTTATAAAAGGTATTATGCATTGTAAATTCATGTTTGACTACATGGGTTATTCTTTGTCCAGATTATAGAAAAATGGCAATAACTATGTAAACAGATAAGCAACTTTATTTGATTTTTATAAACAAAAAGCCAGTAATTACATATAATTATTTCTAGTTCATTGAATCCAAACATGGATTTTTCTGTTATTCAAGTTGTCAGACATGGCTCAGTTCTTGAGATTTGTCTTTCAAGCCTGTCCTGTTCCTTTACCATATTTATGACAACTTCTGGGTTATTTTTTTGTCAACTACAACCCAGTAATTCAGAGGTTGATTTCTTTCATGTAGATAGCTTTAAACCCAAAATTGTATTGCCCCTGTTATTTTCTAGATGTATATACCCTGAAAGAAAAAAGTAAACATAATTTTGGATTAGCTTATTTAAATGTTATACAAGATATGTTTTGTCAGCAAGTTTTCTGTCTTAGTCTTTATATTTTCTTAATTGAAAAAGAGAATGCCAGAATTATTGTCTGTCAGATGTTGTTTCTCTCTCTTATTCTGACCCCTGAGTACTGGTGTGGCTTTGTTTACAACTTTTGTGTTCTCTGCCCCTTATATTTATACAAATGTTTAATGAGATGATGGATGGAAAATATGTCCAATAACTAGCATCTACTCTATGACTTACTTTAAAAATGGATATTTTGAACAAATGCTCAGGCCATCTGCCACCAGGAATAGTGGAGATCCAAAGACACAGACTTGGTGAGACTGTGCTGCCAGTAGCCTGGGCGCAGAGAGTTCTGGTTCAAGTGCCTGAAAGCACACCCCACTCCTGATTGGTTCAGGGAAGCAGGAAATCGGCTGGAGAGACTCAGTTACCACACAGAGGGCCCTTGCATGCAGAACAAATGCTAAGGTCATCTGCCACTGGGAACAGCAGAGATCCACGAACACAGACCAGATACATCGGAGAGACTGGAAGCAATCACTGACAACAAGATTATGTATAATCACAGACAACAAGATGACAAGAGGAAAGGTAATAAACTAAAACAAGGGAAACCAAGACAACTTGGCAACACCAGAACCCAGCTCTCACATCACAGCAAACATCAGAATGCCAAACACTACAGAAAAAGAAGACTCAGACCCAAAATATTACCACAAGATGATGATAGAGATCCTTAAACAAGAATGGAGGAAAAGCATAAAGAATTAGAAGCTTTTAAAGAGGAAACAAGAAAAACACTCAAAGAAATCAAAGAATTAGATGAAAGCAGAACCAAAGATATGAAGGAATTGAAGAAGGAATGTAAAATGGTAATGGAAAAAATAAATAAATAATAAAAAACACTAAAAAAGACAACCCTGGAGGTAGAAAACCTAAAAAAGAAATCAGGAGTCACAGATGCAAGCGTCTCCAACAGACTGCAAGAGATGGAAGGGAGAATCTCAGGGGTGGAAGACAACATGGAAATCATAGACAAAAAAAGTCAGAGAAGATGCAAAAGATAAAAAGTTCCTAACTGAAAAAATTCAGGAGATCCATGACATAATGAGTAGACCAAACCTAAGGATAATAAGAATAAAGGAGGACTAAGAATGTCAACTAAGATGCACAGAAAATATCTTCAACAAAATCACAGAAGAAAACTTTCCTACCTTTGGGAATGAGATGACCATGAGCAAAAGGACGCCTACAGAACTCTAAATAGATTGGACCAGAAAAGAAATTCCTCCCTACACATAATAGTCAAAAGGCCAAGTGCCCAAAGCAAAGAAAGAATACTAAAAGCAGTAAGGAAAAAAGGACATGTAATGTACTAAGGCAGACTAATCAGAATCACACCTGACTTCTCTACAGAGACTATGAAAGCTAGAAGATCCTGGACAGACATCAAGCAGACCATAAGAGTGCACAAGTGCCAGCCCAAGCTGCTATACCCAGCAAAAATCTCAATTACCATAGATGGAAAGACCAAGATATTCCAGGACATAACTAAATTTATACAATATCTGACAACAAACAGAATACTACAACAAATTATAGGTGGAAAACCTTCTTCTCAGCACTTCATGGCACCTTCTCCAAATATGACCATATAATCAGTCACAAAACAAGCCTCAATAGATATAAAATGATTGAAATACTCTGATGCATCCTATGAGATCACCATGGTCTAAGGCTGGTTTTTAATAACAACAAAGACAAAAAAAGCCTATATACACATGGAAATTAAACAATGCTCTATTAAACAATAGCATGGTCAAAGATGAAATATAGAAAGAAATTAAGGGTTTTCTAAAATTTAATGAAAATGAAAACACAACATACCCAAACCTATGGAATGCAATGAAAGCAGTACTGAGAGGAAAACTGATAGCTCTGAGTGCTTCCAAAAAAAAAAAAAAAAAAAAAAAAACTGGAGAGAGCATCCAATAGCTCTTGACAGCACAGTTGAAAGTTCTAGAACAAAAGGAAGCAGATACACCCAAGAAGAGTAGACAGCAAGAAATAATCAAACTCAGAGCAGAAATTGACCAAATACAAACAAAAAGAAGCAATGAAAGAATCATCAAAACCCAAGAGCTGGTTCTTTGAAAACATAATAAGATTGATAAACCCTTATCCAAACTAACTTGAGGTCAAAGAGAGAGTATCCAAATTAAAAAAATCAGAAATGAAAGTGGAGAAATAACAACTGAAACTGAGGAAATTCAAGAAATCATGAGATAGTACTAAAAAAGCCTATATTCAACAAAGCTGGAAAATCTGGGAGAAATGTATGAATTTCTATACAGATACCAGATTATAAAGTTAAACTAGTATCAGGTAATCCATTTACATAATCCCATAACACCTAAAGAAATAGAAGTAGTCATCAAAAGCTTCCCAACCATAAAAAGCCATGGTATCGATGGGTTCAAAAAAGAATTCGATCAGACATTTATTGAAGACATAATAAGAATACTCTCCAAACTATTCCACAAAATGGAGTCTGATGAAACACTATCCAACTCATTTTTCAAGGCCACAATAACCCTGGTTCCTAAATCACATAAAGACCTTACAAGGAAAAAGAACTTCAGACCAATCTCAATTATGAACATTGATGCAAAAATAGTCAACAAAATCTTTGAAAACTGAATCCAAGAACACATAAAAATGATTATTCATCATTGTCAAGTAGGCTTTATCCCGGGTTGCAGGGATGGTTTAATAAATGGAAAACTATGAACATAATCCACCATATAAACAAACTCAAAGAAAAAAAACACATGGTCATCTCACTAGATGCTGAGAAAGCATATGACAAAATTCAACACCCATTCATGTTAAAGGTATTAGAAAGAACAGGAATCCAAGGCCTGTACCTTAACATAATAAAAGCAATATACAGCAAACCAACAGCTAACATCAAACTTAATGGTGAGAAACTTGAAGCAATACCATGAAAATCAGGGAGTAGAGAAGGCTACTCACCCTCCCCCTACCTATTAATCATAATACTGGAAGTCCTGGCCAGAGCAATTAGACAGCTAAAGGAAATCAAAGGCATACAAATTGGAAAGGAAGAAGTAAAAACATCACTGTTTGCAGATGACATGAAAGTATACTTAAGTGACTCAAAAATTCCATCAGAAAACTTCTACACCTGATAAACAAGTTCAGAAAATATAAATTTATATGTAATTGACTCAAACAAATCAGTAGCCTTCCTCTACTCAAAGGGCAAACATGCAGAGAAATAAATTAGGGAAAAGTTACCCTTCACAATAGTCCCAAACAATTTGAAGTACCTTGGTGTGACTCTAACTAAGCAAGTGAAGGACCTGTATGACAAGAACTTCCAATCTCTGAAGAAGGAAATTGAGGAAGATCTCAGAAAATGGAAAGATCTCCCAAACTCATGGATTCAAAGGACCAACATTGTAAAAATGGCCATCTTACCAAAAGCAATACATAGATTCAATGCAATCCCCATCAAAATTCCAACCCAATTCTTCATAGAGTTGGAAAGAGCAATGTGCAATTTCATTTGCTATAACAAAATACCAGGAAAAGCGAAATCCATCCTCAACAACAAGAAAACATCTTCTGGAATCACCATCCCTGACCTCAAGCTATATTACAAGGCAATTGTGCAAAAAACTGCATGGTACTGGTACCGTGATAGGCACGTGGATAAATGGAATAGAATAGAAGATCCAGAAATGAGCCTTCACATATATGGTCACCTGATTTTTGACAAAGGAGCAGTAAACATTCAATGGAAAAAGGACAGCCTCTTCAACAAATGGTGTTGGTCCAACTGGCACTTGGGATGCAGAAGCATGAAAATAGATGCTTTCTTATCTCCTAGTACAATGATCAAGAGCAAGTGGGTCAAAGATCTCCAAATTAAACCAGGTACAATGAAACTATAGGAAGAGTACCTAGGGAAAACCTTAGAACACATCGGCAAAGGAGAAAATTTCCTGACCAGAACACCAGTGACTTGTTTTTTTAAGGTCAAATATTGACAAATCAGACTTAATGACATTGCAAAGCTTCTGTAAGGCAAAGGACACTGTCAAGAAAACAAAACGGCAGCTAACAGATAGGAAAAGATCTTTACAACACCACACTTCTGATAGAGGCCTAATATCCAAGGTATACAAAGAATTCAGGAAGTTAGACACCAGAGAATCAAACAACTCTACTAAAAAATGGGGTACAGAGCTAAACAAAAAGTTCTCAATTGAGGAATATCGAATGGCTGAGAAGCATCTAAGGAAGTGCTGGACATCATTA
Organism: Micromys minutus; assembly: GCF_963924665.1. Lineage (NCBI taxonomy): Eukaryota > Metazoa > Chordata > Mammalia > Rodentia > Muridae > Micromys > Micromys minutus. The sequence continues at coordinate 9,263,529 of NC_137974.1, forward strand.
GTCATCAGGGGAATGCAAATGAAAACATCCCTGAGATTCCACCTCACACCAACCAGAATGACTAAGATCAAAAATTCAGATTACAGCAGATGCTGGTGAGTATGCAGAGAAAGAGGAACACTTCTCCACTGTTGGTACGGTTGTAAACTGGTACAGCCACTCTGGAAATCAGTCTGGTGATTCCTCAGAAAATTGGGCATAGTTCTACCTGAAGTCCCAGTTATTCCACCTCTGAGCATATACCCCAGAGATGCTCCAACATACAACAAAGACACATGCACCACAATGTTCATAGCAGTCCTATTTATAATAGCATGAAGCTAGAAAAAACCCAGATGTCCTTCAGTAGATGAATGGATACAAAAATTGTGCTATATTTACACAATGGTGTGCTACTCAGCTATCAGAAACAATGACTTTATGAAATTCTTAAGAAAATGGTTGCATCAAGAGAATATCATCCTGAGTGAGATAACCCAGACATAATATGCAGTCACTGATAATTGGATACTAACCCCAGAAAGATCTGAACACCCCAGAAAGAACTCAGAGACTATATGAAATTCAAGAAAAAAAAAAGAAAGAAAATGAAAAACCATTATGTTTAATCTTTTCACACCAAGAAAACTTTGACTATTTCCAGGTTACCTCTTGTTTTACATGTACTTTGTGCTTATTGTTCCTAATAAGATTTTAATGCATGATATCAAATCTTTAAAAAAAAATCAAGTACTGACAAAAATGTATTCTTATACTTTTATGCAAAAATACTTAAAATCTGTTCATTTATCTTTGTTTTTTAAAATAAAGTTTTTCAATGTAAAAAAAAATAAAGTGGATATTTTATTTATTTTCTTTTTAATTTTACATAAATTGAGTAGCTTTTAAAATAAATGAGAAAAGTAAATCTTTATCTTACAATACCCATATGAAATAGCTAAAATTAATTTTATAAGTAGAAATTATATGAAAATTGAGAAAACTTTTAAAGCGAGTGAAATGTGATATAACATAGGAAAGAATAACTTTATTGTAATTCAAACAGTGAACTTTGTCTTTCAGTATTTTCAATTTTATCAGGACCACAATAATTTTGTGATAGTGTTGAAAGTGGGAAAAATATCAAAATTATGTTACATAAAATTAATACAATGAGCCAATAAATAAATATAAAATATTTCTAAAAATAGAAACAACATTGAAAAAGAAAAAGTACAAGGAGCATTAAAGAGGAAAATGACAGAACTGATGGAAACTGATGAATAGACAGGTTTCATCTTAGTTTTAAAGATCATCATATAATAAAGACACACTATACTCCTTCCAGTTTTACAATAAATTCTGCTTCTCAAGGGTGTGACCATGCCCCATCTGTATCCTTAACATGGTTCTGCACTGCATGTTCCAGAACATGGCAATTGCGTCTTTGCTTTAAAAATATAATATCCAATATATAATAACCAAACAGCTTATATTGATTACCTCTCTGCCTAGTTATGACTACCTTGTTTACATCTGCCTTGTTACCATGTCTTGTTTCCAAGCAATGAATCACTTCTTCCTGAAACTCCACCTATTTACTCATAAAATCTCCCATTTGATAATGCTTACCCCTTAAATTTGAAAAACCTTGTTTTCCTCACACAAATGCTGTCCTCTTGAACTCACCCTTATCAGGGAGGCAGCTCATATACATCAATAAATTGCTTACTTTAATTAACTTAACCATGATGAATTGCACTGGCATTTTTTTTTCTTGTATGCAGAAAGAGAGGCAGATGCCAACAAATTAAAGTTTACATATTGTCTTTACATCAAATAGAGAATGTGTTTTTAATATTTAAGGATCACAATCTTGAGGAGTGGGAGTAGATGACATAGCCAAGGAAACCATAATGTCAGCACATGAGCAGAAGAAAGTGAACTGGGTTTACAGGTCAAAATCCAAATTCTTACCTATGTTCATCGTTGCCTCTTATAAGATGTATATGTGGTTTTATGGAGTTTAACAAAGTTATCACTACTATCCTTATAACATTGTGGTTAAGGAAACTCAGGACCTTTTGAATGTATTGTTTCTGCCATGGTAGTGAGGGTGGAACCAGAAACAAGAAAGCAGACACCTTAGATTTCAACTGTAATGGTAAGGTGCACTCAATAAGTTAGTATAAGATATGACATTGTTCATGGATAATATCTCTTATTGGTAATTCTATTCCAGATTCAATTTTTTAAATCGAATTTGTGAAATGGTTAACATATATTTTCTTCAAATGTGGCACTGAATTAGTGTCTAGGCATCCTTGTCATGTCTCTGTTACTGCTCCTGATGCAACTGTCACTATCACAAGGCTTTCTGGACTCAATACCCCTTTAATCCCAAGTGCTTAAACAGGAGTTTCTCATGTGTCAGTTCAACCTGCTCTTGACTTCCCATTTTGTAGCTCATTTGCTGCAGAAGCTTTGTGACAATCTATTTCTTCTCTGTCGATTGTGCTATATTTCTGCCCCTTGACAGTTTTAAAACCCAGAATTTCCTTTCTCAGACACCATGAAGCTATGTCTTTGAAGTATAATACAAAGAAATACTGTGCTGCTTCCTTTGAGGTGGAAAGGAGTCTCAACTGGATTAATGTTGATAAGTCAATTAGCAAATACAAATGATGAATTATACCAATAAATTCTTCTCAGCAGCTGAAAAGCCTTCAACCTTTTCGTTGAGAAACAGTCAAACTTTAAGTGTGGTTCTTTCTCTAAGGACAGTGATAGGATAACATTTTTGCTGCTCTTTATCTTTTGTAGCATGTGACCAATGTTTTTTTCAACAGTTTTTCTTTTAATCTTATTTTGTAATTTGGCCTTTAATGATTCTGTAACACAAAGTTTGGGCAAGAAAGTAATAGTTTGCATGGAAGACAAAAGGTAGACTAAATCTTCCTTGGATTGATGAAGTTATTTCCCTTCTTTTTCTGAAGTAGATTTCCCTGATTTCCAACTTAATCTCACTCAGAAGGGAAGAAGAAAATATGACATTAAGAAGTGCTTTGGTAGGATGTGGAAGGAAGGGAAGTGCTACTGTAAGTGAAAAGATCACAGCAGGATGTGTTAGCAAATCTGGCTGCAGTTTCCTTTCCCCTTTATATTCAAAGCAATCTTAATGAGGGATGAAAAGCTGAAAGATATGCAGCTAGGAAAAGCCTGTGAGACATTATGCTGAAAATAAGGCAAGTGTAACTTCTAACAGGAAATATTTTGCTGGATTTCTTATATTCAGGTACTTAATAGGAAAGAAGAGGTAAATACAAGACAGTACAACTCATTACCCAGGTCTATACTGATTCATTGACAATAAGAGAAAAAAATAGAGCATTGTGTGCTGGTACTCTGCTAAAAATAAGGCACAGCAAGATCACTTCAAATCTGCAACAACTCTTAGTATTTAGATCCGATTTCAAGAAATGAAATACACCTTTATTTCTGAATTAAGATAGTGTTTGATCTTTACAATGACATGTTGTTTAATGTGTGGAATGTTTCTTATAAAATCATGTTTCTATGTATCTTCTATGAAGGTTAAAAATATTTTACTATTGGTAAGTATATATTATATTTACATTTTTGTTGATTGCTTTAATTCTGTTTTAAATTTTATTATATTTCAATATACCAAAATTTAGCAAAAATAGTAAATGATAGAAAATAAAACAAATGATAGACATGTAAAATTATCTTTCCAAAGGACATACATCTGCTATAATGTATCATTGTAGTAACTTAGTTCTTTCTTGTTTAATATGTTTCTTATCACATATAAATATTTTACATGTGTATTAATAATAGTTTTGTTATAGAAATAAACAGTATACCTTATATTCTAATGAAATAAGGAGTTTAGCAGTGGTCCTTCTGGATGCTGTTTTGCCATAGATAAGTAAAAATAGTATTTTCAAAAAGGAAGAATGGTTATAAAAATATAGTGGCTTTTTAAAGATAACATTTCTTTAACTTTGTTAAAGTCTTTTTTACTGTTTTAAAACACTTCATAATCAAACTATTCTTTTACATTTTCTGAACAATTCAATTAAAACAGCACATGTGTTAACTAATACTAAGTACTAGATCGTATCTTAATTTAGAACCATTTAGTTTTTAAAAATCCAACTTTCTGCTGTACATTTATAACAATGTCTTATGTGCCAATAGTCTGTTACTGTCATTGATGTCAGACACTTCCTGGTTCTTTATTGCTGCAGTTTTGTATTTCCATGCAGTTTATTCATTTTTCACTGTTGCTATTATAAAATACCATAACCAGGAATACTTAGGAAAGAAAAAACTTACACTGGCTATGGTCCCAGAGGGAGAGTTCATAGTTATGGATGAGACATGGCAGTAGGAACCCAGAGCAGAGTGGTGAGAGATCACACCTAAGAGCACACATACCAAGCCTAGAGTGCTAACTGAATGGTGGGTGAGGACAGAAAGGAGTAATGCTCATACTGCCAAGTCCTCCTCCTCATGAAGGACCCAAGACCTAAACATTCTAAATCCCACCTAAACAGTCCCAGCAAGTGGTCAAATACATTAGCTCATAGAGTTCATTTCTTATTCAAACAATCTAAAGGAACACATACGTAATATATGTCAATAATTGGTTTCTCTAAATTTAAAATACAAGGATCAATGGAGCTTGGCTCAATTTTGTTGTAACATTAACTAACTAACTAACTAAATAAATAAATAAATAAATAGCTTAATAAATGAATAAATAAAAGCTGGACAGAAAAGCTGTCTTTGTGCAAGGTTAGTCATTATATGAACTTATTGGAGTCTTCTGCAAATATGGGTCAGGAAGTATCAAAAAAGAATTCTGGTGGATCCCTCTTAATAGTAAGGAGTTACAACTCTCTAGGGTATTTGGGGTGTGTGTCTGTTTCTATTGGCTCTCCAATTTTGTACTAGTTTTTCTTAAAGGGAAAAAACTTTAAACTCTAACTCGGTCATCAGCATCAAATCCTTACCCTGTCCGAGTTTGGTATTATAAACAACATTGACCTTTGGATCCATGAATTATAAAGGTGAATACAGGTTTTGCCATACAAAGGAGAACATGTGGAAATATACCTCAAGACTCTGAGGCAAGACCACCTGCTTTTCTTTCTTTTTCTCTATGCAACAGAGAATGAAGAAGTTTAAGGGGTAAAAAATGTGTAAGCAGTGTTCTGAGAGAACTTGGTACAGGGAAGAGAAATAGTTAACATGGTTAAATCAAACAAATGCAGGCAGACACATATAAAAAAGTATGTGTCTTGACTTTTGTGAAAGTATAGCACTAAGAATGCTTAATTTGTAAGCTCAAGAAAATTCTTCTGAACATGAGTAAGAGTTTGAATAAGGAAATATGCCCTTCAAAGTTTTGTTTGTTTGTTTGCTTTTTTGTAACAGACAAAGATGAAAACATTGAAAAACAGACAAATTAGACTATTGAAAACACTAATGATACAGAACTAGGTTCCATTTAGGAATGGATTCACATATATGCCTGCAACAACATTTGCCCAATTTTTATTGGATATTTCATGTATTTACATTTCTGATGTTTTCCCCTTTAACCCTCTCTCCCATTTCCCACTTCATTGCCTGGCTTCTATGAAGATGCTCCCACGGCCACCCACCCACTCCCACCTCATCTCCCTCAAATTCCCCTATACTGGGAAAGGGAGCATTTACAAGACCAAAAAACTCCTACTGAGGCTAGACAATTACATCCTAGGCTAATCATGCAACTGGAGCTATGGGTCTCTCCATGTGTGCTCATTGGTTGGTGGTTTAGTCCTTGGGAGCTCTGGGAATTTGAACATGCAACGACATTTAATGAAAAAAGAGGCCATAAATTTGAAAGACAGGAAGAAGGTCTAAGGGGTTGATCTGCTATATATTCAATGTAAATAGGACCCTGAGTTCTAGTTGCCCCTGACAAGGAGATTCTCATTTACACCAAGTGATGCTATGTTCATAAATTGTCTAAAGCCTATGATTGGACAGTAGATAGAGAAAAGTGGGTCTTCAGTTACCTGGCTGTGAATAACAGGTAGATATGGGGAAGAAGAAAGAAGACCAAAGGAGGAAGAACCATCATTAGAGGTTCTGGCCATGTGCACAACAGCCAATAATAGGGACATATGTCTCTTATATGTTAGAATGTCTCAAAAATCTGCCCTATCTAGGCTTACAACTTAAAAATAAGAATAACTTCATCGTGTTTCTTTTAACTAGATTGTGTATCTTTCATATAGAGTATCTAGAATTTATTTACAAAGAGAGGTATATGAGAGAGTTGTAGAAGAGAGAGGAAAGGGTGTTTGACATAATTGTGTAAATTTTTTAATAGTAAAAGGAATAATAAAGATAAACCTTACAGAAGTGGCTAGTTGGGGATGGAGGAGAGAATACATTCTCTTAAAGGTTTATTTTCTCAGTGCAAGGGAATACCAAGGCACTGAGATAGGAAAGGGTGTTTAGCAGAGGAAGCACATTCATGGAAGCAAGTGGGAGAGAAGGGTGTGGGGGAAATGGGATGATATTTAAAATGTAAAGAGAATAGCCAAAAAAAATAAAATAAAATAAAAAACTTCAAAACTATTTATGGAGAAATTGAATGTAGAAATCTGAGGAGCTAGCATAGCCAGGTAGTTCTCAGTAAACAACCAAAATAGGTTTTGTTTTTTGTTGTCATGCATTGTTTTGTGGTGTTGTGTTTCGTTTTATTTTCTGATGACCAGAAAAATTTAGGACAGTGAGGAGACCTAGCATTCCGATGAATGTTATTAAGTAAAATTTGACAGCAGTGTCACAGTTGTCTATTGCCATGAATTATGGCAGGGGGCAGCACGCTCAATCTTAGCAGTCTTCTATATGATCACCAACTTAAACATGAAATCAGTTATCTGTGTTTGCTTTTGAGAGAAGTACTGTGGGGATGATCACTGAGCAAAACAGTGTTAATTTAACAACTGAGACACAAGAGAGAGGACCCTGATCTGTGCCCCTCCTGACACAGAAGCTAACTACTTCAACATATATTTGTTTCAGCAAAACACACTTACACCCATCTCATTATCATCTGCTTGAGCACTTCCTTGTGATTTGATTTCATGGAGTTTTTCAGTGATACTCTTTACACTGAATCCTTTCCAGGCCAGCCCTTTTCTATGTATTAACTACTTATTAGTTTGTGAGATCCCTTTCTGTTTCTTTGGTGGGTCTTTTTCTCCTACAGTGATTGCAAAAGCTTTTCCTCAAATCAGCTGGAGTTCAGAAAGACATTATAATTTTGTTAGTATTATACTAATTTGTTACCTTCTGAGCTATCAGAAATGCCTTGAGCAAGCACTTCACTCTAAATGTTCACATTTATTTTCCAATTTCTTTCTAAACTCAACTCTGTCAGCTGGAGATGGACATGTTGATAATGCCTTATACATAAATTGTCCATAAGGACAGGCAAGGAAAAAAAAAGGAAGGTAGGAATGGAGATGAATTCTTCTTAGGGATATTTGTTTGTTTGTGTGTTTGTTTTTGTTTTTGCTCATTATTGCTCTGTGTTAATTACTTGAAAATCTCACTTTTTGGACACACCAAAAACCAACATACTTTTAGGAAATATCCCCAGTGCTACTTTATATTTTAATTTTGTGTTATAGTAATTCTAGATGTTAGAATATATGATTTAATGTTTATGATACCCATGGATAACAATAACATATTTATAAACATTTGATACATAAGGTTCATGTTAACTGAATGAACATAAACCTCAGTTCACTCAATGAAGTGGTTAATCTTAAGAATGTATGAATTAAACTGTACATCTGCAACTGTGAAAATGATACCAGAATGTTCTACCATTAATTTAGTAGATGCCATATTCCCTTCCTTTTTCTCTACAGTAACCTTAACACAACTGAAAAACTTACAAGTGTGTTAACTTTATGATCAATCTATCACACAAAGAATTCATGCGTTATACTGCAAGAAATATGATTTTAAAAATTAATACCACAATTTTTAATTAGATAGTTTATATTTACATTTGAGATGTTATCCATTTACCTAGCCCAGCACCCATCCTTGATCCCCCTCCAGTTGCCTTCACGAACTTGCACTCCCTTCTGAACCCTCTCTCCACACCATTGCCTTGGCATTCCACTACATTGGGTAAACATGTCCTCCCTGGAACAAAAGTCTCTTCTCACATTGATGCCAGACACTTCTATCTTCAGCTACCTAAACAACTGGATCAATAGGTCTCTTAAAGTGCGCAGAAAGTTTGAGGTTTTAGTCCATCGGAGTTTTGGAGAGTTTGGTTGGATGATAATGTTGTTATCTTCCCATGAGGTACAACCCCTTTCAGCTCCTTAGATCCTTTCTTTCCCAACCTCATTGGGATCCCCAAGTTCAGACCTGGTTAGCTGCAAGCATGCTAGGATGTATCTATACGACTCTAGCATAGTCCCTGAGGGGACTTCTCTGTCTGGTTCCTGCCAGGAAATACTTTTAGAGATCAGCTAAAGTCTCAAATTTGGAATGCTTGGAATGGTGACTGCATGTGTGGTGGATTCCAAGGTGAGGTGGCTTCTTAGTGATCTTTTCTTCAATCCCTGTTTCTTTCTTTAAACATTACACTTCCTCCCATGAGAGTTTTGTTCTCTTTTCTAAAAAGGATTGAGGAGGCATCTCCATTTTGGCCTTCTTTTTTTTTTTTTTTTTTTTTTTGTGACTGGGTTACCACACTCAGGATGATAGTATCTAGTTCCATCCATTTGCCTACAAATTTGATGAAGTGATTGTTTATAATATCTGAGTAGTACTACAATGTGTAATGTACCACACTTTCTGTATCCATTAACCTACTAATGGACATCCTGGTTCTTTCCAGCTTCTGGCTATTATAAATAAGGCTGCTATAAACATGATGGAGTATGTGTACTTGGTATATGTTGGAGCGTCTTTGGGGTATATACACAAGTGTGGAATAGCTGGGTATTCAGGTAGTATTATGTCCAATTTTCTGAGTAACCATGAGACAGATTTCCAGAGTGGTTGTACCTGCTTGCAACCCTACCAACAGTGGAGGAAAGTACCTCTTTCCCCACAACCATGGCAGCATCTGCTGTCAACTGAGGTTTTTATGCTAGCCATTTTGACTGGTGTGAGGTGGCATCTCAGGGTTGTTTTGATTTGCATTTCCCTGATGATTAGGGATGTTGAGCATTTATTTAGGTGCTTCTCAGCCATTCAATGTTCTTCATCTGAGGATTTTTGTTTAGTTTTGTACCTCATTTTTAATAGAATTGTTTGATTTTTCTATAGTCTAGCTTCCTGAGGTCTTTGTATATATTGGATACTATCCCTCTATCAGATGTAGAATTGGTAAAGATACTTTCCCAATCTGTAGGTTGCCATTTTGTTTTCTTATGAATGTCCTTATTATTCCAGATAAATTTTCAAATTGCTTTTTTCAACTCTATGAAAAATTGAGTTAGAATTTTGATGTGGATTCCACTGAATCTGTAGATTACTTTTAGCAAGACGGTCATTTTTATAATGTTGATCCTACCAATCCATGAGCATGGGAGATCAATCCATCTTCTGAGATCTTCAATTTCTTCATTAAGAGTCCTGAAGTTCTTGACATACACTTCTTTCATTTGCTTGGTTAGTGACACTCAAGGTATTTTATAGTTTTTTTTTTTTACTGTTGTGAAGGGTCTTAATACCCCAATTTCTTTCTCAGCCTGTTTATCCATTAAGTAGAGGAAGGCAGTTGATGTGAGTTAATTTTATATCCAGCCACATTGCTAAAGTTGTTTATTAGTTGTAAAAATTCTCTGGTTGAATTTTTAGGGTCTCTTAAGTATACTATCATATCATCTGCAAATAGTGATATTTTGACTTTTTCCTTCCTAATTCCTATTCCTTTGATCTCTTTTTGTTGTCTTATTTCTCTGGCCAGGTCTTCCAGTACTATAACGAATAGGTAGGGGGACAGTGGGCAGCCTTATCTAGTCTCTGATATTAATGGGATTGTTTCAATTTTCTCCTCATTTAGTTTGATGTTGGCTACAGGTTTGCTGTACATTGCTTTTGCTATGGTTAGGTGTGGGCCTTCGATTCCTGATCATTCCAAGACTTATCATGAAGGGTTGTTGAATTTTGTCAAATGTTTTCTCAGCATCTAAGGAGAGGTTCATGTTTATTATTTTCTTTTTAGTTTGTTTATATGGTGGATTACTTTGATGGATTTCTGTATGTTGAACTATCCCTGCATTCCTGGGATAAAGCCTTCTTGGTTATGGTGGATGATTACTTTGAGGTGTTCTTGGATTCGATTTGCAAGAATTTTATTGAGTAGTTTTGTATCAGTGTTCATGAGATAAATTAATCTAAAATTCTTTTTCTTTATAGTGTTTTTGTTTGGTTAAGGTATAAGTGTAATTGTGTCTTCAAAGAACCATTTGCATAGTGTTTCTTCTGGTTCTATTTTGTAGAATAGTTTGGAGAGTATAGGTAATAGGCCTTCTAAAAAAGTCTGATAGAATTCTCTACTAAACGAATCAGGTCCTGGGCTTCTTTTGGTTGGAAGACTTTTGATGACTGCTTCTATTTCTTTAGGTGTTATGAGACTGTTTAGATGGTTTATCAAATTCTCTTTTAACTTTGGTATCTGTTATCTATCTAGAAATTTATCCATTTCCTCCAGTTTTACCAGTTTTGTGGAGGATAGGCTTTTGTGGTAAGATCTGATGATTTCTTAATCTTCCTCAATTTCTGTTTTTATTTCTTCCCTTTCATTCCTGATTTTGTTAATTTGGATAATCTCTATGTGCCCTCTAGTTATTCTGGCTAAGTGTTTATCAATCTTGTTGATTATCTCAAAAAAAAAAAAAAAAAAAAAAAACTATTTAAAAAAACAGCTCTTGGTTTTGTTGGTACTTTGTATAGTTTTTTTTTTTTTTTTTTTTTTTTTTTTTTTTTTTTTTTTTTTTTTTTTTTTTCAATTTTCGCTTGATTTCTCCTCTGAGTTTATTTCCTGCCATCTACTTCTCTTGAGTGTATCTGCTCTTTCCCCCCCACCCCCCCCCCACCTGCCAAGGGCTTTAGCTGTGCTGTAAAGCTGCTAGTGTATGGTCTATCCAGTTTTTCTTTTTCTTTCTTTCTTTTTTTTTCTTTCTTTCTTTCTTTTTTTTTTTTTTTAAGGCACTCAGAGCTATAAGTTTTCCTCTCAGTACTGCTTTCAGTGCATCCCTTTAGTTTGGGTTTTAGTGGTGTCATTTTTGTTAAATTCTAAAAAATCCTTGATCTTTTCTTTATTTCTTCCTTGACCATCTTATCATTGAGCAGAGCATTGTTCAGCTTCCCTGTGTCAATGAGCTATTTGTTGTTTGTGTTGTTATTAACGACCAATCTTAATCCATGGTGATCTCATAGGATGCATGGGCATATTTTGATCTTCTTTTATCTGTTGAGGCCTCTTTTGTGACTAAATATATGGTTAATTTTGGAGAAGGTGCTGTAAGGTGCTAAGAAGAAAGTATATTCTTTTGTTTTTGGAAGAAATGTCCTGTGGATGTCTGTTAATTCTAGTTTGTTCATAACAGCTTTTAGTTTTGCTATGTCTCTGCTCTGTTTCTGTCCCCATGATCTGTCCACTGAGGAGAGTGGGGTGTTGAAGTCTCTCACTAGTATTGTGTGTGGTGTGAAATATGCTTTGAACTTTAGTAGGATTTCTTTTATACATGTGTGTGCCCTTGTATTTAGAACAAAGATGTTAAAGATTGAGAGTTCATCTTTATAGATTGTTTTTCTGTGATGAGTAAAAAGTGTTCTTCCTTATCTTTTTTTGTAACTTTTGGTTAAAGATCTATTTTATTTGATATTAGAATAGCTACTCTAGCTTGTTTCCTGGGTCCATTTGCTTAGAAGGTGTTTTCCCAGCTGTTGACTCTCAGGTAATGTCTATCCTTGTCTCTGAGATTAGTTTCCTCTATGCATCAAAATGCTGAATTGTGTGTAGGTATCCAGTCAGATAATCTATGTCTTTTTATTAGGGAATTGAGTCTATTGATGTTAAGAGAAATTATGGAATAGTGTTTTTTTTTATTTTATTTTTATTTTTAGATGTAGACTTATGTTTGTATGCTTTTCTTCTTTTGGTTTCCTTGTGTGATTATTATTTTGCTTTTTCTTGGATGTATTTTTTTTTATTCTTGTGTTGAATTTTTCCATTTATCATTCTTTGTTAGGGCTGGATTTTTGGACAGATATTGTGTAAATTTGGTTTGGTCCTGGAATATCTTGGTTTCTCCATCCACGGTGATTGAGAGTTTTGCTTGATATAGTAGCCTAGACTGGCATTTTGTTCTTTTATACACTGTATGATAACTGTCCAGGATTGTTTAGCTTTCATATATTGTTACTAAGCATGCTGTGATTCTGATTGGTCCATCTTTATATGTTACTTGTCCTTTTGCCCTCACTGGTTTTAGGATTCTTTCTTTCCAACATTCTGTGATTTGACTATTATGTGTCAGGAGAAATTTCTTTTCTGGTCCAATTTATCTGGAGTAATGTAGGCTTTGTGTATGTGTATGGTCATCTCATTCTTACAAGCAGGGAAGTTTTCTTCTATGATCTTGCTGAAGATATTTAATGTTCCTTTTAGTTTTTGCCCTCTTCTACACCTATTATTCTTAGCTTTGGTCTTCTCATTGTGTCCTTGATCTCCTGCACATTTTGGGTTAGGAGATTGTTGGTTTTTGTATCTTCTCTGACTGTTTTGTCTATGTTTTCTATGTTGTCTTTGGCCCCTGAGATCCTTCCTTCCATCTCTTGTAGTCTGTTGGTAATGCTTGCATCTGGGACTTCTGATTTCTTTATTTTGGTTTTCCATCTCCAGTGTTGACACTTTTTGTGTTTCCTTTTTTGTTTCTATTTTCATTTTAAATTCCTTTATCTTGTTGTGTTTTTCTGTAGTTCTTTGAGTGATTTCTCCTGTGATTGTTGAAGTGAGTTATTTATGCGCTTCTCCAAGAACTCTATTATCATCATGAAGTATGATTTCAAGTCTAAGTCTTGTTTTCCTGGTGTGGTTGGCAATCCACTTCTTGTTGTGGTAGCAGAGCTGGGTTCTGGTTGTTGCCAAGTTGGCTTAGTTTCCATTGCTTAGGTTCTTTTGTTTTCCTTTTGCCATCTTGTTGTCTGTGATTATAGGTGGTCTTGTTGTCTCTGACTGGAGCCTGTCTCTTGTGTCCATCTTAGATCCCGTAGGTTCAGGAAGAAAATTGCTGTGGTTGTTTGTCTCTTTGCAGGCAGGTAGTGATTTCTGATTATAGTGGCTCAGTTTTGTCTCTCTGGGCTCAGGTGGGAGAGCTCTTTCAAGATTTTTCTGGAGTCTCAGCCATGTGCAGGCATGTCCTGAGTCTTGATGGCAGTTGCCAGTTTCTCTCTGGGGGCTGGGAAGGACTCAGTCCAAGAGTATACCACTCTAGCTGTCCTTCATGAGCTCCAGGCTATCCCTCTTGGGACAGCCTGAAGGGTGTGTGGCAAGCTTCTTTTGGGCTCAGGTGGAAGAGCACTTGCAAGGCTGTTATGGGGACTCAGCTTTCAGTGGGAGGGTCCAGAGTTTTGATGCCAGTCACCTGGCTCTCTCACTGGGCCAGAGAGGACCTGATCTCACAGCTCACCTACCTATCTGCTCAGGAGATGACCATGTGTTCCCTCTCTGGACAGCCAGTGAGGGTATATGGCAGGCTTAGGGCTTACCTTGGGTTCAGGTGGGAGAGTGCTTGCAAGGCTGCTCTCTAGGCTCAACCATGTGAACTCTGGTCGCTGGTCATGAATCTTGATGATGGTCACTCTGCCCTTTAGCTGAGCCTGAAAGGACCATATCCCAGAGTGCACCTTGCTGGCTGGACTCCAGGGGCACCAGACTATCCCTCCTGGTGCAGCCTGAAGGGTATGTGGCAAGTTCCCATTGTATATCACAATTTTTAAATCATGATTTCTGTTAATAATTTTCAGAATGCTCTTGAATAGTATATTTTATATACATTTCCCTGTACCCTCTTATATAGTGTTCCCTGACATTTAAATTCAGGGGTTGGTTTAAAGATATGTACATCTAGACTGGCTCTTCAACTTTATATTTTAAGTGATAGTATTTTTTAATTTATTTATAATTGTTAACATATGTTTCAAAGAGAAATATCTTTCATGAGGTGTGAGAACTATATTTGTCTGTGTATATATCGACATATATTTATAAGGCAGTTAAAGATTATTCTAGATTAGTAAAGAGGTAGATGTTAGCTCCTCTCCAATATTGATGATGTCAGAAGTACTAAGTAGTTAGCTAGGTTTCCAAACATAAACATGGTTTCTCTCTCATTAAGAAAAAACTTAGGTGACAGCAGATGCTGACAAGGATGTGGAGAAAGAAGAACAATCCTCCATTGTTGGTGGAATTGCAAGCCGGTACAAACATTCTAGACATCATTCTGGCAGTTGATTAGAAAATTAAACCTTAGGACCCAGCTATACCTCTCCTCTATATTTATAGCAGATTTATTTATAATAGCCAGAAGCTAGAAAGATCCCAGCTGTCCTTCAACAGAGAAATGACTACAGAAAATATGGTACTTCTACACAATGAAGTACTACTCAGCTATTAAAAATAATGACTTCATGAAATTCTTAGGCAAATGGATGGAAATAGAAAATATTATCCTGAATAAAGTAACCAAGTCACAAAATAATACATATAGTATGTACCCACTGGTGAGTGGATATTAGCCCAAAAGTTCAGAAAATGCAAGGTATAATTCACAGACCATATGAAGATCAAGAAGAAAGACCAAAATGTGGAAGCAATAGTTCTTTTTAGAAAGGGGAACCAAATAAGAGAAGAAATCTTAGTACAAAGATTAGAGCAAGGACTGAAGAAAAGATCACCCAGAGACTGCCCCAACTGGGGATCTATCCCATATACAGCCACCAAACACAGTAACTATTGCTGATGCCAAGAAGTGTTTGAGGACAGAGCCTGATATGGACGTCTCCTGAGAGGTTCTGCCTTAGCCTTACTGATACAGATTAGGATGTTTACAGCTATCAATTAGACTGAGAATGGGGACCCCAGTGATAGAGTCAGAGCAAGAACTGAAGCAGCTGAAGGGGTTTGCAATCCATAGGAAGAACATCAATATCAATCAGCCAGACCCTTCCCCCAAAGCTCCCAGGAACTAAATCACCAAACAATGAGTATACACATGGCTCCAGCCACATATGTAGAAGAGGATGCCATTGTCTGGCATCAATAGGAGAAGTCCTAGGTCCTGTTAAGGCACAGTGCCCCAGTGTAGGGAAATCCCAGGGCATTGAGGTAGGAGTGGGAGTGGCTTTATAGAAGAAGGGGAAGGGGGAGGAGATATGTGAAAGGGGTGAATGAGGATAACATTTAAAATGTAAATACTTAAAATATCCAATTTTAAAAAAGAAAAGTAAAGAAACAAAGGTCGAATTATTAAAGTAACCAAGGTCAATCAGTAACCTGTAATGTCTGAGGATCTGTAGGGCCATTATGCTCAAACACTAAAGTGATAATATATAAGCATTGTAAGCCCTTTGTGGGTTGAGCTTCAAAATATGGGGGCCAAAACCTCTCTCTCTCTCTCTCTCTCTCTCTCTCTCTCTCTCTCTCTCTCTCTCTCTCTCTCTCTCTCTCTCTCTCTCTCTCAATATTGTAGGTAGGAAATATATTCAAATATTTCTTTCATTTTTTATTGAAGATAGATATTTTTATATTATACATTTTGAGTATTTTTTTTCTCCCACAATTGCCTTCATGTTTTTCCCATCTAGAAAATGCAATATTTCTGTCTTATTAAAAAAGAAACAGGAATCTAAAAATAATAATAAATAAGACAAGATAAAATAAAACCAAATGAACTTGATTAAAAAACAAAGAAGAAAAAAAAAGAATCAAAGGAAAATACACAGTTAACCCAACTAGGGACAGGGCCATACATACTCAAACACGCATAAATCACATAAGAACCACAAAAATGACGATTTATATTTATCTACAAAATACCTGTGAATATTAAGTCAAACAAACAAAAAAATAAAACTCCAAAATATATCATGTAATTTGTTATGCTTTGGTCATTTAATGCTGTGTATTTGCCCTTCCCTTAAGAGTGGTTTGTGTACCCACTGAGACCCCATTGAAAACAAACAAATTTTGTTTTGCAATTGGTTATCAATTGGGCATATTTTCTAGAATGTGTCTAGTCCCCCTTAGCCTGGGCACTGCAACTAGCTTGGATAAGTGAAGGCTGAGATTCTCTGTGATATCATAAGATATTGTTTTACATGGAAGTTATTTCTTACATATACTTTCTCATTTTATCTCTTGTTAGTTGGTAGCATTCTCCTTTTCTTAACTTAAGAGGGGATCCTGTTTTTTCATTTTGTTTTGCTTTTTGCTTAAAACTCTCCTGAAAAGGAAGTGTTTGCTTTTGTTTTAATTGGTGTGTTTATTTTTTCCTGGATTTACATATAGATCACAAGTGGACATGTGGTACATTAAACCTCTCTTGGTTAGCTCTGCTTCTTCTTTGTAGGCATATAGGAGGTAGTGGGTCTTCAAGACCTCAAGACCCTGTCTTAGATTCTAATCTTTCTGTAACAGTTTTGCAAAGCAAACAAACAACCTTCCCTGAGCAGCAGTAAGCATTCATTGCAGTTCCAAGACTATATATTGTTTGGTTCCCTCAAGAATATTTCAAGGAATGTAGAAGGTGTTTATATTTAAAACTGAAAAGCAGAGGTGATTCCATCAGCAGACAAAATTTATTTACCTGCCTCCAGTGCTCTGCACTGAACTCTGAGGTCTGATCTTTGAATCCCTAAAGCCTGGAGCACGTAATGGCATACAATAACCATTCAGTAAATATTTGTCAAATGAGCCTTTCCACTGAAAGGCTGTGAATTGACTTTATGTCAATCTCTGTATGCTGCCAGTCTATGCCTGGCATTAAAAAAAAAGCAGTGATTGCCTCAGATCTTCCAGATCGGCATCCCTTGAGTATGGCCTGATTTCTCTGTGTAAACATATGTGGAAGATAAAGCTTACAAAAGTAAGCATGGGAGGAAGAGAGAATCAATGTTCCTTTCATACAGAGAAGCCTGTCTTCACTTTGTTATGCTGTAGTAAGTCAAATCTACTAAGCTCCTTGGTATCTGTCATTCCAGGGAGGCTTTTCCTTCCCCATCCACTGCTGACACAATAATAGGCAGCATTGGCGAAGCTGAAAAATGTAATTACTTCCAGACAAACTACCACAATTGCACTGTTACAAAACTAAGAAAGGTCCATTAAAATTAAAAACAATTGAATGTTTTTAACTCTTTGTAGAGAATTACAAATTTATTTAGAGTTAAAACCGATAAATTGAAGACATATATAGGATATTATGGAGTTCTAAGTATATGATTTTATGACCTAATTTAACCTGCTGCTTTAAAATTCGGGAGGATAAATACATATTTTAAGATATTTGCAAATATTTTATAAAAGTAATCAGAAATTTCATTACAATCATGCTAAACATAAGGCTTAAGTCTGAATTTTTTTATCTTGAGAGGAATGTTGTTGGTATGCAGATTTTAATGTGAACTATTTTATTTTGATAGGAGTTAATACAAATCTATTTGAGTAAAAATAAATAGGTGTTAGAGCGTGTCGATCAACTTTCACAAGGGGAAGTGTTGGTTGGCTTGAAGTGAGATAAATAATGGAGCAAATACCTGTTTGTAGAATGAGGATGTCATAAGTGCTGAAGTCATGACATCATTATTCTATGGATTTTCTTCGTAACTATAATAGAAAGAGAGTACCCATGGCATTGGTATGAGGATAGGGAGGAGTAGCTTTACTCAGCATAAATCAAGTTCCTATGAAAATTTAATGACTAGATTTTTAATTCCCAGCTGAAGTGGAAACCTCTGATTTCTTTGGGAAGTCAGTTTCATCAAATGATGTTTTGCTTGGCTACACAGGATAAATGATATTTTGCTAAAGCTCTTATGTGGAAGGACACATGATGTTTCCACGGAATATAAATATGACCCCATAGACAGTGGGAGCTCAAGGAAGGCGGGTCACCATTTGGAATGTAAAGAAAGTAATTTAATATAAAGGAAAAAGAAAACATGACTACCTGTGTCTGTAGTTCTAGAGGAGGAAGATGGAAACAGAGTAGAGTCTGAAGCTCCCAGGTTTGGCTGCTTAGCCAAAACCAAGTTTCAGCTTAACTGAATGACCCTATCTCAAAGGAGTAAGGCAGATTGTAATATGCTAAGAAACAAGCATTGTGCACTGGACTATAAATCCTGCACACACACATAATACTACAGACCTCAAACCATCATATGGTCATACACATAGAACAAATAATCTATGCCGAACTATCTCTTACTTTACATATGACTGCAATATCAAAATAAACATGTGAGTCTACTCAGGTTACCTTGAAAAATATTTTTAATTACTTCATTTTTGAGGTTATGCTTACATTTGTTTCTCCCCTCCCTTTCTTTTATCCAAAGCTGTCATATTTGCTTCTCTACTGCTGCAGATTCCTTGGTTCTCTTTCCTTGCATTATTGTTTAAGACTTAAACTGAGCCTTAAGTTCTAACTCAGTACAATATACATGGTATATATAGTTTTCTATTTCCTTCTTTTCCTTTTTTGGTTTTTATAAGGTGGGTGCAGCAGAACTTTATTGATGGTATTCAAGAATGTAGAGAATGCTCCCTGGCCACTCTTATTACTATGGGGGTCTGGGATAAAAATTGTGAGGGAGATGCAGTGTTGGGGGCCGAGTTCAGACGGGACTCCTCAGCAACTGAGGGCCTCTCTTTTGCTCTCAGTGTCCTTGCTTGAGGGTGAGTGGTCCAGGGTTTCTTACTCTTTAGAGGACATCAAGAAGGTGGTGAAGCAGGCAGCTGAGGACTCACTAATCGGCATCGTAGGCTACCCTGAGGACCAGGTTGTCTCCTGTGAAATCAACAGCAACTCCCACTCTTCCACCTTTGGTGCTGGAGCTGGCATAGTTCTCAATGAAAACTTTGTGAAGCTCATTTCCTGGTATGACAATGAATACAGCTACAGTAACAGGGTGGTAGACCTCATGGCCTATATTTCTTTCTTTTACTATTTCCCTTTTTTTTTCTCTCTTTCTTGTTTGGTTTTCAGAATGTGTCTGTTAATCCAAGGCTGGCCTCTAAAGTTGTGGGTCATTACACTGGCTGGTATGTAATTTTTTCAAGGCTAAACATTTGGCTTAATAACTATTTAGTGTGCTCTTCTCTGGGGAAGATTATTTCTGCCACTTGCCCCATTTCGTAGCAACCTATAGTTCTTTGTGTAAGGTTAATGGTTCTTGAGCCAGCACATCTTGTCCATATTAGTGTTTTTAGTGTGTACCCTATTCAGACCATACATAGGCACCGATCTATGTGAAAGTTTTCCCATATGCTCATGGTCATTTTACAATGCTTTTATATACTTTACGTCTATGAATTTATTTTCACATGTAAATAATTAAAGCTGGCAATTGAAATCTACTACATGTCATTTATGTAGTAGTCCTCGATTCAGAGTGAGATTTTTTCATTCTCATCACCCCTTACCAGACAATCACAGGGAAACCTTAGCATGTAAAAAGAAAGTGGTTTCCAATATATTCTCTTTCTGTGCATGTCTTCATTTTTTTACTGGTGTTTTCAGTTTATGATTCCATGCATGCATTTATATTCTTAATATAAGCATATGCATCCTCAAAGTTTGGTCAAAACTTATTTCACAGCCACTTAGGCCATGTGCAGTTCAGTTACATTATGTTTTGTTATGTTCTTATTCTCTGAAAAGAGAAACTTCTAATTTCACATTGAAAATATTAACAGCTGCGTCATTCATATGTACAGATTGTACATAAAATTTATATTCAAAACTAGATATCTATGACATTTAACATTACATCGTTTCAATATCTTTACAAAACTGTTAATGTATGTTGGTTTTTTAAAGATATTCTAATGATTTGTATGGTCTGGTAAAATAAAACTGAAAACTAAAATGTCATATTATATATGTTTTTATTTTGTTTCAACCTATTTTGTTTAAAGTTTCAATTCTTTGACAAAGAGGTATGTTCTTTGCAAATAGTTGAAATTTACAAATAATGAGTTGTAATTAGGTTGTTAATGTAATTGAAATTTTATTATATGGATTCTAGCAAATATATTATTGAATTACTATAGTAATAATATTATCCCTAGATTATTATTTTTTACATTTTAAATTTTTATACACATGTATCTGATGGGGATGTGTGTGCTACAGCCTACTCGTTGGTCATATGACAAGTTGAGAGAGTCTTGGCTAACATCTAATCCATGCCAGTGATTCTATCAGGGTGATCAGTCTTGACAGAAAGTACCTTAAACTGTTAAACCATAATGACATCTGATATATAAATATAGTTTTGACTCTATTCTCTTGTGATTAATTTTGCCTAGCTCACTTAGGCAGCAAATGAAGATTGAATGTCTTGACTCTGCTGTTGCATTTTCTATTAATAACAGATGCTTCTTCTGATACTGAGTATAACCAATTTCATATTAATTTATCTATTGTCTTACGTGTATCATCTCTGGCTCATCAATTATAATTATTTCCAAAAGATGATAGTTCATTAAAACTACTTTCAAAAATGTTCAAATTATTGTATATTGATAATAAATATTTCTGCCTTACCACTCTGTTCTTTAGCTTGAGCCCCATATTTCTCCGGGTTCACTGATTAAAAAACGCAATCAAGAAAAATAAAAGATATACAGTATAAAATATTCTCATACTCAGCATTAAAACTTGAGTTGTGTAGTTCCCATATTTTCAAGAGTATTTGGGTTTACAACTTTTGCCACATTTCAAATCATGTTTTCTTCTGACAATCGCCTCAGACAAAATTTTTCTGATTTTTGTACCATTTATATGTCTATATACAATTATTTATGTCTATATACAATTATTTATATGTCTGTATACAATTATTTCCTCTTTACTTCAGTCCTTTCAGTGAGTATGTTTTGATGTCCATCTATTTGTTCTCTCTTCATTTTCTTTTCAGTTAACTAAGGGCTTGCAGATATGGAAAAGTCATAACTTATTCCTTGGCTTATATTGTGTGGATATTACAACATTTCTACATTAATTTAATATAAAAATGTGACTGTGGAACTTAACATACTAGTTTTACTGAACCAGTATATATCCATTTTAACCGTAAAATTGGAAATGAAGTTTGCAACAACAACATAGAAAACATTCAATTGAGCATTAAAATACATAGTACAGTATTTTGTATTATAGAGAGTAACACATTCAAATATAATTTTTAAAATTACAGTTTAATGGTGTTATCTTAAAATTTGGTAAATCCAGAATTAGGCTAACATCAACATATAGTCTAAAAAGCTATGTTGTTATTTAATAAATGAGCAAGATATTAAATAAATATATATTGAAAATTTACTCACAGTAATGTCTAGATATTAATATTGTAAAAAAGGCAATAACAATACTTTTATGGTAGTTATAAAGAATAACATTCCTAAATAAAAAGTATAAGTAATTTTTAAAATTTTTTTCAATTTGGATAGTTTATGTATTTATATTTTAAAAGTTATCTTTTTTCCTACTTTCCCCTTTTCCTTTCCACCTCCCCTGCTTCTATGAAGATACCTCTCCTACCTACCCACCCACTTCTACCTCAATACCCTGACATTCCCCTACACTAGGGAAATTTGGGTTTACTGTACCAAGGGCAGTGTCTTCTCTTATTGATGCCAGACAATGCCATCCTCTGCTACATATGCTGGAGCAACGGGGTTCTCCTAGTTGTATACTGAATGATGACACAATATACTTAGATTATATCTATGTAGCAGAGGATCACCTTATTTGGAATAAATGAAAAGGGAGGCCCTTGGTCCTGTGAAGGCTCAATGTCTGAGAGTAGGATAATGCTAGGGCATTGAGGTGGGTGTGGGTGGTTAGGTGGGTCCGGTATTGCTTTAGTCTTCATTCAAGATTAAGCTACCATGGTCCAAAAAAATTAACTCATTTTCTCAATTACTCAAATGGCTGGTTTGTCATAAAGATTAGATTTAGAATATCACTTTAATTTATTTTGATTTCTTTTCAGTTCATGTGTGTGTGTGTGTGTGTGTGTGTGTGTGTGTGTGTGTGTCTGTGTGTGTAATGTGCCTGTCTATAGATTCAGTGTTTTTAAAACCTAATTTATTAAGCATTCTTAAATTAGACAACCTCACTTCTAGCCCACCAATCAGGAGAAACAGAGAAGAAAGGTTAATAGGAAGCAATGAATGTTGGCATGTTTAGAAGTAGTTCTTTGTTACAATTCCAACCTTTGTTGTCCGAATATCAGCAGTCCAATACAAACCATAAAGCCCTAATCAGTAGCAGCAGTTCAGCCTAATTTTCACACTAAACAATCTTCCAGAAGCTGCAAAGCTCTCCTAAATTGGCACAAATTTGCAAAAATGGCAAGAAATAGCCAGAATACCAAGAAAAGGTTGTTAGTGTTTTTCTCTCTATGACCAGCAAAATGTTGCAAGGTAAACCAATACAAGAGAATTTCTCACTGTCTGTTCAGATAAAATTGTACTCTTTCCAAACAGCATAAGTGCTCAAAAATGTCTGCCTCACCAAAACATTCTTTCATAAGATAGCTTCCAGAAAAAATATTACATATTACAACCTAGTATCTAGGGAATCCAGAAAATTTCACTTTACGTATAGGTGTCTGTCTGTGTGTGTGTGTGTGTGTGTGTGTGTGTGTGTGTGTGTGTGTGTCTATAGATTCAGAGTTTTAAAAACCTACTTTAGTAAGGGTTTTTAAAAATTTCAACCTAGCTGTTAGCCCACCAACCAAAGAATGCATAGAAAAAGTTAATAAAATAAAAATAACATAAAATAAAAATTAATATCTAGTATATATTTTTAAACAATTTATCTATATACATATTAAAATGAAAGTTATACAGTTTATTGTTTTTGTAGGCATTTAGTTCTTTGTTATTGGTTTCATAGTGTACAATTCATTGCTCTAGGGACTTAGAAGACACTTGTTTAATATGATACACTAATTTCAAAAACTAATTATGAAAGAAAAAGGAGCTACATGGAACAGTTTATAACAAAGATGCGAAGTTTATAACAAAATCACAGACTCACCTTTGTAGCAGAGAGATATCATTTTATTAGTAATAAATAGATTGCTTAAAGCAAATGCCTTGTACAGTCATTTTCACTCTGTAAGATATGAACCAGAGCTGACTTAAAAACTTATTAATATGATAGTGTTAGTGTGATATTTCAGGCAAAGTATGATCAAATAAAATGTTGGGAGTAATTAACCTCAGAAATTATGTATTTCTTTTATATATTTCTTAACAGTTTGCTGTCAAAAGTATAATCAAGCAATCATAAAAGAACTCCCACACAACTGGGACTATCTAATAATCATTAGTAGGGCTCTGACACTTTCATGATATTTCCTCATAAAATCATTACACTGTTAATGCATATGTCATTTTATTTTTAATTATGCAACTCAATAATATTTACTGTTCTTTCACATTTAAATGCAGCTATGTAGCACATGAAGTGTACTGAAGAAGCTTTAATGAAACCCATTTATATGATGCCATGCACTGTTTTATAAGGCCTCTTGTGATTTTTAGATTTTTTTTTTCTTGAGTTAGCGTTCATGAAATTTTAATTGCATCTCTTTGGTAACAAGGACAACCATTACTATCCCACAGTACAACACCTAAATCTCTGGCTTATTTTTGCTTCCGTTAAGTATGCCAAATTTCATAAGGAAATTACCGCAGTTCTTTCTTTTAAATGCTTTCACGTGGACTACTTATTCTGATCATGTATTTTTGTGAATGTAGTTCTCTAAGTAAGGATGAATTGTTTTCAAATAATGGAATTTTAAGTGCTCTTGAACTTGGTATACTAAGACTATCTTAGAATATTTATAGTAATTAAACTTAGTAATCATGTTATAAATTCTAATTTTCTCACATGCCTACACACACAAACTTTTATGCTAAAGGAGTGTAACTTGTGTTAGCACGAGACTCAGTTACACACAAAGAGCCATAATTGTGAATGAACAGCGCTTTTAAGAGAAAAATATGATTAAGAAACACCTTTTGATTGAAAAGGAGTATAGACAATAGATTGTTATTTTTTTTTTTACTGTGAATGATAGGATCCATTATATTGAATTAAATTTCATTTACTTTTGTATTCCTCTCAACTGTTGAATTAAACAAAGAAAAATTGGATTAAATGGAAATAACCATTGATGTCTACTTTATAACAGAAATGTATTTTTGTTTATAAATAAATATATATTCACAATTTTATAAGAATTTCAGGAAATGTATTTTATTTTTACATTAACTATGAAAAACAAAAAAGCAAATAAATTCAATCATTGTACTGGCTGGTTTTGTGTCAACTTGACACAAGATGGAGTTATCATAGAGAAAGGAGCCTCAGTTGGAGAAATGCCAGCATGAAATCCAGCTGTAAGGCATTTTCTCAACTAGTGATTAAGGGGGGAGGGCCCAACCCATTGTGGGTAGTGCCATCCCTGGGCTAGTTGACCTGGGTTCTATAAGAAAGCAGGCTGAGCAAGCCAGGGGAGGCAAGCCAGTAAGTAACATCCCTCCACCGGCTCTGCATCAGCCCCTGTTTCCTGACCTGCTTGAGTTCCAGTCCTGATTTCCTCTGGTGATATGGAAGTGTAAGCTGAATAAACCCTTTCCTCCCCAACTTGCATCTTGGTCATGATGTTTGTGCAGGAATAAAAACCCTGAGTAAGACATTGTTAAGCTTATGCTTATCAAGTTCATCAATATTTTAATAAATAATTCTTACACAGTTGGATATTCCATATTTGATTCAATTTATATATCTTAATTTTATCTAGTTGGAATTTTTATGAATTTTTCTCACATATACTTAGCATAGTAAGCCCTAGCATACATAAATGTTTTAAGAATCAGTACTGTAGCAACTGTACCCAGAAAGTCTTGTAGAGATTACACACAGCCATCAGGACTTCTGGCCTATCCACAATGAGCTGAGCAACTAGAGAAGATGCAGGAGCACTCTTGCTCCTGAGTCCATGAGTGAGCCCAGACTGTCTCTGCTGATGTTCAATCTGGAGAGAGACCAACCAGAAGCTCTCAGGGCATAGGTATTGTGATTTGCTTGGGTCTGAACACTTCAGGCCTCCATCTGTACCCAGAACTATAACCTGCCCATTGTCATCAGGAATCACAGCCTTCCCATAGAGAGATGAGAACCTAGGACCAATCTCCCTCCTAGCCCATGGGCTCACAGACACACAGAAGATACAAACTCCATTCAGAGACAACAAGAACAACTAACATAAAAAATAGAAGATGACAAGAGGTAAGCACAAGAATCTAAGAAACAGAAGCCAAAACAATGTGGCAACATCAGAACACAGCTGTCCCATCACAGCATATAGTATATATCTCAACACACAAGAAAATTAAAAAAAAAGTGAGTTAAAATTGAGCATCATGTTGATGACAGAGGATCTTCAGAAGCACATGTATAACTCCCTTAAAGAAATAGAGCAGAACACAGTGAACAAGTGCAAGCCTTTAGAGAAATATAGGAAAACACAAGCAAACAGATGAAGATACTGAACAAAACCATCTAGGATCTAAAAACAACAATGGAAACAATGAAATAAACAGAAAGTAAGACAAACCTGGAGATAGAAAACATCAGAAAGAGGTGAAGAGTCATAGACATAAGCATCCCTAACAGAATATGAGAGATGAAAGAGAAAATTTCAGGAGTTCTCTGGTGGAATTTTTGGGGTCACTCAAGTACACTATCATGTCATCGGCAAAGAGTGATGTTTTTATCTCTTCCTTTCTGATTTGTATCCCCTTGATCTCCTTTTGCTGTCTAATTGCTCCAGCCAGGACTTCCAGTACTATGTTGAATAGGTAGGGGGAGAGTGGGCAGCCTTGTCGAGTCCCTGATTTTAGTGGGGTTGCTTCAAGTTTCTCGCCATTAAGTTTGATGTTGGCTGTTGGTTTGCTGTATATTGCTTTTATTATGTTTAAGTATGGGCCTTGGATTCCTGTTCTTTCAAGGACTTTTAACATGAAGGGGTGTTGGATTTTGTGGAATGCTTTCTCAGCATGTAGTGAGATGACCATGTGATTTTGGTCTTTGAGTTTGTTTATATGGTGGATTATGTTGATGGATTTCCTTATGTTAAACCATCCCTGCATCCCAGGGATGAAGCCTACTTGGTCATGATGAATGATCGTTTTGATGTGTTCTTGGATTCGGTTTGCAAGGATTTTGTTGAGTATTTTTGCATCAATGTTCATAAGTGAGATTGGTCTGTAGTTCTCTTTCCTTGTAGGGTCTTTGTGTGGCTTAGGTACGACTGTTATTGTAGCCTCAAAAAATGAGTTGGGTAATATTCCATCTGATTCTATCTTTTGGAATAGTTTGGCGATTATTGGTGTTATATCCTCAATAAAAGTCTGATAAAATTCTGCATTGAACCTGTCTGGACCTGGGCTTTTTTTGGTTGAGAGGCTTTTGATGATTTCTTCTATTTCTTTAGGTGTTATAGGGTTATTTATATAGTTTACTTGGTCCTGGTTTAACTTTGGGACCTTGTATCTGTCTAGGAATTCGTCCATTTCCTCCAGATTGTCCAATTTTGTGGAGTATAAGTTTTTGTAGTAGGATCTGATGATTTCTTGAATTTCCTCAGTTTCAGTTGTTATGTCACCACTTTCCATTCTGATATTGTTAATTTGGATACTCTCTCTTTGTCCTCTAGTTAGTCTGGCTAGGGGTTTATCAATCTTGTTGATTTTCTCAAAGAACCAACTCTTGGTTTTGTTGATTTTTTCAATGGTTCTTTTTGTTTCTATTTGGTCTATTTCTGCCCTAATTTTGATTATTTCTTTCCGTCTACTCTTTTTGGGTATATCTGCTTCCTTTTTTTCTAGGGCTTTTAGCTGTGCTGTCAGGTTGCTGATGTGAGCTCTCTCCAGTTTCTTTGTGGAAGCACTTAGGGCTATGAGTTTTTCTCTCAATACTGCTTTCATTGCATCCCATAGGTTTGGGTATGTTGTGTTTTTGTTTTCGTTGAATTCTAGAAAATCCTTCATTCCTTTTTTTATTTCTTCTATGGCCCTGCAATCGTTTAACAGAGCTTGTTTAGTTTCCATGTGTATGTGGGCTTTTTGTTGTCTTTGTTGTTGTTAAAGACCAGCCGTAGACCATGGTGATCTGAGAGGATGCATGGGAGTATTTCAATCTTCTTATATCGATGGAGGCTCGTTCTGTGTCCAATTATGTGGTCAATTTTCGAGAAGGTGCCATGGGGTGGTGAGAAGAAGGTGTATTCTTTTACTTTGGGATAGTATGTTCTGTATATATCTATTAATTCTAGTTGGTTCAAAGTCTCTGCTAGTTTTGCAGTGTCCTTGTTCAGTTTCTGTTTCCCTGATCTGTCCATTGGTGAGAGTGGGGTATTAAAGTCTCCCACTATTATTGTGTGGGGTGAAATGTATTTTTTGAGCTTTAGTAGGGTTTCCTTTATGAATGTGGGTGATTTTTAATTTGGAGCATATATGTTAAGGATTGAGAGTTCCTCCTGACAGATTTCCCCGGTAATGTGTAAAAAGTGTCCTTCCTTATTTTTTTTGATAACTTTTGGTTGGAAATTTACTTTATTCGATATTAGAATAGCCACTCCAGCTTGCTTCTTGGAGCTGTTTGCTTGGAAGTTTTTTTCCCACCCTTTTACTCTGAGATACTGTCTGTCTTTGTCTCTGAGATGAGTTTCCTGTAAGCAGCAAAAGGCTGGATTTTGTTTATGTATCCAGTCTGATAGTCTATGTCTCTTTATTGAAGAGTTGAGACCCTTTATGTTAATAGATATCAAGGAATAGTTGTTTCTGTTTCCTGCTATTATTGTTTTTTTGGCTTGAGTTGTGTCTGTGTTTTTTTTTTTTTTTTTTTTTTTTTTTTTTTTTTTAGTTTTCTTGTTTAGGAGTTTTCTTGTTCTTACTAGGCTGTATTTTCCCTATTTGTATTGGGTTTTCCACCTATAATTCGTTGTAGTGCTGTGTTTGTGCTCAGATATTGTGTGAATTTTTATTTGTCTTGAAATATCTTTGTCTCTCCATCAGTGGTGATTGATAGTTTTGCTGGGTATAGCAGCTTGGGCTGGAACTTGTGCTCTCTTAAGGAATGCATGATGTCTGTCCAGACTCTTCTAGCTTTCATAGTCTCTGTTGAGAAATCAGGTGTGAGTCTGATTGGTCTGCCTTTATATGTTACCTGACCTTTTTCCCTTACTGCTTTTAGTATTCTTTCTTTACTTTGGGCGCTTGATGTTTTTACTATTATGTGTCGGGAGGTATTTCTTTTCTGGTCCAACCTATTTGGAGTTCTGAGGGCTTCTTTTATGCTCATGGTCATCTCATTCTTGAGGGTAGGGAAGTTTTCTTCTATGATTTTGTTGAAGATATTTACTGTGCCTCTTAGTTGATACTCTTCTCCCTCTTCTATTCCTATTATCCTTAGGTTCAGTCTTCTCATTGTGTCTTAGATTTCCTGGACATTTTGGGTTAGGAGCTTTTTGTTTTTTGCATCTTCTCTGGCTGTTTTGTCTATGTTTGCAATGTTGTCTTCTGCCCCCGAGATTCTCTCTTCGATCTCTTTTAATCTATTGGAAATGCTTGCTTCTGTGACTCCTGATTTCTTTTTTTGGTGTTCTGACTCTAGGGTTATCTCTTTATTGTGTCAATTTGTGTTTTAATTTCCCTCTTCCATTCATTTATTTCTTTGGTTTTGTTTTCCTCTAGTTTTTTGAGTTCTTTGAGTGTTTTTCTTGTTTCTTCTTTAAAAGCTTCTGAATCTTTTTGCTTTTCCTCCCTTTCTTGTTTAATTAACTCTATCAGCATTTTGAGGCATGATTTCAGGTCTGTGTCTTCTTTTTCTGGGGTGTTTGAAGTTCCGATGTTTGCTGTTATGGGAGAGCTGGTCTCTGGTGTTGCTAGATTGTCTTGGTTCCCTTAGGATATACTCTTTCTCTTTCCTCTTGCCATTTTGTTTTCAGTGATATGTTCTTACCTTTCCCTTGTATCTGGTCTGTATCCCTGGTTCTCCACTGGTTGAGGTGTCAGATGGGTCAAGCCCTGTTTTATGCCTCAGAGTCGTCGGGTGTGAGCAGAAGTTCCAATGTTCTGTTTCTGTTTGCTGGTTCAGGCACAGTTGCTCAGCCTCCATGAGCCACCGTTCTGCCTGGCAGGTAGGCCAGGCTCCGCTCTGCATCCGGAAGTCGCCTCCGTTTGGAAACAGAAGTTCTAATCTTCTGTTCCCAATAGCTGGATCAGGCAGGGCGGGGCCGGGCGAGTTACGGTGTGCACTTTCTGTGTGCACTCCGCAGAGATCTCTCTGCTCCCCTTTAGTCTTGATCTCCCATTCACCAGTTGCTCAGCCTCTATGAGCTGCGGTTCCACCTGGCAGGTAGGCCAGGCTCCGCTCCATGTCTGGAAGTCGCCTCCGGGTGGAAACAGAAGTTCTGATTTTCTGTGCCCAATCGCAGTTGCTCAGCCTCCATGAGCAGCCATTCCGCCTGGCAGGTAGGCCAGGCTCTGCTCTGCCCTGAGTTTTTGATATTAGCCATTCTAACTGGTGTTTGGTAGATCTCAGGGTTGTTTTGATTTGCATTTCACTGATGATTTGTGATGTTGAGCATTTCTATAGGTGATTCTCTGCCATTCCATATTACTCAGTTTGTTTAGCTTTGTACCCCATTTTTAGTATAATTATTTAATTTTCTAGAGTCCAGCTTTCTGAGTTCTTTGTATCTATTGGAAACTAGCCCTCTATCAGGTGTAGAATTGGTAAAGATTCTTTCCCAATTTGTAGGCAGCCTTTTTTTATCTTCTTAATGGTCTCTTTAGCCTTCCAGAAGCTTTGCAATTTCATGAGATCCCATTTGTTGATTCTTGATCTTAGAGCATAAGCCATTGGTCTTCTGTTCAGGAAACTTTCCCCTGTGCCTATGTGTTCTAAATTTCCCCCCACTTCCTCTTCTAATATTTTCAGTGAACCTGGTTTTATGTGGAGATCTTTGCTCCACTTGGACTTGAGCTTTGTACAAGGGGATAGGAAGGATCACTTTACATTTTTATGTATGCTGACTGCCAGTTGAACCAACACCATTTGTTGAAGAGGCTGTCCTTTTTCCATTGAATGTTTTTATCTCCTTTGTCAAAGATCAAATGACCATAGGTATGTGGATTCATTACTGGTTCCTCTTGAGAGTCTTGAAGATCTTGTCATACATTAGGGACACCCTCAGGTTTTATAGACTATCATGAAGGGTGTAGATTCTCTAATTTCTTTCTCATCCTGTTTCAGTAGAGGAAGGCTACTGGTTTGTCTGAGTAAATTTTATTGTCATCCACTTTGCTGAAGTAGTTTTAATTGTAAAAGTTGTCTGGTGTAATTTTTGGGGTCACTTAACTATACTATCATATCCTCTGCAAATAGTGATATTTTGACTTCCTTTCCCACGTGAATATTTTTTGTTGTCTAATTGCTCTGGCCAGGATCCAGTACTATATTGAATAGGTAGGTGGAGAATGGGCAGCCTTGTCTAGTCACTGCTTTTAATGAGATTGATTCAAGTTTCTTTCCATTTAGTTTGATGATGGATATTGGGTCGCTGTATATTGCTCATACAATGTTTAGGTACAGGCCTTGGATTTCTGATCTTTTCACAACTTTTATCATTAAGGAGTGTTGAATTTTGACAAATGCTTTCTCAGCATCTAGTGAAAGGATCAAATGACTTTTTTCTTTGAGTTTATTTATATGGTGGATTACCTTGATGGAGTTCTGAATGTTGAACCATACTTGCATCCCTGGGATAAAGCCTACTTTTTCATGGTGGATTATTGGTTTGATATGTTCGTGGATTCTGTTTGCAAGAATTTTATTGAGTAATTTTTCATCAATGTTCATGAGAGAAAATGGTCTGAAGTTCTCTGTCTTTGTAGTGTCTTTGTGAGGTTTAGGTATGAGAGTAATTGTGGCTTCAAAGAACAAGTTGAGTAATGTTCCTTCTGTTTCTATTTTGTGGAAAGGAGATAGTGTATAGGTATTAGGTCTTCAACAAAAGTCTAATAAAATTCTCCACTTAACACACCTGGTCCTGTGCTTTTTTTGGTTGGGAGGCTTTTGATGACTGTTTCTATTTCCTTGGGTGTTATGAGACTGTTTAGAGGATTTATTTGCTCCTCATTTAACTTTGGTATCGTATCCATCTAGAAATTTATTCATGTCCTCAAGATTTTCCAGTTTTCTTGTGGATAGGCTTTTGTAATAGGACATGATGATGTCTTGTATTTTTTCAGTTTCTGTTGTTATGTCTCCCCTTTCATTTTTGATTTTGTTAATTTAGACATTATCTTTTTGCCTTCTAGTTAGTCTTGCTAAGGGCTTATTGATCTTGTTGATTTTCTTAAAACAAAACAAATCAAAACCAAAAAAAAACAAAAAAAAAAAAAAAAAAAACCAAAAAAACAGCTCTTGGCTTTGTTGATTCGCTGTATAGTTCTTTTTGTCTCTGTTTGATTGATTTCTGTTCTGAGTTTGATTATTTCCTGCTGTCTATTCCTCTTGTGTGTATCTGCTTATTTTTGTTCTAGAGATTTCAGTTGTGCTGTCAAGCTGCTAGTGTATGATCTCTCCATTTTTTTCAGTGGTGGCACTCAGAGATAGGAGTTTTCCTTTCAGTACTGCTACCAATGCATCCCCTAAGTTTGGATATGTAGTGGTGTTATTTTTATTAAATTCTAAAAAAATTCTTGATTTTTTTAAATTTCTTTCTTGACGGAGCTATCATTGAACAGAGCATTATTCAGCTTCCATTTATATGTGGGCTTTTTGTTGTTTTTGTCGTTATTAAAGACCAGCCGTAATCCATGATGATCTCATAGGAATCGTGGATGTATTTTGATCTTCTTGTATATGTTGAGGACTCTTTTGTGACCAACTATATTTTCAGTTTTGGAGGAGGTTAATTGAGATGCTGAGAAGAAAATATATTCTCTCTTTTTTTTTTTTTTTTTTTTTGGATGAAATGTACTGTAGATGTCTATTAATTCCAGGTGGTTCATAACCTCTGCTACTTTCACTGCATCTCTGTTCAGTTTCTGTCTTCATGTTCTGTCCATTGATGAGAGCGGGGTGTTGAAGTCTCCCACTACTATTGTGGGTAATGTAATATGTGCTTTGAACTTTAGTTGGATTTCTCTTATAAATGTGGCTGGATGTGTATTTGGAGCATAGATGTTCAAGACTGAATGTTCATCTTGATAGATTGTTTCTGTAATGATTAAAAAGTGTCCTTTCTTATCTTTGTTGTTAACTTTTGGTTGAAAATATATTTTATTTGATATTAGAATAGCTACTCCAACTTGTTTCCTGGACCCATTTGCTTGGAAGGCTTTTTTTCCCCGCCTTTTACTCTGAGGAAGTGTCTGTCTTTGTCTCTGAGATGAGTTTCCTGTAGGCAGCAATAAGCTGGATCCTGTTTAAGTATTCAGTCTGATAATCTATGTCTTGTTATTGGGGAATTGAGTCCATTGATGTAAAGACAAATTATGGATTAGTGATTATTTCCTGTTATTTTTGTTGTTAGAGGTAAAATTATGTTTATGTGCTTTTCTTTTTTTTTGCCTGATTATTTTATTTATTTATTTATTTAATTTTGCTTTTCTTTGGGTGTAGTTTTCTTCCTTGTGTTGAGTTTTTCCATTTACCATCCTTTGTAGGGCTGTATTTGTGAACAGATATTGTGTAAATTTGGTTTTGTCCTGGAATACCTTGGTTTCTCCATTCACAGTGATTGAGAGTTTTGCTGGATATAGTACCCTGGGGTGACATTTTTGTTCTCTTAGGGTCTGTATGAGGTTTGTCCAGGATTTTCTCACTTTCATAATCTCTGTTGAGAAGTTTGGTGTAATTATGTTGAAAACATGGTTTAATTCTGATTGGTGTGCCTTCATATGTTACTGGTCCTTTTTTCCTTACAGCTTTTAGGATTCTTTCTTTGTTTTGAATATTCATTTTTTGACTATTATGTGTCAGGAGGAGTTTCTTTTCTGGTTCAATTTATTTGGAGTCCTGTAGGCTTCCTCTATGTCCTTGGTCATCTTCTTCTTAAGGGCAAGAAAGTTTTCTTCTATGATTTTGTTGAAGGTATTTACTGTGCCTTTTCCTTAATAATATTTACCCTCTTCTACACCTATTATTTTTAGGTTTTTGTCTTCTAATTGTGTCCTGGACTTCCAGAACCTTTTGGGTTAGGAGAATTTTGTTTTTGGATCTTCTCTGACTATATTATTTATGTTTTCTCTGTTGTCTTTCGTCCCTGAGATCCTCTTCTCTATCTCTTGTTAACTGTTGGTGATGTTTGCATCTGTGATTCCTGATTCCTTTTTTTGGTTTTCCACCTCCAGAGTTGTCTCTTTTTATGTTTTCTTTATTGTTTCTCTTTCAGTTTTCAATTCCTTTATCTGTTTGGTTGTTTTCTTATAGTTCTTTGAGTGATTTTTCCTGGTTCTTCTCTACTTGTTTAAGGGAGTTATTTATGAGCTTCTCCAAGATCTCCATCATCTTCATGAAGTATGATTTCAAGTCTAAGTCTTATTTTTCTGTGTGATAGGCAATCCACTACTTGCTCTGGTGGGAGAGCTGGGTTCTGATGTTGCCAGGTTGTCTTGGTTTCCACTGCTTAGGTTCTTTCGCTTTCTTCTTGCCATTATTTTATCTGTGATTATAGGTGATCTTGTTGTCTCTGAATGGAGCCTGTCTGCTTAGGATGGAAAGTGTTCCTACTGTGCTTCTAAGCTCCCAGGGACCCTTTCTCTTAGGATGGAAAGTGTTTCTGCTGCTCGTGTATGCTTCAAAGGACCTGCTCGTGGGCAGGCAGCCCTTCCAGATGCGGCTCGGCCAAGTTTGGCCTTGGGCTGGTAGTATGCACCCATGTTAAGGTCTGCTGCTTGAACCAGGAGAGCTCTGTGTGGCTTTGCCTAAGGTAGAATGTGGGTGAAAAAAGTTGAGTCTCCCTTCAGCTTAGGATGGAAAAAGTTCCTGCTGCTATTCCAAGCTCCCAGAGACCCTTGACCTTTCAGTTTCATGAGGTGCCATTTAGTTATTGTTGATCTTAGTGTATGTTATTGATCTTCTGTTCATGAAGTTATTGCCCATGAAAATATCTTCATGTCTATTCACCAGGTTCTTTCCTATGAGGTTTATTATAACTGATTTTATTTTGTTGTATTTGATTAAATTAAATGTTTGTTGTGTGCAAAGTGATATATATGAACCTGTTTGCAGTCTTCTTCTGGAAATGATCCAGATAGACCAGCCCCATTTGTTGAAGAAGATTTCTGTATTCAATTGTGTCTTTCTAGCTCCTTTATCAAAAATCACCTGTCTATAACTATTTCAGTTTATGTCTGGGACCATGATTAAATTGCATTGATCAATATATCTGGTATTGTGCTAATACTGGGTGGATTTTACTACTATAGCTTTCTGGTACAGAATGAAATCAGATATACAGATAACTCCAGGAGTTCTTTTATTGCTCCAGATTATTTATTTTTTTCCATATAAAGTTGAATATTGTTCTTTCAAAGCCTCTAATGTATTTTCTAGTTTTGATTGCTATTGCATTGAATATGTTTACTGCCTTGGTAAGATACCCATAGTTTTATTATGTTCATTTTACTGATTCATAGGAATGAGAGATCATTCTACCTAATGAGATTTCCTTTTCTCTCTTTCTTTAAAGACTTTAAGGGTTCAAAAATGTTTTTCACTTGCTTAAAATTCTTTCAAAGTATTTTATATTATTTATGGCTATTGAGAAGGTTTTTATTTCCCTAGTTTCTTTCTCAGTCTGTCATTTGTATATAAGATGGCTACTGACTTTTGTGAGTTAGTTTTATATTCAGGTACTTTGCTGGAAGTGTTGACTAACTATAGGAGTTTTCTTCTAGAATTTGGGGCATAATGTATCTTACTGCTAAATAGAATACTTTTGTGATAAGTACTAAATTTAGGCTTATCAATTATAAAATTAGTTTTTCTGTTGACCTATCCATCATAATACCAATAAATAAGAAAGGGGTATTGGGGATAACCAGTATTGTAGATTAAGATTATTAAGGATTTCATAAATATTGTATTAAATCAAAAAGTCTAAGATATGGTGAATATATATTTATAATTTTTGTTTAATATAGATGAATATTTCTACTTATTTGTTTCCTTATTATTTCCAGTAACTGTCTAGTTTTAGCATTTAATTTTGTTCTTTATAGTGTATATATGAATAGTTTTGTTGTTTAACTATTTCTCTGAGTTCTTTGAAATTTAGAATCATAATAATTTTTTCTTTATGTCTATCTAGATATATTACTCTTTTGATATTTTCTTTATTCATATAACTCAATCTATTAATACTATATTTTTTTACTACAAGCATCTAATTCACACTGACCTCTATATGGTCACTGATTCTTTATTCAAGTAGAACCCAGAAATCCTCTATCCTGTCAGTCAATATCCTATTTCATCTAAATTGTAATCTTTTACAGCCATCTGCTTGGTGAGGTGAAGATGTGATTTCCCCTTCTACTTGAATTTGTATGCATCAAACTTCACCTTTTTTGAATGGGGCTGCTTACCTTTGTATTCCAAATAAATATAGTTTGTGTGTCCATTTATATAGGGATAGTTTGTGTGATTGAGTTTAAGTCTTTTTCAGTATCCATTACATGACCTTCCCAGCAGAATCATTGTAGACTTTTGTCTAGTTTAGTGAGAAAAAATTTTATATAGACAAAAATGAATGTGACTAAGGCTTTTAATATTGTTAAATACTGTTGCATACCTGGATACTGAACTAGCTTTCTATAGCATAAGTTGTTCTGAGCTAGATACCACATGCCTAATGAATTTTTTTATAAAATAAAATAAGGAATTTGAAAAGTCAATCATCTATGTTAAAGTAATATGACTGTTTCTCCCAAATTCCTTATCCCCTTTTATTGTAAATTTACTGATACATCTGCTAAGAAAGATCCTACATTTTCAAATGTATTGGTAGTTTAAGGAACATTTAATGTAGCTACTTTACATGTTTTTGAATTATTAAATTTATTATATGGAATCTAGTTAAACGTGTTTTTATAATCACCGAAGCAGAAGAATTTTATAACATTTCATAAACAAAATAATATTGGTATTTATAATATAGCAGGAAGCATGTGCTTCTGGGGAAAAGGTGGGTAAGTCAGAGACGCTAGTTTTCATTAGAAGTGGCATAAAAATCTTATAGTAAATCTTTGGCAAGAAAATAGATATAAAGTTTTGATGTAAAAATAAAACCATTTTTTAAATACTTTCTTGCTAAGATAACAATTGGTTAAAGTAAGGTTAATGACTGTTGACCTGCATAATTAAAATAATTCTTTAACAGTTTGAAGACGAAAAACAAGAAAGCACATAGTCTTTATTCTTCTATGTGTAAAAGGTTAAAATTATGGCTGGCCTTTATTGTAATAAGTTTATAATTACCACATATATTCTGTGACATTGAATATTTTTAGTGATTAAGTGAGTGGTGGCTGGAATTCAGAAATGTTAGTTAAGATTTTGGTCAAATTACACTGCAATCACGCAATGTTAATCATCAATGTTAATCATGTGTATCTGGAATTATTCCAGTCTTACTCAGAGCTACCCAAAGTTCTTTATCATGCCTAACATCATTGATTACTCATTAGCTCACTCAATAATTCTTTCGCTATTGATTTCTTAGTAACCCACATCAATCCATACAGGAACTAACCTTATCAAATCTGGTCATTTAATATTGGAGCTAAGTCACAGCTCAATTGACTTGATGATTTCCATATTATATAATCAAAGAGTGTCTTTATTCACTAGTGTTTTGGCCTCAATAAGTTCTAACAAATTGGCTTAGGTTGTGTAGCTAGGGCCTGCCATTATCTGTGTTGTATCTCTAAATGAGCATTACTGAAAGCTCCACTTGGAGACTGTCCATTTAATCATCTTCGTTACTTGCACTCAAGAACAGTCCTCAATCTTCTATGCCAAGGCAACTTAGAGAAACCTGACAAAACTGAAACAAACAAACATCCCTCAATTCAAGTATGTGCATAACAGTCATTGTAGAAATAATCTGTAGCCACAATTTTAATTACCCACTGTCAATCACCATCCAAATATATTAAATGAAACTTCCAAAAAGATATGTCATGTCATTTAAATAATTTCATGACACATTTTTGTAAGTGTTATATTATTAGCTACTATTGTTTTTCTGTGCCAAATTTATAAATTAAGCTTTATAAAAGATAAGCAGACTGCCCCAAAAGCTGTTACAGATGTGAATGCTGTGTCATATGTATGACAGTCGGTACTTAAAATAACTGCCCTATAAACAAATTACCCTAATATTATGTGAAAAGAATGTTTCAGGGGTTCCAGACAAAACTGTAGCCTGAGATGACCACCAGATGTGTACCATGTGGCGCAGACATGGAGCTAGTCTGAGATGACAATCAGTCAGGTGCTGTAAAGTCTGTAGTGGGGGAGAGGATAGACCATGCCTAAGATGATCCCTGGTCTTCACAAAAATGCATGTGCAGGATACAGAACACTTGAGACCACTTTTGATACAACCTTAGATATTAAATGACCATGGATACAGCTAAGAGAAGAAATTATGTGGTGGAGAAATGGAAGAGAATGAGTAACAGAAAGATGTACTTATGATGAGGAGAGCAGAAGTGAAGACCAAGAGTAGTGAGAAACAGCCTCATATGAGTAGCTAGTGATACCACCTGGGTGCAAGGTGATGGTCCTGGCAACTAAGAGGCCACGTATGGGTCTATAACTCTGCCCCAACAGGGGCCTTTTACCATGGAAGGTGAGGCAGATATTCCTTGTCTGGGCTGCAGCCTGGGTCATGTTTCTATCTGAGGGCTGTGCAGAAATGACCTCACTCCTCACCCGGGCATCCAGAAAATGCTGGAACATTGCAGGAGGTTTTGATAAGCAGGCTCTAAGGATGAAAGCATGAACAGGCAGGCCATACCTCTCCCCCTTCCTGTATGGTGACATGGATAAAAGGGAGCTACCCTCCTCTCTCCTTCCCCCTACCCTCTCACCACCTGCAGCAGGTGTGAGACCTAGCTATGTGATCATAAGAGCAGGAAAACTAGCTCTGCCCTTCACCAGCTACAGTACTCAGTACTCAGCAGAGCATGTCTTGCACACCATAATAGAGCTGACCCTGGATGTGGATGTTGTGGTAACTAGGCCTGAAACTTAAAGGACCAGGACATTGTTCTTGTCTAGTATATGATGTCACTGGATAGGGAGAGATCCATTCTCCTCCCTTTTATCCTTGCCATAGGCAGCAGGTGGGGGGATGGTCTTGAGGGTCATGATAGAGGAGAAATGGACATGTTCCTTACCATCTGCAATAGTTGACAAGGGATCTCAGCTAAACTC
Source organism: Micromys minutus (assembly GCF_963924665.1). Taxonomy (NCBI): domain Eukaryota; kingdom Metazoa; phylum Chordata; class Mammalia; order Rodentia; family Muridae; genus Micromys; species Micromys minutus. The sequence continues at coordinate 9,302,411 of NC_137974.1, forward strand.
TCCCTGGTTGTGTGAGGTTTGAGAAAGGGGGTTGCTGTTGAGGTGACCCTGAGAGCATGATATTGAGAGGGTTACTGAAGACCTCATGGCCATCCAATGCCATGCAGAAGGATCTGCATTGAGTAAGTGGGTCTACTGAAGTTGGCAGATGTTTTGCTCAGCTGTGATGGTGTGTGTTGGAAAAGCTTTGTCCTTGGATGGCATTTTGCTATTGATGTGTTTCCTGATGATTTTAGTTGCTATATTCCTCATATATCTGGTCTGATGTTTTTTACCATGAGGAGACCCTCATTGTCTATAATCTGGTATTATTACTTCCTAAGTGATAACCCACTCTGTTTGGTAAATTTCCTACAGATGAACACAAAGATAAATGTTCCTGAGATAATGCAGTTTAAATGAATTAATGTTCTTATGAAATTCCAGATCTGACTTGAGAACTTTTAGAAAGATAGTTTGATTTCAATACTTTGGAGAAGTTATTTTGGGAAGTTGAATAAAACTTTAAAATTAGAATGAACAATACAATATACCTTTTGTCATGAGATAACAAGAGATGCATAGGTTAGAATGGGGTACAATGAGAGTTCATGTATTACAAGCATGTACTTTTTGTCACAAAATAATTAGGCTTGAGACAATTAATGATCAAAGAAAACATTCTAGGTTGGGCCCTAGTTCCTTTATCTTGTGACATAGGAATATAATCACAAGTAGCAATGTGCATCATGAAAAGGAAGGTAACAAAATGTAGGTAATTCCACTGTGTATGTGAGGACAGAGAAAAGATTATTAACCATGTTAGTTGATCAAGAATTCAAGAATAGCAGGGACACAGACCTGGAGAGACTGCACTGTGAGTAGCCAAAGCGCAGAGAGGGCTAGGCCTGCATGCAGAAAACACTGCCCTCCAGTTGGTGCAGGGGAACAGGCAGTCTGACATAGGGACTCGGTAACCACCAGGAAAGCCCTTGCTTGCTGACCAAATGCTCAAGCCATTTGCCACTTGGAACAGCAGAGATCCAGGAAAACAGGCCTGATACACGGGGGAGAGAGGTACCAGTCACTGACAACAAGACCACGTATAATCACAGACAACAAAATGGCAAGAAGAAAGTGAAAAAACTTAAGCAATGGAAACCAAGACAACCTGGCAACATCAGAACCCAGCTCTCACAATACAGCAAACAGTGGAATGGGAAACACTCCAGAAAAATAAGACTCAGACCTGAAATCAAAACTCAAGATAATGATGGAGATTTTTGAGGAGAGCATGAATAACTCACTTAAACAATTACGGGAGGATAACCATAAACAAATAGAAGGTTTTAAAGAGGAAACACAAAAAACACTCAAAGATATCAAAGAACTAGAGGAAAACAGAAACAAAGAGATGAAGGAATTAAAATGGTAATAGAAACAATAAAAAAACACTAAAAGAGACAACTTTGGATGTGAAAAACCAAAAAAAAAAAAAAAAAAAAAAAAAAAAGGAGTCACAGATGCAAGCATCTCCAACAGACTACAAGAGATGGAAGAGAGAATCTCAGGGGCCGAAGACAATATCAACAACATATACAAAACAGTCAGAGAAGATGCTAAAGCCAAAATGTTCCTAACAGAAAATATTCAGGAGATCCAGGACACAATGAGAAGACCAACTTAAGGATAATAGGAATAGAAGAGGGCAGAGAATATAACCTAAGAAGCACAGTAAATATATTCAACAAAATCATAGAAGAAAAAATCACTACTCTTAAGAATTAGATGACCATAAGCATAAAAGAAGTCTACAGAACTCCAAATATAGTGGACTAGATAAGGAATTCTTCCTGACACATAATAGTCAAAATGCCAAGTGTTCAAAACAAAGAAAGAATATTAAAGCAGTAAAGAGGAAAGGTTATGTAACATAAAAAGGCAGACCAATCAGAAATACTCCCGACTTCTCAGCAGAGATTATAAAAGATAGAAGATCCTGGACAGATGTCATACAGACCCTAAGAGAACACAAGTGTCAGCCAAGGCTGCTATACCCAGGAAACTCTCAATCAACATAGATACAGAGACGAAGATATTCCAGGACAAAACTAAATTTAGACAATATCTGACCACAACTCCAGCACTACAAAGAATAATAGGTGGAAAACCCACTATCAGGATGGAAACTATATCCTAGTAAAAACAGGAAACTAAGCAAGAAAACCAAAAGAAGAAAGACACACAGACACAATCCTACCTCTAAAAGCAAAAATAGCAGGAAAAAGTAACCACTATTCCTTAATATCTATTAAAATAAATAGAGTAAATTTTTCAATAAAAAGACATAGACTAACAAACTGGATACCTAAACAAAATCCAGCATTTTACTGCTTACACAAAATTCATCTCAGAGACAAAGACTGATACATCTCAGTGTAAAAGGTTAAAAAAAAAAAAAAAAAAACAATCCTAGAAAACCGCCCCAAGAAACAAGCTGGAGAAGCGATTCTAATATTGAATAAAGTAGATGTTCAACCAAAAGTTATAAAAAAGGTAAGGGAGGACACTTTTTACTCATTACAGGGAAAATTTATCAGGAGGAACTCTCAATCCTTAACAGAAATTCTACAAATACAAGAGCACCCATATTCATAATATAAACCCTACTACACCTCAAAAAATATATTGCACCCTACACAATAACTTTGGGAGACCTCAACACCCCACTCTCATCAATGGACAGATAACGGAAGCAGAAACTGAACAAGAAAACAGTGAAACTAGCAGAGGTTATAAACCAATTGGAATTAAAAGGTATCTATAAACATTTCACCCTAAAAGAAAAGAATACAACTTCTTCTCAGCACCTCATGACACCTTCTCCAAAATTGACCATATAATCAGTCATAAAACAAGCCTCAATAGATATAAGAAGATTGAAATACTCCTATGCATCCTATCATGGACTAAACCTGGCCTTTAATAGCAACAAGGACAACAAAAAGCCCATATGGAAACTAAGCAATGCTCTATTAAAAGCTAGAATTATCAAAGAAGAAATTAAAGATGTTCTAGAATTTAATGAAAATGGAAACACAACATACCAAAAAAGATGGGATGCAATGAAATAGTACTAAGAGGAAAAGTCATAGCACAGAGTGCTTCCAAAAAGAAACTGGAGAGAGCCTACACTAGCAACTTGACAGCACAGTTAAAAGCTCTAGAACAAAAGGAAGCATATATACCCAAGAGGAGTAAACAACAAGAAATAATCAAACTCAGAGCAGAAATTGACCAAATAGAAACAAAAAGAACCACTGAAAGAATCAACAAAACCAATAGCTGGTTCTTTTGGAAAATCAACAAGATTGATAAACCCTTAGACAGACTAACTAGAGGTCAAAGAGAGATTATTCAAATTAACAATATCAGAAAGGAAAGTGGAGAAATAACAACTGAACATGACAAAACTCAAAAATCATCAGATCCTATTACAAAAGCCTATAGTCAACAGAGCTGGAATATCTGGAGGAAATGGATGAATTCTTGGACAGATAACAGATACTAAAGTTAAAACAGTACTAGTTAAACCATCTAAATAACCCCATAAAACCTAAATAAATAGAAGAAGTCATCAAAAGCCTCTCAACCAAAAAAAAAAAAAAAAAAAAAAAAAAAAAAAAAAAAAAAAAAAAAACAGGTTCACATAGGGCTCAATGTAGAATTCTATCAGACATTTATTGATGACCTAATACCACTGTTCTCCAAAATATTCCACAACATAGACTGAGATGGAACACTACCCAACTCCTTTTTGAGACCACAATAGCCCTTATTTCTAAACCACACAAAGACCCTACAAGGAAAGAGAAATTCATACCAATCTCACTTATGAACATTGATGCAAAAATACTCAACAAATCCTTGTAAACCGAATCCAAGAACACACCAAAGCGATTATATATCACAATCAAGTAGATTTCATCTGCCCAATGCAGGTGTTGGTTTAATATACAGAAATCCATCAACGTAATCCACCATATAAACAAACCCACAGGGGAAGAAAATCACCATTTCATCTCTCTAGAACCTGATAAAGCACTTGACAAAATTCAAGACAGCTTCATGTTAAAAGTCTTGGAAAGAACTAGAAACGAATACCCATATTTAAACATAATAAAAGCAATATACACCAAACAAATAGCCAATATCAAACTTAATGGTGAGAAACTTGAAGCAATCCAACAAAAATCAGGGATTAGAGGCTCCTCCTACTATCCCCCTACCTTTTCAACGTAGTATTGGAATTCTTTTTTTTTTTAAATTTTATTTTACAAAACAAAGATAAATGTGCAGATTTTAAACATTTTTTTGCTTAAAATTATACCAATTTTTGTCAGTACTTTTTTTCAGATTTTAACACAATTTTTACATAAAACTATATGAATATATTTTTTAGTCAGTACTTGATTTTTTTCAAGGTTTGATTGCATGCCTTGAAAACTTAATAGTTACAATGAGCTAAAGAAAAACAAAATGTAACATGGAAAGAGTTAAAGTTTTCTTGTTTTGTAAATATTTTTTTTTTTTTGTTTTCTTTTGTTTTCTTTATTTCTTGGACTTCATACAGTCTGTGAGTTATTTCTGGAGGAGTGCAAGCCTCTGGGGTTAGCATCCCACTATCAGTTACTGCATATTATGTCTGGTCTTTTGTGACTGGGTTATCTCACTCAGGATGATATTCTCTAGATGCAGCCATTTTCTTAAGAATTTGGTTAAGTCATTGTTTCTGGTGGCTGAGTGTATATGTACCACAATTTTTGTATCCATTCATCTTCTGAAGGACATCTGGCTTCTTTCCAGCTTCTGGCTATTATAAATAGAGCTGCTATGAACATTGTGGTGCATATATCTTTGTTGTGTATTAAAGTGTCTCTGGGGTATATGCCCAGAAGTGGAATAGCTGGGTCTTCAGGTAGTACTATATCCAATTTTCTGAGGTATCGCCAGACAGATTTCCAGAGTGGTTGTATTAGCTTGCAACCCCAACAACAGTGGAGAAGTGTTCCTCTTTCACTGCAGCTTCGCCAGCATCTGCTGTCATCTGAGTTTTGGATCTTGGCGAATCTGACTGGTGTGAGGTGGAATCTCAGGGTTGTTTTGATTTGCATTTCCCTGATGGCTAAGGATGTGGAGCACTTCCTCAGATGTTTCTCGGCCATTCGGTGTTGCTCAACTGAAAACGTTTTGTTTAGCTCCGCACATCATTTTTTAATAGGGTTATTTGATTCTCTGGTGTCTAGCTTTTTGAGTTCATTGTACACATTGGATATTAGGCCTCTATCTGATGTGGTGTTGGTAAAGATCTTTTCCCATTCTGTTGGTTGCCGTTTTGTTTTCTTGACGATGTCTTTAGCCTTATAGAAACTTTGCAATCTCATTAAGTCCCATTTGTTAATCTTTGACCTTAGAGCTTGAGCCATTGGTGTTTTGTTCAGGAAATTTTCTCCTGTGCCTATGTGTTCTAAGGTTTTCCCTACTTTCTCATCTAATAGTTTCAGTGTATCTGGTTTAATGTGGAGAACTTTGATCCACTTACACTTGAGATTTGTACAAGGAGATTAGAAAGGGTCTATTTTCATTCTTTTGCATGCTGAGTGCTAGTTGGACCAGCACCATTTGTTGAATAGGCTGTCCTTTTTCCATTGAATGTTTAATGCTCCTTTGTCAAAAATCAGGTGACCATATACATGAGGTCTCATTTCTGGATCTTCTATTCTATTCCATTGATCCACATGCCTATTTCTGTACCAGTACCATGCAGTTTTCAGCACAATTGCCTTGTAATATAGCTTGAGGTCCGGATAGTGATTCCCGCAGATGTTTTCTTGTTATTGAGGATGGATTTTGCTATTCTAGGTCTTTTGTTATTCCATATGAAATTGCACATTGATCTTTCCAATTCCATGAAGAACTGGGTTGGAATATTGATGGGGATTGCATTGAATCTGTAGATTGCTTTTGGTAGGATGGCCATTTTTAAGATGTTGATTTTTCCAATCCATGAGCATGGGAGATCTTTCCATTTTCTGAGATCCTCCTCAATTTCTTTCTTTAGAGGTTTGAAGTTCTTGTCATACAGGTCCTTCACTTGCTTAGTTAGAGTCACACCCAGGTATTTCATAGTTTTTGTAATGATTGTGAAGGGTACTTTTTCCCTAATTTCTTTCTTCACATGTTTGTCCTTTGAGTACAGGAAGGTTACTGATTTGTTTGAGTTAATTTTGTATCCAGCCACTTTGCTGAACTTGTTTATCAGCTGTAGGAGTTCTCTGGTGGAATTTTTGGGGTCACTCAAGTACACTATCATGTCATTGGCAAAGAGTGATATTTTTATCTCTTCCTTTCCGATTTGTATCCCCTTGATCTCCTTTTGCTGTCTAATTGCTCCAACAGGACTTCCAGTACTATGTTGAATAGGTAGGGGGAGAGTGGCCAGCCTTGTAGAGTTCCTGATTTTAGTGGGATTGCTTCAAGTTTCCCGCCATTAAGTTTGATGTTGGCTGTTGGTTTGCTGTATATTGCTTGTATTATGTTTAAGTATGGGCTTTGGATTCCTGTTCTTTTCAGGACTTTTAACATGAAGGGGTGTTGGATTTTGCCGATTGCTTTCTCAGCGTCTATTGGAATTCTTGGTCAGAGTAATTAGACAGCAAAATGAAATTAAAGGGATATAAATCAGAATGGAAGAAGAGAAAATATTACTATTTGCAGATGACATTATAGTATAGGTAAGTGACACCAAGAAATCTACCAGTGAACTTCTACGGCTGATAAACAAGTTCAGCAAAGTGGCTGGATATAAAATTAACTCAAACATATCAGTAGCCTTTCTCTACTCAAAGGAAAAACATGCAGAGGAAGAAATTAGGGAAAAGATACCCTTCACAATAGTCACAAACAATATGAAATACCTTGGTGTGACTCTAACAAAGCAAGTCAAGGACCTGTATGAAAAGAACTTCAAATCTCTGAAGAAGGAAATTGAGGAAGAGCTCAAAAGTTGGAAAGATCTCCCATGCTCATGGATTGGAAGAATCAACATTTTAAAAATGGCAATCTTGCCAAAAGCAATCTACAGATTAAATGCAATCCCCATAAAAATTCCAATTCAATTCTTTATAGAGTTGGAAAGAGCAATGTGCAACTTCATATGGTATAACAAAAAATCTAGAGTATCTAAATCCATCCTCAACAAGAAAACTTCAAGATATGTTACAAGGCAATTTTGTTAAGAACCACATGGTACTGGTACCACATGTGGATCAATGGAATAGAATAGAAAATCCAGAAATGAATTCTCATTGATTTTTGACAAAGGGGCTGAAGACATTCAATGGAAAAAGTCAGCCTCTTTAACCAATTGTGTTGATTCAACTGGCACTCAGTATATAGAAGAATGAAAATAGACCCTTTCTTATTGCCTTGTATAAAGCTCAAGTTCAAGTGGATCAAAGATCTCCACATTAAACCAGATACAATGAAACTATTAGAAGAGTAAGTAGGGAAAATCTTAGAACACATAGGCACAGGGGAAAATTTCCTAAATAGAACACCAATGGCTCGTGCTCTAAATTCAAAGATTGAGAAATGGGACTTAATTACATTGCAAAGTCTCTGTAAGGCTAAGGACCCTGTTAAGAAAACAAAATGCCAGCCAACAAATTGGGAAAAGATCTTTACATCTGATAGAGGCCTAATATCCGAGGTATACAAAGTACTTCAGAAGCTAGACACCAGAGAATAAAACAAGCCCATAAAAATGGGGTACAGAGCTAAACAAAAAGTTCTCAATCGAGAAATATCGAATTGCTGAGAAGCATCCAAGGAAGTGCTCAACCTCCTTTGTTATCAGTAAAATGTAAATCAAAACAACCCTGAGATTCCACCTCATACCAGTCAGAATGGCTAATATCAAAATCTCAGATGACAGCAGATGCTGGCCAGGATGTAGAGAAAGAGGAACATGCCTCCATTGTTGCTGGAGTTGTAAACTATTACAACCATGCTGGAAATCATTCTGGTGGTTTCTCAGAAAATTCTACATAGTACTATCTGAAGACCAAGTTATTCCACTTCTGGGCATATACCCCCAGAGACACTACAACATACAACAAAGATACATGCACCACAATATTCATTGCAGCTCTATTTATAATAGCCAGAAACTGGAAAGAACCCAGATGTCCTTCAGTAGATGAATGGATAAAAAAATCATGGTATATTTACACAATAGTGTACTACTCAGCTATCAGAAACAATGACTTTATGAAATTCTTAAGAAAATGGATGCATCTAGAGAATATCATCCTGAGTGAGATAACCCAGTCACAAAAGAACAGACATGATATACATTCACTGATAATTGGATACTAACCCCAGAAAGCTCTGAACACCCCAGAAACAATTCACAGGCTCTATGTGGCTCAAGAAAAAAAGCCAAAGAGAAAAAGCAAGCCTCAATCCTTCTCAGGAAAAAAATAAATGTGTAGCACCCTCTCAGAGAGTGGTACTCCTGGACCTTAAGTCAATAATATTCCAATAGCTAAGATAATAGCCTTGTGGCAATTTTTGGTATTCACAGATCATTACGCTTAATCTAAACTCAACAAGAAATCTGTTTCCATGTTATATTCTGTCTTAGATGTACTTCATGCCTGTGGTAACTATTCGGATCTCAATGCATGCTATCAAAACTCTAAGAGAATTAAGAACTGACAAAAATATTCCTATAATGTTATGCCAAAATGCCTTTAAAAATCTGTATATGTATTCATATTTTTAAAAATAAAGTGGTAAGAAAAAGGAATTAAAAGATAAGATTTAAGATAGATGATTATCTGTTTTTTAGTAAATATAAATTTTCATCAGCTAAGCATAGGAAAAATCTTAATGCTATATACTGACTTGATCACAAAAGAATTATTGCTTTTGGTTTTCAATAAAATTGTTGAGAGAAAGAATGATGGGAAATTTTCATGTAGCTATGTGTGGGCTTTAAAAATGTTTCTAATCAATAATCTCTTTGTGATTTCCTTTTTTGTAATTATTTTTTGAAGAATATCCTTTTAAGTGACTGTTTTAGAGAATATCCAACTGTGGTTTAAGGTAAGTGCATTCTTACATAAAAACTCATTATCTTATGGGATATAAAAGAAAACTTTGTCTTAGGAGACATTAAAAGATTAAAGAGGAAAATATAATTTTGGAGTTATCCATGTGTAGAGTTATCCACTCTACACTTCCAAAGCTACAGAATTTCCATGACACAGGACAAACAGGGTATCATGGATAAATCCTATTGGTGTTCCAATATTTATAGAGTAAGAGGAACCAGAGGCCTTGTACCAGACAAAGTATGCACTGCAATGAGAATTTGAAAGCAAAGGAGTAGGGACAAAAGGGCATAATGAGAAACACACTACAGCTTCCATAATGAGATTTATTTCTCTGTTGGGTGGGAGGTTACAATAGGTGATGATATGATTTTAATTTGAGTTCATTATGAGCAAATCACAAACAACCTATAATTTTTTAAAATGTTAAGCAATATATGAAACACTCAACACTAATTATGGTTTTTCTTATCAGAGATTGTTTTAGAAAGTAGAAAAAATGAAAGAGAAATAATATTTTGGGTTTGTTTCAAAAAATAACCTACAAGTTCTGAACTGGCCATTTTATTTTACACCAGTTTTCCTATAATACAGAACATACATATTACATAAGATGAAGTATTTTTACATATCATTTGCCTTACACTAAACAATACTTATAACAATAACTTCCACTATAGACTCAGATAACTGGGAAAGCAAACTTACAAAATTTATTTTAATCCACACTGTCATTTATTTTATGAAAATTTATTACATATTCTTACATAGTCTTTGTAAACTGTTTTTCTGTCTCTCCATATTTCTATGGATCAATCAATCATCTATCTTTGTATCTACCATCTGTCTCTCATCTATAACATTCTCTCTGTCATCTATCTATCATCAACCTACTTTCATATATATATATATATATATATATATATATATATATATATATATATATATATATGTGTGTGTGTGTGTGTGTGTGTGTGTGTGTGTGTGTATAAGAATATATTTGTACAATGTATTTGAATTTCTTTAAAGGTATACATTTGATTTAGCATAAATTCTCTGTAAAACTTTGTGAACATAGTCTGTTTGCTGTGGGTATGGCTAGATTTTTGATAAAATTTCCTGTTAGCAACCTTTTCTCTTATTAACTATAGAAACTTGTTTAATATAATTATTGATTATATCTTTTTTATTATAAATAGTCTATAAATAAAACTAAAAGTAACACCAAATGTAAACATTGAAATAACTTAAGAAACAATTGAAGAATTTATCTAACTCTTGGTCACTTGTTGAGTGTTTTCTTGGAGAAGATATACATCTTTGGGGAAAGAGAGGGAAAAATCATAAAAACATAATTAACTAATAAAGTTAATTAAAAATTATTTAGTACAGTCTCTGAGAAACCTAGTAGTGACAATCTTTACTTAACAGGTATATTCATGTATTGTACTATATTAGAAAAGATGTGGATCAAGAAGAAGTTTAAAAAAAATTAGGGGTATTTCAAAGTTTAGATTGCACAAGCTCACTTATATAATTAAAAAAATGCAAAAAAAACTTATGTAAGGCAGATATGATATTATTTCAATCCATTAGAGAAAGGATTATGCCATAGGTTTATTTTAAGTGGGTTTGGTAAATTATACTGCATGTCACAAAATGATAAAATTCCTTAAGGGCGCAAAGAAAAGAACTTTGAAAGTATGAGGAGAAATTTTAGGGAAAATGAGTTAGGATATATATATATATATATATATATATATATATATATATATATATATATATATATATCATGACTTTTTTCAAAGTTTAATGCAGACAGGGGACTTATTTCCTGTGATACTCAGTTAAAATATAGTAATGTGTTGAGTATTTGAAAAAGTATTAAATCTGAAAGACTAGGAGTCTTGATGTATTCTCAAGGAAATCCCTAAAATCACAAGGAATCTTGCCAGCAGTAAGTAGAAAAATCACATGCAAGACAGAAAATGTTAAGTTGATGAGGGCTATTTTCTGTACAAGAACAGTGGAGATGAAAATCAGAAGCCAAGGAAACAGTCCAAACTCAAAATGAAGAATTAAATGCTATATAACAGAAGATGGCCTTAGTAAGACAATATTGTTAATTGTTGTCAACTTTTAATTAAGGACAGATAATCTATTATATATTCATTGATATTTTCTAAACTTCAATGTATACATACTTACAGAGAGTTGATCAATTTGCATATGTTAGACTGCAGTTCAGGAAAGTATCATCTAATCTGTATTACTTGAATATGTGGGATCTAGATATTGAAACTTTAGGTGGAGAAGGGTTAGTATGGGTTGTTTATAAATATTGATAACCAAGGAAAACATAAATATTTATAAGAATACAGATTTATGGATGTTGATACAGTACAAATTGTGCCATACATGCCTAGCATGTAGAAGATCCAGAATGTCTTCTATATTGCTTCATAACTTTTGCCTTAAAACACAAAATGTGGAAAGTGAAGGTAGGAAGATCATGTTAAGGGTCACTTTTATTACATGCTATGTTGCAGGCCTTCCTTTGATATATGCCAAATTGAATCACTTTAGTTGCCCATTAACTGATAAAGGCTGTTGTAACCACAGAACATATACATGTACTGAATTCTATTCAGCTCTAAAGAAGCCATAAAATACTGTAATTTGCAGCTAAATGGATGTAGCTTAAAATATTATCTTGATTAAAGTAACCGAAACACAGAAATTCAAATACAGACTATTTTTAATTATGTGTGAACCTAGCTCCGAATTGGTAGGTTAGAGTGGATAATCTAACTTTAGAATCAGAAAGTCAAAAGGGACCATTGGAGAAGATGGAAAAGAGTGAGCCTCAGAGAGGAAGATAAAATAATCTAGATGCTCTGAAGAGGGAAAAGAGAGGAGAAGAGGAGAATGAATTCTGAGGAGATTAGAGGGACTAGGCCACATAATACAAAAGTGGTTTGTAAAATACATAGCCTTCCTGTCTAATTTGGTGTTCTATTATTGGAAAAAGACTCTATGACCAAGGAAAATCTTATTGTAGAGGAAATTTTAATCTAGCCAGGCTGTTCTGGTTAGAATATTGTCATGACCTTAATATCCATCTTTAATTCCAAACAATGTAGGTAAGGTTAATGTAATGGCTATTCCTGGTTGTCAGATTGAGTATATCTAGAATAAACTACAATCCAGAATTGGAGGTCACACCTGTGATTCAGATCTTGAGGCTGGAAGATCCAAGTTTCTGACATGAATCTTGGCATGGAGGTCTTGAGGCATAGTGGCCATGAAAAGCTTAGGACAAAGAATGCTAGTATACACCTTCAATCCCAGGAGACTGAGGCAAGAAGATCTCTTAGATCAAAGTCAATCTGGGACCAAACAAATTTCAGATCTAGGCATGGTAGTACACATCTTTAATTTGGGCCAGACCTGATGGAAGCCTACATAAAGACCTCATGCACTTACTTGCCAGCACATCTGTTAGAACCTACTTTTTCAAAAGACCAGCTGAAAAAACTTGCCTGGAGGAACTGAGAAACTACTAGATTCTAGGAATATCCATCCACAGCTCCCAATTTTTGGGTGAGTTGGATTACAGACTGTACGTCATCACAATAAATCCCTTTAATGTATAGAGACAATGCATAAGTTCTTTGCCTCTCGAGGACACTGACTAATACAGTTAGCTTGTAAAAGAAAGCAACTGAAAATTATGTCTAATTGATAATAAAGTAATGAATTAGAGAAATACTGCCCAACTCTCACAAGAATGGACAGGAAAGTGGGGTGACTTCAGAGCAGTGCAGCAAGAGAGAAGTCAGCTAAGTCAGTGAGTTCTGTACATACACATTAGTTGAGCTCAGTTCAGTCAGTTGAATTCAGGCCATTCACTTTGGGACATTTCAATTCATTGAGTTGGGAGTGCAATGGAGTGAAGGATTTAGGTTCATTCCTAAGTTCTGGCAGTTCAGTGCAGCTTAGCAGATGCCTTTGAAACCATAGAGTGATAAAAGGACAGAAGAGTAGAACAGATTTTCAGTTATTTTTAGGCCAAGATGACCAAGTCAATCAGAAGCAGAGAATCCAGATAGAATCAGTTAGCTTGGAGAAGAGTTTGAGCCAGAACATCTGAGTTGAATGAGCTAGCCAAAGTTCAGAAAGACTAAAAAGGGTAAGCTTACTCATCACTAAGCTTCTAAGAGCACAATTTCTTCAGAGGTATAAAAGGTAATTTTACATGTTACAAAAGGATTTAATTGGGAAGCTTTTTAATAGTTTCTTAGAGCTAATCCATTAACATCCAGGCAGGAAACAGATAAGCAGGGTATTGGAGTAGTAGCTAATAAGGTATTTATACCCTTCCTAATCTATAGGCCACAGGCAAAGAGAGACTGGGCCTGGCATGGGCTTTTGAAGAGTCAAAGCTCTCTCTCAGAAACTCACTTTCTTCAAAAAGGCTACACCTCCTGGTTCTTCTAATTCTTCTCAAGTAGTTCCTCTCTATGGTGATTAATTATTCAAATATATAAGCATTTGAAGCCCATTCCATTTAAACCACCACATTGTATTTCCTGGCCCCTAGATGCTTGTAACCATATCATAATGCAATTTAGTATATGAATTTAGTATATCTTCTAACATTCAAATAGCTCTTTAGTCTCAACACTATTTAAAAATCTAAACTCAAAAGTCTCTTCTGACAATCCTGGCAATCTCATAACCAATCCTTTATTAAGTCAAGCCAAAACAAAGTAGATCACATTATTTCCAACATGCAATGCACAAAATATACCTTATCAGTCCAAAGGGTACATTGTGGGGAAATACAGAATCAACTCAAAAATAAAACCTAGCAGGAGAACTCTAATTTCTACAATTCCATGTATGAGTAAAGAATTACTAGATGCCTCTTCCAATTCAGCCTTGAAAACTGTAATAATGTTTGTATCTTGTAATGGCTTTCACTAGGTTTGCCCCTCTCTTTGACAGATATCAATATATTCTTTTGTCCGAAATGTAGCTGTCATAAACTATAGAGATGCAAACACAACTACTAAAAGCTGACTAAAGATTCCATTGATAATCTGCATATATAAATACACTTATGTTGTGTTTAATTAATATTAGGCAAATATAAACTAAGGTGATTTCTTTATGTTTAATCAAGCAACCTTGACGTCATTGGTCTTGTTTCTAAGGCTCAGAAGATATTCCAAAGAGAGAAAAAGAAAAGATTTTTTTTAAATGTCATGTTACACGAAGGTCTGCTTTTACAGTGTCTCACCTATAAATATTCACATAAAGGAGACAAAAACAGTGAAAATGTTCATGTATATATTAATGTGGAAGAGGGTAAATTCACAGGGTACATTATCATTGCAAAAAGACCTACTGCCAATGAATGAATACTAGGTGAAGAAGAATTAGTCTCGCTCAGGGAATAAGGCTTTTTATTGGATGTTTAATTTCCACCAGTCAAACTTGAAATAATGTACGCACACACATACACACACAAACAAAAAATCAAATCAGAAGTTCTTTGAATTTTTTTAAGTATTTGTGCAGTATTAGAAGCCATTTAGGAAAGGGTAAGACATGAAACAGATTTCTGGCGATGGCCCACTGTCTCATTTGGCCTGTGATGGGTGAGCTCAGAGATACAAGGTCACCAAAGTCTTCATTCAAGGATTGCTTCTTGATGCTGATATGATATTTCTGTCAATTCTACACAGGCAAATGACTCCTGAGCTTAAGCACATCCTACTGAAAAAGGTTCTGCAGGAAGATGAACTCATGTGCTGTATAGACAAACTGAGGATTTCACAATTTCTTTTTTTAAATCAGTTTTTGGATATTCTATATATTTACATTCCAAATGTTACCCCCTAGCATACCCTCTAACATACCCCTTCCCCATGCTTCCATGAAGATGTTTATATGCCCAACCACAACTCCTACCTCATCACTCTGGCATTACCCTCCACTGGAGAAATGAGTTTTCACTGGAGCAAGGACTCTTTTCACAGGCAATGCCATCCTCTGCTGCGTATGTGGCTAGAGCCATGGGTCTCTCCATGTGTACACATTGGTTGGTGTTTTAGTCTGTAGGCACTCTGTGGGATTCAGTTAGTTGATATTATTGTTCTTCCATATTGTTGCATACTATTTCAGCTCCTTCCATTCTTTCTCCAACTCCTCCATTGGGCTCCAAGTGCACAGTCCAATGTTTGGCTGCAAGCCCCCTGTATCAGTATGGATCTGGTAGAGCCTATGAGGAGTTATACTTATCAGGTTCCTGTCAGTAAGGACCTCTTGGCATCAGAAATAGTGACTAGGTTTGGTAGCTGAATATGAGATGGATCTCTAGGTCAGGCAGTCTCTGAATAATCTTCAGTCTCTGCTCCATTCTCTGTCACTTTATACCCTCCCATGAATACTTTGTTCACCATTATTGAAATTACTGAACCATCTACATTTTGGACTTCCTTAATTTTGAGCTTCATATGATCTGTGAATTGTTTCATGGGTATTTCAACAATCTGGATGAGTATCTACTTATGAGTGAGTACATACCATGTGTGGAGTTTTTTATGTTGGTTTGTTTTTGTTTTTGTTTTTTACTTATTATTTTTCTACTAATTAATTAATTTATTTTTCTTATATAGTGATTGAAATATGTTCCCTAACTCCCAGTTCTGATCTCACACGGGCCCTGGTTCTGTCCCCCCTGCCCCATCATCTCTGAGAAGAAGGAGATCTGCCCTGCGTACCCACCCATCCAGGCAACTAAAATCCCTGCAGGACTAGGCACTTCCTCTCCCATTGTGGATGGACAATATAGCCTAATTAGGAGAAAAGTTTTCATAGACAAACAACAGAGTAAGTGTTATCCAAAAATGATGAGGAAGGACACTTTTTACTCATCATATAAAAAAAATCTATCAAGATGAACTCAAAGTCTTGAATATCTTTGCTTCAAATCCAAGGGCACCTACATTTATAAAAGAAATCCTACTAAAGTTCAAAGCACATATGAGGATCAGAAAAACAATCTAAACAGTCCCATAACACCTAAAGAAACAGAAACAGTCATTAAATACTCCCCAACCAAAGAAAGTCCAGGACCCGATGGGTTTAGCGGAGAATTCTATCAGACTTTTATAAAGGCCTAATTCCTATACTCTCCAAACTATTCCACAAAAAAGAAACAGAATGAACACTACCCAACTTCGAAGCCACAATTAAGGTCATATGTAAACCACACAAAGAGACTACAAGGAAAAAGAACTTCAGAACAATTTCTTTCACAATCATCGATGCCAAAATATTCAATAAAATTCTTAAAAACTGAATCCAAGAACACATCAAAATGATTATTCACCATGATCAAATTGGCTTCATTCCAGAGATGCAGAGATGGTTCAACAGATGGAAATCCATCAATGTAATCTACCATATAAACAAATTCAAAGAAAAAAAAAAAAAAAAAAAAACCTCATGATTCACTCACTAGATGCTGAGAAAGCATTGGACAAAAGTCAACACCCTTTCATGATAAAAGTCTTGAAAAGATCAGAAATCAAATGCCCATACTTTAACACAGTAAAAGCAATATAGAGCAAACAAATATTAAATATCAAACTAAATGGAAAGAAATTTGAAACATTGGTATTGGTACAAAGATAGGCAGGTAGATCAATAAAACAGAATTGAGGACCCAGAAATGAACCCACACACCTATGGTCACTTGATCTTTTACAAAGAAGCTAACAACTTTCAATGGAAAAGAGACAGTCTCTTGAACAAATGGTGTTCTTGAACTGGCAGTCAGCATGCAGAAGAATGCGAATTGATTCTTTCATATCTCCTTTTACAAAGTTAAAGTCCAAATGGATCAAATATTTCCACAGAAAACCAGCTACACGGAACTATTAGAAGAGAAAGTGGGGTAAAGCTTAGAACACATAGGATCAGGGCAAAAATTCCTCAACAGAACACCAATAGCTTATGCTCTAAGATCAAGAATTAACAAATTCGACCTCATGAAATTGCAAAGCTTCTGTAAGGCTAAGGACACTGTTGAGAAAACAAAGCCATAGCTGACAGATTAGAAAAGATTCTTTAACAGTTCTACATCTGATAAAGTCCTAGTATCCAATATATACAAAGAACTCAGGAAACTAGACTATAGAGAATCAACTAATCCTATTAAAAATGGGGTACAGTGCTAAACAAAGAATTTACAGAGGAGGAACATCAAATGTCTGAGAAGCACCTAAAGAAATGCTCAATAACCCTAATCATCAGGGAAATGAAAATCAAAACATCCATGAGATTCCATCTTACACTAGTTAGAATGGCTAAAATAAAAAACTTAGCTGAAAGCAGATGCTGGTGAGGATGAGGAACACTGCTCCACTGTTGGTGGGTTGTAAGCTGGTACAACCACGCTGGAAATCAGTCTGGTGGGTCTTCAGAAAACTGGACATAGTACTGCCTGAAATCCAAGCTATTCTACTCCTGGACAAATACCCCAAAGATGTTTCAACATATAACAAGGACCCATGCTCCTCCATGTTTATAGCAGCTGTATTTATAATAGTCAGAAGCTGGAAAGAACCAGGATGTTCATCAATAAATGAATGGATACAGAAAGTGTAGTACATTTACACAATGGAGTACTACTCAGCAATGAAAAACAATGACTTTATGAAATTTGTAGGCAAATAAACTGAACTATAGCCTATCATCCTGAGTGAGGTTACTCAGTCACAAAAGAACATGCAAGGTATGCACTCACTGATAAGCAGATAGTAACTCCAGGAAGCTCTGAATACCAAATACCCAAGAATCAATTCACAGACATTATGAAGCTCAAAAAGAAGGAAGGCCAAATTGGCGTTGCCTCAGTCTTTCTTAGAAAAGAGAACAAAACTCTAATGGGAGGAAATGCAAGGTCAAATACAGGAGTAAGGAATGAAGAAAAGATCACTCAGAAGGTGCCTCACCTGAGGATCTACCACATATGCAGTCACCAAATCCAAGCACTATAGCTGATCCCAAAATGTACTTACTGGCAGAAACCTGATAGAGATGCCCGCCCCCTCAGGGACTATGTTAGAGTCATATAGGTACAGCTGAACATGCTTGCAACTAGCCATCGTTCTGAACTCAGGGATCCCAATGAGTTTGCTAAAGAAAGTGCCTAAAGAACTGAAAAAGGTTGCAAGCTCATGGGAAGAAAACAACATTATCAACCAACCAAACCCTCCAAAACTTCCAAATAGTAAAACAGCAACCTCTGTGTGCACTTTGAGAGACCTATTAATCTAGTTGCACCTGTAGCTGAAGATAGTGGTGTCTGGTTCCATTTGTGAGAAGAGGCTTTTGTTCCAGAGAGGGCAAGGTTTCCCAATGTAGGGGAATGACAAGGCAATGGGGTAGAGAGGGGGATCAGAAGGGAGTGCACCTTTTAAATGCAAATGAAGGGGGAGGGGGATTGAAGAGGAGCAGGATAAAGGAATAACATCTAAAATATAAATACAGGGTATCTAATAATAAAAAAAAGGGTTTGAGGGACAGCTACATATGATGAAAATTTGGTACACTCTTGTATAAAATAAATAAAAACAATCACCTAGAAAAAAGATTATATTCTTTAAAAATAAAACGGAATACTAAGAAGAATTTAATATAAAGGACAGTTCAAGAAACCTCAGAAAACATGCAAAGACATATGTAGAACTAATGAACTTTTAGATATATATGTGTATGAAATTTGGAAGTTTGTTTAAAAACTTGGGTTTATTGAGTAGATAAAATTTAGTAAAAGTGATAATTTAAAGCATGATTAAGGATGTTAATATAAACAAATAAATTTAACATTATGAAATGCCTTCATAATAAATACATTACATATGCATATCCTTATTAATATACCAATTCCTTAATAATTAAGTAATATTTAAACATTTAAGAACTTATTATATAACACATGTTTCCCAGAATTCTAGAGGCTCCAAAAACAATTTTTCTTTAGGGGATGTGGTTTTACAAATGGTATTTTCAGCAGCCCACTAATAAATTCCCATCTGATTTTCCCAGTAATGTGAATGAATTAGAAATCAAACAAAAATTATATATAGAATGATCAATATTAATGATGAAATTTATAAAAATATTTTAAAAACTATGTATTAATTACGACTGTTTGTTTCTAAACAGATTTTGTTTTGACATGTGAGTCACCTTTTGTTGTATTAACATATAGGTTACAGATCATGTACTACTGTCTTAACCATCCTCTGACTTAGTTTAACCTACCCTGACAGCATTACCTTAGTCTTTATACGGTGATTAATTTTCTGAGTCACAGCAATCACTTATGTTTGTGGTGCTTAAATCACTGACCATTCACTTTCTCAAAATTTAATATAAAATAGAAAATAGATGCCAAATGCATGAATATATTCAAATTCAATTTCATATCCACTAGAATTTAAACAGAAAAATTCATACATATTTTATTTTTCTGGAAGTTTCAGGTTTTTCCAAAAATAGAAAATGACATTCTAAAGAAAGCCAGAAATTGTAGAATTGATTTGATATAGTGTAATTTTAAACCTACTTTGACTGCATTCATTATATGTTGGTCACCTCAGTGAATAAACTTGAAATAGAACAAAAATTTGCAAACATACAAGATCTGTAATTGTATCAATACTTTTGTTTGTTTAATTAAGCAATTGATTAAAGTTACTAATCAAAGCAAATATATTTAACATTATGAGATGACTTAATAACAAAAACCTTAAATACTAATAAATACATTAATTAGCAGTTTATTCTTTAATTTTTATTTGCTTTTATTTATTTAATACAGAGTCTTATTTTGTGTAGCCCTGGTTGTCCTGAATCTGACTTTGTAGACCTGCCTGATCTTGAACTCACAGAAATTAGCCTGCTTCTTGACTGTTGGGATTAAAAGTGTGTACCACCATTTCCTGTCTGCTGCAACAACTTGTTGGCTCATGTTTGGTTGATACCATGGGAGGCCTGATTTTTTCTGAAGAGAATATCTAACAGTTGTTTATATTTTCTGAATAAAACATGAGTTTGAAGGTATTGGTGTTTCCTCCTTATTTCTGGCCTATAAGTTTATATGTTTTTCTGAAAAAAAGCAGATGTCATTTTGGAAATGCTTTATAAGAAGCACTCACTGTTTGACAAGAAACAGACATTTTTATAGATACTTAACACCTAGAATTTTTTTAATTCTAAATAAATATTTAAATTCACTTGACAAAATAATAGTTATATGTTGACATATATAAAAATTGACAGTGGTGTTATTGCCACATTTTTTTCTAATGCTTTTAGGCTGGTTACTCTTTGTCTACATATTAACACACCACAGAAAATAATGTGCAATTTCCATGTCTAAACACTTTGTCTAAAGAGATGCATATTAAAATATTAGCTAAGTATAACTTCCAAATTTGAAAATGCTTTCTGCCCACATTAAAGTAAACAAAACACTACAATTTTTACACTTCAAACATAACCTATTATTTTAATTTTTCTTACTCTTATTATAAACAGAAAATTCAAAGGTTAGAGTTAAAAATGTCTTTAAATGGCATAATTAAATGTCTTTAAAATCTGTATCTCAATATATCATTTCTGTGGTTTGTAGCTGTATTATGCAAGAAATCTTGATAGTTGGATTGGCATAAATAGCTTGTTATTACTTTCCATATACTAGCTTAGTTATAGTATTTATATTTGACCTTAATGGAGAAGCATATATGTAATCTTTTAAAAGATTTAAAACATATGCAAATTAGTTTGTAATTAAATTAAATAACATTCAAAAGAGAAAAAAATTGAAAAAATACTTCGAATGAATAAATCATTTGGAAAAAAAATTGATATTTTCAGTAGAAAAAAACTAGTATTCAGGTTTGTAGGTATTTCACCCATTGAAATACTGGGCCAAAAAGCTCAGAATAACCAAGAAACCATCCACAGAATTTATGAAGCTCAAAAAGAAGAAAGGCCAGAAGGTAGATGCCTCAGTCCTTCTTAGAAGGAAGAACAAAATGTTAATGGTAAGAAATAAAGAGATAAACAGAGGAGCAGGGATTGGATAAAAGATCATCCAGAGACTTCCTTACCTGGGCATCTACCCTATATGCAGCCACTAAACCCAAGTACTATTGCTGATGCCAAGTAGAGCTTCCTGACAAGAACCTTATATGGATGCCTCTTCAGAGGCTCTCCCAAAGCCATACTGGTACAGAGGAGGTTGCTTGTAGCTAAGCATCAGACTGAACACAGGGACCTCAATGAAGGAGCTAGAGAAAGGACTGAAGGAGCTCAAAGGGTCTGTGACCTCATGGGAAGAACAAAATGATCAATTAACCAAACCCACCACAGTTTCTGGGGACTACAACACCAACCAATGAGTTTGCATGGAGAAACCCATGACCCCAGGTGCATATACAACAGAGGATAGCATTTTATGACATCAGGAGGAGGAGAGGCTTTTTGTTCAGAGAAGGCTCCTTTTCACAATTTAGGGGAATTCCAAGGTGCTGAGGATGGAGAAGTTGGGAGGGTGAGCACCTTCATGGAGGGAGGGGAAGGTGGATATGGTTGGGGGAAAGGGGTAACTTTTGAAATGTAAATGCAGAGAATATCCAATAAAAAATAAAAATTAAAAAAAAATCCAAGGACCACTGGTGAAAAGAGGTCAAAAATTCAAATTTGATGGTTCTTAGCACTCTTGTTTGCTATACTGTTCAAAATTTTGAGACATTTTTAAATGTAATATCTACTTACTTCTAAGTTTTCCAAATTCCTTATGTCAAAATGCTCACTAAGCAATTGAGGACGCTAGACTGCATCAAAAAAGTCACTTTGCCGCAAATTAAATTTAATTAGTATAGTTGATACTCAGTTAGTGTTGTGTTCTCTAGAGCTACATTCATGGTACAATTTTTATGGTTGTGTAAAAGATGATTCTATGAGGAGTTATCCTTAAAAGTTTAAATTTCATTGGCAACTATTTCTCATATATTTTCATATGAATATAAATTGTGACTCTTGTTCTCTATATTTAATGTTTAAATCATTATTTGTTGAGGGCATTTTTTTTCTGACATTCTTTTTTATTCATTGTACTACTGGTACCTTTAAAGGCACTCCACTGTAGGAAGTAGTTCTTCATGATTTTGTTTAAAATGTTTACTGAGTACTTGAGCTAATATTCTCCTTCCTCTATTGTTTTTATTCTTAGGTTTATTTTCTATGTATATTGGATTTCCTGGGGGTTTTATTTTGTGAAATTTTTTGCTTTGCTTTGCTTTTAACATTTTCCTCAAAATGTATCCATTACTTCTATGGTTTTTCCAACACCCACAAGTGTCTCTTCCATTTCTTCTCTTCCATTGGTGAAGCTTGAGTCTGTAGTTTTGATTCAACTCCCGGAATATTTTATTTTCTGATTTCTGTCAGTTTATTTTTTATTGCCTCTATTTTCATTTTAAGATACTGAACAGTTTTAGTCACTTTATTTCTCCATTTGTTTTTGTTTTTATGAAATTTGTAAGGGTGCACTTGTTTCTTCCAATAGTTTGTGCTCTCCAGCATTTCTTTAAGGTATTTATTTTTTCCCTCTTTAAGGACCTATATTATCTACATATAATTTGTTTTTCTTTGCTTAAGTTATGTTCAAATATTTAGGGCCAGCCATGGTAGGATAATTGGGTTTCATGAGACATAAGCCCTGACTGTTATTGAATGTGTTTTTACTCTGGGAACTGGGCAGCAGGGTTGGGATGATAATTAGGTATTCATTTATGGATTTGTCTTTCATGGGTGAGGTTTTTTTTTTTTGTTTTTTTTGTTTGTTTCTTGCTTTCTGTTCCTTCACTGGATTTTTTATTGAGCATAATAGCTGTACATTTCTTGATAGAAAAATGTCTTTGGACAGGTTTAGCTACTGTAGGTTAAAGTTGAAAGGTGTCTCTGGGTATCATGAGCTAACAAGGGCAGATGAGAATGAAGGTCTGAAGGGATTCACAGAAGAGAGGAGAACAGAGTAGTCAACCTTCAATTGCTTATTTTGTATCTTCAGATTTGGGGAAAACTGGGAAGGTATGTCATAAAAAGCATTTGCTATAGCACTAGTGATGAGACAGGGGGTAGGGTCATTTGGAATGAATAGAAAGAGGATGTCTACTCCTTTGCTAATTGATTTACTGGCAGGAAGGTTTTGTTGGCACAAATTTTCACTTTTCTCTGCTTATGTGGAGTTTAAAAGATGAATCTTAACATTGTTGCATGTTGATTATTGTACATGATAGTATTTGCACTACTGTATAAAATATTTATGAAGATAACAATGTTGGTTTGTGAGATCAACAGGTTGGGAGACCAAAATCAAAGATGTTAACAGTTTCTGTTCCTGATGAACAGTTTGAAAGGCTTTGCTGTGGCATCTTTATAGGGCAGGATGGAAAAGGATGAGCAAGACTTTACCTACTTCCTCTTATATTTATAAATTTTAACGTTGTGTAGAAATATGGAGCCCTATTGCCTAATCACTTCCTACTACTGTTATTTAGTGTCACTTTTGATGGTGGCTAATTTAAATAAAGCCAGTGTCCTTTTAAGGAAATTTATAATTTATTTTTACCTTTATAATTTACATTGTTTACTGAAAATACAATAACAAAGTAAGTGGGACTCAACCATCCAAATACATTTTAAACTGGTCAAATTTATTTACACTTACATAATAATTTTAATATATTAAGACCATGATAAATAATAAATACATATACAAAATAGTCACTTTACATTAAATATATTAATTTTACATGACTATGCAGATTTCTCTCTCTCTCTCTCTCTCTCTCTCTCTCTCTCTCTCTCTCTCTCTCTCTCTCTCTCTTTCTCTCTGTATGTGTGTGTGTATACGCCTGTATAGGTAATATAAGGATTTAACAGAGTAATCACAGAAACATCGCAACAGAATATCCTGTGAATATAATGTAGTAAGATGAAGATGAAGTATAAAATCCAAGAACACATTAAAACATTCATAATGATCAAGGAGGCTTTATCCCAGAGGTGCAGGGACGGTTAAACATAAAAAAAAATATTGATGTAATCCAATATATAAACAAAGAAAATATTGCATGATCATCTCATTAAATGCTACAAAAGCATTAGACATACAACACTCATCATTTTGAAAATATTGAATAAATTAGGAATCCAAGTCCATTACCAAAAATATATAAAGCCAATATACAGCTAACCATCAGCCAATATAAATTAAATGGAGATGTTCTTGAAGCAATCCCACTAAAATTAGGGCAAATAAAGGCTGCCCACACTTTCCATGTCTATTCATTATAGGACTCAAAATTTTAGCCAGAGTGATTAAAAAACAAAAGATCATGGAGATACAAATTGTAAAAGAAGATATTTTTAGATGATATGATAGTATATAAGCGACTTTCAAATTTTACCAGAGAATTTCTATAGCTGATAAACAGCTTCAGCAACTGGCTGTTTATAAAATTAACTCAAACTAACTTCTCAAGGCAACTCAAACGAGTAGCCTTCCATTATACAAATGATAAACAGGCTGAGACAGAAATTAGGTGAAAAAAACACCCTTCATAATATCCATAAATAGCATAAAATATCTTGTTGTAACTCTCACCAAGAGAATGAAAGATCTATATGACAAAAACTTCAAGTCTGCCAAGAAAAAATATAGAAGAACAACTCAGTAAATAGAGAGATCTATCATGATCATGAGTTGGTAGAATTAACATAGTAAAAATGGCCATCATACCAAAACCTGTCATTCCCATCATGATTCCAACATAGTTCTTCACAATCATGGAAAGAGCAATTTTCAATTCCATATGAAAAAAAAATAACCCAGGATAGCAAAAAGAATTCTTAACAATGAAAGGAGTTCTGGGGGAATCACTATTCCAGAACCCAAACAATACTACAAAACAATAGTGATTAAAACTGCACAGTATTAGTACAGAAACAGGTTGGTCAACGGGTTAGCATTGAAGACCAAGAATTAAGTCCACATATTTATACACTTGATCTTGGTAAAGAGTGAGACAACAGAGAATAAAAACCTAAAAAAAAAAAAATCATCTTTAATACATGGTGTAGGTCCAACAGGCAGTCATTATGCAAAAACAAAAAAAATGAAAATAGTTTCATATTTCTTACATTTGTACTAAGCTTTAGTACAAGTGGATCAAGGACCTCAACACAAAACCAGATATACTGAATTTAATATGAGACAGGATTTTGGGTCACGGTCCTGATTTTCAGGTGTGTTTGTATATATAAGGCTTGCTGTGGTGGGAGAACTGGCTTGTATGATGCCAAAGTATATTGACTTCCATTGTTGATGGTCTTGTGCTTGCCTCTTGCCATCTGTTTATCCCTGGTGTTAACTGGTCCATGTGTCTCTATCTACTGCCTGTCTATTGTCCCCCTGTGTTTCTGCTGATCTCTTGATAGGCCTGTAGCCCTGTCTGTAGCAGATCTCATGACACCTTCAGACTGTGAGGTCATGAGAGGGACAAGCAAGCTGTTTATTTTTTACCTTGGATGCAGCAGATTTCCTGGGAGCAGACTCCTGTGTCTTCATAGAAGCAGTCAAGCTGTTGACTCGTGTGTAGCTGTTCTCCCGGGAGGTCTTCAGGCTGGGGGTCTGTTGCCCTGTGTGCAGCAGAACAGTGACTCTGCAGGCAGTGGACCTCCAGGAGGCACTGAGTCTGTGGTGTCTTCAGTAGAGCAGACAAGCTGCTGTCCCAGCAGAAGGCATTGGCTGGAAGGGTCAAGATACATAATTTTCTATGAAATTTAGGAGAGTGTTATTTAATGTTGTAGCTGTATGTGCTTATATATGCTGGTGGTTTATGACCATTATCTTTCCACAACTGCTCTTCACATTAATTGATTTTTGTATAGATTACTGATGCTGATGCTGACTATCAATAATTTTGTTTCACTTGTTGGCCACTAAACATCAGTGATCCACTTGTCTATACCTCCAAAGTACTGGAGGACATTAGAATTTTGTACTTAACAGGCAGACTTTTCTGTGGGTATTATGTATCAGAGAGCAGATACTACTACTTTAATTTAGGTACTTAACAGACTTTCTTCTGTGCTACAAAGTGTTAAAAAATTGTATGATTTTTTTCAATTGTTTTACTGGATATTGTCTGTATATACATTTCAAATGCTATCCCTTTTACACCCCACTGCCATCCACCCTTGCCTTCCCCTTGCATCCATGAAGGTGCTCCCTCTCCCAACCACCCTCTCTCACCTCACCTTGACATTTCCATACACTGGGAAAACGAGCCTTCACTGGACAAAAGGCCTCTTCTCCCAATGAAGCCAGCCAATGCTAATCTCTGCTACATATGCAACTCGAGCAATGAGTCTCTCCATGTGTACTCACTGGTTGGTTATTCAGTCTCTGGAAGTATTGGAGGGTTTGGTTTGTTTATAATATTCTTCCCCTGGGATTGCAAACCATTTCAGTTCTTTCTGTCCTTGTTCTAGCTCTTCCGTTGGAGTTCTTTTGTTTAGTCATATAGTTAGCTGCAAGCATCCTCAATTGTATCTGTAGGACTCTGGCAGAGCTTCTGTGAAGGTATCTCTGTCAGTATCCTGCCAGGAAGCACTACCTGGCATCAACAATAGTGCTTGGATTTGGTGGCTGCCTGTGGGGTGGATCTTCAGGTGAGGCAATCTCTGGATGATCTTTTCTTCAATCCCTGCTTTTTTTTTTCCTCCATATTTCCCCCCTGTGTGTTCTTTTTTTTCCTTTAAGAAGGACTGAGGCATTCACATTCTGGCCTATATTTTTTTTTGAGCTTCATAAGATCTGTGAATTGTTTCTTAGGTATTCAGAGCTTTTTGTGATAGTACTCCCTTATCAGTAAGTACATACCTTGAGTGTTCTTTTGTGACTTGGTTACCTCACTCAAGATGATTGCTTCTAGTTCCACCCATTTGCCTAGCAATTTTATGGACCCCCTTTTTTTTAATAGCTGAGTAGTACTCCATTGTGTAATTGTACCATTTCTCGGTTGAAGAATATTTTGTTTCTTTCCAGCTTATTACTGTTATAAATAAGGCTGATATGAACATAATAGAGCACATATCCTTGTTATATGTTGGAGTGTCTTTTGGGTATATACTCAAGATGAGTTTTCAGCTGTACTATAACCAGTTTTCTATGGGACAGACAGATTGATTTCCAGAGCAGTTGTACTACCTTACAATCTCACCAAAAACGGAGAAGTGTCCCTCTTTCTCCATATACTTACCAGCACCTGCTGTTACCTGAGATTTTGATCTTAGAAATTCTTAGTGGCATGAGGGAAAATCTCAGGCTTGTTTTGATGTGTATTTTCCTGAAGACTATGAATGTTGAACATTTATTTAGGTGCTTATATATCATTTGGTATTCCTCAGTTTATAATTCTTTGTTTAGCTCTGTACTCCATTGTTTTCATAGGATTGTTTGATTCTCAGGTGTATAATCTCTTGAGTACTTCTTATATATTGGATATTAGCCCTCTATCAGATGTAGGATTGGTAAAAATCTTTTCCCAATTTGTTGGTTGCCATTTTGTCCTTTTGACAATATCCTTTGCCTCACAGAAACTTTGCAATTTTATGAGGTCCCATTTGTCAATTCTTGATATCAGGGCCTAAGCCATCGGTGTTATGTTTAGAAAATTGTCCCCTTTGCCTATGTGTTCTAAGCTGATTTCCATTTCTTCTTTAATTGTTGCAGTGTACCTGGCTTTCTTTTGATGTCTTTGACCCACTTGGACTTGATCTTTGTCCAAGGAGATAAGAATTTGCATTCTACAAGTTGACTGCCAGTTGAGCAAGGCACCATTTGTTGAAGATGCTGTATTTTTTTTCACTGAATGTTTCAAGCTCCTTTGTCAAAGATCAAGTAACCATAGGTGTTTGGGTTCATTTATTGTTCTTCAATTCTATTTTATTGATCTACCTGCCTTTCTCTGTACCAATACCATGTTGTTTTTATCATGAATAATCTATAGAGACTTTAGTTTTTGTCATACATATATTCCACTCGCTTGTTTTGACTCACCCCAAGGTATTTTATATTATTTGTGATTATTATGATATTTAAAAAAGACAAAATAACCCATGTTCTAGAGAAAAGTCAACAAAAGCTAAAGTACTACATCTTGAATCAACACATCATAAAATACTCATTTGTGTAAAAAAAACTTAGTTATTCTACATAAGCAATTATTAAAATGTAAGCAACCATTGCTAGCTGATAGCTAGTGTATTTCTTTATTAAAGAAAATAATTCTGAAAAAACACACTGAAGCTGGACAAGCAGCTGTAAAACAATAAAACTGCATCAATTGTTACAATAAATATACAGTTAACTATCATCAATGAACACATTTATCACAAAAAATTTAGTTCTTAAATTATTTATATGTTAGAATTAAGAAACACTACTTAAAATTGCCCAAACAAAAATGTCAAAATACCAGTTTTTAGATGCTAAGTTATACCGACTTCAAATAGAACAAAGTGTCTAATACTAAAGTCTAAATTAACCCAGAGAAGTATTCTGTCATCAGGCTGCTTTAATATGTTATCAAGTCTTAATTTAAACAAGTCCATAAGTCACATAATGCAATACAAGCAGCTGTGAATTGCTGCCATGATACAATTATTGGCCCATATGTTCTTTGGATATTTGTAGCCTACATCAGCATAAATCAATCTGGATCAAGAGAATATTTTGTAAAATGGATTTTTTTCTACTGACTTGGAAGGCATTTTCCTTCCAAGAGTGAAGTAATGTTGTTCATTAAGTAGTATAATTCATTCTTACTGGTTTTTGTAGCCCTGGGATTTATTTTGATTCGGGGGTCAATTTTCTTACATGAGCAGTTATTGAGAGTTTCCACGTAGGACTTTTTTGGATATCTTATTGTGGCCCAATCGGGTATCTGGTTAAGCATATTATTATTACTTTTTGTTTTGTTTTTTGTTTTTTTTAATTCTACAGCCACTTGATGCTGTATTGCTTAAATGGGCATTATATAAGTTACTTAAATCAACCCAGACTTTCATGTACTACATGGATAATCCAGAATTGCTGCACAGGCCTTGCCATCATAACATTGTTGCTCAAGGTAGTACCTGTCTGTTTTATATGTGAGACCCCCTGTGCAAGTGTTACGGGAAAGACTGAAAGAGTTGAACCAGATAGCAACACCATAGGAAGACCAAGAGTGTCAACTAACCTAGACCTCTGACAGCTCACAGATACTAAGCCACAAACCAATGAGCATACATGTGCTTGTCCTAGGCCCAATCACATATTTAACAGGAGAATGCCTTGTCTGGCCTCAGTGGGAAAGGATGAGACTATTCCTGTTGATATATGATGCTCCAGCGAAGGGGAATGCCTTTTGCTGATGGGGCATATACCTTCTCAGAGGCAAAGGGGTGGGGTGAAGAACTGCAGAAGGTGTCACCAGGAGTGGGGACAGAATTTAGGATGTAAATAAACAAATAAAATAATCAATTAAAAAAAAAAAAACATGTACTGGAGAGAATCCTATGGAACATGCCACCAAAGTTGATGGCCTAGACTGTAATAATATACTCAAATTTATGATTTCTACATCTATGACTCAGAGAACTCAGTGGAAGAGAAGAAAGAATTATTTTAAGAGGGAGAATAATATTAAGTTTGTCTTGAGAGAAATTTTCTTAGAAGGGGCTGCATAAAGAAGAATAGAACAATGGATTTCAATGAACATATAAATGTAGAGGGGAAAGATTAGACTCTCTTAAAGATAATTTCTCTTACCGTGACGAATATAGAGGTCATCCTTAAAACCATATACATACTGCTAACAACTTTAAACTCAGAAGGTTATACATTTGTTATTTTGAGTAGGTACATGTATACATGCATATATTTACATCTATATGTATGCATGAATATATGTACACACACACACACACATACACACACACACACACACACACACACACACATATATATATATATATATATGTATATATATATATATATACATGTACATACAAATATACATGTAGTTCTAACAATAACAAGCCAAAAAAAGAAAGCTTACAATTAGAGAATGGGACATAAATGTGCTCTGAGAGATGGCATCTAGGAGGAACCGAAATGAAAAAAAGAAACAGCAAAAAATGGCATACTTCTAATTTGATTGAACATATTAATTTTTGAAAATTATATTAAGCAGTTCTTATTTGTCTTTAGTCTACGTGCAGCAAGTGCATTTCCTCTACAGCTCCTTACATTGTCTTTGCTCTTATGCACATACTACCCTCAGCTTTCTAGATCATGTAAGTAGTAAAAGGAACTACAGTCTTCTGTACTTTTGTTGTTTGGCTTCTCTGTGTATCATCTCATCAACACATCAGCATTTACCTCTTTTTCTAGAGGCACTTAACAGGTACTTTCTTGGTAGAAATAATAGGATACAGGTTAGATGAAAGCCAGAAGGTCACACAACTAATCTTCAAGTCTCGTGTGTAAGGTCATGGAAAAGCAGGAATTAGGCCATCCGTATAAATAACAGACTATTTCATCCCCAGTAGGGTATTGTGTAAGTATTAATGGCATGCCCTCTCTGGAATACCATTGAGCCAGGGCAGCGGTCCAAATATAGTCTGCAGAGACAAAATTCAGACCCAATTAGAGAAAGTATAAGCTTTTATTACAAGGAAAGAACGAAAAATGCAATATGTCCAAGTGGAATTCTCACTCTCTTTGCACATAACTCATTGTTTAATTATGTTTGCTTTATGGCAGAGAACATGCTTTCTTCTATTTGTTTTTGACATGTGGTGATATTTGCTTTTTACCTATTTTAATATCCAGAGCTTTGGAACCTTGGGTACAAAGAACATGTTAATCTAAGCTAAAGGTACCTCTATGCCTACAAAGAAGCTTTGGACTTTGCAGTTTTCATGAAATTACTGTTCGTACAAATAGTGCCTTCAGTTTGCCGTTAACCATCCCCGAAATTTAGAAATGCAGAAATCATGAACTCATTGATTATATTTCTTTTTGCCAACCTTTAAACCGAAGCACTTTGCTCTTTACTGGACTCACAGTAAGATCAGTAAACATCTTTCAGGTAATTTTTATAGCTCCATATTATATTGGTCAAAATAAGTGAAATGAGTATATGCAGGAACCAAGTGAGGGTATCTAAAATAGAGTTCACTAATGTGTCAACAGGGTAGCTCCTATTAATAATGACAGCAGCTGCTATTTCCTGGAGTTATGGGTTAGTTCAATAATTTAATTTAAAGGAGTGGAATTTACTCACTCTGTTTTCTTCGTACTCCCTGAAGAATCTAGTTCTTCATTTGAACGTCACTGTAACTTCCTGGCCTAACAGCAGCTGTGAGCAGAGGCCTCACTTAGAGGATACCCGGTGGATAAAGACCTCTTGGTATACAACCAGCGAAATTTGGGCTTTAATAGAATTTCAACCAAGAGTTTATCCCCTCCAGCTGTTAGTATTTAAAATGTTTGCTTTACAAGCCCATAAGCTCAGGACATTTTTCTCTTGGATATCTGTAAGCTACACCAGACTGTCGTCTGCACAGACTCACACTACAGTCAGTGACAGTTTTCACCTTCCCATGTGTGCCTATTTTCATACACACTTTCCTCTTCCCCAGTCTCCAAAACTGCGAGGCCACATCTTTAACTTGAGAATCCTTGGCAGTGACCCAGAATCTCTGAATCTAGGTCCTTCCTTCAGTGTATTGTTAGGGGAAATAAAGGCAGATTCACATTCTTTAGAGTATACTCTATTTCTTTCAATTAAAAGATTTTTTTCATACTATCAACTATTGTGTTTTTAGCACAGCCTTTCATCTACTTACAACATGTCTGCTGCTACCTCTGGGACTTATCACACTTAAGAATCCATAAGTGTCTTGAGCTGATGAAAGCTAGAATAGCCAGTTAAAGCAATAAATTAATGTAGCGTATATGAATTAATCACACACTTAAAAAGCATAGTAAAGTAATTGCCTTTTTAAGGCTAGATATCTTTTTGAGCTCTATATGGGATATAGTGCAAGAAAGGAGAGGGTTCCTAAAAAAGAGGGTTTCATAAACACATGCTGTTCATCAATATATGATTTGCTTTTGGTTTCTTCACAGTTGCACTCCCAGTGGCCAGAAGTTTCTAGCATCAAGAATTTCTCTCATAAATGTGTAGATATTTATTAGTTTATTATTTTCTATCAGCAGAAATTCAAAGTATATTTTGCCATAATTTTGTAAGAATAAAAATACATATGATTCAGTGGAATGTACTGTGTGATATGTGATTATCATATTACATAGTATCAGTTTGTGAAATGTATATATTATCGTGTTTTATATATGAGACACTGCAGCCAAGGCACACCACAGGTTTGTATAGTATGCCATTTTATATGTGCTCCACACATTCTTTAGAGTCCTTGATAATTCTGGAAGTTTTTTTCAGAACTTTTCTCTATTCCAATATAATTGCTTTGATCTATTCCTCTTTATGATATTCATTTATAAGACTCTCTTGAGCTGTTCTTTATTTTTGTGAAATATTTAAAACTTAAAATATACTAGTAACAACCTGTGAATATTTGACTAACAAATAAATCAACATAAATAAAGAAAGGATTATTTTGTTTTTCTTTTAAACGTCTAATAGTGTCACTCTTATGGCAGGAATAGTAATAGAACAAAATGCATCATTCCTAATGAACTAATATATATGAGCATTTATTATTTATTTGGGGGAAATTTGTAACTACCAGGAGTCATTATTTGAATGAAGATAAGAAACAAGAGGTCCTTTCATGCTATCAATCACAGGCCATTTGAGACCCTGGAGGGCATTGGTTTCAGTGATAGAACAGATGCAGTAACTCTCATTGCATTACTTTTACTTAGGTTTGTTTGAAATCCTATAGCCCAAGAACACAAGGACATGGTTGCTGTTGTTAATAAAATGGCAAAATTCTTGAAATCATATTCTTCACTTTTACCTATTTCTTGTTCCATTTACATCTAATTTTTGCTATGCATTTAATCTCCATTCATCTTCTGATTCACTATCAGAAATTTTCAGATCTCCTGCAGCACTGCACGTAATGGCATTACATTTATTCAGCTTCAGTAGCAAGTTTCCATTTCTGATGACTTGTCTTTTACCTGTGGAATTTTGATTGAATTTATCAATGATATATATTAATATAATCGATGCAATATTTTCTGTTCCTTTGTGACTGTGTTTTCTGACTGAATAACTCCACTAAAATAGCACTTTGTATCTTAATATTTCAATTATTTCACTACAATCTTTGAATTATAAGTCTGTAAAATTTATTTATTTATATATATTATATTGGGAATAAAGTCTCTCCTCACTGTTCTTTTTCCAGTCACTTTATCTTACCTCCCTTTCCTCCATTCCCCTCCCCTCAGAGAGTAGGAGGCCTCCCAAGAATACCAATCCACCTTTGCATATCAAGTTGCTGTATGACTAGGTGCATATTCTCCTGTTAAGGCTACATAAGGCAGCTCAGTTAGGGAAACATGGTTCAAAAGCAAGCATGATTCTGAGACAAGCCCCTGCTTTAGTTGTTAAGGGTCCCACATGAAGACCAAACTGCACATCTGTTACATATATGTAAGGGACTGTGTCCTTTCCACATATGCTCTTTGGCTTGTGGTTCGCTCTCTGTGAGCCATTATAGGCCTTGGTTGGTTTTGTTATGGGTTCCTTAACCCCTCTGACTCCTTTAATCATTCCTTCTGTTTTCTACCGAATACCCCAAACCCCACCTAATGTTTAACTGTGAGTCTGTGCATCTCTTCCAATCCACTGCTGGCTGAAGTATCTCAGAGAACAGCTATTCTTGGCTTTTGTATGCAAGTATAGAAAAATATCATTAATAGTATCAAGAGTGGGTTTTCTCTCATGACATGGGTCCCAAGTTGGTACAAGTGTTGATTGGGTGTTCCCTCAATTTCAGTTGCTTCTTTATCACTGCAGATATTGAAGGCCAAATAATTTTTGGGTCAAAGATTTTCTGGTTGTGTTGCTGTCCCCACCCCTCAGTTGGAAATCTGTCCTCATTACAAGAGGGGATCTGTTCAGTTTCCATATCTCATGTCTTTTATTGTTTAGAGTCTTAGCGATCACCCTCATAGATTCTTGGGAGTTACCCTTGTCTTAGGTTTCTAATTCATCATGGAGATGCTTCTCCAAACCCAACGATTTCTCTCCTGCCATTCTCATGTCATCCCTCCTATACCTCTTCCAACTCCTCACCTAATTCCCCACCTCCAAACAGAGCAAAATCTATTTTATTTCCCCTTCTCAGTGACATTCAAGCATCTCTCTTTAGGTCTTCCTTATTACTTAGCTTTATTTTGTTTGTAGACAGTGCCATGGTTATCCTATTTGTTATGGTTAATATCCACTTACAATGAATACATACCATATTTGTCTTCCTGTGTATGGGTTACCTCACTTATGGTGATATTCTCTAATTCCATGGATTTAACTGCAATTTCATTGTTTTTAATAGCTTAGTAGTATTCCATTATATACATGTACGAAAATTTTTATATGTTCTTCAGGCGAGGGACATTTCAATTGTTTTCAGTTTCTGTCTATTACAAAAAATATGCTATGCTCTGTTATATTATTAACTTTATTAATAATGTGGTGCATTTATTGGAGTCAGTAATTTGAAACTAAATTCTATTCTTGTTTTATCATTTTTCTGCAAGTTGCATTAATATAATCAACAGTACTATGTCTTGTTTTATAATTTTATTTATTCTACAATGCATTTCTTACCATTTTATTGTATAACAATGCAATAAAATAATAGACTAATCAGGAGTGTATATTCTATGACAGTGGAGGGGGAACTGAAGGTAGCTGCTAGAAATTCCCTTATTCCAAGGGACCCAAGTGGTTCCTAGGACCAAACCAGGAGAACATTAGTCGAAATACTGAAGAAAGAGGAGGAAGAAACCTGTAGAAACCAAATCCAGTGGATAGGCACGACCCCCAGTTGAAGAATGGGGTAACCCACAAACCCCAAAATATTAGTCCAGAATTCCTCCTATCAAAAATAAAATGCAGGGATAAAGAGTGGAACAGAGAATGAAGGACATGCCATACAGAGACTGCCCCACGTTGAAATCCACACTATCTGCAGACACCAAACCTAGTTCAAGGGATGGCTGCAAGCATCCACATCTGTTTTTGCCAGGTTCTGGCAGAGCTTCTCCGAAGACATTTGTATCAGTCTCTTGCAAGTAAGCACTTCTTGTCATTAGTGTCTGGGTTTGGTGTCTGCATATGGGATGGATCCCGAGATGGAGCAGTCTCTGGATCACCTTTCCTTCAGTCTCTGCATCAACTTTCCTTCAGTCTCTGCGCCACACTGTGTTCCCGTATTTCTTTAGACAGGAGCTATTCTCTGTTAAACAAGTGGAGATGAGTGCGTGGCCCCATCCCCCTTAAGGCCTTTGACTAAGGTCTCTACAAATACACCTTCCCTTTTGTTGGAAATTACAGCTAATCTCATCCTTGTTGGTTCCTTGGAGCCTCTTGCTTTACTGGCATCTGGGACTTGCTGGTAGCTACCCACTGTCCCCTATCTCCCATTCTTACAGACCTTTGTTCAAATATGTGACCCGCCATGCACCATACCATTCTCCTCACATACACCTTTCTTCTTAAACTTCATATGGGATAAAAGTTGTATCGTGGTACGCTGAGCGTTTTCCCCTAATATCCACTTATTAGTGAATACATACCATGTGTGTTCTTTTGTGATTGGGTTACCTTACTCAGGATGATATTTTCTTTTTCCATCCATTTGACTGCAGATTCCATGAAGTGATTTTTCTAATAGCTGAGTACTACTTCATTGTGTAAATGTACCACATCTTCTGTATCCATTCTTCTGTTGATGGACATCTGGGTCGTTTCCAGCTTCTGGATATTATATATAAGGTTGTTATGAAGATAGTGGAGCATGTGATATTGATACATGTTATGATCCATATTCTCTGCACTACGTTATCCAGGATAAGCATACGTTTGCTGTTTGATTATATACTTTAGTTTAAATATTATAGGAAATCAAAGTATTGTTTTGTTCACTTTATCTATTATTTATGGCATGCCTTGAAAATGCTTTTCCATAAAATGTAATATTTGTTGGCTTTTATATTTGTGAATCCAATATCTAATGTATACTGCAGCCTATTATACGATTTACATAGTTACGAAGAGAGGTTATGACCCATATTGAGTATTATGAGTAAAGCTGACTCTCTCTCTCTCTAAACATATATATATATATATATATATATATATATATATATATATATATATATATATATATATATATATATATATATATGCTTTGTGAGCATGCAGCTTTGTTTCCTTGGATACAAAATTGCCATTTATGATATATACGTTTCTAAATGTAGTTTAAATCTTTTGCTCTATATGTAGTGTTTCCTTCGAATGGAATCAATAAAGGGTTTTCTAGTAAGTCTAATAAGCTGGAATTAACAGATCATTATAATTTATGTAATTGCTATATTGTATTTTTATTTTGTTAAACATATTGACGTTCTTTTTTCCATCTATGTCTCTACACTCTTTTAGATACATTTTGTGTATATGAAATTATGCAAATTGATCTATTTTTATCTCTTTATAAATGCTCAAGTTCATGTGGATTAAAGACCTCCACATAAAAACAGATATTCTGACACTTATAGAAAATCCTTGAACACATCAGTACTAGGAAAACGTTCCTGAACAGAACACCATTGGCCCATGCTCTAATATCAATAATTGACATATGGGACCTCAAAGAACTGAAAAACTTCTATAAGGCAAAGGACACTGTCAACAAGACAAAAGGACAATCTGCAAAAGATGGGATGGGGGATTTGTAAAGAAGTAATTGGGAAGGAGGATAGCATTAGAAATATAAACAAATAAAATTAGTAATAAAAATAAATGTATGTACTTACATCTATAGCTTTTGATTTACTCTAATTTGTTATATATTAGTTAGTAATCCTGATGTTATATATAAATTTCTGCTTTTACTTCATTTCTGTTATTTAGAATAAAAATGTTTAAATAATATATGACTTAATACAAAATGCATATCTGAACTCTACAGAAGACAACTACATTCTAGTGGATTTTCATCAAAAGATAAAATATAATAACTGTAAGTGGCAATTTATTTCCTAATTACCTATGTGATATATATATATATATATATATATATATATATATATATATATATATATATATATATGTGTGTGTGTGTGTGTGTGTGTGTGTGTGTGTGTGTGTGTGTATATGTGTGTGTATGTGTGTGCATACATATATATGTGTGTGTGTGTGTGTGTGTGTGTGTGTGTATTAATACACATTGCAGATTATTTCAAAGAAGTAAAGAGAAGACTAAAATTTTTATTAAATTGTGTCCTAATTCTAAAAATACTTATTAGTGAAAACTTGAGGTTTTCCCCCTTAAGGTCCCATTTCTGTTCACTAATTCACCACACTATATTTGTTTGCTCATCTATCACCATGTCACACAGCTACATATGCTGCAAACCAGACACATGCAGCCTTAACAGTTAAAGCTCTCCCTAAGATAATCTGCTTGCTCTTTGTTGTTGTTGTTGTTGCTTTTATGGCGGTCTGTTGCTTTCCTGTGGAAGTATAAATCTATCATTTTTATAACTTGGTTATTATTGATTTCTAATGACTATATACCCAACTATTCTGCCAGAGTAGTGACACATGACATTATTCCCAGACCTCTGAAGACTGTGGAAGGAGTATATTTGTGATTCTGAGTCTACCTTGATTACAGAACAGGCTCTAGGCCTCCCAGTACTACTGACTTAGAAAAAGAATATTCAAGGTGAGCTTACTCCACTTGAAATATGATTCCTTTATAAGCCCATCTAATAATTTTGACTTAATCATTTTTATACTTTTTAGACTTTAATCATATAATACCTGTGTATGCATTTCTTGAAACTCTGTGAGAATACATTTTCTTGAATCTATAAGCTTATCTTCACTTAGGAAAATATTCTTAATTTCAGTGAAGTATTTTTGACTCAGTGTACTTTTAATAGTCTATAAAATGCATGGTGTAACTTTTGAATTTGCACTACATTTCACTGCTGTTCCAGTCAAGGTTTATTTTTATTTTTTATTTTCTAGACGTTAAATGATCTCTTTTCATATATCTTCAAGGTCACAAATTACCTTTTGTTTTTCTACTGAAATTATATAAACTTAGTTGGATCAGTTAGAGACCAATGTCTCCGGTTGATGCCTGTTCTTTTAGATTGTTTTTGTGTTACATATGCTAAACTTAGATTGTATCCTGGATATTAGAGTATCCTATGGAAACTCTTGATTCTTTAATAATGATTTTACTTTATTTTTTTTTTCTTTTACTTAGCAGGTAATTTGGCCATAAAGAGAAAAATGAAGAGAGCATTTTTATGTCTAGGGTTTGGTGTCAGTTTTCTTTTTGTCCTTCTATTAACTGAAAGCTAAAATTTTAAACAAAGAATATAGGATTTCCTCACTCACCTTTTCTTTTCTCCTAAGATAATATCCTTACTGCTATTAGTGGGTTCCATAGAATGCAACCTGTTCTATTTTTGTATAGACATTAAATACCTTCCCTCTTTCTTTGCTTTTTCAGCCAAAACTTAGCAGCTCTTTATGACCAGTTTTCAAGAAAAAATATTTTAGTCACCTGTAAGTCCAACAGGGAACTAGAAACAAAACTTAGTTAATGGATAAAAGTAAAGTTTTTTGTTACAATTGTTTTATTTTATCATATGGTATACTTTTAAATATGGTTTGTGATTTTCTTTTCAGATCCTGGAGTTGAATTTTGAATGTTCTTCAAAGTTAGTATAACATTTTATGATAGTCAGAATGCTTTATTTTTTATTAAAACCTATTACAAAAAATAGTTTTCTTAAAAAATATGTGTGGACTAGTCCATTTAGTTCTTATGGAAGGAATCATTACTGTAAAACGCCCCATTCAGATAGATATAAATATTAATAAACAAACATTCATTAGAATGGATCAAATCTTAAAGCATAAATGAACATTTAGAGACTTTAACACATGATTATATCTTCATAGTTTTATTTTATTGTTATTGAAAATTTAGTATGGAAAAAATTTATTGGATATTTTCTGTATTTATATTAAAAATGTTATCCAATTTCGCCTCAACCACACCACTGCAGCTTCCCCTTCACTTACTTTCATGAAGGTGCTCAAACTCCCAATAACCCTCTACACCTCAGGGCCTTGGCATTTCTCTACATTTGGAAAATGATCCTTCATTCCACCATAAACTTCTCCCATTGATTCCAGACACTGATATCATCTGCCACATAGGCACTTGGAGCCATGGGTCTCTCTATGTGTGCTCAATGATTGATGGTTTAGTCCCTGGGTGCTCTGGAGGGCTTGCTTGGTTGATAATGTTGTTCTTCCAATTAGGTTGCAAACTTTTTCACCTTCTTCAGGCCTTTCTATAGATTTTTCATTTAATTCCCCGTGTTCAGTCCAATGGTTAATTACAAGCATGCTTAACTGTATCTCTAGGACTCTGGTAGAACCTCTAAGGAGGCATTCATATCAGGTTCCCGCCAGTAAGCACTTCTTGGCATCATAAATAGTGCCTGGGTGTGGTAGCTGCATATGGGGTGGATCCCCAGGTGAGGCAGTCTCTGATCTTTTCTGCAAACCTTGCTCCACCATTTGTCCCTTTATTTTATCTCCCTTGTGTTTTGATCTCCCTTCTAAGAAGGACTAAGTTGTCCACATTCTGAAATTCCTTTTTTTTGAGCTTTATAAGATCTGTGAATTGTTTCTTATGTATTCAGAGCTTTTGGGGGCTCCTATCCACTTATCAGTGAGTGCATACCATGTGTGCTTTTTTGTGACTGGGTTACATCACTCAGGGTGATCGTCTCTAGTTCCATCCATTTGCTTAGGAATTTCAGAAAATCACTGTTTTTAATAGCTGAGTAGTACTCCATTGTGTAAATGCACTACACTTTCTGGATCCATTTCTTTGTTGCAGATCATCTGGGTTCTTTCAAGCTCCTGGCTATTATAAATAAGGCTGCTATGGACATCGTAGACATGTATTCTTGTCAGATGTTGAAGCTTATTTTGGGTATATGCCCAGGAGTGAAATAGTTGGGTCCTCAAGTAGTACTGTTCAGTTTTCTGAGGAACCTCCAGTCTGATTTCCAGAGTGGTTGTAATGGCTTGCAATCCCACAAACAATAGAAGAGGGTTTCTGTTTCTCCATATCCTTGCCAGCATCTGCTGTCACCTGAGTTTTTGATCTTAGCCATTCTGAGTGGTGTGCGGTGGAATCTCAGGTTTGTTTTGGTTTGCATTTTTCTGATGACTCAGGAAATTAAGTATTTCTTTAGGGGATTCTCAGACATTCAGTATTCCTCAGTTGAGAAATCTTTGTTTAGCTCTGTAATCCATTTTTAGTAAGGGTATTTGATTATTTTGAGTCTAACTTCTTGAGTTCTTTGTATATATTGGATATTAGCCCTCTTTCAGATGTAGAATTTGTAAAGATGCTTTCCTAATCTGTTGGTTGTTATTTTGTCATCATGACAGTGCCCTTTGCCTTACATAAACTTTCTAATTTTGCGAGGTCCCATTTGTTAATTCTAGGTCTTAGAGAATAAGTCCTTTGTGTTCTGTGAAATTTTCTCCTGTACCTATGTGTTCTAAACTCTTCCCCACTTTCTCCTCTATTAGTTTCAGTGTTCCTGGATTTATGTGGACATCTTTTATCTACTTGGATTTGACCATTATCCAATGAGATAATAATGCATCAATTTGCATTATTCTGAATGCTATCAGCCAGTTGAACCAGCACCATTTGTTCCTTTTTAGATTTAGTGTTTTGAGCTCATTTCTCAAAGATCAAGTGATCATAGGTTTATAGGTTCATTTTTTCATCTTCATTTTTTTATTAAAGAACTTTATTTTTTAAAAAAAACAGATATGTACAAATTTTAAGCATTTTTGCATAAAAGTATACGAATACATTTTTTGTTATTGCTTGGATTTTTTTTAAGGTTTGATAGTGTTCATTAAGATCTTACTAGTTACAATGAGCATAAAGTACATGTAAAACAGAATCTAACCTGGAATTAGACAAAGTTTTTTTGGTGTGTAAGGAGTAAACCTAATGGTTTTTTCTTTGCTTTTTTTTTTTTTTTTTTTTTTTTCTTTTCTTGAACTTCACACAGTCTGTGAGTTGTTTCTGGGGTATTCAAAGCTTTCTGGGGTTAGTATCTAATTATCAGTGACTGCATATTATTTCTGATTTTTGTGACTAGGTTATCTCACTCCCAATGATATTCTCTAGATGCATCCATTTTCTTAAGAATTTCATAAAGTCATTGTTTCTGAGAGCTGAGTAGTACTCCATTGTGTAAATGTACCACAATTTTTGTATCCATTCATCTATTGAAGGACATCAGGGTTTTTCCC
Organism: Micromys minutus; assembly: GCF_963924665.1. Taxonomy (NCBI): domain Eukaryota; kingdom Metazoa; phylum Chordata; class Mammalia; order Rodentia; family Muridae; genus Micromys; species Micromys minutus. Next base: position 9,344,382 of record NC_137974.1, read on the forward strand.
AGCTTCTGGTTCTTCCCAGGTTTATAAAGCTGCTATGAACATTGTGGTGCATGTGTCTATGTTGTATGTTGGAGCTTCTCTGGGGTAAATGCCAGAAGTGGAATAACTGGTAGTCTATGTCCAGTTTTCTGAGGAATCTCCAGACTAATTTCCAGAATGGTTGTATCAGTTTACTTCCCCATCAACAGTGAAAAAGTGTTCCTCTTTCTCCACATTCTCACCAGCATCTGCTGTCATCTGAATTTTTGATCTTGACCAATCTGACTGGTGTGAGGTAGAATCTCAGGGTTGTTTTGATTTGCATTTCCCTGATGGCTAAAGAGGTCAAGCACTTCCTTAGATGCTTCTCACCCATTCCATATTCCTCAATTGAGAACTTTGTCTTTATCTCTGTACTCCATTTTCAATAGGGTTGTTTGATTCCTGGTGTCTAGCTTCTTGAGTTCTTTGTATGTCTTGGATATTAGGCCTCTATCTGATGTGGGGTTGGTAAAGATCTTCACCTACTCTGTTGGCTGCAATTTTGTTTTCTTGACAGCGTCTTTAGCCTTACAAAAACTTTAGAATCTTCTTAAGTCCCATTTGTCAATCTTTGACCTTAGAGCACAAGCCATTGGTATTCTGTTCAGTAAATTTTCTCCTTTACCTATGTGTTCTAAGGTGTTCCCTACTTTTTTGTCTAGTGTGCCTGGTTTCATGTGGAGATCTATGATCCACTTGCACTTGAGCTTTGTACAAAGAGATAAAAAAGGGTCTATTTTCATTCTTCTGCATGCCAATTGGACTAACACCATTTTTTGAAGAGGTTGTCCTTTTTCCATTGGGTCTTTACAGCTCCTTTGTCAAAAATCATTAGCAACATTGTCTGTGTTTTGTGGCTGTATATGGGATGAATCCCCAGGTGATCTTCAATTAATTCCATTGATATACCTGTCTGTTTCTGTGCCAATACCATGCTATTTTATTTTCTTACCAAGATTTTTCTGAAATACAGCTTGAGGTTAGAGACTGGTGATCCCCCTAGGCATACTTTTATTCTTGAGAATAGCTTTCACTATCCTGGATGTTTTGTTATTCCAAAAGTATTTTCAAATTGTTCTTTCTAACTCTATGAAGAATTAAGATGGAACTTTGATGAGAATTGCATTGAATCTGAAGATTGCTTTCTGCATGATATTCTTTCTATTATTTTGATCTTTCCAATTCATGAGCCTGGGTGATCTTTCCATCTTCTGAGATCTTTAGTTTCTTCCTTCAGATACTTGAAGTTCTTGTCATACAAATTTTTCACGTGCTTGCTTAGTGTCACACCAAGGAATGTCATATTGTTTGTGACAATTGTAAAGGGTGTCATTTCCCTAATTTCTTTTTCAGCCTGTTCATACTTTTAGTAGAGAAAGATTACTGATCTGTTAGAATTAATTTCATAGCCAGCCAATTTGCTGAAGTTGTTTATCAGCTGCAGTTCTCTAGTGGAGTTTGTGCAGTCTCTTAAATGTATTATCATATTATCTGCAAATAGTGATATTTTCACTTCTTCCTTTTCTACTTGTGTCATTTTTACTTTCGTTTGTGTTTAATTGCTCTGGCTAGGACTTCCAATACTATATTGGAAAGGTAGGAGAAAATGGTCAGCCTTATCTTGTCCCAGAATTTAGTGGCATTGCTTTAATTTTCTTACCATTTAATTTGATATTGGCTACTGGTTTACTGTATATTGCTTTCACTATGTTTAGGTATAGGCTTTGGAATCCTTAACTTTTCAACACTTTTAACATGAAGGGGTGTTGAATTTTGTCAAATTCTTTATCAGCATCTAATGAGATGATCATGTCTTTATTTTTTCATTGAGTTTGTTTATATAGTAGATTACATTGATGGATTTCAGTATACTGATCCATCTTTCCATCCCTAAGATGAGGCTTTCTTGATTATGATTAATGATCATTTTGGAGTGTTTTTTGATTCAGTTTGCAAGAACATTATTGTGTATTTTTTATACATCATTAAATATGTCTAAAATGATGAGATCATGGTATAAGATGGGACAAAAACAATTGCAAGAGACAGGGCAGTGGACAGCTAAACAGGGCTTCCCAAGCTTATTAGTGAATTTGAGTACCTGAAGTCAATGTTTTAGACTGTTTATAAAAACCTTGCACAAGATCAATTCATAAAAACCTAGTCTTGTTAGAAATATTACTTAATAAGTTTCAGTAATATTAGAGGATCTACAGGCAATTAAAAGTCAAGAGAATAAGAGATGAATCCTTCTAGAATGTAGGTGATGACAGTTTTTTTATGGTCCAAATCATTGACTGATGATCATGTCTATAAAGTCAGCACTGAACAGACTCAGTGGTTATTAAGTGAAAAAAAGAGCAATTCCGGGGACATTAATTTGGGAATATAATGCACCGATGAGCGTAGAGAAAGAAACAGAGAAGAAATAGAGGTGGGTTTGATCAAAGTACATTATATGTATTTATGAATATATGGGCAGAAAATACATGTTCTAATATCAGGGAATAGAATAGTCAATCAATAATTGAATGAATAAATAAATACATGTCATGTAGTTCAATCCCTTAAAATGTTTTAAAGCTAAATAACCACGTGATATAATAAGATGCATCAGTTGAAAGTTACAGAAATCTGGAACTAAGAGTTCCTTTGTATTGCAATTGCTGCTTGGGAGAGGATGCTGTCCCATCCTTATATGCTGAAAGAACACAAGAGCAAATCTTCCTAGATCTGTCAACTTCTAATACAGTATATGAATTAACAAGAACAACAACTTTTCTCAAAATAACAAACAATTTGGGGAAAAATGAATTAAAGAATTTTAAGTTCTATGTCTATATGATTTTGCAAGTCATGGGCTTAGGATAGAATGAACAGACCAAACATGACATCTTTCCTGCAGATCAAATCTCATATCAAGTCAGAAAGCATACCATTTTTAATTAAAAAAAATTAGATAAGGTAAAAATAAATGTCAACAACCATTAACATTTACAAGAAAAACATATTTAAATAACAAAATATAACTGAAATATATTCATAAATGAGAAAAAGATAGTTCTTATATATTTATATATTTGTTATTTGCTTTAATCAAAATATTTTATATTTTTTTTTCAAATAAAAACCCTGACTAATGTTTTCGAATGATAGACAAAATGGAATAGATATGAAAAAGTAATACTGAAATACAAGTTCAAAATAAAACATAAAGGGATAATGGATTTCATTATATTTTAAAAAGTATTGTTAAAGTTTGGAACAAGGTATTAGTAGTACTAATGCATACACAACATTATGGAGAGTAACTTTTTTTACAATAGAGGAAAATAATATAATTATTTCTTCCTCTCTTACAGAAATCCATAATTTTTATGCATTCATTTTTGGCTTTAGTAATAATACGATTATTTTTAAAGTAAATTACAGTATTTAAATAATAAAAATAGAAAAATATTAAGGTTAAATATTTTAAAAAACATTTGCATGAAACAAATATTAATTATTTTTAGAAAGAGCTGTGAGTTCACATACATATAGAAAATCAATATGTATATGTATGTTAATATATGAAACATCTATACATTCAAAGTTATTTTATTAATTCTTTTTCCTTTTGTATGTTATATAATTGAACTGAAGTTAGTGATCTCTGTGTTGACAGGATTTGAAATTTCACCTGCAAAAGCAACAGAGCTGAAGAAAGTCATAGAAGTTAGAGAATCTGGCTATATCAATTTATAAGAAGCCCTTGGGCAGTCTACGATCAAAGTGACATAGACAGAGGAGCTCAGACTTGAAATTCTCTAGGCTGCCAGGTTCCTTTCTCTTTCATGCTTCAGTAGAAGATGCACCACTTCATGTTAGTGAATGCTCATTGCAGCCTCGAGTGGAAGGCTGTAAGAACGGTGTTAAGATGGCAGAATAAGAGCAAACTTGTATTTTAAGTGGGCAAAATTACTATGTTAAAGAAATGCAAGCACTAGGGAATCATTCACATTAGTTTGATGTCTGTATGTTAACACTGGAATAATACTGTTCATCTTCAGGTTTTCATTTGTAACACTAATAGTCAAACTACTGTTTGACCCTACCATCTACTCATAATTGATTTTGCATGTGTAATGTTGACTCCTATCTTAAAGAGTATGCCTAATTTTACAATTCACTAATTTATATTTCCCACTAGGAAAAAAAAAATAAACCTAAGTTTTTATGTATTCTCCTTCATGTCACTGGTAATTTCTAAGAAAATTGTTGTGATTCTTAATAGGTAATTCTTAGTGCTCTGCCAATAGGAACTTGACTTTTCATCAACAGAGCAATAGAATTTTAAATAATGAGATGAACTAGTTCATGATTTAGACAAAATAGCAAGTTTATTTCACACAATTAAAAATTTAACATTTCTTAAACCACAGGGATTCTCTATCATCTTTTTAATAGAATAGTACCCCAAGAAATAATTTGAAAGATTAGAGAGGTTTCAGAACAAAATACATGAATGCTATTAAACAGAATTCTGAAGTGGCTAAGATTATTTATTAGTGTATTTATACAGCCTACAAAGGAATTAGAGATTAGCAATTTCTTGTAGACAACATATAAAGCTGAAATGTAAAGCTAAATAGATGAAAATAAACAGCTTTTCTATGCCTGAGAAATACACATTTTAGTAAAACTCTCTTAATAATCACATTTATCCAAATTTGATTGTTTGAATTGTCAAAAAAACAAAAGTCAGCTCAATGGCCAATGCTGCTAATCCCTGAAATGATGACATAAACACATTTGTTGAGGTTATCTGGCCAGTTTAAAGCCTCAAATAGCCCCAGATATCAAGGAGAACTGCTCTGTAACGAACAGTCCAGACGCACGCATAAGCACAGTAAAAATAATTCACAAATATGCATACACACATGCCTTATTATTTAAAGAACAAAAAATAGACATCTAAAGATAATAAATTCTCGAGAGAAAAATGAGAAAGAGAGATTGAGAGCCAGACAGGCATAAAGACAGAGACAGACATAAAGACAGAAAACAGGTAGAGAGAGAGACTCACAGGTTGCATGACTGATAATCATACAGTACCATCATGTTTGCAAATATCAAACAGGCTGACCTAATTTGTATGGTAGGATATGTTTACAAACCATCCTAGACAATGTGTAAACTGATCTGAGGTGCTGGAGCTGCCGATGCATGCAGACTAAAATGTCCTAGACTCATCCTACAGAATTTCCTTCCAAAACTGTCACCCAGCAGAACAGACTCTCTAGGAGCATTTCTTGATATACCTCTCCTAAGGTGCACGTTAAGGAGGATGAAAAGGAACTAACAACACATTTCGTGGCACATCTCTGCTCTCATCACTGATATAAATAACACACTGAAGCAAAATAAAAACAACTAATTAAAAACATAAAAGGAAAAGCAACAAATAAGCATCATCCCAGTCTAAGAACATGGCTGGATGTCCTATTGCTCTTAGAAACTGAAGCCAAGAGTTGCTCAGTTAATATGTTGATGCTCATTTCTCCTACCTTCTCCAAAAAACAGAACCATCATTCCAGAAGGTTAAACGCCATCAGCACTTTCCTCAGAGGGGCTCTAGAAATATATTGCAATTGAGAAAATTGAGAAGAGGAAGGAGTATGCCAAGAATACACACAAGATTTAGAACCAACTCTGTGGAAGAATCAGATATCCCCAAATCTCCTGTCCCTAGAATCCGAATCAGAGTTTGTTTGTCACTGGAATTCTGACATAATATAGAAAATTGCTAAGTCATGTCCAAATATTTTACTAAGATTATCAAAATTAATGTCACATTGTTTTTGTAATATAAGAAAAAAGGGACACACTTCATTGCTACAGCACACACACACACACACACACACACACACACACACACACAATTCTATTTATCAATTCTCTCCACAGTTGCCAGGTAAAGAGCAAACAAAAAGATCAGAATTCTAACATCTTCTCTAGGTCCTAGAAATCCAGTAGTAAAGCTAGCAAATGGCAGTGAGGACAGGTGTTTGAAAATTCCCTTCATTTTCTTAGTCATCTTTGCTTTGTGTAAAGGACTTATCTTTAATGTGGCATGCTGGCAAAACCCTAATAGATCATCCTTAACATAAAGTATATGCTTACAACTCATAAAATGCAAGTCAAAATATACCAGTGCCCAAACTTTAAGTCCATGAAAAGATGTCATTCAGAATGATACTAGTCTAGACTTGAAGACACATTGCTTTCATTGAGTTTAGCATCTGAGAAATGAGGGGAATGAAAAAGTTCTATTGGCAACAGAATAAATTGACATTAGATACCCTTCATTTCAAAAGATTGCAATTTCTATTTTTTTTATTAATCATTCTATTCTTTTACATCTCAGATGATATCCCCCTCCAGGTTACCCCTCCACAACCCCCAACATTCCATCAGCTCTCTCCCCACTTCCCTTTGTCTCTACAAGGGTACTTCCCCAACCACTCACACATTCTAGCCCCATTGCTTCAGCGTCCCCGTACACTGAGCCATCAAACTTTTACAGGACTGAGGGCCTCCATTCACCCTGATGTCAGACAATACCATCCTTGTCTGATACATAAGCATATACACATACACATACATACACATACATATACATATACATGTATATGTATGTATATATGTATGTGTGTATATATATATATATATATATATAGATAGATAGATATAGATATATATAGACAGAGAGAGACAGAGAGACAGAGAGACATGAATCTTCCCATGTATACTCCTTGGTTGTTCTTCCTATGAAATGCAAAACCCCTCTGCTTCTCCAGTCCTTGTTGCAGGTTCCCGACCCCAGCACAGTCTGATCCTTGGCTGTGAGCATCTACAGCTACATATTTCCGGTGCTGGCAGAACCTCCCAAGAAGCAGGCATGCAAGATTTCTGTCAGCAAACACCTATTGGTAACAGGAACAGTGTCTGTAGACAGGATGGATCCCTAGTTGGGGCACTCCGCGGATGGTCCATTCTTCAGTATTTGTTTCAGTTTTAGTCCTTGTCTTTCCTTTGGAACCTTTCTGGGTTAAAAACCTTGAGAGAGGTGTGTGGCCCCATCCCTCAGCCAGGGACTATGCCCATGTATTAGAGGTCATCTCTGCAGGTTCTGTATCCCCTTTACTGCTCATTTCTGAAAGCCTTTCACTTTCCTGGCTTTTTGGACACTCCAGAGGCTATCACTAGTTCATCATCCTCCACTACTATATATTTTTATTTTATTTCCTGACTGTACCTCTTTCCTGTCCCCTCTAGTGCCTGATCCTGCCCACCCTTTTCACTTCACTTCCTCTCTCCCTCTCAGGATCCTCTTCCTTCCACCTCCATCAATCAAACTTTTCTCCACTTATGCAAAATTGAAGTACCCACACAATGGTTTCCTCCCTCCAAAGCTTCATATGGTCTGTGCGTTGTATCGTGGGCTTTCTGAGCTTTGGGACTAGTATCCACTTTCCAGTGAGTACATACCATGTGTGTTCTCTTGTGACTGGGATACCTCATTCAAGGTGATATTTTCTAGTTCTATCCATTTGCTTCTGAATTTCGGGAAGTCATTGGTTTTAATAGTTGAATAGTACCCCATTATGTAATTGTGCAACATTCTCTTCAGTTAAAAGATATCTGGGTTGTTTAGAACTCCTCATTTATAAAGGAGGTTGCTGTGAACACATTAAAAGCATGTGCCTTTGTCATAGGTTGGACCAACTTTTGGGTATATGTTCAGTAGTGGTATAACTTTGTCTTCAAGTAGAACTATTTCCAATTTTCTGAGGATCAGCAAGGTTGATTTGCAAAGTGTTTATTTTTTTTCTCACCAGCAATGTAGGAGTATTCTTCTTTCTTCAAATCTTCACCAGCATCTGCTGTCAAATGAGTTTTTTTTTTATTTTTTAGTAATTTTGATTGGTGTGAGGTATAATCTCAAGTGTTGTATTGATTTGCACTCCCCTGATGAAGAAGGAAGTTGAACAGTTTTTAAATGTTTCTTAGACATTGTATATTCCTCAGTTGATAATTCTTTGTTTAGCTCTGAGCCCCACTTTTAATAGGGTTATTTGGTTTTCTGGTGTCTAACTTTTCTTGAGTTCTTTGTATATTAGCCCTCTTCCAGATGTAGGGTGGGTAAAAATCTTTTTCCCATCTACGGGTCGCCATTTTGTCCTATTGACAGTGTCCTTTGCCTTACAGTAGCACTTGAACCCAGAAATGTTCCTGTCCAAGGAAGCTATAAAAAATGAGGTCCCATTTGTCAATTGTTGATCTTAGAGCGTGAGCTACAGGTGTTTTGTTCAGGAAATCAACACATTTTCTTGTATTAGATTCAGCATCTGGTTTTATGTGAAGGTCCTTGATCCACTTGGACTGAAGCTTTGTATAAGGAGAAAAAAAATGAATCAACTTGCATTCTTCTTCAAGATCACCTTCAGTTGGTCCAATGCCATGTGTTGAAAACACTTTCTCTTTTCTTCTGGGTGCAAATCCCGGACCTCAAGCTTATTATGGGAAAAAAAAGGCAATAAAACCCACATGGAATTGGTTCAGTAACAGGCACATTTAGATCAATGGACTAGAACTGAAGACCCAGAAGTAAATCCACACATCTTGGCCACTTGGTCTTTGGCAACAGATGGAAAACGACAGAAGAAATTTGGTGCATAATTAAAGAGAGAGAAAACTGAAGCAAAATATTAGGAGTTAATGATATGTACCCACTGATTATTGTAAAGAAAAGACTAGCAAAATCTCCAGGAGGAAGACTGAGAACTGTGTCCCTGGACACAAAGTATCAGAGGCTAATAAATACATCAATAAAGGTCACTGAAGTAATTTAGCCAGAGCTTCCTCTCAGCAGAATACTGTGGGATGTATAGCTTACTAAAACATCAACAAAAGATATTTTGAAATTAAAGAAGTCTAAATCCTAAAACAAGCCACCTTAATATTCACTTGAAAATAATCTAAATCTTGGGCTTTAACATATCCAGTATGCAAAATGTTTTTTGCTGTTTAAAGAAAGAGAAATGTAGATGGGCATATTAAGTTTACCTTTAGGGAGAAGCTTACAGCATAATAGAAAGAAATGCACCATCTCTGTAAACAAGGACATTTTCTGGTAAAGATAAATATGGGCTTACCATATAATCTAGAACTGAAGAAATTATTGCTAAAAGCTGTGTGTGTATCAGCGCACGTGTGCGCAGGTGCACACAGACATACAGTTATGTCTACCTTTGCTTATAATTACCAAGTCTGGAAGAAAGGATGCTAACACTGAATAACTATCAGATAAATGGGTTATGGTTTATTCAAGTGATGACTGCTTAGTGAATAATTTGGAAAAGAAGATATTTGTGATAATTTCATAGTATCATGAATGTGTGTTTGTGCATTTCTTAAAGAATACAGATTCTACTCATTCTTTCGTTTCATCCATACAACACTTTAGAAGCAAAGAGTGTTAAAGAGATAGAAAATATGTTAGTAGATGTTCATGTGGAATAGTGAAGAAGAGGTTGCTTATGAGAACAATGTAAAGAAACAATTTGGAGGAAATACATTGTTATTTCTGCCCCTTAGTTTTAGATTCAGGTTACATGGATTTGCTCATAATCTCTGAAAGTGTTTAAATGACCAATTTTTGTTCATATAACTATTTCAGAACATCAAAATTCTGTTATTCCCAGAATAAAACAGATTGTGAAATATTATTTCAAAAGAGATGTAACACTTCTCAAAGAGACTGACTGAAAGTGAACTGATTTACCTGATTTAGAAAAACAATGTTAAAGCTAAAAAAAAAAAGAAATTTTTTTGGGTTGAAACAAAAGAAATATACATATATACTATATTTTGTTTACAAATCTAATGATACAGATGGTGCAGAATATAGATCTGATTTAATACTTATACTATATCAGTATGTGCTTATGGAGAAATGAAGTATTAAAGTACTTAATTTATTATCATGCCACCTATATTGTGGCATGAATTATATGAGACTCTTTTTCAAAGAAAGCATTAAACTGAAATCAGGGGACACAAAAAATGATATATCGACTATCCATGTATAAATTCTATGATGTTTTTTGAAAATTCTTAATTACAGTGTTATCTATTTTTGTACTCTTACAAAAGTATGATTTAACAAAACCACCAAGAAAAAACTATAGATAAAACACAACTCTCAAAGATTTAAGAAAACTAATGCAAATTGCATTTTCTTTCACAATTATTAGTAAAATACATAACCCAACTTAACTCTTTCATATGTACTAGGAAATATATATTGTATTTTTAATAAATGCATAAAGAAGGTAGCATGACAAATAATTACAATAGCTCCCAAAAACACCAATGTATAATTATTATTTTTCGAATTTTTTTCTTTATTCATAATAAGAAAATTTAAATGCTTATTATCTTCAGCAGAACTAGTTATGAATAAGATACTTTATATTTATTGTTCACTTTTTACTCATTAGATATATAAATACTTTTCAAACTTTTATTAATTAGTATAATGTTCAGCATAGTTCAGATAATGAGCATGAAATTCAATGAGGCCATAACATTCTTCTTTTTTTCTTTTTTTTGTTGAAAAACTTTATTTTAAAAAACAAAGATAAACGTACAAATTTTAAGCATTTTCGAATAAAAGTATACGAATACATTTTTAAAGGTTGTAATTAAGTATTTGTGGGTACATATACATACACATATGTATATATGTAACAATAATATAGGAAAAGAGGCTATTAATTGGAGGGGATAGGAAAGAAACTAGAAGGGGTTGTAGAGAGGAAAGGGGGATGTGATACAGTTCTATTTTAATTAAAATATATTCTTTTTTTTTCTTGAACTTCTGAAAACCAACATCAAAGAAGTATTTCAGTCTACAGATTTTGTGCTTATTTATTTAGTGAATCTTGTTTTACAGTAAGATTTTATCTCTCTCCCAGTGGTCCACCCTCTGACTGCTCCACATATCACACCTCCTCTCCAGTCTTGACAAGGATGTCCTCACAATCCCATCCTTTGCCCAAAACTTCCCCACTCCCTAGGGCACATGAGGTTAGGTGCATCTTCTCTGACTGAATCCAGAAATTCAGCAGCCCTCACATTTTCTATTATTTGTGATTACTTCTATTATATGAGAGCCTCATATCAGCTACTGTATGCTGCCTCGTTGGTGGCTCGGTGAGAAATTGTGGGGTTCCAGGTTAGGTGAGATAGCTTGTCTTCTTATAGGCTTGCCCTTCTTAGTTTCTTCAAGGATTTCCCTAATTTAACTACAAGTGGTCCCTGGCTTCTGGCCATCTGTTGGGTGTCAATAGCTGCATCTGCTTCTTTCAGCTGCTTGTTTAGTCTTTGTGAGGCCAGTCAGGATGGGCAGATTAAGAGGATACAAATTAACAAAGAGGAGTAAAATTGTCACTATTTGCAGATGATATGCTAGTATACAAAACATCATACTGGAAGTCCTGGCCAGAGCTATTAGACAGCAATAAGAGTTCAAGGCGATCCAAATGGAAAAAGAAGAAGTCAAAATAGCACTATTTGCCGATGATATGTTAGTATACTTAAGTGACACCAAAAATTATACCAGAGAAATGTTACAGCTGATAAACAACTTCACCAAAGTGGCTGAATATAAAATTAACTCATATAAATCAATAGCCTTCATTTATACAAATGACAAACAAGCTAAGGAAGAAATTAGGGAAATAACACCTTTACAATAGCTAAAAATAATAGAAAAAATTTTTATATTTTGCTGATTAAAGTGCTTATGAAGGGAACGCTCAGCAAATCTTTTATTTACCATGAGTTTTCTAAGTAAGTCTTCACCCACATTTCTATATTGTTGCAATTTATAGAAACAAAATGAGGTAATGAAAAAACTATTATTTACACTCCCTTGGTGGGAATGGGAACATTCTAAACAGTGACAATGTTTACCTCACATTTTCTCTCAGACTATGAACAGTAGACTCAAAAACAACAACAGTAACAACAGCAGCAAAATCCCAGGAAATTTATATATACATTTCATTTTGGTGAGGAAGAAAAAGGCAAAAATCTGTGCTAGCCTAGAGAGAATGTAAGTTCTGGGAAGACATTTAACAAAGATATGAAAACTTGTTGAATCATTTTACCCAGGAGACAACTGGGGATCAATGACGGGTGTGAATATTCCCTAATGTGGCTATATATCCATATATCCTGCCTAAACGTCATACAGTAATACAAAAATGTACTTAGAACATCATTGGGCTTCTCTGTGCTCCTCCTTCTAATGTGACTTTTTTTTCTAAATTTTACTTATCTAAATTTTACTTGTCTATTTAATTGGCATAATAAAGATTGGTGGCTGAGACTAATGCACTACACCGCCAAGATACCAGCTGTACCCTCAATGACTCAACATCATATGTGCAGTGTCTGTCAACATATCAAAATAATTATGAAAATAATTTTATGAAATAGGATTGCATAAAATTCAAGATTACAACAACAGCACCATTTTAAACATCTCTGGTCATTCATGATATGGATAGAATTTTATAATTCAAGTTTTATGTGTCAGCAAAAATGAGAAGTGTGTATAGGCAGACTTGTTAAGATTTTATTAGCAGTGGTTTGTAAGATCTGCCTGTAACAGAAATGAAAATGTGCATGGGTCCTTGTTCTAGTCAGAATATCAATCACATAGGAATAAAATATTTACATCTTGCTAATTTTAACAGAATTTTTAATAATTTTTAACAAAGTTCATCACTATTAAACATAGATTTTTCTAGGAAAATTTAAAATATTAATTGATATTAAAAATAGATAAATTCAGAAATAAGATATTCTTTTCCCATCTCTGAAGAATTTTTAGATTTTAAGCGTGTCACATTTCAAAGCAGTATCAAAATGCTTTCCTAATTTAAAAATTCCCAATATTGCATAGCAATATGTAAGATACATTATTAAATTTTTTCATGGTACTTGAACATATAGCACATTGTTTAAAATGAAGTAACCTTCCACACATTAATTGCTAGGGAAGGGATAATCTTTTTAAAAATGATCATTATGCAATTGGTTTTGTTTATGTTTATGTGCTTTGAGATACATTCTTATGTTGAGAGTGGAAATTACTGTTCTGATGCATCAGGAAGAGCAACTCCCTTTGGTCAATTACCAGGCAACTGCTTTTTAATTATGAAACACATAGTTTGATAGCAGTAAGATCTAAGAAATTTATCCATGGTCTAATTTGATGATGTGTGTATACCAAGACCCAATGCTTTTGAAATGTGTATATGAACAGGATCACTTAGAAATATATATATATATATATATATATATATATATATATATATATATATATGTGTGTGTGTGTGTGTGTGTGTGTGTGTGTGTGTGTGTGTGTGTGTGTGTGTGTGTATTAATTGAATGAAAGTGATAAACCTACTGTATAATTTGCATATAAATATAAAAATAAATAGAAATTTAAAATAATCATATGTAGAATTTTGCTTGAACTGAGTAGCTACAGCATGAGTATTATTCATTTTAATACTATCATATGTCATCTACAAATGCCATTCTCATATAATACAAGCTTCTGAAGAATTCAGTGAGAAGCTGAAAAACAGTTGGGAAAGAATCATGTTCCTTCATTCTGTTTCTTAAGTAGAATTTAAACTGCATTATTAGTTTTGCTAACACTTTCTTGTTGAAGTAGTGTTTTGGATTATTCATCAACATTAGTGAAGCATCAACTTGTATTTGTGAATAATGACCCAAAGTAACATTTCCACATCCACTCTAAAATTTTAACCTATGTTAATTATTAAATTGAATGGGAGTAGTGACAGTTTTGAAATAAACCAAAGAAGACTTCAACTTCACAGCAAACAGACCAAAAGGAAATTCCAAGGCATCTCCCCAGACTAGGAATAGGTTTTATATTCATACTAATACTTAAATATGCAGATAGTAGCATCTTTGTTTCACAGACATTGATTTAAATGTAATAATAATACCAGTTATATGAAGTGATAAATTTCCCCATTTTCTGTTTTGTTCATGCATTAAAAATCCCTTTGACAGGACGCAAATGTCTCAACCAACTCATTCATCATTTGTATTTAGACCATGCAGTTTTATTCCATTAGCCAGAAACATTATACTGTACTTCACACAGATCTACAAAAGTATTTAATTCATGTCTGTCAAGGTTCCTTTTCTTCTTTTGGTTGTATTATAAACTTCGATACTTGCTATGTCTTCAACTTGATTGTTCTCTACTAGAAAATGCAATTGGTGACTTGCTTCAACAACTTTTTCTTTTGTCAGCTGTACTGAGCTGTAAGTGATAATTGAAAAATGTAAAGTATGCCTGCTGATGTTTCACTGTTCACTCAAGATGTGGAAAAACCACTACTGTCAAGCAAACTAACTGATACTTCATATCTCATTGGTATTTCTTTACTACCACCATTATTTAAGTAGATTTATCTATTAAAACTTCTTTCAATGGGCTCTTCCGTATTCATACAACTAAGTTTCAATCACTCATATTATTATTATTAATTTCCATATGTTTCAATTTATGCTCCACCAGATCTAATATATAAATGCTTAATTTTGGAGAGTCAACCGCACATTCTTAAACTTGGCCCAAAGTTCAACGGTGAGTACAGAGCCCTTGGCAGTATTTCATATCACCTGATAATTGCAACAATGTACTTTACAGTGAAATTCAAGCTTTTTGTAACCTAGCCATAGTACAGAGAGTTTCTGTTTCATGTAATTGCATCAATATCATGCAGAAGACAATTGGTTGATGGAAAATAAGATGTTACACAGGATGACTTTGTATATTTTCCAGATTACAAATAATTTTGAATTAACCTCAATGGACTAATATATGTCTTATACAGACTACTTAACTTGTATTTTTCACTTATAAGAAACTTATATGTGAATAATTTTCAGTGCCTAAGATCTACAATTAATTTTTCTCAGTGATTTTTCTACATCATTAAGAGAAAATACATTTCAAAATCAATGGTTATCCTGAGGCACAGTTTAATTTCTTATAACATTACCTGTGATTTTAAAATATTTTCTTAGCTTGAGTGAAAGAATTAGGACCAATACAGATTCTAAATACTTGAATGATAAAATTTCTGAACATTCAATGGAAAAAGGACAACCTATGCAACAAATGGTACTGGTCCAACTGGCACTCAGCATGCAGAAGAATGAAAATAGACCCTTTCTTATCTCCTTGTACAAAGCTCAAGTGCAAGTGGATCAAAGATCTCCACATTAAACCAAGTACACTGAAATTATTAGGTGAGAAAGTAGGGAAAACTTTAGAACACATAGGCATAGGAGAAATGTCCTGAACAGAACACCAATGGCTCCTGCTCTAAGGTCAAGAATTGACAAATGGGACTTAATGAGATTGCAATGTTTCTGTAAGGATAAGGACACTGTCAAGAAAACAAAACAGCAGCCAACAGAGTGGGAGAAGTTCTTTACCAACCCCACATCAGATAGAGGCCTAATATTCAAGGTATAGAAAGAACTCAAAATGCTAGACACCAGAAAATCAAACAACCCTGTTAAAAATCGGGTACAGAGCTAAACAAAAAGTGCTCAGTTGAGGAATATCGAATGGCTGAGAAATATCTGAGGAAGTGCTCGACATCCTTAGCCATCAGGAAAATGCAAACCAAAACAACCCTGATATTCCATCTCACACCAGTCATATTGGTCAAGATCAAAAATTCAGATGACAATAGATGCTGGCAGGAATGTGGAGAAAGAGGAACACTTCTCCACTGTTGGTGGGGTTGTAAACTGGTACAACCGCTATGGAAATCAATCTGGAGATTCCTCACAAATTTGGACATAGTACTACCTGAAGACCCAGTTATTCCACCTCTAAGCATTTACCCCAGAGATGCTCCAACACACAATAAAGACACATGAACCACAATGTTCATAGAGCCCTATTTATAATAGCCAGACGCTAGAAAGAATCCAGATGTCTTTCAGTAAATGAATGGATAGAAGAATTGTGGTATATTTATATAATGGAGTACTACTCAACTATCAGAAACAATGACTTAACCAAATTCTTAAGAAAATGGCTGAATCTAGAGAATATCATTCTGAAAGAGATAACCCAGTCACAAATGAACAGAGATAATATGCAGTCACTGATAATTGGACACTAACCCCCAGAAAGCTCTGAACACCCCAGAAACAACTCACCGACTGTGTGAAGTTCAAGAAAAAAAAGAAAGAAAGAAAAAACCATTATGTTTACTCCTTCCACACCAAGAAATCTTTGTCTAATTCCAGGTTGGATCCTGTTTTACATGTACTTTATGCTCATTGTAACTAGTTGGATCTTAATGCACACTATCAAACCTTAAAAAAAAAGCCAAGCAATGACAAAAATATATTCTATACTTTAGCAAAAATGCTTAAAATTTGTACATTTATCTTTGCTTTTTAAAATAAAGTTCTTCAATAAAAAAAAAAAATCTAAGCTCTGTGGGTTGTGAATTTTGGATGTATATACTTGTAAAATATTTGATGTACTTATAAATTAATTGAATCATTTCTTGGTCAAATAATAATTTCTTGTTCTCAAATCATTTTTTAAGTAATTATGTTGAAAAATATAAGAGACCCCAATTGGCCCTACTGAAGAATTCATGAAATTCAAATGTTGTGAGGCGCTTCACATGGACGGTCCATCAGTAATACAGCACAGTCTCTTGAATAAGATAGACCTAGTTCATGGTAGGTGTATCATCAAAGGACACTTAGCAGTGTCTGTTGTACCATTATCCTACAGCAAATCTAGAGAAAAGCAGTGCATCCTAATATATGTTGCACAGCAAAAATTTGCTTAAAAGATTATAAAAACTTGGCGATTTACCCAATAAGCATATATGACTTCACAAAACAGGAGAATACAATTTTCATTATCTTACTGTGAATATAGATGATCATATAATTCTGTTACAATTTTTATGATTATGTTTTTTGCCATGGGCAAATTTTATGTATATCAAATAGATTTCTTTTAACTGGTTACTAACAAATTGCTATAAAGAAGGTTAGGAAAGTAAAAATTGTTTTCATGTTTTCCTGGCAAGTTCAATAAGCAAAAGAATTTCTAATTAGTGCATTTATTACCAAACTTTTCCACCAAAATTTAGATTTCATGAAGAAATTAAACATCACATAATTTAGACATCAATGGTTAAACTTTTACAATAAATACATTTACATATTTTTCATGTAAGTTTTTTTATCAAGCTTCTATCGTGTTATTAAGAATATCTTAAAATACAATATATCTGAAAATAGTGTAATTATAAATAACTTCAGATACCTAAAAGTAACACACATATAATATTTTTATTTATTTTTAATATAATAAAATATCATTTCATTCTTCTACTTTCCAGGACACAGTAATACAGACAAGCTCATTCATTTTGGCCTTATCTTATCAATCAATGGTTTAATAATAGGATGAAAATATCCTACCTTCCTTTTAACCATAAACTACACAATAAGAGATAAAGGCATTAATCTGTACTAATGTAAACATTATTAAAATTAAATTGTATAAAAATGGGTTAATTTTTCAAACAATCAAAGAAAGTCTGATTATCTCTTCAAGAATGGAAGTGATCTATACTATAGCGCTTGTACTTAATACATGTAGAAATCAGACTTAAACGCTAAATACATTATCAATACATGTGTGTGGTCATTGTAGTAGGAGATATTTTAATAAGAACATTTTACTTATTTTAATATAATCTTATAATTATTATACTGTTTTTGTTTCTATAGTTTTTAGATCTAGTAATTCACATGGAAATCTTGTACATATAGTTTGTATAATACAAAGAAATTTAGGATTGCTAGAGGATTAAATTATTTTGCTTTAATAAGCTTTCTGTAATCTATGATAACAATATCAATTAACCTTCATTCCTCTGGATAGTAAATTAACAAAGGTCTTTGAAAAATATTGCTTTATTCTAGCCTAAAAAAAAGTAAGTATTTTGGAAGATTTTGGATTCTTTTCTTAAGTCCAATAATATTTAATGTTAAAATATAATTGTAATTTTAGAAATGATTTTATTTCTGTTTATTACTCATTTTACAGTTTGATCCAGCCCAAGCTTTGAATCTAGATATTATCCAGAATAGTGTAAGAACAGCAACATTATGCTATTCTTTTCATTACATCGAATAATTCTAAAAACTAGCAAAAAAAAAAAAAAACTGTAAAAGTTTGTACTCTGAGTAATTATTTAAGTGTTCCCTGGTAAAGTATCACTGTGACTTTCACTGGCATTGAGATCTCTAGCTACTGTGGCAGGTTGTTTTTGTTGTTGTTGTGGATTTGGTTTTTTTCTCTATTAAATAATTGCTTTGCTATATTTTACTCGGTTTTAATGTGTTTTTTAATCAACTAGTTTAGACTTCATATAATATATATATATATATATATATATATATATATATATAAAATCAAATATCAGTAATATGTATCTATACAACTAAAACTGATGAATTAATTCAATATAAAACTTAAAATAGTCAATTTTTTTCTTCTTAACATTCTTTCTTTGTTGGATATTCTCTGTATTTACATTTCAGTTGTTATCCTCTTTCCCCCAATTTTATTCCCCTCCTCCTCCCATTATCTCCTCTCCCAAATATACTCTTTCACCTCTGTGTTGTGGCATTCCACTACAATAGGAAAATGAGATTTTGCTGTAACAAAGGTCTCTCCTCCCATTGATGACAGACAATGCTGTCCTCTACTGCATATGCACCTGAGACCATTGGTCT
This sequence comes from Micromys minutus, assembly GCF_963924665.1. Taxonomy (NCBI): domain Eukaryota; kingdom Metazoa; phylum Chordata; class Mammalia; order Rodentia; family Muridae; genus Micromys; species Micromys minutus. The sequence continues at coordinate 9,363,366 of NC_137974.1, forward strand.
TTCTATGCAAATTTATTGGTTGGTGTTTTAGTCCCTGGGAGCTGTGGTGGGTTTGGTTAGTTCATCATTTTGTTCTTCCCATTCAAAAACCCTTACAGCTCCTTTAACCCTCTCTCTAGCTCCTTCATTGGGGTCAGATGGTTAGGTGCAAGCATCCTCCTCTGTATCAGTATAGCTGTGGCAGAGCTTCCGAGGAGGCATCTATATCAGATTCCTGCAAGTAAGCACTACTAGACATCAGCAATAGTTCCTGGGTTTAGTAGCTGCATATGGTACAGCCACCCTGGAAACTAGTCTGGATATTCCTCAGAAAACTGGACATAGTCAAACATGAAGAACCAGCTATATTACTGTTGGCCATATACCCAAAAGAAGCTCCAACATCTAACAAGGACACATGTTACACCAGAAGAACATCTCTGGAAAGAGCCCAGATGTTCTTCAACAGAGGAATCAGTACAGAAACTTTGGTACTCAGCTATCAAAAACAATGACTTTATGAAATTCCTAGGCAAATAGATGGAAATTCAAACTATCATCTTGGATGAAGTAACCCAGTTACAAAAGAACACTCATGGTATGTACTCACTGATAAGCAGATACTAGACACAAAGCTCAGATTACCCAAGAAACACTTCACAGACATTATGAAGCTCAAGGAGAAAGAAAGCCAGAAGTTGGGTGCCTCAGTCCCTCTTAGAAGGGAGATCAAAACACTCATGGGAGGACATAATGGGCCATATAGAGGAGCAGGGATTGAAGAAAAGATAGCCTTGTTATCTTTCTTAAGATAGGAAACATAGTTGAAATCATACTCACTGATATTCAGAATTCAGTGACAGGTGAGAGAAGTCAATCACAAAGAAACTGTGGGTGTTCATCAAACTTCAGAACTACCTAGATATAATTATTGGACATATTAACAGACAAGTGACTCAAAATGGCAAATGATTTCCCAGGTGTTGTCTTTGGTTTTTGGAAATTACTGGACCCAAAAAGACTACATTTCACTAAGCATGACTTCATGATATTATCAATCCCATTACAATGGGGAACTCATATTCCATCCTTCCTTCTTCAAAGAGACAAGTGACAACTCAATAGTAATGCTACAGAATCTCTGAGAATCATTGATGATCTTATTAGTCTTCTCTCTGATTTCTCATTCTTCTGCTTAAGAAGTCTGTGGTAGTTGAAAGGCTTTCTCTTCCAATCAAATCTTATTATTCATTCAGTTTTTTTTTTTGATGTCAGATGAAAGCTTCTGTAAGATAAACAAAAATCATAATCCAAATACCTAATAGAATCAGGTTAAATAGCACAAAATTTTGTTAGTTATTGTTTGTTAAGATTAGTTTGCTACTCAGACATAGATAATTAAAATCCTTATTTTTAGTGGTGTCTTTAAAAAAAAGAACAAAGAAACTGTATACTTCGTTACTTTCTAAAGCAAATCCTAAATCCAACTTTAAACCAAAACCTCTTTCTTATGCTTACCATTTTTCACTAATTATTTAATTAATTAATTTGCCCTATACACTGATTGAAGTTTGCTCCCCAACTTCCAGTCCCGATTTCACATAGGTCATGGCTCTGTCCCCACTGCCCCATCTGAGAAGGAGGAGGTCTGCACTGGGTACCCACCCATCCTTGCACCTAAAATCCCCAAAGGACTAGGCACTTTCTCTCCTATTGAAGATGGACAATACAGCCTAGTTAGGAGAAAAGTTTCCATAGGCAATCAACAGAGTTAGTGTAAACCCCACTTTCACTTACTGGGGTACCTGCATAAAGACAAAACTTAACATTTGCTATACATTTGTAGAATTGAGGGGGACAAGGTCCAGCCCCATGTTTTTTTACTAGTGGTTCAGGCTCTAGGAGTCCCCATGGTTCACAGTTAGTTGACTATTGGTTTCCTTGTGGAGTCTTTGTTGCCTTCATTTTCCTCAATCCTTCTTGCATCTCTTCCCCCAGACTCTATGAGCTATGTTTAGTTGGGCTGTGGAGATATGCATCTGTTTCAGTCAGCTGCTAGGAGGAGCAGGCTCCTGTCTGAAAGCATAACAAAGCATCATTAATAGTGTCAGACATTGGTTCCTGGTCATTGGATGGATCTCAAGTTGGCCCAGTGATTGGTTGGTCATCACCCCAGTGTTTGCTCCATCATTGTCCACCACTTCTTGTAGGTATGGCAACTTTCTGGATGGAAGTCCTTGTACTTCTACTAGGAGTCTTGCCTATCTGCAGAAAGTGGCAACTTCAGATTTCATATTTCCATTGCTAGGAGTCTCAGCTAGTGGTATGCTCATAGATTCCTAGAGCCTCCATCATCCCAGGTCTCTGACACATCCTATACATACTGTTCCTACCTATTTTCTTTCATGTATCCTGCCCTCTCTCCCAAATTCTCCCTACTTTTGATCTTCCCTCTCAAGTTCCCCTTCCCATTTCCTTTCCTACCTCCACCTCTGATGACAATTTAATTACACCCTTTGAGTGAGATTCAACCATCCTTCCTTAAGCCCTCCTTGTTACTTAGCTTCTTTGCATCTGTGGACTATAGTGTGGGTATCCTGTACTTTATGGCTAATGTCCACTTATAAGTGAGTACATACAATGCATGACATTTTGGGTCAGAGTGATTTCAGAATGATGTCATCAAGTTCCATCCATATGCCTGCAAAATTCATGATGACCCTGTTTTTAATAGCTGAGTAGTGTTACTGTATAAATGAACCACAATATTTTCATCCATTCTTTGCTTAAGGGGCATCTGGATTGCTTTCATTTTTCAGGGTATTATGAATAAAACTGGAAGAACATTTTGGAGCAAGTGTGTTTGTGGTATTGTAAAGTATCTTTTGGCTATATGCCCAGAAATGGTATAAGTAGGTCTTGAAGTAGAACTATTTCCAGTTTTCTGAGAAACCACCAACTAGATTTTCAGAGTGGTTGTACTAGTTTGTGTTCCTACCAGCAATGGAGGAGTCTGCCACTTGTTCCACATCCTCCTAAGCGTATTCTGTATATTGAATTTTCATCTTAGTCATTTGGAAGAGATATAAAATAGATATTTATAGTTATTTTGATTTGCATTTGCCTGATGGCAAAGGACACTGAACATTTATCTAGGTTATTAGAAATTTCTCTGTAGAAGTGTTTTTTTAAAAAGGCTACTGATTTTTTTTTGAGTTAACTTTTATTCCAACATGAAAATAAGGGTTTGTTAGCAATACAAGTTATTTGGTAGAATTTTAGGTCACTTATGTATACTATTATATCATACACAAATAACAATAGTTTGATTTCTTTTTTTCCTATTTGTCGTTTTTTGATCTCCTGTAGTTGGTTATCTTATTGTTATGGATAAAACATCAAGTACTATATTGAAGCTTGCATTCTCACTGATTTTGGTAGAATAACTTTCTGTTTCTCTCCATTTAATTTCAGATTTGCTATTGGCTGCTACATATTTCCTTTACTGCCTTTAGGTATGCAACATTGTATCCCTGGTCTCTCCAAGATTTTTTGTAATGAAGATAGTTAGATTTTCTCAAAGGACTTTTCTGCATCCAATGAAATGATCATGTATTTTTTTTTTCTTTCTTTCAGTTGATTTATACGGTGGATTACATTAGTGGATTTTCACATACTGTACCTGCCTTGCATTCCTGGGATGATACCTTCGTGATCATGGTGGATGACTTACTTTTTCTTTGGATTCAATTTGGAGGTACTTTATTGAGAATTTTTGCATCAATCAACAGAATAACAGAAATAGTCTGAAATTACGTTTTCTTGTTGAATCTTTGTGCAGTTTATGTATTAGGATGACTGTAGTCTCATAGAATGGATTTGGCAATATTACTTTTATTTCTGTCCAGTGAAATTGTTTGAGGGGTGTTGGTATTAACAGTTCTTTGAAAGTTTGGTAAAATTCTAAGCTGAATACATGGACTTTGTCAATGGGTCGATAAACAGCCCTTTCCTATGGATTCCTTTCCCAGGTGGTTCACACTGTGCTGATTCTGTCCCAGGTGGATGTGACATCCGCAACATTTTTTTTTTTCCTTCACCACAAACCTTACTCGGAAGCCTGATATCTTTTTATGTAGGTTTATATATTAAATTTTCAATCCACAGACCCTCTATTCTATAAGATTGCATCTAATGGAAAAAGATACAAAGTGTCCTTCTCTATAGATAAAAAGACCCATATAATCTCTTAAGAATATTTATATATACATATCACCAATTATGGGCACTGTGATCTAGGTCTTCTTTCTCCAGCTCCATCTCGATTTTTTTCTCAATCTCTGCTCCTCTTCCATTTTTCTAATTTTACTGACCTAATGCTCCATTGTCTAATCATGTATCATCCTAACATAAATCTTTATTTATATTCTGATTTTCCTTCTTGATTTTGTTCTTTAGGATACCATCTGTATTTCTTCTAATTAGTTTGTCTAAGGTTTTGTAAATATTGTTGTTTTCTCAACGAACTAGCTTTGATATTGTTGATTCATTGAGTTTTTCCTCTTTGTTTCTAATTTATTGCCTTTACTATGAGTTTATTTCTAATTTATTGATTTCACCCTGAGTTTGATTATCTCCAGTGTCTAGTCTCCTTGCTGTGTTTGTGCTTCATTTTATTCTAGAACTTTCTGAAGTATGGTTAAATTGCTAGTATGAGATCTTTCCACTCTCTTTATGAAGGCATTCACTGCTAACTTTCCTCTTAGAAGTGCTTCCTTTGGGCCACATCAGTTGGGTATGTTGTGCTTTCATTTTCATTGAAGTCTAAAAAGTGCTTATTTATTTATTTATTTATTTATTTATTTATTTATTTATTTATTTATTCTGTCATTAAGTTAATGAGTAGAGAGTCCTTCAGCTTCTGTGAGTATGTGGGATTTCTGCTGTTTCTGATGTTGTTGAAGTGATATTTTAATTCATGGTTGTTTGATTAGAATGCACATGGTTATTTTAATCTTGTATTTGTTGAGGCTTGCTTTGTGAATTAGTATTTGGTCAATTTCATTAGTTGCTGAGAAGAAGGTGTATCCTTCTCTGCTTGGGTGAAAGGCTCTGTAGATATTTGTTGTCCATTTGGTTCATAATCTTTGTTATTTTGATTTATTTCTGTTTCATTTCTGTTTAGGTGACTTGTCCATTCTTGAGAATAGGGTGTTGAGGTCCCCCACTATTATTGTGTGGGTTTTTATGTGTGCCTTAACCTTTAGTAATGATTCTTATATGCATTTGTATGTCCTTGTATCTGGAATATGAATGTTCAGAATTGAGATGTCCTTTGGGTATATTTTCCCTTGATGAGTATGAAGTGTCCTTCCCCTTCTCTTTTGATTACTTAAGGCTGAGTGTACTTTATAAGATACTAGAAACTAGAAACTCCAACATGGTTCTTGGATTTGTTTTCTTTGAAAAGTTTTATTTTTAGGCCTTAACTCTAGGATAATATCTCCTTCACCTTGTTTAACATCTCCCAAATAGACATACTAATATAAAAATATACAAATGGACATTTGACTGCCTTTATGTAGCCACTCAGATGAATTTGCCACGTACTCATTTTATAGAATGCACAAAGCCTATTCATTTAAAACAACACATTCCTGGCAACTAAAGTTTTATGTTGATAACAGTTCTGAGTCTCAATTGTTCAGTCACAGAATTAAACTCATGAAGTAATTGTAGTTCATTTCATACATGCTTATCTTGTCTACTTAGTTCAAATTTCATTATATTCAAGTAGCACTGATTCACAGATCTACCAATTGTATGATAATGGAGTAGGTGAAATTTTTCTTCATCTGATCCAATAGGACAATTTGTTTTTTCCAGTAAAAATGTCTTTTGGCTTTTCAAAGTCTCTTGTTTTTATGATTCATCTGAGTGATGCAATTTTAGAGTAGAGAAATAGCTCTGTGACTTGTGACAAGAGTAGCTCCCAATTGCTTCTCTCAGGCTCATCAGAAGTCCAGATTTGGCAGAGTAATTTGCACCTATGGCATTAGAAATGTCATTTTAGCTTGTCATTTCCCATTGCTTACATGGGGATTAGAAAGCTGGAATGGGTCATAATTGTGACAATTATAATAATAACTGTAGTTGAATCATTCATGTCATTAAATAAGAGAAATTAAAACTCAGTCACCTTCCTAAATGTTACATGGTTTTAAAGGCAGAATTTCAGAGTATAACTGAAATCTTTGGTACTTAATATAACATAGTGAGTTTAAGCATCTATTGTAAATATGTCTACGGCTTAAATAAAATGCAAATTTTAGGTATTGATTTAGTGCCAAAATGCTAGGAATCTAAAACAAAACTCTATAAGTATTTATTTTCTCATGAATATGCTCTGTGGATAAATATACAGCAAGTGTTCTGTATAGGTCAATATCTATTTTGATGTTATTTATGTGTTACACATATTTAATTAACCACACATGAAATCATGAGGGGAAACAACAACAACAAAACTTCCGTAAGCAGTAAAGTGGTAAAAGATCTATGTACATGTAAAGCTTCCCTTAGAGTTTCCAGAGAGAATCTAATAACCAGACGCAGGGCAACAAACAGGGAGAATGTGTGAATAAATTTAAAATAACAACAGTTTGCTGTTGTAATTCAACATTATTGAAACTTGAACAAAACTTTTAAAATCATAAGTACATACACATATATAAAATATACCTTTCAATTTAATATAATGCCTAAACTACCTTAAGTAGTTTAACACTTAAGAACATTGAATTCTTTTTTAAACAATAAAGTCAGTTATATTACTTATTTAAAAGAAATTACTCTTCCTGATATTAATTTACTTTTATAAGACCAACTGAATCTAAGATTTTAATGCATCCTATCAGACCTTTAAAAAACTCAATTACTGACAAAAATATATTCATATAGTTTTATGCCAAACTGCTTTTAAAAATCTGGACATGTATCATTCCTTTTAAAATAAAGTTGTACTTCTCTGAGAACCTTAAACATTTTTTAATTTTAGAGAGCAGAATGAGTCTGTCATTTTAATTGCCATATGCAAATATAATCATCTTCCCTTTTTTAGAAAAAAAATAAAGTTGTAAGAAAAAAAAAGAAGAAAACCAAAACCTGAAATTCTGTAGCCTCTTCTGCAGATGTTTGCAAAAAACACCATTTTATGTCAGAATAAATACAAATTAAAAGCTAGTAAATAAATTTCAGATAAAAACTTTGAGCTTTTTGATTCTGAGTATTGAAGATTTCAATTTCACATCATCAGCTTACATCTATTGAGAGATGATATTTTCTGTCATAAACCTAAGTCATTTCTTCAGACTCCTCAATAATTTTATACAAAGTGAATAAATTAATTGAATAAGTCAATCCAAGAATAATTAGGACGATATCAAATTTCAGTGGCTCTTCTTCCCACAGTCTCATATCCTTGTGCCAAGAGGATATACTTTGTATCCAGAGGTCAAACCTCTGCTAATAGTTCTTTAAGATTCCATGGATCTCAGGAAAGAGCATCCAGTCACCACATCTAACAGCTGCATTTTCATCCCAAGACTCACATGGTGGAAAAGAACTAATGACCAACTTGCTCTCTGGCTCCCACATGTATCTGTGGCACATGCTTCTAACCTTCTCTGCCCACACAAACAAATAAACAATTGTACAAAAAACAGTTTCATGCTAATACCTTTTATGATGCAACTGTTACTTCAATACCACCCTGAAATATCAGGAATTCATTCTTTCTTGGTTTTCTGATAAATCTTAGTGTTTAAGTTTCTGTTTTAATCATTAACAGTCAAAAAATTTTATATTTGCTTCTTATTGCAAATACTTATTTCTGCTATTTCAGTTTATAACCAGGTGACATATTTATTAATATAATTCACTCACTGTTGTATCAACTACTTACTTTTTCCTATATATACAAACACGATTATGCAGATATGCATATGTCTAGTTATATATGTATACATATATATATGCATATATATGTATATATAAATGTGTGTGTGTGTGTGTGTGTGTGTAGTTACCACACACAGAAACAATTAAATGTATTACCAATGTCTATGTATATTTGTGTTTTGTTATTGCACTAACCTGTATTATGTTCATGGATCATTTCATACGTTTTTCTTATGAAAAAGCTAATGTGCATTATGATTTAATTATGCCTTCTTATAATCTCGTTGTTAATAACTTAAAGAACAAAATTTTAACTCACATTATCTAAACTTTCTAAAAATTTACATTTCATTATGCAAAGGAAATTCTAGGTAGAACTAAAAATCTTGAAGTCCTATGGCTGCAAGAAAGTGTTCAATATGGTTGTAAGATGTGGTTTTGCCTTTATTAGCAAGTACTGTAGAGGCTCCAGGGAGTAAGGACACTTGCCTCAATCAAGGCTTGGGTTTTCTGCAGTTAGACTTTACTAAGCAGATTTGATGAGACATTTGCCAGAGGAAGCTTTGGGGCCTGCCTCTAGCCTAGCTAAAAGGTTACTCAGAAATGGAGGTACATTCAAATACTCAGTGTATCCTCTGTCTCTTGGGGAAATCTGGAGCTGTACAATGATCTGAGTGAATTTAAACTGAGATATAATTACAAAAATGAATGACAGCCACATTTCTATAGTAAGATGTTTTCAGTCTCGGCATTTATAGCAAATTCAGAATTTTTATATTTTATAATGGGAACAAAAACACATTGCTTTCGAACTTAAGCAGGTACTCTGTAGTAAACCAAACATGCAGTTCTGAATCTCACATCACTGTGATCATGGTTTGTATGCTGGTTGTATTCGCTGAACAGACTGAAACTGTACATCTCCTTCCTTGTCAGGAAGATGGTAGATAATCGTCAGACAAATAAAGACATGGATACACACACGTGCATCAAAATAAAAGCTGTGGCTGGAGTCATAATGTCGATACACGGTGAACATGAAAACACTCTCCTGGAGAATATTCAGTATTACATTTTTAAATAGGAAATGTTCTACACATTCAAGATATACGTAAGTGTATATTTTGTATGTTTACTTGTATTTATGAAATTGGAATTTGTACTGATATATTAACATATATTAGTACCATTAGTAGCACTTCATAAAAAAATACTTGTATGATTGCCCTAAATTGCACTATTCACAGAGCTTTAACTAATTTACCTTCATACATTAATTTATATTGATATACTTTAATATTCTAAAACTGTATAAAAACTTCAGTCATTTCCTCTCAGATTATTTTACTGTAAACTAATTTCCATGCATTAACTTGATGACTGTGATTTTATTATAGTGGTGTTATTGTCACGATTTGATAAATTAGTAAATGCATATCTTAAGTCAGGCCTACTCTCAATGGCATATTCTTATAAAAACCTGCTTTAATGAGTCTTAATTTATTCCAAGTTGACATAGTAACACTGGTCAAATATCTGAAGTGATTGAAAAACTTTGTTCTGTATAAATACCTATAAATTTAAAACATAAAATGTGAATATTGATATAATAATCATTTCTTATAAATTTTCAAAATCATTTTACTAAATATTTATTAAAATTACATGTTTCAATGAGTGTACACACATCTTATGAAATAATTATTTTATATATAACCTAAAGGTAATTCCTTTTTTCCTGGCACATTTGAAAAAATTTAAAAAATTATTTTCATCATTGTAAGCGAGAAACTCAGAAATTTTGCAGAAATTAAATGCTTAATGTACACAGTAATGCATATTATAGCTCGATTATAAAGAGAATAACTTTTACATTTTAAGATTTACAAAACAAAATCTAATAAATAACATGTAGTATAACAATATATTAGTTATGACATAGTGTATTCTAATATAGAGAATTCTAATATTAATATATGTGCACATACATTTATTTATTTGTGTATGTCTGTATGTGTGTGTATGAATACATTTATACAAATATATTTATTTACCAAACTTGGATACTATTTTTATTTACTTAGCAAGATAGATAACCTAACTAAAATTTCACAACTGCATTTGAAAAGATGATGATGGTCAACATACAAGATCTGATTAAAATGAAGCAAACGTGTACAGAAGAGGTAAAAGAGAAAATTTTAATTGCATATATTATAAAAGTTCTATTTCTCTGCATATGTTCATATGTGTGTATTTATATGTGTACGCATGTATATAAGAACAATTAATAATAGAAGGAGTGTTTTATTTTCAGAGGATTAATGTGTGCATGTGTGTGTCTATGTGTCTGTGTGTCATTGTATGTTTGTCTGTCTTTTGTGTGTCTATAGAAGTGAAGAATATTTGGACATGAATATACTAGGAGAATCCAAGGTATTTATGATTGACAGATTTTTGTTTGTGTGAGTGAGGTGCTGATGTAGCTATTTGAAGCAGCAGTAATTATCAAAGACTTGGTATCCTATAATACTAGAGTAACTAAAATCAAGATAATGAACCTCACCTGCCCTGTAAAACATAGGGTGAAAATATGCACATAAAATTCACTTAAGTCATGGAAAGATAACTTCCAGATGGGACAAGACAACAGAAAATCCAGCCACAGAATCTACCTGTGGCAAATGTGGCTGCATCCATGTACCCCTGTATGTGACCCATTCTACATCCTCTGGGCAGTGATTTTAGCTTAAGTGGTAATAACACAACACATGGAAGGAGGTTCTAGCTAGCTGATAGCACAATGCCTCAGTTTTATTTAAGGTCTCACACCAATCTTCAGAACATTGCAACTTGCCCTTCACAAAGCCTTCTGTTTCAGCATTGTTTATGTGAGCAGATGCCTCTGGACATAGCCCAAATTTAAAAAAGTAATTGTTCTTTACATTATTAATCTAAATTTGGTTATCTTTTAGACAAAGTATGTTCTCTTAAGAGACATCTAGGGCAAAAGAGTCTCAAGAGCAGAAAAAAGTCAGAATTACAGCTACTTCAACTGTCGTGAGTTCCTCAAAACCACCAAGCAAATAGTCATAACATGTATGCAGAAGAATTGGTGCAGAGCCATGAAAGGACCCCTGCTTGCTGCTTCAGTAGGTGTGGCCCCATGTGAGCCCTGCTTAGTCGATTTGGTAAGGCATGGTATCCTTGTGCTCTCCATCCACTTTGACTCCTACAATATGCCTCTGCTTCTGTTGGCTTCCACTAGTGAATAGGTCATGTAATTTAGAGTCACTTTCTGCATAATACTTGGTTATGGTTTCTGCCTCCATCCCATTTGCTGCTGGAGAAAGTCTTTGCTGACCACTGGATTGATTTAGGAATATAGCAGAATATCATTAGCAACATTTATTTCCATATCCTGCTGAGAATCTTCTCAGGCTAAAGAGACTGTACCATAGGGATAAAGACTCGGGGCGCACATGCCTTCTCCCCACTATATTAGCTATATTAATTGTTCTATGTGGATGTAGCTGTAGTCAGTAGAGCCCATTGTTGGTTTTCAGAGGCAGATGTTGTGTATAGGATCTCTATAAGATTCCTTTACCAACTGTATACAATACCATCCCATCCTGGAAGGCTTGCTTACCTACAAAAATGGTCAGTTCAGACTCTGTGTCTCATTACTAAGGAGTCTTCACTAGGTTCACCTACATGGATTCCAGGAAGATTTCGGAGCATTAGGTTTCCAATACTCCAATTTCAGCTATCACCTCTCAAATTTTTTCCTGTATTCTCCACTCTGCCTAATTATGGTACCTTCTTTTCATACCTACCTGCAGCCTACCTTCAACATGTATTTCCTCTCACAGGGAGATATATGAGTTTGTGGATTGGATTCAACAAATAAGGCATATATATATGAGATTATATTTTATATTTCCTAAATCTAATCTAATATATATATATATATATATATATATATATTAATATGCATATTATATTAGATCTAGTCTAATACATACTATTATATAATCTAAATATATATGTATACATTAGATTAGATTTAGGAAATATACTCATATTTTATGAAAAATTGCCCTTAGTATTAGCTTTATAAGATATAGTAATACCAAATAAGACCAACTTGTTATGGACTGAATTTTCTTACATTTTACCTTCTTACAGAGATTAAATGGTTTTTTAATAAATATTTTATTGGGGTAATAGACTGCATGAATTCATATATAGATGTTTTTCTGACTATCCCAAATTTTTAGCATGACTAATATCTATACTTACCCAAAAACAAAATAGTTAGGATTATACCTCTTGCATTTAATAGTTTATTAGAAAATTTCAAATTCTGCGAGTTTTCAATGAACTGATAAGTTAGGGAAGTAGTGTGTGCCTGCCTTCCCAACAGCCCTTCTATATCTAACCCATGCTACATGAACTTACCAAGTATGCTATGAATACTACAGTTTTGAAACAGCAAAGTGTCTGAATCTTGACTATGTAGTCCTCTTGCTGAAAATAAACTTCTGGCATCTTAAAAAAATCTCATATTTCATTTTGAGCTGTAGGTCATCCTCTCTCGTGATCTTTTCTGATTGCTAAGTAGATTCAACATTTGCTGTCAGATGCTGTTACAATTTTTGCAGTGGGCACATCCAGTGACCCTGACAAAGCTGCATCATGTCACTGATCCCTTTGATTGCTGAACTGATTTCCGTGATTGTTGCCATCTGCTAGCCATAAAACAACATTCAACAACCAGACAGAAAACTTTCAGAAAGAAGGAGTCCCCAAGTAAGGAAATCACTAGAAATGGACATATTCTTAATTATGCATCTTACTGACCACAACTCACTGACTATGGATAAATATTTTAAACTTTTGTTAGTGTATAAACTTCGATTGTTATTGCATTTAATTTGAAACTATGTAAAATGGAAATTTAGCTTTATTTTATATAAGGAACATAACAAACATACTAAGAGAAAATGAGAATTTTAAAATAAACCCACTGCTTTAGGAAAATAATGTGAAAAAATGAATTTATTTTATATTATATTAAATGAATACATAATTAGCTTCTTTCAAACTTTTATTTAATGTTCAAAGTAGAACATGGGATGAACATATGTAATCCATATATAATCATGTATCTGATTCTCTGCGGATCAAGTTGTTTTCATTTTAAACCACTGAGCATTTAGGACTGAGATTAGGTAATTCAGAGTCCTTGGATCTACAGTCAAGGGTTAAATTTATCCTACTTAACTCTATCCTCATTTTATTCTTATGCATATTAATTATGGAAATTTTCTACGTGCAAAGAAAATAAAAATCCAGCCAGTCATAGGAACACAGTTGATTTAGTTTTTCTGTTGATTCTTTCATAAGGTTAAATCTGGGTTATGTTAATAGTCTCCCTATTTGTATACATAAATGATTTATTAGATTTCAAAAGACACTCTGGTGATTTCAGATTTTAAAGATTAATCTGTTGTACTTTAGATCATTTGTTTCTTTTTCTGGTTTGTGAAACTATCCAAGGCTTTATTTTAAGTTTGTAAAAGTAGTCAGTACCCATATTTGTCACCTAATTCATTTATCTGCTTCTAAAATTATGAATTCACATCACATTAATCACCCAACTTCTGCTTATTTTCATTTAATTTTTCCAGCATCTCAATGTTTAATTCATCTGTATATACCTTTTTCTTTTGTATTAGTATACAGGAAACCAAAGAAGAAAATTTCTGCAGACTGAGATTTCTCAAGATTCATAAAAAAACAAAACAAACAAACAAACAAACAAAAAATAAAAACACCATACTTGGGCAGATCATGGCTGAGACACTATGTTCTTTGATATTCTGGTTGCTTTTTTTTAATCCCCATAGACTTTAGTCAAATTACAGATTACTTTGTTAGGGTCTCTTATTGCTTCCTGCATGAAGTCTGTGTGTTTGCTTTCTTTAATTGTCACCTGAAAGGCATGTACTCTAGAAAACATGTGAATGGGTGTTGGTCAGTATTTACACCTTACAACTATTGTAAATTATTTTTATTGCGTCTTAATAATGCAAATTTTGGAATCTTTGGTCCATTTATTATGATGTTAGAGAGTAGAGCTTTTCAGATAAAATTAAGTGTCAAACATGTCTGTAGCCTTATGAGTGGACATGTGCTATGCTAAGTATGCCCTGGAAATACTTGATTACTTTTATGTCATACAAGACAACAATGAGGAGACAGCTATCTCTAAATAAAATAGAACATAGAAAGTGTTGACTCATTTACCTTAGACTCCTTTTATGTAAATTTATTAAAACTAATATATATTCTGTATACAAAACAGTCAGGGGCATTTTGTAAAAGCCTAGTCTGATGACCTATCCTCTCTAACCTGTAGTTTCATGACATTACAAGATGTCAATTAAAAAGGAGATTTATTGTTTAGAAAATGAATAAAAGTATATATCAAGCCATTGAACATTTTAAATTATTATGTTTTAATATGCCAAAAATTTAATATTCACATTCTCTATTTATTTAAATAACAAAGCCTGACATTCACTGATTATATTTTCAGGCAAGACTAGTCTACAGTTTAGTGTCTTATTTACATACAAATAAGGTTGTCAGACACATAAGAATCATTCTGTATTCAATTAGCAGTTACCTTTAGTCTTTTCTTTTTGGCGTCAATTATAACTTACATCATAGTTCTTGTATTATAGTGTCAAAAATTACACATCCATAGAACAAAGTAGACTACTGACATAGCTAATATCTTTGCTGTCTTTGATTTATATCTGTTCCTTTCCTCATAAAAACTACAGTGATTCAACTCTTCATATCTTTACATATACTCCAATTTCCCCCAAATGTCTTGTGAATCAGAAAAATAAATACTTTCATTACTTGGAGCCAATACAAATGTTTGTGTTAGTAAAACTGATCACTTTCATATTTTTGGATCTCCAGAATAATTTGCAACCTTTTTCTAAAATTTAACTCTCACAGGAATTTGAATTGAAGAGTATGCTGTGTGCGCTGGCTAGTGAAAAGAATTTGGAATCCTTCAGAGGTTGTTCTCTGCACATGTCTCTGAAGGATATTTCCAGTTATGTCATACTGTAGATTAAGAAGGTCCCATGAACATGGGTGACATTGTCACAATGGATTGAATCTAGAACATAGTTTAAAATGGAAAAACAGCCAGTCATGTATTCTTCTTTCATTGTAGACAAAGTATTGTCTGACACTATTTCTTATCTTCCATGATGAAAGTCAATCTTTATATATGTGATCAAAATAAACCATTTTCTTTTCAGTAATCTTCTGTCAGTATGTTATATAATCATGACCATGAGAAAATTCAATAATACACACAACTATCCTAGTTATAAATAATTTTAAATATAATGAAAGCAAAATAAAAATTTGAACAAGGATACATGCTAGATTTCATAATAGATGTCCATGACTATTGATATAACTCCAATAAGAATTAGAACATTTTCCTCATTTCCAAAATAATTTGTAAATATTTGTGCAATTTCTTTTTACTTACACAATACAGTCAGTCCATAAATTGTAAGCATTGACCTCCACGGGGTAATACTTTATTTTCTTAAAAATTAGCATTAATTCATACTAATCAATATCAATTGATTGACTTTCATGTCTTTGATGCATTTTTAATGTTTTATTAACTTCTGATTTTTTGTGGAAGTTAGGAAACATATAAATATTTAGTGTTTACATATACTAATGACAAAAATTATGAATGAAGCACAATTTTTTACATAATTATCAATTAACAGGCATTCTGGATGTATCTGTTGTGTATTTACTAAGAATAGTCTGATGGTGATTATTTGGGTACTGTTTTCTGCAACATGTGATACATTAAATATCTCTTATTTCTAAAAATCTAGATGTTTGTAGATAGATAGCTTAAAGCACAATAAATTTCTGAGTCATAATATGACCTTATATTCAACAGTTTGGCAGACTACCAAATATTTCAAAGTTGCTAAGCATTTCATATCACTGTCAACAATGTTAGAGGTTTTCAAAATTTTAACTTTATGAATTTTCCTTATTTTAATCAATAATTTTAGAAATTTTATATGGCTATATGAATAAACAACACTATGGTGCATATATGCATATTACTAAGAGATAATAGGCTGAGAAATATTTTTTTTCTCATTTTTTGATAATTCTCTTGATTTCCATTATACTCATGTTGGAGAAATATATTTATTACAAATATTATACTCATGTAGGTGAAGTATCTACTTAGCTACATACATATATATAATATATAATATATAAATATATATAAATTATAGGTTTTAATATATATAAAATATATAAATTACCACACACACACACACACATATATATATATATAATTTACCATCTAATTGGTCACACAATGGGCCTCAACATATACAAGTAGACTGAAATAATCCTATGCATCCTATTAAATCACCTTGAACTAAGGCTGGTCATGAATAATAACAAAAAAACAACAGAAAGTCTACATACAAATGGAGATGAACAAAGATCTACTCAATGACAACTTGGTTAAAATAAAGAATGAAAAAAGAAATTGAAGATTTTTTTGAAATTTAATGAAAATGGAGGCACAACATACCCAAACTTATGGCACACAGTGAAAACAGTGCTAAGAGAAAAACTCATAACTCTGGGGACTTCCAAAAAGAAGTTGGTGAAAGAATACATGAGCAGCATGACAGGACTCCTAAAAGCTCTAGAGAAAAATGAAGCAAATACATTGAAAACAGCAGAAAATGCTCAAACTGGGGGCTGAAACCAAGGAAATATAAACTAAAAACCAATGCAAAGAATCAACAAAACCAGGGGCTAATTCTTTGAGAAAATCATCAAGGTAGATAAACCATTAACCAGACTTACCAGGGAGCACACAGACCATATCCAAATTTTAAAATCAGAAATGAAATAAGAGACATAATATCAGAAACCTAGGTTTTTATCATTGATAATTTTAGCAAAAGACAATGTTATTACATAAGTAACAACAATATTTCATCCAGTTTCCAAAAGGTTGTATAATGTGCCTGGTAGCCATCCTAAAACAATTAAAGATAAAATGAGCTACTAGAGTTTCATGAT
Source organism: Micromys minutus (assembly GCF_963924665.1). Taxonomy (NCBI): domain Eukaryota; kingdom Metazoa; phylum Chordata; class Mammalia; order Rodentia; family Muridae; genus Micromys; species Micromys minutus. The sequence continues at coordinate 9,380,487 of NC_137974.1, forward strand.
TCCTTTTAATGACAGTGTGTGTTGCTTTAAAGAAACTTTGCAATTTTATGAATTCCCATTTCTGAATTCTCAGAACATAAAACTTGGTGTTCTGTTCAGGAAATTTTCCTTGTGCTTATGAGTTTGAGGCTCTTCCCCACTTACTCTTCTATTGGATTCAGATTATCTGGTTTTATGTGAAGATCCATGATCCATTTTAATGTAAGCTTTGTACAATGCTATAATAATGGATCAATTAGCATTGTTCTACATACAGGTTGAACCAGCACCAATTGGTCAAAATTCTGTCTTTTTTTACACTGAATGGTTTTAGCTTCTTTGTCAAAGATCGAGTGACCATAGGCGTATGTGTTTATTTCTGGGTCTTCACTTTTTTTTCCATTGATCTACCTGACTATCTCTTTACCATTACCATGCTTGAGGTAAGGGATGAGGATTCACCCAGAAGTCTTTCATTGTTGAAAATAGTTTTTGTTATCGTGGGTTTTTTTTTATTATTCCAAATGAATTTGCAAGTTGTTCTTTCTAGTTCTAGCAGAATTGATTTGGAATTTTAATGGGTATTGCATTCAATCTGTAAAAAGCTATAGGCAAGATGGCCATTTTCACTATGTTGATGGTCCAACCCATGAGCACAGGAGATCTTTTCACTTTCTGAGATCTTTTTCAATTTCCTTCTTCAGGGACTTGAAGTTCTTGTCCTATAGATCCTTCACTTGCTTGTTTGTAGTCACACCAAGGCTTTGTATATCATTTGTGACTATTGTGAAAATGAAGGCACAACATACCCAAACTTATGGAATGCAATGAAATCAGTACTAAGAGAAAAACCCATTGCTCTGAGCACTGCCAAAATGAAACTGGAGAGAACATTGGATAACACCTTGACAGCACACCTGAAAGCTCTAGAACAAAAAGAAGCAGATAAATGGAAGAGGAGTAGATGGCAAAAAATAATCAAACTCAGAGCTGAAATCAACCAAATCTAAACAAAAAGAACTATACAAGAAATCAACAAAATCAAGAGCTGTTTTTTTTTTTTATGAGAAAATCAACAAGATTCATAAACCCTTAGCCAGAGTAACTAGAGGGAACAGAGAGAGTATCCAAATTAACAAAATCAGAAATGAAAGAGACAGAACAAAAGAAATTGAGAAATTTTAAGATATTATCAGGTTCTATGACAAAAATTTATACTCAACGATACTGAAAAAAATAGAGCAAATGGACAATTTTCTAGACAGGTAACAGGTAACAAAGTTAAATCAGGATAAAAATAGGCCATCTAAACAGCTGCATAACCCCTAAAGAAATAGAAGCAGTCATAAAAAACCTCCTCCCCCCCAAAAAAAAACATCCAGGACCCGATGTGTTTAGTGCAGAATTTCATCAGACCTTCATAGAAGACCTAATAGCAATACTCTCCAAACTATTTCACAAAATAGAAACAGAAAGAATTCTATCCAATTCATTCTTCAAAGCCAGAATTACATTCATTCCTTAACCACACAAAGTCCATAGTTTTTTTCTCATTCTATTTATCCTATGAGTAGAGGAAGGTTACTAAATTTTTGGAGTTAATTTTATATCCAACAGTTTTTTGCTGAAGTTGTGTTTGAGATTTAGGAGTTCTCTGGTAGTATTTGGTGGGGAGGCGTCTAATATACTATTATATCATCTCCAAATACTTATAATTTGACTTCTTCCTTTCCAATTTGTATTTTTCTGACCTACATTTGTTGTCTAATTAATTGTTCTGTCTAGAATTTTGAGTATTATATTGAATAGGTAAGAAGAGAGTGCATAGCCTATTCTAGTCCCTGATTTTAGTGTGACTTCTTCAAGATTTTCCCTATTCAGTTTGAAGTTGAGTATTGATTTGCTGTATATTGCTTTTATTATGTTTTGGTATGGGCTTTGAATTCCAAGACTTTTACCTTTTACCTTGAATAGGCGTTGAAGTTTGTCAAATGTTTTTCCAGCATCTAATGATATGATTATGTGTGATGTTTTTCTTTTTCTTTGAGTTGTTCTTTTTTAGTGGATTATATTGATGGATATTTATATATTGAACCATCTCTGCATCCCTGGCATGAAGCCTATTAGATAATGGTGGATGATTTTTTGATGTCTTCTTAAATTTTCTTTATAAAAATTTTATTGAATATTTTATATAGATATTCATAAGTGAAATTGGTCTGAAGTTTTCTTTCTTTGTTGGGTCTTTGTGTAGTTTAGGTATAAGCATAATTGTGGCATTAAAGAATGTATTATGTAGTGTTCTTTCAGTTTCTATATTATGAAATACTTTGGAGAGTATTGGTATTAGGTCTCCCATGAAATGCTGATAGAATTCTGCAATCGACCCATCTGGTCCTGGACTATATGGTTGAGATAATTTTAATGACATTCTATTTCTTTAGAGGTTATGGAACTGTTTAGATGGTTTATTCTGCTCCTTACTTACCATTGGTACCTGGTATCTCTGTATAAAATGGTCTATTTCCTCCAGAATCTTCAGATTTGTTGTATAGAACTCTTTAGTAGGATTTGATATTTTTTTAAATTACCTAGGTTTCTGATATTATGTCTCTTATTTCATTTCTGATTTTAAAATTTGGATATGGTCTGTGTGCTCCCTGGTAAGTCTGGTTAATGGTTTATCTACCTTGATGATTTTCTCAAAGAATTAGCCCCTGGTTTTGTTGATTCTTTGCATTGGTTTTTGGTTTATATTTCCTTGGTTTCAGCCCCCAGTTTGAGCATTTTCTGCTGTTTTCAATGTATTTGCTTCATTTTTCTCTAGAGCTTTTAGGAGTCCTGTCATGCTGCTCATGTATTTTTTAAACTCAAACTTTATATTATCACTATTACAAAAACATTTTTAATCTGATTGAATACTAGAATTTTCCAAATATAAATACTACAATGATGGATAAAAAGAAAATATAATTCCATATTTTAATTTTTTTATATAAAACAAATTGTGTAATTATTTTAGTGGTAAATTTATTTATTTATTATAAAATATTTCTTCTCATATTTTACATATGACATATTATACAGTAGAAATAATTTAACTCAGCAGTACTAAAAATCACATCCTATAAATATGATGATGTAATATTTCTTAAATCTATATACACGAGACCTGTAAAACGTTAGTTAAATCCAATGTGGCTTAATAATACATCCTGACTACCAAAGTCCAGACAACTTACAAAATTGCAGGAGAGAAAAAGTAAATGAACTGCTGTTAGAAGGTACTCAAAACCTATTATGTCTGATTTCATATCTCAGCATACAGGCTATCTCTACTGTCACCTACCTGCAGGCAAAATTGATCATAATGTATCACAGAGATGAGTCTTTCCAGTTTTAAAATCCTTCTGGGAAGCAGATATCAGAAGTTGCTTAGTGATAATGAATGGAAAAGGAAAGAAAGTAAGAAGGAAGGAAAGAAAGAAAGTTTCTTTACATAAATTGTACTGAATCTTAAACCCATAATAAGTTTCTTCATACATTTTTTCCAAGAACAATAGAAATACTTTATATTCACTCTTTGCTCCTTGCTTTGCATGTAAACAGTAAACATGCACTTGAAACTATTTTTAGAGTATTCTAATGTTAAACACAGTTCAGATGACATGTTACCAGCTGTAGTAGTTTATCATTTCTAGAATAAAAGGGCAAAAGTATCATAATATGTTTAGTTTTAAAAGATACCCTGGTATTTTCTAAGTACACTTAGAAAACATGGCTGTGAATTCTGTTGGTATGGAAGTTATTCATCAGTCCAAGGTGCTGTATGATTATCATTTACTAAGTGATGATAGTGTATATATAATTAATCTATTGTCAAAGCTGTGCATAATAAATAAAAACAACTTTGTCTTAACATTAGATATCGTTAAATTTAAAGGAAGCCTTGTAACAAAAAATGAAAATGATTATAGAACAAATACTTTTACTTAGGCGCTGTATACAATGTCTAGTTTGATTTTCTTTCTCAAAGAAAGAATGAACATAAAAAAGATAGAATTTCTTTTGCTGTGGTATTCTTCCATTTGTTTAGGGATAAAAGGATAATAAAAACTGTAGGAAATAATGAAGAGGCAAAGAAGCAAGAGAAGAAAAAAAATATAATATTAAAGACACTAGCATAGTAGAATTGAGAGTAAACATTAATTTTGTTCTTTAATAATGCAAATTATTCAAACTATATATATATGCAAATATGTATATATATATATATATATATATAGATAGATAGATAGATAGATGTGTGTGTGCACATATAAATAACTTTTCCACAGATTATAATGAGGTTATGACTAAAATTATCTGATAACAAATAGAGACTTCTTTTATCTTTTGACACCCCTGAAGTAATTCAAATGCTTAAGTTGTCATGTGTTCTGCACAGATGATTACTGTACAAAATACACTGTCAAATCAGACATGTAATTGACCGAAAACATTCTTAGCTCTCCTGCTCAGGGCTAGTCAATGTCAAAGAGTACATTTAATTTGCATAATAATTTTCTCATTTACATAATATGGTGTCTTTACTTTTAAAATGATGTCCACAGTGTAAACATTAAATTATTCTAACTCTTCATTATCAATATCCATTTAATTGTTTATCAGCAATAGAAATATTCTTGTTTTTACTAATGTTTTATTTATTTTATATGAGTTCACTGTAGCTCTCTTCAGACACACTGGAAGAGGGCCGCAGATCTCATTACATATGATTGTGAGCCACCTTGTTGTTGCTGGGAATTGAACTCGGGACCTTGAAGACCATTCGGTGTTCTTTTTCACTGAGTGATTTATAAGAATCAAATTATGAAAATCCCTAAAAGCTTAAAACTATGTTTCTGAATTCAAATGAACTTCTAGCTACCATGAGTAATTATTAAACTTTCAAATAATAAGCCATAATAATCTCTAAAATTAGAGATTAAGTTACTCATAAATCATATTCAGTAAACTAATAACAATTTAAGTTTGGGTAAAGCCACTGGCTACTTACATGTAGATTTTTATGGTCTAGTACAGATAATTTCTTGTTCAAAAATTTTGTGTTATTATTATAGTTCTTGTGGTTTTTTATGACATGTGTTTGGAGCACGTGTACCATCATGGATATGGTTAGGTCAGTTTGTTATGACTACTTCCTTTTTTCCACCTTTGCACAGTTTTTAAGAATCAAACTCTGCTAACCGGGTTTACCCGGCAATTTTACCAGCTGCTCTATCTCACTGGCTCAATTTCTACCATTTAATTGGCATATCACCTGCAAAAACATATTTTTATTTGGAATTAGGTTGTATAGTCAAGAAACTTTCAAATTTCTTCAAATTAAAATATGTAGAATTTTTGTTGAATAAAATAGTACAGTGAGAACAACTCTACAAGTAAATAATTATTAGTAAATACTTTTATTTGTAAAAATAGTCACATTTTAAACATTTTTAGATGTTTTATATATTTACATTTCAAATGTTACCCACCTTCCCTGACCTTCCCCATCCCCATCCTTCTGCTTCTATGAAGATGCTCCTACTCCCACACACCCACTTCTTCCTCAACAACCTGGCATTCCTGTACACTGGGAAAATAAATACTCACCTATTAACATCTTCTGTCTATGCATACTTTTAATCTAAAGCATAGTAATGAAAGTGTATACTTATTTTATCAGTGAAATACACACTTTAAGAATGGAATAACTTTTATCTAAATTTTCATAATTAGAAATAAGAAATAACACTCTAAACTTTGAAATATCTTAGTTTTTAAATTGAAAATTTCTCCTTGCCTCTTTCTGGGTTTCTCCCTTTCTTGTTCTCTCTGTCTCTATCTCTTTGTCTCTATTTCTCTGTCTATGACTCTCTGTTTCTCTCTCACACCCACACTTTCTATTGTTTTTCTTCTCTCTGTCTGTCTGTCTGTCTGTCTGTCTGTCTGTTTGTCTGTCTCTTCTCTCTCTCTGTCTGTCTGTCTGTCTCTCTCTCTCTCTCTCTCTCTCTCTCTCTCTCTCTCTCTCTGTCTTTCTCTCTCTCTCTCTCTGCGTGTGTGTGTGTGTGTGTGTGTGTGTGTGTGTGTGTGTGTAGTCACAGCAATTTACCTTGGAATAATATTATATGGGTTAGTATATTTTAACTTGACGCTTGGCCATAAAGAAACATGATCCTGGAGAATTAAGGTTCTGAATTTCTTATTTTCCTTAACCATGCACTTTATGTTACCTCTGCATTTCAGAGGATTAGCCTGATAATATCATTTTACTAACCAGAACACAGTCCTGCAGTAGTTAAAGCAGGAGTGGCACTTCTGCTATGCCTTAGGTAGGATTTCACTTTCTTCTATAAACTATATGAATATTCAGGATTTGTTCTTGAATGTGTTCTTACTTTCTGTTCCCCAGAGGCTGCAGCAGCACTCTGGGAGATTATCTTTGTTTAGGAAGACATTTTCGCTGTAACAGATGAGATTGATTGGAAGTTACTTTCCTGGGGTTTCACTCATTTTCTCGTTGATGTTGGTGGAAGAACCATATATTATTACACAGAATGCTTGGAGGAAGGGAGTCAGTATTAGTTTGTTTCTTTGTTTGTTTTACATTGTACAGTAGGTTATACTACAAATTATATTAATCTATCTCTTTTTATTTGTGGTATGTTTAAAACAACTTTCAAACTCAATGACTTGCTGTAGACAGAAGTTAATTTTTTGATCACACTGTATTCTGTCTGTGAGCTCCTTGAAGCTCAGAACTTGCTCCAGGCTATAAATAAGCCTCAGGTCAGGTTTGCTATTCTGTTTTATGGGTACTGCTTACTTAAATAATTTTTATTTTGGAATATTCTCATTGCAGTACAATGAACATATTGATTAGTATGAACAGTGGATTTTAAAACTTTTCCTCTGATATTACTTAAGAAGTGTCCATTGAGATTCAACAAACTCCAGGGAAAATGCTACTGCATTAGGGAATTATAGAGACTATGCAGGACAATGGATATCTCAAGACAGCATACTTTAATGCATACTTTGTTTACAAGGATGTTGAATTCTTACATAAATAACAACAAAAAGTTTCTAAAAATGTCTGCTTCTAGTCTCTTCATAAAGATACTGCCTTCCTTTCCAGCAGTAATTTATCAATAATAGCATGTCTTTCCCGGCCATTCACATTAAACCATATATCTCAGCGCTATTAGGGTTCTGTTTTAAGTTATTTTTAACACTTCTGAATGGTAAATAGAGAAATCTTCCCAAGTGTATTTTGTCCTGACACAGTAGGATTTTCTAATTCAATGTGATCTTTCCCCAGTCTGTTTCTTACACCTTTGTTTCAAATCAGACAATCCATTTTCCTTATCAACTTATTCAGCAATGTCCTAACAACCCACAGCTACTAATAAAATTCTGCTTCAACAATTCTGCTTCCCAAGGAAGCAACAAAAGCAATAGACACAGTGTCTATTTTGTGTTATCATAGGAAATATTTTTTCTGTATGTTTTGACAAGGCATAAATAAGATGTTATGTCTCATATCAATATTGTGGAATGTGATGACTGATTTCATACCACATGTTTTACTTAATTTTTTCCCCTTTGGCAGCATTCCATTTTCAAAGTATAATTCCAACATATTAAAGTAATTCTAGTTAATACAACAGATTTTCTGTGAAATGCAGCCAACTGTGTTTCAATTTGCAGGAAACATTGTGTGTTCATAATAGGCACTCAAGTTAAGGTTTGATAACAGCCAGGATGTGACTAATGTTGGAAGAGAAAGAAATAATTCATAGAATATGATAATGTCCATAGACCTTGTATATCACTTTACTCATTTTGAACTGGAAAAAAATTACAGTTATAAAAATATAATATATTTTGAAGCAAAGCTAGAAAATCTTAGCTTGTACCGAGACAAAGAATAAAAACCTCCTTTGTAGCCACATATATTGGGATACTGAGAATTTCAAAGATCATTTCTCAATAAACAAACAGCCCAAAGTTTATTAAGCATAAAATATTAGTTTGTTTTATTTTGATAAGTTTTAAATATAACTTCTTACCATTTAACTCATTATCAAGGTATGCAGTTTCTTGACAGCATTTGAATTATTGAATGTGTTTGTGGAAACATGTTTTTTCAAACAAAGTAATTTAAGAAAACATGCCTAACTAATAGAGTATAAACCTAAAAAGCCTATAGTTTTTTACTTAATATTTAATTCAACTACAACAAAAAATAAAGTATATGTGTGTTTTAAAGTTATCTAATTGTACATATTTAGTAAATTGTTTTTAATACTTTCCAAAATGTTACAAAGTACAATTAGAGAAATTTGTATAGCAAGAAATATCAACCATGACATTTCTGTTGTAATATTTATGTAATTTGATGTTTTCACTGGTAAACAAATAGCAGCGATCTCTATTGTTAGAATCATTAGGAATTCTTGAAACTTTCAGCAAACTTAATTTTTAATTTTTTATGTATTTTCCAATGTGTTTTGATGATATTCATTCTATGCCTCAACTTCTTCCAACCCATTCTCTCTATCTTTACTTCTCTTCTGTATCAACCTGAGTTTTCTTCTCCCCTCCCCAATCTGGTCTAGTTTCTATAATGCAGACATTCTTGGGAGGAATAAATTCTCTAGTGTATGGTTGGCATTCCAGGAGTCATACCATTATAGAAGTGTTCCTCCCTCTTACAGAACTACCAAATGCTGGGATTTCATGCTTACTCCTCACCCACTTCATGTTTCAACAGTTGTTGGATGTAGGCTGTGAAAGTAAATCCTGTGATTGCCCTCCCAATAGAGATTATTTCATCCATACAACCCTTCTGCTTTCTGTGGAAATATTGTCTCCGTGTAGTTATCAACCACCACTATTTGTCTTAGCAATCTTTTCACCTGCACTCTCAAAAAGATCCCTTAGGTCTGTGTGGTGGGAATTTATAAGGATGTCTCATCAAGGGCTAAGCACTCCATTGTTTCCTGTTCCCTTCTTGGTGACTTAGAATCTTTGTCTTAATTGCCATTTACTGCAAGAATAAACTCTTAAGAGTGTTGAAAGATACTTTGTCTATGTGTATGAAAATAAATTATTAGAAGTCATTGAAATATTCCATCCATTTAGCAGAATAATATAGTGTTTAGTTATTTTTTATGACTTAATCTTTTTTACCACATGATCTTGCCCTCTTCATGAAAGCCATGTGAGTGTTGCATCTAATGAAATAAACCTTAGATCCAATCAGAAAAGTATTAGTTACTACAATAACTTATATGTCAATATTTTACTAGTAGTTATAATGTATCATGCCACGTTTTGCTATAGCTTAGAGGTTTCACTGCTGGATAAATTTGATAATAACTTTCTTTCTCTGGAAGCACCTCCCATCTTTGTGACAAGACAAATAGCCAGTAGGGATGAAAATTCTAGGTAAGTACTAGCTTGATTTCTCTATGTTTCATAACTCCAGTATATTGTGTCTTCAGTGAAAAACATTTACTACAGGGTAACCAATGGCCAATTGCCAATTGCTTACAGTATTTTTTTTGTGAATGAGATCCTGTTGGCCACAGTTGAGAAATATTTGTTCTACTTTGGCTTCTCTCTCACCACTGGAGTGTCCAGTGTTGTTCAGATAATGTTATTGCCCCTTTCTGTTTATCATGGTACTAAAAGATGTTTATGAATCCAAACATAACCTAGACACTTAGGTATTTGCATTTCATGCCCAGATCCACAGAATCAAGCTGGGCTTCTTATTTATTTAAATACAAAAGACACTGGATTGATGGAAAAATGAAACCAATCTGCTGAACTAGCACAACCTGCATACTTTAAAATACCAGAATGGAAGTGGAAGAATGTGTTACATTGGGGAAAAGGCTTTGTCTATATTTTCATAGACTGTGAAAGATTAGTGTTCCCTCAAATTACAAAGATCAGATTTAAGAACAGACAAATAAACCAAGATGTTGAAATCAACATTTGATGAATGACAGATGATCAGCACAGCACTTATAAAGGATCATCAAGATCATTTTTCATCATTATGAATGATTTACTTTTTAAGTAAATGTTATTTTTATTGGATATTCTCTGTACTTACATTACAGATGTTATCTACTTTCCACCAACCCACTCCCCCTCCCCCTCACATTGCTTGCATGAAGGTACTCCCTCTCCAACCACTCTCTCCCACCTAAGCACCTTGGCATTGCCCTAAACTGGGAAAATGAGCCTTCGCTTATCCAAAGACCTCTCCTCCCATTGATGTCAAAGTATGCTCTCCTCTGCTATATAGGCACCTGGGGCCAAGGGTATCTCTCTATATACTCACTGGTTGGTGTTTTTTGACTCTGGGAGCTGTGGTAGTTTAGGTTAGTTGATAATTTTGTTCTTCCCACAAAGTTGCAGATCCATTCAGCTGGGTCTGCAGTCTCTGGATGACCATTTCTCCAATCCTTGCTTCTCTATTTGTCCCTCTATTTCCTCACATAAATGTTTTTTTTTTTTTTCTCCCTTATTAGAAGTACTGAGGCACCCAGCTTCTGGCCTTCCTTCTCTTTTAGCTTCATAAGTGCTATGGATTATTTCTTGGGTATTCTGAGACTTTTGGGCTGTTATCTGCTTATCAGTGAGTATTTACAGTGAGTGTTCTTTTGTGATTGGGTTACTTGAATCAGGATCATAGCTTCTAGTTCTATTCATTTGCCTAGGAATTTCATGAACTTGTTTTTAATAGCTGAGTTGTATGCCAAATTTTCTGTATCCATTCCTCAGTTGAAAGAAATCTGGGTTGATTCAAGCTTGTTCCTATTATAAATAAGGCTGCTATGAACATGGTGGAACATGTACCCTTTTTAGATATTGGAGTTTCTTTGGGTATATGCCCAAGAATAGTATAGCTGGGTCCTCAGGTAGAACTGTGTCCAATTATCTGAGAAACTGCCAGAATGATTTCTAGAGTGGTTGTACCAGCTTAGAACCCCACCAACAGCGAAAGAGTATTCCTTTTTCTTTACATCCTCGCCAGCATCTGCTGTCATCTGAGATTTTGATCTTAGATATTGTGACTCATGTGAGGTGGAATCTCATATTTGTTTTGATTTACATTTCCCTGATGACTATGTATGTTGAGCATTTCTTTAGTGCCTTCTTTCCCAACCAGTATTCCTCAGTAGAGAATTCTTGTTTAGCTTTGTACCCCATTTTTAAATAGGATTATTTGATTCTCCAGAGTCTAACTTCATGAGTTCTTAGTATACACTGGATACTATCCCTCTATCAGATGTAGAATTGGTAAACATCTTTTCCCAGTATGCTGGTTGCTACTTTGTCCTTTTGACAGTGTCATTTTCTTTACAGAAGACTTGCAATTTAATGCGGTCTCATTTATTGATTCTTGATCTTAGAGCATAAGCCTTTGGTATTCTTTTCAGGAAAATTTCCGCCTTGCCAATGTGTTTTAAGCCCTTCCCCACTTTCTGTTCTATTACTTTCAGTGTACCTGCTTTTATGTGAAGGTCTTTGATCCAATTGGACTTGAGCCTGTACAAGAAGATAAAAGGGGATCAATTTGCAATCTTCTGCGTGCTGAAGTTGAACCACACCATTTGTTGAAGACACTGTCCTTTTTCCATTAAATGATTTTAGCTTCTTTGTCAAAGATTATTTCTGGATCTTCAATTTTATTTCATTGTTCCACATGTGCGTTTTTTTTTTTTTTTTTGTTTTTTTTTTTTTTTTTTTTTTTTTTTTTTTTTTTTTTTTTTTTTAGCACAATTGATCTAAACACAGTCAGGGATAGTGATTTTTATTTCTAACTCTATAAAGAATTGAGTTGGAATTTTGATGGGTAATCTTTAGAAGGCCTTAGGTAAGATAGCCATTTTTATTACGTTGTTCCTTCCAATCCATAGTATAGAAGATATTTCCACCTTTTAAGATGTTTTACAATTTCCTTCTTCAGAAACTTGAAGTTGTCATACAGATTCTTCACTTGGTTAGTTAGGGTCACAGATTCTTCACTTGGTTAGTTAGGGTCACACCAAAGTATTTTATATTATTTTTGGCTATTGTAAAGGGTGTCAAGTCTTGAATTTTGTTCTCATCGTGTTTATTTTTTGAGTAGATGAAGGCTACTGATTTGGTTAATTTTATATCCACCTATTAGGATGAAGCTGTTTAACAGCTGTAGGAGCTCTTTGCTGGAATTTTGGGGTCACTATGTTATACTATCTTATCATCTGCAAGTTGTGAAATTTTGACTTTTTTCTTTCCAATTTGTATCCCTTTGACCTCTTTTTTTGATGTCTGATTGCTCTGGCTAGTACTTCCCCTACTTTATTGAATAGAAAGCGAGAATGTGCGCAGTTTTTGTCTAGTCCCTGATTTTAGTAGTATTGATTCAAGTTTTTCACCATTAAGTTTGGTGTTGGCTACTGGTTTGCTGTATATTGCTTTTATTACATTTAAGTGTTGTCCATGAATTGCTGATCTTTCCAAGTCTTTTAATATGAAGGAGTGTTGAATTCTGTCAATGCTTTCTCAGAAACTATAGAAATGATTATGTGTTTTTTTTTTCCTTTGAGTTTGTTTATATAGTAGATTACATTGATAGATTTCCATATAGTGAACCATCCTTCTAACCTTGGAATGAAGCCTAGTTGATGATGGTCAATGATAGTTTTGATGTGTTCTTGGATTCCTTTGCAAGAATTTTATTGCATATTTTTGCATCAATGTTAATGAGGGCATTTGGTCTGACATTCTCTTTCTTTAGGATATTTATGTAGTTTAAAAATGGGAATAATTGTGGTTTTAAGGATTTAAACCTCTCTTTCTATTTTGTGAAATATTTTGTGGAGTATTGATATTAGGTCTTCTATGAAGGTTTGATAGAATTCAGCACTAAACCCATCTGGTCCTGGGCTTTTTTATTGATTGGGAGGTTTTTGATGATTGCTTCTATTTTTTTAGGTGTTATGGGGATGTTTAGATGGTTTATCTGATCTTGATTTAACTTTGGTACATCATATTTGTCTAAAAATATGTCCATTTACTTTAGATTTTCAGTTTTGTTGAATATAGATTTTGTGGTAGGTTCTGATGACGTTCTTGAATTTATTCAGTTTCTGTTTATATGTCTTTGATTTCATTTCTGATTCTGATAATTTTTATACTCTCTCTGTGCTCTCTAGTTAATCTTGCTAAGGGTTTATCAATCCTGTTGACTTTCTCAAAGAATCAATTCCTGGTTTTGTTGATTCTTGATATAGTTGTTTTGTTTCTATTTGGTTGACCTCACCTCTGAGTGTGATTATTTCCTACTTTCCACTCCTTTGAGTGTGTCTGCATCTTTTTCTTTTAGAGCTTTCATTGTGGAGGGGCTCAGAGCCATAAGTTTTCCTCTTAGCACTGCTGTCAGTGTATCCCTTAAATTTGGTATATTGTGCTTTCATTTCGTTTTTTTAATTCTAAAAAGTCCTTCATTTATTTCTTTATTTCTTTCTTTACTAATCTATCACTGGGCAAAGCATTGTTTAGCTTCCATAGGTATGTGAGACCTTCGTTGGTTTTGTTGTTAGTTGTTATTGAAGAACTGCCTTAGTTCATGGTGATCTGACAGGATGCATGAGATTTTTTTCGATGTTCTTGTACTGTTGAGGCTTGTTTCATAACAGACTATATGATCCATTTTGAAAAAGGTGCTGCATGGTGCTGAGAAGAATGTATATTCTTTAGTTTTAGGATGAAATATTCTTTAAATGTCTGTTAAATCCATTTGGTTCATAACTTCCATTATTTTCCCTGTGTCTCTGTTCAGTTTCTGCTTCCATGATTTGTCCATTGATGGGAGTGGTATGTTGAAGATTCCCAATATTATTGTGTGTGGTACAATATATAATTTGAGGTTTAGTAGATTTTCTTTTATGAATATGATTCATAAAATGTGTCCTTGTATTTGGAGTTTATATGTTCAGAATAGAGAGTTCATCTTGATACATTTTTTGTTGATAAGAAAAAAGTGTCTATCCTTATACTTTTTGGCTAAAAATGTACTTTATTCAATATTTGGTTGGCCACTCCAGCTTGTTTATTGGGATCATTTGCTTGGAGAATTTTTTCACAACCTTTTACTCTGATGTCATGCTTGTCTTTGTTTACTGAGATGAGTTTTCTGCATACAGTAAAATGCTGGGTTCTGTTTACATATCCAGTCCAATATTTTATGTCTTTTTATTGGGGAATTGAGTCCATTTATGTTAACAGATATTAAGGAGTAGTTATTGTCCTTTCCTGTTATTTATGTATTTAGAGGTAGAATTATATCTGTTTGTTTTCCTTCATTGGATTTTGGTGCAATAAAAGATTAATTTCTTGATTTTCCTGTGGTGAACTTTCCCTCTTTGTGGTGAAGTCTTTCATCTATTTTCCTTTGTAGGGCTGGATTTGTGGACAGATACATTGTAAATTTGCTATTATTCTGAAATATCTTTGTTTCTCCATCTATGGTAATTGAGAGCTTGGCTGAACATAGTAACCTGGGCTGGTATTTGTGTTCTCTTTGGGTCTGTATGACTTCAGTCCAGGATCTTCTAACTTTTGTATTCTCTGTTGAGAAATCTGGTGTAATTCTGATTGGTCTGCTCTTACATGTTTCCTGTCCTTTTCTCCCTTACTGATTTTTGTATTCTTTCCTTGTTTTGAACGTTTGTTGTTTTGGCTATTATGTGTCAGGAAGATTTTTTTTTTTTCTGGTTCAATCTATTTGGAGTTCTGTAGGCTTCTTTTACGTTCATGATTATCACTTTTTTAAGTTAGGGAAGTTTTCTTCTATAATTTTGTTGAAGATATTTACTGGACTGTTTATTTGGGAGTCTTCCCTCTATTCTATACCTATTATCTTTAGTTTTGGTCTTCTCATTGTTTTTTGGATTTCCTGAACATTTTGGGTTAGACGCTTTATGATTTTTGAATTTTCTCTGACTATTGTGTCAATGTTTTCTTTTGTATCTTCTATCAATGAGATTCTATATTCCATATATTGTTTCTCTTTCCCATGTTTGTCCATGACTCCTAATGCCTTTCTCAGGTTTTGCAACACTTCAAGGTTGTTTCTTTTTGTAATTTTACCATTGTTTCTATTTCTGTTTTCAATTCCTTTGCTTGTTGCTTGTGCTTTCTTGTAGCTCTTTAAGTGATGTGTGTGTGTGTGTGTGTGTGTGTGTGTGTGTGTGTATGTGTGTGTTTTGTGTGTATATTTCTTTCATCTTTAAGAGCGTCAACTTCTTTGTGTGTGTTCTCCTGGCTTTTCTGTATTTCTTTAAGTGTCCAATTTATGTTCTTCGCGAGGACCTCCAGCATCATTATGAAGTATGATTTTAAGTATAAATCTTGCTTTTTCTGGTTAGTTGGGATAGCCACTATTTTCTGTGGTGGGAGTACTGGGTTCTGATGTTACCAGATTTTCTTGGTTTTTGTTTCTTAGATCCTTTCACTTTCCTTTTGCCATCTTGTTACTGATGATGTTAGATGATCTTGTTGCCTTTGCCTGGAGCTTGTCTTCCTGTGATTCTATTGACCCATGGGTTAGTAAGGGAGATTGCTCCTGGGTGTTCAGCTCTTTAGGTAGGCTGTGAGTCCTATGACAGTGGACTGGTTCTGTGTTTGGTCCTGAACAGTTTGTTCTCAAGTAGCACCAAGCTATGTGATCCCTGAGAGTTCCAGATGGTTTCTCCCTGGATAGTCAGTGGAGACAAACTTTGAACTCACCAGTGATCTCAGGAGTGAGAGCATTCCTGTGGGTCCCCTGGCTGCCCAGCAATCTGGCCAGACATGGAGAAACTAGGCCCGCTCTGGTCTTGGGCTGGAAGTGTCTGTTCCCAGAGAGTACCTCAACTGATGCTGTTTTCTGAGCTGAATGGATCTTCATAAAGATATTTGAAATTAACATTTTTAATTTGAGGTTTTGATTTTTTTTGTAAAATGTTAAGCTATATACAATATCTAGTTAGAAAGGGTCTTGATATCAGCCAGTAAGAAATCTCACCTGTGTTTGTGTGTCTGCACGGAGCCACAATACTTCTGTTTCATTTGTTCCTGTCTGTGTCTTTGTCTGTTCCTTAGCTCTGAGTGTGCCACATCTGGCCATTCTAAGCATAGAATCTGTAATCATGGTCATGGGTTGCGTAATGAATGTGCTGGGAAGCTGTGGCCATATATATTTGTGTTCCAGACAGTGGAAATGGGATGATTGTGCCCCATATTTGGCAAAGTGCACTCTCATGGAACCATGGGCACCAAGTGTCTGGATAGTTTGTACTTTCTCCTAGAGGGGAAAAAAGACACACATTCTTGCACCTGACTATGTTTGTGTTTTAACTGGGACATTTTATCTGTCTCTTTTTCTTGGGCTGGGGTGACTCTGATGAACCCCAATATGGAACCTACTCCTTCAACTCCATTGGAATTGATCCTGAACCACTTTAAGGACATTAAGACCAAAGGACTTAATCATTCTTCACCATTAGGAAAGACAAACTAAAAACATTTTGCTTGAATAAAGATTCTTGTGTAATTGCATTTGAATCTTCTCCTTGGTGGTCTATTGGTATTTGTAAAGGCTTTCTTAACAGATACAAGTTACTTCATGAGTTCTTGCAGTTCTGTGTAGGTCATCAGAGGCAGTTGAAGTTAGCAAATGAAAAGAAGCCAGAAGATTAGAATAAAAAGTCAAAGTGAGTTTGAGGCCAAGCTGACCAATTCATTGAGAACCTGGGGGAATCCAGATTGAATAGGAGTTTGACCCAGAACAACTGAGTTGTACAAGCCAGCCAAAGTTCAGAAACAAACAAGCAAACAAAACAAAAGGAAACAAACATAAAACAACAACAAGAATGGGTGAGTTTATTCATGGGTAAGACTCAGAGGCTATACACATCCTAGGCCTAGAGAAGATTAAGTCTAGAAGTTTCCAGCAGTAGGCCTATGTTAGCAGACAGAGGCAGTACTCCTCTGTCACAGCAGTTAAATTAGGTGAATAAAATATACTTTAACAGATATGTATCTGTAAAGATTTTGGGAAACCTCTATGGCAATATGTTTGCATAGATCCCTTCGCAAGTTTGCATCTCTCTTTATTGCTTGCATGTGGAAACACAGTAGTATGTCCAGAAATGCACTGTTATACTCTAAATTGTCATTTTCTTTACTTTGTGTCTTATTTTTCTTACCCCTATATTTTTTTGCAATACAAATATTAAGTCACAGTGATAAGGTACCTAAGTTAAGTTTCAGTAAATGCTATTATTAAATGCATTAATTTGTTATTTTTAATTAAATAAGATTCTAATAGGGCAAAATATTTAAATGCAAGCGTACCTATATATTATTTACATAGGAAAGTAAATAAACATGAAGCATTCATAATGGAAAATAAAATAAAAGCATAACATTTAGAGGACTTTAGAGGAGCAATTTTTAAATGATCACAGGTTAATAAAGCATCACTTATTCTGTGACTTTGAATATTATGTGTTCAATGTGAACTTCATGGCAGTCATTAGCATCCATGATATATCAGGAATCCAAACTGAAAATAATTTTGCTCTCATGCTATTTCTATTCTACCAGTCAATAAGAAATACAGAACTTTTAGTATAATAGAATATAAGTATGATGAAAATACTAGAAAAAACATAAAAATCATTGCCATCAAGAGATGTTTATTGATGGGCAAAATGATAAAAATAGATAAGCAGATAGGGTAATATTGCCATTCTTAGTCTATTAGTAAAAAAAAAAAATCAACAAAGTGTGGGTGTGAGCACTATGATGAGACAGAAGTTGCTGGAATGACTAGATTCTACTAGACAGAAAAACTGAAAGACTGTTTTCATGTAACATAAAGGAGGAACCAAACTAGTGAGTCTTTTCTTCGGGTTAAAGGAATACAAGGGTTAAAAACTGTCATGCTCAGACTTAAACCAATACCCTTAAACAGCAACTGTGGGGAGGGCAACTGTGAAGTAAATGAAGATGTATTATTCATTGGATTTCATACTAGCCAGGAGAAGGAATCTAACTGAACTATCTAAGCATTAACTGGCCCCAAATTTGGTTGATTTTTAAAAGTAGAGTCACATTTTTGGATTATCCTACTCTCAAGTTTTGATTAGTATCATCAAGTTTAGTTAATAGAAAAAGATGATGAGATTAGAAAATCATCAGTAATTTTGGTATTCCCTGAAAAATACTGTCAGTTTTAAAGAGATAAATGAACAGTCCAGGAATGAATAAAGTCTCATCCACAATGGTTAGCAAAAATCAAAATAGTTTCCAGTTATCATCTTGAATCAGAAATGTTTCCCATAATCAAGAACAACATCATTAATAGAAGCAGTCATACATATGACAAATATATATAAATTCTCAGCAGTATGCTTTAAAACAGTCATCTGGGAAGCATTCAGTAATATAAATTACAGCATTGATATACTAACAAATGCATGGTTTTAGCAATCTAGCAATGTTTGTAGAAATTAAATACAAAAAGAAATAAGATTACATTTTTAGAAATTTATAACTGATGTCTTCCTCCTCCGAACATTACATAATCTGTTTATAACACCCAGTTCTTTCCAGTATGTCCCTTAAAACCACCAAGAATATTTATGCTATATGAATAGTAGTTATGATATATTATTTTAGTAGTACTTAAATAATGTCTCCATATGTTTGTTACGTGTGGTTTTGAAAACATTTTATACCCAAAAGCAATTTAACTCATGTAGATTGAACACAAACTTCAGAGAGAATATCTTCATGTAGACCAATGCTCTGCAAATACGCGTTAGTTGATGTTACGTGGCATACATGAGAGTTACCCCAAATGAATGCCTCTCTGAATATTGATGCATCCTTATCTTAAGTAAGAACACACTATGATGAAAAATGCACTTAAGGACAAAAATCTACAAAAATCATTTTATATTAAATGATTCATTCTGTATCTATGGAAAGACACACACAGTATAGCAGAATAAAGTAGAACAGAAGATGACTATGTGAGTTGAAATAATTTCAAAGGAAAATTAAAAACTTTAAAAATAGTAAGTATGTGAATAAAGATGAAATATAATTTTCTTTTTTTACTGATTTTCATCATCATTGATTACTAACTTAGCAAATTGTTTGAGAATATTCAGCACATGAGTGCTTAAATATAGACCAAATGACAGGAAATGTCAAATAAAGTTAAGTACAACTTAAATAAATTGGGCAATATTACCTGGATGTAGCATAATTTAAGTTACAGATGTCGAATTGTATTCTAATTCAAGTTAATAAATAGAAGCCCATAGGCATGCATGAAAAGAAATTGCATGATAACAGTACAATTATTATAATTATTCAAATTAATCAAAATTGTAAGGACTGTAAGTAAAAAATGACTGAAGAAATAGAGATAAAAATTCTAACATGATATTTAAGTTTCAAATCATAACTAAATAACTTATTACAATAATTACATTAATTTAATTATTGAAATATAATTACAGAATTACTCCTTTTGCTTCCCTCCATTTCTTTGAATATTATTAAATTCCTTAGCACAATGTATTATTATGGCAGAAAATGAGAAATGTAAACACATTGAGAAATAAGTGTAAAAGTATTACATTAAAAATTAAATTGATTATATTTGTATAATAGCTATATATTAAATCAGACTATTTCTATAGTTAAATATTTTTTATTTTACAAAAGCTGGCTTTATCAAAATAAAATGTCAAATAAAAGAGTAAACAACTATTTACAGTGAAAGGAAAACAGCTGGAAAAATATATAACCACTTATGCTTAGATTGAAAATCTAATGTTCTTCTAGGTGTTTGAAAGTATATGGAAAGATCAATGTGCAATTTCATATGGAACAACAAAAGACCTAGAATAGTGAAATCTATCCTCAACAACAAGAAAACATCTGCGGGAATCACTATCCCTGACCTCAAGCTATATTACAAGGCAATTGTGCTGAAAACTGCATGGTACTGGTACAGAAATAGGCACGTGGATTAATGGAATAGAATAGAAGATCCAGAAATGAGCCCTCATGTATATGGTCACCTGATTTTTGAAAAAGGAGCCATAAACATTCAATGGAAAAAGGACAGCCTATTCAACAAATGGAGCTGGTCCAACTGGCACTTAGCATGCTGAAGAATGAAAATAGACCCTTTCTTATCTCCTTGTACAAAGCTCAAGTGTAAGTGGATCAAAGATCTCCACATTAAACCAGATACACTGAAACTATTAGAGGAGAACGTAAGGAAAACCTTAGAACACATAGGCACAGGAGAAAATTTTCTGAAGAAAACACCAGTGGCTCAAGCTCTAAGGTCAAAGATTAACAAATGGGACTTAATGAGACTGCAAAGTTTCTGTAAGGCTAAGGACATTGTTAAGAAAACAAAATGACAGCCAACAGAATGGGAAAAGATCTTTACCAACACCACATCAGATAGAGGCCTAATATCCAAGGTGTACAAGGAACTCAAAAAGCTAGACACCAGAGAATCAAATAACCCTATTAAAAAATGGGGTACAGAGCTAAACAAAACGTTTTCAGTTGAGGAACATCGAATGGCCGAGAAACATCTGAGGAAGTGTTCGACATCCTTAGCCATCAGGGAAATGCAAATCAAAACAACCCTGAGATTCCACCTCACACCAGTCATATTGGCCAAGATCCAAAACACAGATGACAACAGATGCTGGCGAAGTTGCAGAGAAAGAGGAACACTTCTCCACTGTTGGTGGGGTTGTAAACTGATACAACCACTATGGAAATCAGTCTGGAAATACCTCAGAAAATTGGATATAGTACTACCTGAAGACCCAGCTATTCTACTTCTGGGCATATACCCCAGAGACACTTTAATACACAACAAAGATACATGTACCACAATGTTCATAGCAGCTCTATTTATAATGGCCAGAAGCTGGAAAGAACCCAGATGTCTTTCAGTAGATGAATGGATACAAAAATTGTGGTACATTTACACAATGGAATACTACTCAGCCACCAGAAACAATGACTTAACCAAAGTTTTAAGAAAATGGCTGCATCTAGAGAAGATCATCCTGAGTGAGATAACCCAGTCACAAAAGAACAGACATAATATGCAGTCACTGATAGTGGGATGCTAACCCCAGAGGCTCCCACTGCCCCAGAAACAACTCACAGACTGTGTGAAGTCCAAGAAAAAAAGAAAAAGAAATGTCATGCTCAATCCTTACCCACCAAGAACACATTGACAAATTCTGGGTAAGACCCTGTATTACATGTACTGTTTGCTCATTGTAAAAAAAAAAAAAATACAAACAAACAAACAAAAAAAAAACAATCTTTACACACCAAGAAAACTTTGACTATTTCCAGGTTCCATCTTGTTTTACATGTACTTTATGCTCATTGTAACTAGTAAGATCGTAAACACACTATCAAACCTTTAAAAAAGAAAAAAAACAAGTTCGACAAAAATGTATTGTATAATTTTATGCAAAAAAATGCTTAAAATCTGTACATTTATCTCTGTTTTTTAAAATAAAGTTGTAAAAAAAGATTATGAAAAGGTAGTGTTACATGTAAATATTTATGTTCATGATGACATTAGCACACAACTTAATATGAAAACATATTAGATTTATTCGTGAACCATAAATTTGATATTCATTTCTGGAGTCTTAGTAATTAGCAAAATATGATCTGCTATAAAACCATAATGTCAATAAAATAAAAATATATTTTGCTTAGTGATATAATACTTATTATAAAAAAACAGTGCTCTTTTGGCTGGAGAGATGGCTGAGTGGTTAAGAGCACTTACTGCTCTTTCAGAGGTACTGAGTTCAAATCCCAGAAGCCACATGGTGGCTCACAACTGTCTGTAATGGGGGATCTGATGCCTCTTATGGTGTGACTGAACACAGCAATGATGTACTTATACATAATAAATAAATCTTAAAAAAGAAAGTATATTTGATAAATGAGTATATTTGTTACATATAATAATGATTTACATTGCTAGTTTCAGCAATGTGGCTTAGCATAAATACCTTAACTAGTTAATTTTTTTCACCTAGCCAAATCTGTATTTAAGCATGAGATTTTGCCAAATACTGAAAGCACATATTTTAAAAAGCAGAATTTATTTCTTTTTGCACTATAAAATACTGGCAGTTTAATTGGTACCCAACATATATAGCTTCTAAGTTTACTAATCCTACTTTTTTTTATTTTTAAAAAAACAACACATTCAAAGAAACATACAAAAGTATTGTGTCCCGTCCTACAGGACCCAGTTATTCGAGGGGCCGAAGGGGGGCCATGCCTGCGGGGAAATGGGCGAGAAAGAAGAGGAGACCAAGCAAAATGGTTGTCAAGGTCTCCTTTAATGTTTCAAATGCAGCAAGTGTTCAGCTATAGAAAGAAGAGTTAGGGAGGGGGGTTGGGGAGGTGTGGAGCCTGGTAGAAAGCCGGGGCAACTCTGTGAACACAGCATGGCTGTTCTCGAAGGTCACAGGTGTTTCTGGCTTATCTTCTCCTTCCAGACTGAGAGGAGGTTGCATTTTGTCCTTGAGGGCTAGTCTCTATTTTGGCCTTGAGGGCTTAGTTTGGAACCCTGAGAAGCAGGAGACACATCCCTCCAGGGGCCCCACCATCGGAAATAGGAGACAGCCAGCAGTAAGTATGCTGGGATGGAGATACCTCTGTAGCCAGTGGCAGCTCTTTTAAAAGACAGTTCTTCCCACTTCTCCTAACCTTTGCCCTGGAAAATGGCTATATAGATTTCATTGGTGCGTGACTACTTTTCAGTTGGCTTTGGTATGCGTAATTATTCTACTATATTTGACTTTCCTATTTCCTTCTACTTCTGCACTGGAGGATTATGTGAAACTATATGTTGCTTGATGTAATGATTCTTTTTTTTTAATTGAAAAGCTTTATTTTAAGAAACAAAGATAAATGTACATTTTTGCATAGAAGTATACAAATACAGTTTTAAGGTTGTAATTAAGTATTTGTGGGTACAAATACATACACATATGTATATATGTAACAATAATATAGGAAAAGAGGGTATTAGTTGAGGGGATAGGAGAGAAACTGGGAGGGGTTGTAGGAAGGAAAGGGGGATGTGATACAGTTCTATTTTAATTAAAATATATTCTTTTTTTTTTTTTAACTTGACACAGTCTGTGGGTTGTTTATAGAGAGCTTTCTGGGGTTAGTATCCCACTATCAGTGACTGCATATTATGTCTGTTCTTTTGTGACTGGGTTATCTCACTCAGGATGATATTTTCTAGATGTATCCATTTTCTTAAGAATTTCCTTAAACCATTGTTTCTGATAGCTGAGTAGTACTCCATTGTGTAAATGTACCACAATTTTTGTATCCATTCATCTACTGAATGACGTCTGGGCTCTTTCCAGCTTCTGGCTATAAACAATTAGAAATTGAGGCACAGGGGCACAGCACATCAGAGTACTAATGGCCCGGGTGCATGCTATATGTTCTCATCTTGGAGACATTGCACAAAATAATTGCACAATGGTAGTTCCAGGCTAGTGCTTGACTTGCAAAGAAAGTTTGAAGAAGTTATTAGAAAATGAGTTAGAGAAAGCATTTGGACCCCAAGAAAAGAAAATGTTATTGAAGCTATAAAATAAGTTTTGTGCAACAGTTGAGAGTGGTTCCTGGATAAGAAAGTATAGAATGCATGAAATTATATACTAGCAAAACTACGTCAAAATATTGGGATTCTTAGGAGAAAGGTAAAGGAACTACTATGTTCATGTCGTTTATCATGAGAGCTTCACAGAAAAATAGAAGTAGCTGACCTGAAGCTTTGAGCACTAAAGTATAATAAGTTAAAAGTTAAAGTTTAAATAACGATAAACTTGCAATTATTATTATATTGGTCACAGGTCTGGGAACAGGAGAAGCTTGAAACTTTGGAGAACCGTTGTAATTCTTATTTCTTTATGGGATATGGTTATATTTTTTCTTTTCTTTTCTTTTATTGGATACTTTAAAATTTACATTTCAAATGTCATACCTTTTCTGAGTTTTCATTCCATAAGCCCCCAATACCATTCTCCCTCCCCTTGCTTCAATAAGGGTGCTCTGCACCCAAACACACCATCTCAGCTCCCCGCTCTGGTATTCCTCTACACTAGAACATTGAGCATTCAGTGGAGTAAAGGCCTCTACTCTTATTGATGTCCAACAAGGCTATCCTCTGCTCCATAAGCAGCGGTAGCCATTGGTTCCCTCCATGTGAACTCTTTAGATAGCAATTTAGTCCCTGGGAGCTCTGGAGAGTCTGATTGGTTGATATTGTTCTTCTTATGGGATTGTAAACCCCTTCTGCTCCTTCAGTCCTTTCTCTAACTTTTCCATTGGGTAAACTGTGCTCAGTCAAATGGTCAGCTGCTAGCATCCACCTCTGTATTTGTCAGGGTCTCTCAGAACCTCTCAGGAGACAGCTGTTTCAGGACTTCTGGGCATCCACAATATTTTCTAGTGTTGGTGACTGTATTCTCAGTTGGGGAAGTCTAGGAGGTCGTTCCTTCAGACTCTGCTCCACATTTTGTCTCTGTATTTTCTCCTGTGAGATTTTTTTCTCCTCCTTCTAAGAAGGACTGAAGCATTCATACTTTGGTCTTCCTTCTTTTTGAGCTTCATGTGGTCTATGAATTGTATCTTAGGTATTCCAAGGCTTTGGGCTAGTATCAACTTATCATTGAGTGCATATTGTATGTGTTTTTGTGTGACTGGGTTACCTCACTTAGGATGATGTTTTCTAGTTCCATCTATTTGCCTAAGGATTTTATGAAGTCATTGTTTTTAATAGCTGACTGGGATTATTGATTCTCTGGAGTTTAACTTCGTAATTTCTTTATATATATTGGATATTAGTTCTTTATCAGATATAAGATTGGTAAAGATCCTTTCATAATCTGTTGGTTGCCATTTTGTCCTATTGTCAGTGTCTCTTGCCTTACAGAAACTTTGCAATTATTTGAGGTCCCATTTGTTGATTGTTAATCTTTTAAAATCATTTTTTATAGAATAGTCTCTCTCTTTACATTTCATATATTATCCCCATTCTTCCCCTTTCACATCTTCCTCTCCCTCCCCAGCTAACTCCGCTCAGTGCCTTGGAATTTGTTTACACTGGAAAAATGAGTCCTCACTGAACCAAAGACCTCTCCTTCCACTGATGCCAGAGAATGCCATCTCTGCTACATATGCAACTGGAGGCATGGGTACCTCCATGTGTATTCATTGTTTGGTGATTTAGTCACTAGGAAGTCTGGGTGTTTTGGTTTGTGGATATTGTTATTCTTCCTATGGTTGCAAACCTCTTCAGCTCCTTCAGTTTTTTCTCTATCTACTCTATTAGGTTCCCTGTGCTTGGTTCAATGGTTAGCTGCAAGCATTCTCATCTGTATCCATATGGCTCTAGCAGGCCTCTGAGAGGCAACCATATCAGGAACCATTCTTGACATCAACAATAGTGACTGGGTTTGATGGTTGGATATGGGATAGATCCTCCAGTGAGGCACTCTCTGCATGATGTTTTCCTCAGTCCTTGCTTCTCTCTTTGTCTCTGTATTTCTTCCAGTGTGTACTTTGTTCTTTCTCCTAAGAATGTTGATTTTAGAGCATAAAATCAACACAATTTCATTTACACCATTCTATTTCGCCCAGGCTGATCGCAAACTTGTTATGTGGTTGAGGACAACAATTTATTCCTGATTCATCACTTTTCAAGAGCTGGGTTACAGTCGTGCACTGCCACAAGTAATATACACAACTCTCTAACAAGTGCCATTTTTACTTTCTTGGGGTGGGTTTGTTTCAGAGATGTGCATTCTATCATCTGGCTTTAAATAAGCAAGAGCTGTGAACTTCATTTTAAGTCTAGAATATTGTAAAATACTTACAAGGCTTCCTTCTTCTCCTCAGAATTTCTGATTTCTTTGTAGTGAGCCCAGGGGTAGGCTTTCCTACTATGCCACAGTATTCTTCCATAAGCCAGATGGCAATGCCAACAGAGGCAGTTCAGAGGGCGCTTTTCTTGAGGCACTGGAAGAGAATTACATACTACTGTTACTAATGGGAGTTATTTCTCTCTTTATACTGTACTGGTCAGAGAGATTGGCATGGATTTGCAGGGAATTATTACCATTTATTTCTGCCACACAAAAAGTTTTGCTGTTTTCCTCTTGCAAAGACTGTTTAAAAAATATAACTTAAAAGAAACAATTTGGTGTGCAGGTCAAAAATACAGCACTGATGTTCAAGGCTGTGGGTTCTTCCCCAAGTGTTAATGAAAATAAGAGTAATGCTAAAATATATATATATATGTATGTAAAAATATATATATAAAATGAAGTTTTTTTTAAAGTAATTAAAGATGTATGCACAGGCAATATGTCTCAGGTAAGGTACTTGCTGACAAACCTGACAATATGTGTTCAATCTCTGGAACCAGTAGAGTGGTTAATCTTTTGAATCTGATTTGGAAATGATTATAAGATGTATTTTTCTACCTGCTTTTGGAGTATCAATAAAAGACTGGGACAAGACAAAGGCTGGTGAGTGAGCAAGAGAGCATGTGGGAGTGTGTGTGTGTGTGTGTGTGTGTGTGAGAGAGAGAGAGAGAGAGAGAGAGAGAGAGAGAGAGAGAGAGGAGAGAGAGACAGAGGGAGAGAGAGAGAGACACAGACAGACAGAGAGAGAGAGAGAGAGAGAGAGGAGAGAGAGAGAGGAGAGAGAGAGACAGAGGGAGAGAGAGAGACACAGACAGACAGAGAGAGAGAGAGAGAGGAGAGAGAGGAGAGAGAGAGACAGAGGGAGAGAGAGAGAGACACAGACAGACAGAGAGAGAGAGAGAGGAGAGAGAGAGAGGAGAGAGAGAGGGAGGGAGGGAGAGAGAGAGAGAGAGAGAGAAAGAGAAAGAGAGAGAGAGAGAGAGAGAGAGAGAGAGTCTGTGTTTATTTATATGTGCCCTCCAAATATCCCTGTTTTCAGTTGAAAACTCTGATCCTGTGTCCAAGCTGGACATGGGCAACACATACTTGCTCCCATCCTTGCATTCAACATCAATAAGTCACTAAATAATTGATAATTAAAATGATTCTATTTATAATTTCAAATGTGTAAATTTACAATTATATAAAGAAGCCAAAATGATAAACAAATGCTAGCTCAAGGAATTAGGAATCATGTAACAAACCAATTAAACTGCCGTATAGATATAATAGATCATTCAAAAAAAAAAAAAAAAAGGTGAAACTCAATTGGTTTAGAAATACTTAAAGAATTGTCCATTACCATTACTCATCTGGTACATGCAAGTCTAACCAACTTTTAGATTTCATTTTACATATGTCAGAGTAGCCAAGGTCATTTTTTTTTTTTAAACAAAAGGAGAGACAGTTCATGCTGGCAAGGAGACAGAACAAATGGGAACACTCATCCACTGGGAGCAGGAGTGTAAACTTGTAAAGGTACTTTCTAAAACAATATGGTTGTCTCTCAGAGAGGATGGATTCAATATACCTCAAGATCCATATTAAGAAAGACAACCATGGCATATCTACATTTATATGTGCTCTACTGGTTTGAATAAGAATGGGCCCTAGAGGCCCATATTTCAGAATGCTTAGTCACCAGTGAGGGAGACTATGTGATAGAAGAATTTGGAGCTATGGACTTTTGTGCAGTACTATATCAATAGACATAGGGTTTGAGGTTTCAAACTTGCATGACAGACCCAATTTTGCTTTTTGTCTGTGCTTCAGCATTTATCTTCTGTGCCTTCTGACATTTTACCATTACAACAACAAGAATTCCCCCCCCCCCTTCCCCAGAGCTCATAGCTAACAACCAAAGCATACACCTGGAGAGAACCATGGCTCCAGCCGCATATGTAGCAGAGATGGCCTTGGAAAACATCAATGGGAGGAGAGGCCTTTAGTCCTCTGAAGGCTGCATGCCCAGTGTAGGGAAATGCCAGGGCAGGGAGGCTGGAGTGGGTAAGTGGGAGAACCCCTGTTTAGAAGCTGGATGAGGGGGGGATAGGATAGGGGTTTCCATAGGGAAAAATGGGAAAAGATATAATATATGAAATGTAAATAAAGTATCCAACAAAGGAAAAGAAAAAAATTGCACTTAAAGGGAGGATAGTGAGCTCAATGGCATCTTTATTTTATTTTACTTTTTGTTTCTTTACCCTCCATATTTTATCCTTTTTCTGGTCCACCTTCTGACTGTTCTTCATCCCATACCTCCTCCCAACCCACTGTTTCCACAAGGATGTCTCTGCAAGGATGTCTCTATCCATCCACATCTCGCCCCAATAATTCTTTGAACACCCTGGAGCCTCCTGTCTCTTGAGGGTTATGTGCATCTTCTTTGAAACTGAGATCAGGCGCTGCTCTGTTGTATATGTGTAGCTGGTGTATGCTGTCCTGTTGGTAGATTACTATCTGAGTGATCTCCAGTGTCCATGTTAAGTGAGACCTCTTATAGGGCGGCCCTAATCTTCAGCTTCTTCCAGCTTTTCCCTAATTCAATCACAGGGGTCAGTAGCTGCTGTCCATTGGTTAAGTGCAAATATCTGCATCTGACTCTTTCAGCTGCTTGTTGAATCTGCTTCTTGAGGCCATTCACGATAGGTGGGCACTCCATAGCCTCAGTAATAGTGTCTAGTCCTGGGGCCTAAAAGTTCCCTCTCTACACTGTAGCTTATTTCACTTAAGGTCTCTCCCACCGAGTCCTGAGAGTCTCTCACCTTCCAGGTCTCCTGTACATTCTGAAGCCTCACACACACACACACACACACACACACACACACATACACATGCCCCCCCCTCCCCCCGCCGGCACACTCCAAGGCTGCCTGTTTCCATTCTTTCTGCTGGCATTCAGGGCTTCAGTCCTTCTCCCTCACCCAATAGCTGATCATGTTCCCTTCTCCCTGAACCTGCTCCTTTCCTACCCATGTCCCTTCCCCTCCTTGTGATTGCCTTCTTTTCCCTCCTAAGTGTAAATGAGGGGTCCTCAGTGGGCCCTTTGGCTTGTTGACCATTTTGAGTTCTGTGGACTGTATCTTGGATATTCTGTACTTTTCTTTCTTCTTTCTTTCTTTCTTTCTCTCTTTTTTGAAAATATTCACTCATTAGTGAGTACATGCCATGTATATTCATTTTGGTCTGAGTCACCTCACTCAGGATGATATTTTCTAGTTCCATCCATTTGCCTGAAAAACTCATGTTTTCCTCCTTCTTTATAGCTAAGTAATATTCCATTCTGTAAATAAACCACATTTTTCTGTAAGCATTTTTTCTGTTTTAGAACATCTTCTAGCTTCAGGTTATCAGAAATATGGCAGCTATGAGCATAGGGATACACGTGTTCCTGTGGCATGGTGGGACATCTTTTAGATGTATTCCAAAGAGTGGTATTGCTGGGTTTTCATGTAGATCTATTTCCAATTTTCTGGGTACCTTCAAGAAGATTTCCAGAGTGGTTGTACCAGAAATAAAACAACAGATTTATAAGCACTTGATCTTTGATAAGGAAGATAAAACTATTCAAAGAAAAAAATCATCATCAGTTAATGGTCTAATGGGCTATCTGTAGGTAGAAAAATGGAAATAGACCCATATTTGTAACCTTGCACAAACCTCAAGTCCAAGTGGTTCACGTACCTCAATATAAAACCAGACACACTGATTCTAATAGAAGAGAAAGTAGGAAAGAGCCTTGAAATCATTGGCACAGGGAAGAATTTTCTAAACAGAACTCTAATAGCTTATGCTCTAAGATCAAGAATTGATGAATAAGACCTCGTGCAATTACAAAGCTTCTGTAAGACAAAGGGCATAATCAATAGGACAAATTATTAATGTATATATATATATATATATATATATATATATATTGGACTGCTTTCCTTCAGCCTCTTTATTTTTGGCCCTGCAGTTCTTTTAGACAGGAACCGTTCTTTGTCAGAAATTTTGACGGTGGTTCAGTAACCCTGTCCCTCTGTTTGAAACCCTCTCTATCTACTGAAGGTAGATTCTTCAGGTTCCCTCTTCCCCGTGTTGGGCATTTTAGGTAATGTTACTCCAATTGAGTCCTTAGTCCCTCACCTCCCAGGTCTCTGGTACTTTCTAAATGTTCTACCTACCTCCCATCTCCAGTTGCTACTTATCCATTCACATTATCTTGGGCCTTCTCTCCTGTTCCTCTGCCTCATATCTGATCTTGTTCCCTTTTTCCCTCTCTTACCTAGGTCTCTGTTTTCTGTGATTATTTCCTTTCTCCTAAGTGGAATTGAGACATCCTCACTTGGGCCTTTCTGCTTGTTAGACTATTTTTAAAATCATTTTATTTGTTTACCTTTCTAATTTTATCCCCTTTCCTAATCTCCCCTCTATAAGCCCCTGCACGCCACTTACTTACCTTTTGCTTCTATGGATGTGTGTTCCCAGGCAACTAACCACTTCCATCTCACCCCTCTACTCGTTACCTTAACTCTGACTCCACAGAACCAAGAGATTTACCATTGATGCTAGATGAGGTAGTCCACTGCTATATATGTAGCAGGAGCCATGAATTGGCCCCTGTATATTCTTTTGTTTGTCATTTAGCCCCTAGGAGATCTGAGTGGTCCTTTTAAATGATAGTGTTGTCTTTTCGATGGAGTTGAAATTCACTGGAAGTCCTTTAGCCCTTTCCATAACTATTTCATTGGGGTCCCCTTGTTCAGGCAAATCATTGTCTGAGTCAGGTGCTGGTAGAGCCTCTCACAAGACAGCCTACTAGGCTCCTCTCTGCAACTACATCTTGGCATCAGCAATAGTATTGGGTTTGGGTGTCTGCAAATAAAATTGGTAGTATGTTGGGGTGGTCTCTGCCTGCCCTTTAATTCAGCTTCTCCAATTTTTTTGTCCCTGCTTCCTTTAGACAGATAAAATACTGGCTTAAATTTTTTTTCGATGGATGGGTGGTCCCATTCCTCCTCTGTGGACAATATCTATGTGCTAGAGGTGGTCTCTTCAGGTTCTATCTCCCTGCTTTTAGGTATTTCAGCTAGTTTCATCTTTACTGGGTCCTGGGAACCTCTTGCACCCTTGACAACAAAACCTCTCTAGTAGTTCCCCACTTCCCCACCCCCCACTGCTACTTATTTCTACTAGTTCTCATGGTCCTCTGGACTTCTCTCTTTATTTCTTCCCGTTCATATTCTTGCATCCCAGGATTTCTTCCCACTCTCCTTTTTCACCCAGATTCCCCCACCCCACATCCTGCAAGTATTTTGTTTCTCCTTCTAAGTGGTTTTGAATCATCCACACTTTGGTCTTTCTTGTTAAGCTTCATATGGTCTTTGAGAACTATTGTGGGTATTCTGAACTTTTGGGCTAATATATACTTACTAGGTATACTTCTTTATGTCTGTGTGTTTGTTATTGACAGTGTAAGTTAATAACATTTCTTCCCCTTTTTCCCTCCAAAAACTCCCACATGCTGATACCTGCTCTTTTTCGAGTTTATGTCTTTTGTTACCAATTGTCATTACATTTATGTACATATATATAATATTCATAAATATTACTTGATGAGTGTATACAATTGTTACTTGTAGTTTCCCAGAGCTGATCATATAAAAACAGACAGCCAATTGGTCTTGTGTTCTAGGGGAGGAACTCTTTCATTTCTAGTCATACTGATTTGCCTGTTGTTTTGTATCTAGAGTTTAGACATTGTGGGATTTTTCTCCTTGTCCAGTTTCATATGCTTGTTTCCTTCTTATTTAGCTCATATATTGGCAATAATATTGATGAGACTTTTTGGGTACAGTTTCTGAAGTTACTCATAGATATAATTTCACAGAAATGTCTTTGATGTTATTGACAGATTTTCTACCATTTACAAACATTTTCAATATTTTCAGAATAATATTCAGTTTAAATACCCTAAAAATATTTTTTCATAAAGATCTACCTATTATAGAATATATAATTCCATTATGCAAACTCTTTTTGACCATAAGCAATGTATATTGGAAGTGACATAGTAGATGTTTCAAAATGACGAGGTTCTAGGGCTTCAGAAAATATTATTAATACTTAATTCTAAGTTGGGTTGTCATAATAATATATCTTAATCAATTTATTAAAATTAAAAAACCAAATAACTTAATTTTTTCAATACTTTACAACAAGGAAAGTAGAGGAATGTTGGCCTTCCATGTTTATTTGAGGATCCAAATACATGTATAGTTGATGAACTGAGAAAGTCTAGAAGACAACAGAGCAAGGGGCCAAAAGTTCAAAAAAGAGTCCACTAAAACTAGTGTGTTTTCAATGCATGTTATCAAACTTCTAAAATAATTAAGTACTGATAAAAATATCCATATAGTGTTATGCCAAAATACCTTTAAAATATGTATATGTATCCCTCTTTTTTAAAAATAAAGTTGTAAGAGAGATAAAACAATTAAGGCTCAACGCATGTGCCAGTGTGAGCAAAAAGAGCAATAAGAAAGAAGCTCTGATATTGAAGAATAACAGGAGCAGTATATGGAAGAATTTGGAGGAAGTACAGAAAGTGAGAAATGTAATTAAATGTAGACATATGAAACCGAATAAGAAATTACCAAAGAAACAGAATTAAACAGAATATTGAGGTTATAGAAGAAAAATATACAAAAATTAGAGTGAATGAAAATCATATATTGTTAATTAAATGACAATGAAAAAGTCTAAATCTTTGTTTAAAATTTAGGGATTTTGAATCCACTTATAAATAAATATAATGAATAGGGTTATAAGTATTAACACTAGGACTTAAACTAAAATACACTGCCCTAATATATACAGATATAAATATTAATGACAATTTGGAAAATGTTTAATGAGTCTTTCCATATCTAATAGCATATGATAAAATATTCATGAAAAAACATTATAAATACAGCAGAATCTGAGAGCATTCATTTGTAAAGTTTATAAAAGTGTATTTTTCTCTTATAGGAAAATAGAGCAGAACTATATTGTAGAAAAGTTTAGAGGTCACCTGCAAATACCTTTAATAATTTTAATTTATGTTCTATACTTAAATCAAGGATTGTTTATAGAAGTTATATTTTGAAATTCTGTAATAAGGTTTAATTGGAAGTTCTTTATTGGTTGGCTAAGCAATCAAACATTAACTCTATATAACCTAGAGTTAATTTATGGAAATACTTTTATTAACCTACTCTATTTATAACATAGTTGTATGGCTCTTAATATTTTCTATTTCACTTTATATAAATTTATATAAATGATTTCAATTTTTATTAAATTATTTTTTATTTACACTCCAAAAGTTGCCTTTTTTCCTGTCCCCCCTCCCGCAGTTCTACAACCCTACCTCTGAGAGGCTGCTACAGTACCTGCCCACCAACTCCCTTCTCACCCCTATCAGTATCCCTCTTACCTAGAGCATCAAGTTTCCACAGGATTAACCACATCCTCTCCCACTGAGGCGGTACAGGGGTGACATCTCTTATACATGTGCCAGGGATCACAAACCCGCCCATGTATGCTCCTTAGTTTTTGTTCTAATCTCTATGACCTCTGAGGGTTCTAGGATGTTTGACACTATTGTTTTTCCTATTGGTTTGCAATCACGTTCAACTCCTTCAGTCCTTCTTCTACCTTTTCCATATTGGTCCCAGTCTGCAATCCAATTGTATCTGTGTTTCAGTCAGTCACTTGTAGAGCCTCTGAGTGGACAACCATCCAAGGCTCCTCTCTGCACTCATAGGTTGGCCTCAGTAATAGTGTCAGGATCAGATGTGAATGCATGAGAAGAATCCCAAGTTGGGGCAGTCACTTGGTGGACTTTCTTTAAAACTCTGCTCCATTTTTGTCCCTGCATTTCCTTTAGATAGAAATAATTCTGGGTTAAACATCTTGAAGATGAGTGGGTGGTCCCTGCCTCAACCTGGAGTCATGTCTATCTATAAGAGTTGGTATCTTTGGGTTCTATCTTAACATTTTTGTCCATTTTGGCTAAGGTCATCTCCACTGATTTCAGGTAGCCTCTCACATCCCAGTCTCAGGTACTTCTTTGATGTTTTCCCTGCCCCCTAAACCCCTACTGCTGCATATTTTGATTTGTTCTTCTGGCCCCCTCTGCATCCCTCCTGTCTCTCCCCATAAAAAATCTTGTTCCTCCTTTTGCCCTCCCACCTCCTTTCTCCTACCCTGTTTCCTTCCTACCTTTGCCTCTATAATTATGTTGTTTGCCTTCTAAGTGGATATCAGGTATCCACACTGGGGCCTTCCTTCTGGTTAAGTTTCTTAGAGTCTGTGAGTTGTATCATGGGTATTCTGCACTTTGTGGCTAATGCCATGCATATCCTTTTGGGTCTGGGTTACTTCAAGCAGGATGATACGTTCTAGTTCCATCCATTTGCCTGCAAAACTCATGGCACCCTGAGTTTTAATAGCTGAATAGTATTTTATTGTGTAAGTGAACTACATTATTTTTCTTTTTATATAAGATTTATTTATTTATTTTATGTGTGTCAATACATAGTCACTCTCTTCAGAAACAGCAGAAATGGGCATTGGATCCAATTCCAAATTGTTATGAGCCACTGTGTGTGGTTACTGGTAATTGAACTCGAGGCCTTTTGGAGAGTAGTCCATGCACTTAACTGCTGAGAATGGTCCATGCTCTTAACTGCTAAGCCATCTCTCTAGCTCTGAATCACATTTTCTGTATCCAGTCTTTGGTTGTGGGGCATCTAGGTTGTTTCCAGCTTCTGGCTATTACAAAGAAAAGTTTCTAACAACATAATGGAGCAAGTGTCCTTGTGGTATGTTGGAGCAGCTTTTAGTTACATTTATGGTTTTTTTTTTTCAAGAAATTTTTGTCATTTCACTTAGCTATTTGAATTTGTTTATTTGAAATTGTACATGTTTTTTTTTTTTTTTTTTTACTTTTTTTATTACCAACAAGTTTTATTTTCTCTGTGAGTATTAGTAACAGTATTTTATTCAGCCTCATGTAGTTTTAAAAATGTAAATATTCTTTTTAGAAAACCATACTTAAATTAATTGAAACTGTTTCATATAAATGTGTTTATATGATACTAATTGTGAATATAATTTTAATAGTTTGTTCTTATAGTTCTACAGACTTAATGCATGTCATTATTTCCTTTATTTTTATGACTTAATTCTAATTAACCTATCTCTCCCTCGTCTACTGTTCAACAATTATGTAATGATTCTACATACTTTTTGTTACACTCATCTCTATTACTAAATCAAAAACAAACATTTTAACTTATAGTCAAACTTGAAGAAATTTTATCTGTCAGCCTGTTTTCTGTTTTAAGTAGTATATACCCGACATAGAACAACAGTGATCATTGAGTTGTGAGTAGGGTCTAGAAATATCATAAAATATAATTCCATGATTCCTAGTGTTAAAGTTATATCTTATAAAATAAAGTTTCACTTTGATAAAATATCTTAGTCCTCAAGTAGCTACTGAAAATTTTGTGCAATTAAGCGTTCTGGTAAAATGATTTGCCAGACAGGGATTTTGTCCAAGAACTCCCCTTTGAAAGGATCAGATTTAACAACGTGTCTGATGCCCAGTAGCCAAAAAAATTATAGGAAAACAAAAATACCCCAAGGATTCAATTCCCAGAACTCAGGTGAATAGTATTCGTGAGACAGTTTTCTCCAAAGCGATGGGATTTTTTACATTTCATTTAGAAAATTATATTTTCAGAAACCTAGAAATATTGGACACATTTACTGTAAAATGCAGCTAATTTACTCATGTGATGACTTAGTGACTCCAAAGAAAAGCAAGATTACATCTTCAACCATGACTCCAAAATAAATGTTCATAGCCTCAGTGCTGAAAGTCAGTGAGAGTAGCAGGAATCAGTCTATTAAAACTAAACTCATTTTATGAGACACTCAATATCTTGTCATAGTAGTTATTCATCATTACATGTGCAAAATTGCTTTTGAGGAAGTTCTCTAAAACTACCATTTATATTCCCTTTTTAGTTTTTTACAACAATGAACACTAAAGAATAAAACAAAAAAGAATTATTCTTATGAATAATAACTCTACTAAAACATATTACCTTTTTATTATTTGACAAAACTACATTAAATATATGTTATTTCTATTTTAATATATTTGAGCACAAAATCATTTTTTGGAAAGTAATATTCTAATTCTGTAAATAATTAGACAACATTGTACATAGTAAATGTTTACATACAACTATGGTTTCATTTCACAAAACATTAGACATACTAACTACCATCTGATATTACAATGAAAATGCCAACTGTTTGAAGTTAAAAATAAAAATCAAGTAGGTAAACTAGGTTAATGACCTACATTTCAGATATTACATACCAAGATTCCTAAGGGATACTGCCTATTATAAAGTATTAGGATTTCTTTTGTTAACTAATTCCCAAAATATCTACCATTTGCCACTGGACGACAACAGGGTTAAAAAGGGATACCATCTCAAATGTAAATACAGAATATCTAATGAGAGAGAGAGAGCGAGAGAGAGAGAGAGAGAGAGGAGAGAGAGAGAGAGAGAGAGAGAGAGAGAGAGAGAGAGAGAGAGAGAGAGAGAGAGAAGAATTTGCAAACCCAATAACTGTTCTTGCATTCATCCCGTATAAGCATTATCCTGACAAAAATAAGGTTTCCTGAAAACTCATTTCAACTGAAGTTCAAGAACACTAGACACACACTGACAAAGCTAATAGTTTGGTATCTATTCTACAATTTAGTCTAAGTCTATAGATCACTCTTCTCTATAAATCTGATCCTATTCAGTCTTTGTT
Organism: Micromys minutus; assembly: GCF_963924665.1. NCBI lineage: Eukaryota > Metazoa > Chordata > Mammalia > Rodentia > Muridae > Micromys > Micromys minutus. Next base: position 9,417,518 of record NC_137974.1, read on the forward strand.
TTTAAGGAGCCTCTTTTAAGGACTCATGGTTGTGAAAAAAAAGTTCTTTCGGTGAGGGAAGAGAGGTAAGGTTATTTGTGGTTTTGTGAAGAACCTAAGGAATAATCAGACAGCGGAAGAGGAAGCTCACAGAAAAGAAAAAAAAAAAAAGACTGTTTGACAACTGTAGAGCTGATAAAGTATTCATATCCAGAATATATAAACAACTCAAAAACACAAAGATTCAAAAAGTAACTCACGATTCCCTTAAAAATGGGCCAAACACCTCAGCACAGCACACTCAAGTGAAGTAACAATGACTAAAAATATTTCAAAAATGAACATCTTCCATAGAACATAGAAAAATACAAATCAAAATAACATTGAAATTTTCATCTCTCTCAACTAAAAAGACAGAGACTTACGGAATAACTAAGAACATATGCTGTGGTAGGTGTTGTGAGGAAGGAAACACTATTCACTGTTGATAGGATGCGTAGTAGCCATTCTATTCTGATAAGTGGAGATTCTTCAAAAGTAGAAAAATATATACTATGTGACAGACAGAAGTCATTTCTTGTGATAACATCCAAGGGTCTCACCTCTAATTCCAAATCTATTAGTTCAGCCATGGTCATCACTGCTTTACTGATAATAGATAGTAAAAATGGAAAAAAAAAAAAACTAAGTGATTTTTAACAAATAAATAATGAAATAAAGAAATACTATTGGGGTGCAAAATTAAACAAACAATACACACAAACAAACAAATAAAACAAAGCTTGTAAGCAAATAGATGGAAATAAAAAAAGATATATTTAATAAAGTAATTCCAATTGTCTCATGTTCTCTTTCATCTGAAACTCTTAGCTCCAAGACTCTTAGCTCCAAGTTTTTAGAAATATGTACATAACTTGAGTATCAGCAAAAGCAAAACATTAGATAGGAACCATGGTAAGGGTGAGGGTCCAATAGAAAGGGGAATAACAAGTGCAAGTGATCTGAAGGGATAAATTGTAAAAATATGGAGTGTTAAATAGAATAAAAGAGGATAAATATAGATGGATGGAGGAACAAATATAACATGACTCTTGTACCTCTAGCTTGAGGATTATAGCAGAAGAGGGTACACAGAAATGGTAAGAGTCAGAGGAAGAGTGAATTTTATTTGAGACTGTGTTACCTAATAATGTCTAAAGTTGTATCCGTAAAGTCTTAGCAGCAGCACTGACTCAATATGAGTTTAACGCACATGGCACCAATATCTATACATAAGTTGGTAGTTGTTGGGAAGTGCAGGGGACCTCAGCTTTACACAGGACATCGCAAAGAGAGAATACTGCAAGGGTAAAAATAGTCTTTTCTACAGAAAAGCACACTATGTGATTTCTCATAATTAAATTATCATCCTGTGAAACATACACATGCACATAACTTTAAACAAAGTGAGCAGATTTTATTTAAAAATATACATTCCTAACTATGTGCATTATGTATGTCCCTAGTGACAAAAGATACATTCCTATAGCCACATATCCTTCTATTCAAACACTGGTCCCAGAAGCTCCTGAGCTGCAACTCTACTGACAAAGAACCATGTGATAAGGAAAAAAGTAATTCTACAAATCTAACTGAAGGTTTTCATTGTTGAATGCTTTCTTCTTGCTTGTTATTTACTTTGCTTCTTTCCCCATATAATTTAATAGGTTTGACTTTTTCATATATAATCCATTTTTCTTTGTGGTCCAATTATCCTCTCTTATTGTGAGATGCCAACAAGAAATAAGTTTTGAAATCTACTCTGAAGATAGGAAATACATTAAGTCAATATTTTTTTCAAAAGGAAACCCTCAAGGCAACATGACAAACATACTATATTGCACACCAGAGCTTGAATGGAAAAGGATCCAAGAAAATATACAATAGTTATTTCAATTTCATATAAAATAATCAGTTTAATGTATATTTGAAGATGAACAAAGAAAAGAAGTATGTGGTTTCCAGTAAAATGTTTACTTTCTGAACTGTGAAGAAGATTCTTCATTCATATGTATCATGTCAATTAATAAGAAAGCCAATGTGAGGCAAGACTTCACAGCAGTCTATAGGAAATCTATTAGAGATACAGTTAATCACTTCGCGAAAGCATGGTCCATGCTTCTATTTTGAAAATCGATTTTTTTTTGTTTAAAATAAAACATGAAAAACTTGCTTTATCTTAGAGTATTATTTCATTTCTTTCTTCAATGATTTATTTATTTATTTTTGCTTCCAAAATGAGGAACTTCTTATGCCGTTCCCTTTTAACCCAATAAGATCATAAAAGAGAGATCCTTTTATACACACCTAGAATTTAACAATACTATTCATTTTAAAGAAAATGTATTATCCCTAATACATGTTTTATTTCCACTTAAAATGATGATGATCACAGCAGAATGCAATCAACTTTCATTATAAATTTTTCAAGTCCTCTCACACTGCTATTCTAGAAGTTCCATTTGGTCAGTCTTTGCCTGAGTATAAAGCAATGCTTCTGAAAATCCTTTGTTTGATAAAATTCATATACAAGGAAATTTGCTTGCATTCAGACCTGTTTTCAAAACATAGTAGAAAAAGAGATTGGCTAATAAAACACTCCTTTAATCAACGATACAGTCACCTACTCCATCTGTCTGCTATTTCAGATGTGCTATAACTACCAAGGATTACATATAAAAGAAATAACAATCTAAGACTGAAAAAGAATGAATATAAAACCTGAAGATTCTGAAAAGTATCAACACAGAGACCTCCAGCTGCCTACTCTCTGTTTCCATTTAACTTCACAGGCTGCATTCTCTAATGTATATTTCACAGCCATAGTTTATTAATGTAGTCTACATGGAAAATGTAAACAACTGGAAATATGTAGATAAAATTTTAGTTTTATTTTCCTTTTTTTCCAATTTCTTACCTATGTGTGAATATGAGACACTTTTCTAAATTTATTTTAATTCTTGATTTTTTTAAAACCACAGGAATTTAAACACCTTGTAATACTTGAATGTATGTATGGTTGGGGACAGGCAGAATCATTCCCAAATAATAAGTTTTCTGTGTATATAAAAGGATTATCTCCTTACTGATCAATGAACATTCACTTATCTTGCAAGGCTTATTAAATCTAAGGTCACTTCAGCTGTTGAATCTAGTTATTCTGGCTGTTGGAAGGTAAAATATATCTAGGATCAGATTTTTTTACAACATACTTCAATAAGTGTTCTCAAAAGTTTCAAACCTCTTCTAGCCAATATCCAAAGTTAGTAGAGAAAGGTGGGTAATGGGACAATGGAGAAGTAGACCTAGCAAGACATAGTTATTTGGGGGCAATTCTAATCCTTATTGTCAACCAGCTTGGTTGTGTCAAGGTAGCAACAACCCATTCCAAAGAATGTTATTAAACATGAAACCACAGTGACACTACAACCCAGCAAAAACTGCTAGGTAATGGATGAATCAGTACTATTCAACAGAATATACCCGACAAGCAGGAATGCTAACCCAACCTCTCTCAATCTCTTGATGATCAGCAAGGATGCAAGGACAAGGAAGTGTTGCAAGGCTAGTCATGCAAGGCCCTTGCCAGTGTCTGTTGATTCCTACGTATACTCTGTCCAAACATCACATGTCCCTTTGCTTTTAAAAAAACATCATGTGAGTCTATATTGCAGGACACAACCAGAATTTTTCAACGCAAATCTCAGTATTTTATCTGTATTTCTCTGATGGCTAATGATGTTGAACACTTTCTTAAGTGTTTCCTATCTAATTGAGAATCTAAGGACACTGTTGAGAAAACAAAATGGCAGCCAACATATTGGAAAAAGATCTTTACCAACCCCACATCTGATAGAGTTCTAATATCCAATATATAAAAAGAAGTGGAGAAGTTAGATGCTACAGAATCAAACAGGCCTATTAAAACTGGAGCACAGAGCTGAACCAAAAATTCTCAATTGGGGAATATCGAATGGCTGAGAAGCATCTAAGGAAGTGCTCAACATCCCTAGTCATTGGGAAATGCAAATCAAAACAACCCTCAGATTCCACCTTACACAAGTCAAAATGGCTAAGATCGAAATCTCAGGTGACAGCAGATGCTGGCAAGGATGCAGAGAAAGACTAACACTCTTCCACTGTTGGTGAGGTTGTAAGCTGGTACATCCACTCTGGAAATCGGTCTGGCAGTTCCTCAGTAAATTGGACATAATCCTACCTGAAGATCCATTTTTTCCACTTTTGGGCATATACCCCAGAGATGCTCCAAAATACAATAAGGACACATGCACCACAATGTTCATAACAGACCACTTTATAATAGCCTGAAGCTAGAAAGAACCCAACTTTTTTTTTTTTTTTTCAGTAGATGAATGAATACAAAAATTGTGGTATATTTACAAAATGGAGTACTACTCAGCTATTAGAAACAACGACTTTATGAAATTCCTAAGAAAATGGATGCATCCAGAGAATATTATCCTCAGTGAGGTAAACCAGTCATAAAAGAACAGACATAATATGCAGTCAGTGATAATTGGATACTAGCCCCATCAAGATCTGAATACCCCAGAAACCACTCACAGGCCATATGAAGCTTAAGAAAAACAAAAGCAAAAATGTGGAAGCCTCAGCTCTTCTAAGAAAAAAAGACAAGTGTATTGCACCCTCTCATATTGGGGTACACCTAGAACTTAAGTCATTAATAACTCAAGAGCTAAGAAGATAGCCTTATATCACTTTTTGTAATTTAAAAATAATTATGTTCAATCTATACACACCAAGAAAACATTGACTATTTCCATGTTATGTTTTATTTTACATATACTTTATGCTTATTATAACATTTCAATGCATACTACAAAACCCTTAAAAAAGTACTGTCACAAATATATGCATATAGTGTTATGCCAAAATGCCTTTAAAAATAGGCACATGTATCTCTGCTTTTTTAAAAATAAAGTTGTAAGAAAAAGTACCATCACAAAATTTGCCAGCAAATGGATAAAGTAGAAACAAACAAAAGAAAACAAAGCATATTGGGTGAACTAATGCAGACTGAGAAAGACATATATGATAAGAACTCACAATTTCATATTAGGCTTTAAGTAATGAATAAGCCAAAATACAGAGACTCAGAGAGGCTAAGTTACAAGGCGAGATCTAGAGAGTACACATGTATTTTCCTGGGAAGAGGAAGCAAACTATACTTTTTTTCTGGTGGACTTGTGGCAGGTCAGGATGGGTACAGTGATTAGGTGTTTGTGTGTGTGATGACTGAGACTAATAGAGGGAAAGAAAACTGTGATCAGGATGTATTATATGAGAAAATAATGAATTTTTAAAAGTAACTTCATTTTTAGATATGTGTATTTGTTCATTTATTCACATATATGTATATATAGTGTGTGTATATATGTATAGGTATAGATATAGGTATATGTATGTATATGTGTATATATCCAAGAGAATCGAAGATACACTCATTCATATACTGAGGTGTCCATAAAAATCCTAAACTGGAACTATAGTATATGTCTCGAAGGCCTAGTGCAGAGCCATGCAGGGCTGCTTTAGTCTCAGTGAGTTCATATGAACTTCTCTTGATTTCAGAACTTTTCTTCTTGGCATTCTGTATTTCAACTCACTTTTATACTCTTTCTGTGGTTGTTGGTTTCTGAGAGATCTTGGGTGTCCTTGATAATTGAGACTGCTGTTCTTCATATGGAGTTGTTCTCAACCTCAGCTACTTCCAGTTTTTCCCTAATTCGACCACAGGGTTCCCCAGCTTCAGTCCACTGGTTGGGTTTAGGCATCTCCATCTGACTCTTTAACCTGCTTGTTGGGTTTCTTGGAGGGAAGACATGTTAGGATCCTTTTAGTAAGCACACCATAGCACCAGTAATAGTGTCAAGGCTTGGTGCCTCCCTTTGAGCTGGATCCCAATTTGAGCCTGTCACTGGATATTCTTTCCATCAGTCTATTCTCCATTTTTGTCCCTGTAGTTCTTTCAGACAGGAACAATTCTGGGCCAGGGTTTTGACTGTGGGATGGCATCTCCACCTCTCCATTTGATATCCTGTCTTTGTAGTGAAGGTAGACTCTAAAAGTTTCCTCTCCCCACCGTAGGGCATTTCATTTACAGTGCCACCCCTTGAGTCATAAGAGTCTCTTACCTCCCGTGTCTCTGAAGGTTCTTCAAATATTGAAAATAGATCTACCTGAAGACCCTGCTATACCAACATGGATATATACCCTAAAGATGGCCCACCATGACACAGGCTACATGTCCTACTATGTTCATATCAGCGTTATTTGTGATAGCCAGAACCCAGAAGTCCCATAATGGAAACAGAAAATGTGGTTCATTTCCACACTAGAGTACTACTCAACTCTTAAGAACAAGGACATCCTGCATTTTGCTGACAAATGGACAGAGCTATAAAATATCATCTTGAGTGAGTTAAATTAAACCCAAAAGGACATACATGGTTTGTACTCACTAAGAAGTTGATATTAGCTGAAAAGTGCAGAATACCCAGGATACAATCCACAGAACAAAAAAGATTAACAACTTGAAGGGTCCAAGTGAGGATGCCTCAATCCCACTTGACAGGAACAAGAAAGAAATCATAGGGGGCAGAGAGAGGGATTTACCTTGCTGAGAGAAGGGGCTCTAGAGGGGGGAAAAGGGAAACATGATCAGATGTTGGGGGAAGAATAGGACTGAAGCCCTGAGGGCCAGCAAGGGCCAGCAGAAAAAAATAAAAACGGGCAACCTTGAGTGGTAGAAGGTTTGGTGACCCTCTAGAATGTCCTTTACTCTTACAAGCTTAATTATTAACATTCTTTAAAGGCTCATTTAACTTTTTTTTCTGATAATTTGTTGCAAAACTATGTGGCTTGTTCATGATTGTAACATCTTTTGTTGTAAAGAAATATTTTTAAGTGTATTTACAAAGGAATAATATGGGCCAAGAAAGTTTCATAATTTATCATAAACCTAGCTAGAGAATAATCTAGTTTCATACTTTTCTCCATAATAATTATTTGTCTAGCTATATTAATAACTTTCAAATAATTTACTACACTTGATCTTAGCCAAAAGGCCGAGAAGCAATTCAAAAAATTTACCAATTATTATTAATAAACATATTAAGAAAAAATTCACTATTTTATCTAAGAAAGAAAATTTTCTATCTACTAGACAAGTTATATAATCTCAAAATATACAGCAGAAAAATGTCTTTAAACCTCTACTTATAATGTTTACAAAAGCAAACAAAATAATTTTATTTTTTCTGTTATCAAGTTCTACAACATTAGTTTCCTCTTCCACATTTGGTAATTCTATAAATCTAATATTTACTCTCCATTCCATTATGTTTCATCAAAGCCTGAAGTGGTTTGATGCATCAAACAGAAGATGTTTTTAGTGTGATAGAAACTTCCAACACCAGACGGCATAATACAAACTGGCCACGGGAAATGAACTTCAATTATTATTATTTTAGCCTTATTATTTTCTTTCCCAGACTAAATTCTTTTTGGAATACCCTGTCTTATCAAAACAGAAAAATTAATACATACCTTATTGTCTCTCATTTGTATGAAGGCTCATAAATTTTTCTATTTCTGTATTAAACATAGTGCCTTATGCAGATTATGGAATCTTCATACAACGCTTCAATAAAATTGTTCTCATTTTTATGGCATTTTTTCTATGAATTAGTGCATTTAAAAACAAATGAGTAACACTAATATGGTATTTATAGTATGATGTGTTCTGATATAGCCTTTTCCATATTATCCAAGCCAGAACTGCCTGGTGATAATTTCTGCATTCTATTAGTTTACAATGATTTCTGCAGGAGCAATGCAACTATTGTTTCTGTAAATATTTCTGAGGCATAAAAAGACAGATAGCACTGAGCATGATAGTCTCTTGTGTACTTCATAGTGCTATAACATTCTGGCTGGATAGCATCAGAAATAAAAATCATATTGAAAATTTAGAGCTGACAGAATGTGCATATAAATCTGATTTTTTATTAGTTTATCAACCACAATATTGCCACATATATTATTTATGTACACTTGTACCTTTCACAAAAGGGAAGAAACATTTTAGGTCTCCCTGTCTTTTTGCAGATGCCACGCACACAAGGCTGGTGTGGAACTTGCTATGTGTTCAGAAACTCTAACTTCTGCCACCACTTTCTGGGTGCTTTAGGTATACACATGCACTGTCTCTCTCCTTTTTGGAGTCTGGACATTGTACCCAGAGCTCTGCTTATGCTAAACAATCAGTCCATTCCCAGATTATGCCTCCACATGTTTAAAACAGCATTTTCTATAAATCAAATGAATGTAAATATATGGTCAAAATCAAAAGAAAGCATCTTGAAACGTGTTTAATAATATATTTTCTAACATAATCTTCTTACTTTTCTAATACAAAATGAGTAGAAGAGAAAGCAAAGGTATGGAGCATAAAATAAGACTAGATGAAGGATAGGTGCCTCACAACATAAAATACATTTTCACAGTCTAATTTTCTGTGGTAAGTCAACTAATTATAAATTAAGATACAAAAATTTCAAGGAAAGCAATGACATCTTGAAAGCCTTGTCTATTAAGGGTTAAATCAAGCACCTAAACTTAGCACATGTATAACAGCATACAAAAATATAAAAATACAGTCAAACACACCATCTGGTATTTTTCAAACTACTTCATAGCCCTATTAAAATACTAGTTTTTGTGTGATTAATATCAACTTGAATGGGTCACAAAGATAATAGTATGCTTTGATCCACAAATTTTATTTAAACAAAATAAAAAACAAAGTTCTTCAGAATTTTTTTAATGTAGTAAATTTGACTTTAATAGTTTTGTCATTGTTTCAAGAATGTATTTCATGAGTTCTAAATGGCTTAATTTTACATTTCACTAATGGCTATGAATTTTTTAAATTTAATTTTATCACACTCCAGATTTTATTCCACTCCAGGTCCACCCCCCACCCCCAACCACTGATTGTTCCACATAATATTACACTTTCATACCTCCATCCCTCCGCCCCTGTTTCCATGACAATATCCCTACCCCTCCCACCCTAACAGACCTTCAAATTTCCTAGACCCTCTAGTCTCTTGGGGGTTAGGTGCATATTCTTTCAATGAATCCAGTCCTCTGCTATATATGTGTTGGAGACCTCATATCATCTGCCTGGTTAGTGAGTCAGTGTGTGAGAGATCTCAGTGGTACAGGCTAATTGAGACTGTTGGTCCTTGTACAGGGTTGCCTTCCTCTACAGCATCTTCCAGCTTTTTTCCTAATTCAATACCACAGAGGTCAGCAGCTTCTGTTGATTGGTTGGGTGCAAATATCTGCATCTGACTCTTTCAGCTGATTGTTGAGTCCTTCAGAGGGCAGTCATGATAGGTCCGTTTTTGTGAGTGCTCCACAGCCTCAGTAATAGTGTCAGGCCTTGGGGCCTCAGCTTGTGCAGGATCCCGCTTTGATCCTGTAACTGGACCTATTTATCATAGCTAGAATAATTCAGCAGGTTGAATGTGGGGTCAGAGAAAAGGGGTAGAGAAAATCATCTGTGGGTTTATTAAGGAAATAACAATGTTTTCTTATAATTTCCTTCCATGAAATAAAATTTATTTTAATCTATTATTTTTTTCTCATAAGTAACAAAAGAGATAAAAATGTTATTCACAGCTCAGAATTTTTACACCATTTTAATTTGTGTCTATGTAGGCCTGTTTGTGTGTTTATATATGTGTTTGTATGTGTATGCCTGTATATTTGTTTGTGTTTATACATGTGTATATGTGCATTCTTGTATATGTGTGATTATATGTGTATGAGTTTGTGTGTGTGCATGTTTCTGTTTAGCATGTGTGTGTTCCTGTTGGCAGAACATCTTGCAGGAATGTGTTCTTTTCTACCAGGTGAATGTGAAAACTAAATTAGGTTGTATATTTTGCAAAAGCTTTTACCCTATTAAACATCTCTCCAGCCCCAGTTCGGACATTTTAATATCTAAGTAATGTTGTAGAATTCAAAGTGTTATAGTTTAACTACTGGTCTTGTCTAACTGGAAAACATCTAGAAGTTTATGCTTGAAAACTAAAATGCTTGAACATCCAAACCATGAGTTAATGCAGCAAACCAAATGACTTAAGGAATCATCCTTGTAGACAGTCTTCATTCTCAGATTTATAAGTATATCCAATTCATGTTTGGTTACCCAGCCAAAATGTAAACCTTTGACTCTTCCACTACAGGTTGGGACCTGAAAAGCTTAATTTCTAACCAGTTGACAAGGTGTCACCTTTACTTGTCTGAAAACCAGTTCTGGGAAGCAATCTCCACGTTGGTGCATCTGGTGTCCTGGTTTTTTTTATCTCTTTTTGTGATTGAAAACCAAACACAGGACAACTGCTGAGATGGATATTATTGTTTTGCTTGTAGTTTAAGGGAATGTGTGGATCATCATGGAGGGCAAGTCATGGTAGCAGATAGCTCTGTAGAGAAAGAAATGTGCATGTTGGACTCTTTCCATCATGTTGTATCAGAAGCAGAGAATGGTCAGAAAGTGGGATTAGGCTATAGTAACTCAAAGGCTTACTGTAGTGTCCTTTTTCTTCCAGTGAGGCACTGTCTCCCATATTAGTGAATACTCACAGCTGGCTATCAAGAGTTCAAACACATAAATCTATGAGAGATATTTTACAATCAAACTTCAACTGAACACAATGTTCAAGAGATTCCTCTGAGTTTGAGAAATGAACAATAGTGGCTACTGAGTTTCCATAAGAGAAGGAAAACTATGGGGAAAATAGATTTATTTTTGATAAGTATCCAGGATCATGTGAAATGAGCATAAAAAATATTCCACTCTTATGTTAAAGTTACTTTTCACGTAATATACATGAGCCTTTTAGCATAGTTTTTAAGAAAAAAATGAGCTGTAAACATGTTTATTCTTAATATTGTCTATATATGTTACACAAAAATCCTTAAAAAGTGTGGATTACAAAACAAAGAAAAAGTAAATGCTTCTTATAATTTTTTAGATAATGTCCTGCTTAGACAATTATGAATTGACATTCATAAAATTGTTTACATTGCTAAACTCACCTGGAATTCTTCATATCAACAGGAAGAAAAAAATGACTTGATATTTGAAAATACACTGTTCTCTATCATAATGCAAAGAAAAGAAAAGAAAAAGAATATTAACTGTTTCTTATTCAATACAAGAATTTGTGTTTCACAGATTACATTTTGACCAACAGAACAATATATAATAGATGAGAAATACACCCTAGTCTCCTTAGTTTGAGCCT